>NC_140962.1:38956387-39006387 GCF_056783735.1 Eptatretus burgeri
TGAGATCAACGTCTTTTACTTATAAGTATATTGATAATAATAATATTGAAGGGTATGAGAAGAAGCTCAAGGGAATAAAGAAAAATATAATAAAGGAAACAATAAACTTTAAACATTATTACAACTGTTTAACCTTAAAGAAGGAAGAGTATAGAAAAATGAATACAATAAGAAGTTATAAACATCAATTATATACAGAAGAAGTAAATAAGAAAGCATTAGAAGCTTTTCATGATAAAAGATATACTTATAACCAAAAGGGAGACGATTGATTCCATTCTCTAAAATATAAGTGTTAAGATGTTGGGTTGGGGATTTTAACGGGCTACCGCCGTCTTTCACCGATTTATAAGTGATAGAACCAAGCAATAACCAAACCAAAGAGTGGATATATAATCAGCCTTGGTATTTAAATGGGAAACATAATGAATGTGAGAAATATCAAATAAGTCTTATTGAAGAAATAACCAGGGTAAAAGTAGATAAAAACAAATAAGCGGATAAATTTAACGACAAATAAGTTGGAGGATGTAAAGAAAAAATGAATATCCTTGAATGGACTGTAAACTTTGATGGTTATCAATTGAACAATGGAAAAACAATTTACTACAATCTCAAAATGACATGTGGTTCAGGAGGTGGTCAAGCAAGAGCATTGAGAGAAGTTTATCATTTCATTTCTGCTCAACAAAAATACTTAAACCAAGAACCAAGTTCCAAGTTATTCTTTGTGAATATACTCGATGGAAATGAATGTTTTAAGAAAATCAAGTTATTCCCTAAAGTAGAACATGGACAAATATTCATTGGTTTTCTCTCAGTATAATGAAATATGAAAGGACTGTGATTATGTTGGGGGGGGGGGGGAAGAAGTGCTTTCATCAATAAATTAGAATTTTCCATTTGCTGGTATGGGAGGGAAGGGGTTGATGGGGAGGAAGTGAGTCTCTCGTTCAGAGCTTTTGGGGCTTGGGCCAGATAGTTTTTCCCTTTTTTCCCCATTCATTTGAATGGATTTCCCAGAAGCAACATTTTACATATACTTGTGTTACATGATGGGGAACCTTGGCTCCACTGGTTTCTTCAATGCTAAACTGAAAAAAACCACCATGTGTCTTGACTTCCCTGTGAAGTTGAAGCTCTCAGTATTGCTACTTCCATCAAACACTTCTCTCCATACATTATTCAGTCAAATCAACGTACCTGTATTCTGACCGGCAGCGAGCCCTGTGTGGACGCAAATCGCAAGCTATCCCTGGGGTGAACGCTCAGCTCGTCCTCGACTTACTGCATTTCTTTCCACTGTTAGCCACTACCAGATGGCACTATAACATCAAGCAGTTTCAGCCAATCTGACCTCGACGTCGCCAGCAGAAATGCTCCTATGTGTGATTTGTCACAGTGCCAGGTATACACCTTCATATGTCAACTGGATGGACGCTACTCTCCTCAGAGACAGAGACAGAGTTAGTGATGTCGTCTTGGGCTGTGGTCGTAGTTCATGAACTGGTCACTCTAAAAAGGCGGAGTTGTTACATGTTTTTCAAAACATCCACTTTCCACTTTGACTACAGACCAGAAAAACCACAGATATCTAGATATCTTAGTATGAGAAGAAAGGTAATTTTATCTAGTTTAATGTGGAAAAAAACAGAAATGAAAAATATGCAATAGTTTTTGTCTAACAGGCAAATAAGTGATACAAGTCAGGGGTGGAGTAAACAGGCGGAGGTGGCGGATGTGGTGAGTCAAATTTGGAATAAACTGAATTTATTTCAATCAATAAGCTTTAATCTAATCTATTTTGTTATTTTTTAGGTGAGTAACACTTGGGACTTGCTGTTGCTTGATGCAAAATTGATTATTCAACTCATTATTCAGTAAACCCTGACCAATATGTACAAACTCCTAAAAGAGATCTAGTAAATATCTTTACATAGTTATGTATCTAGCAGATTCTAAGGATTAATTTGGCACTTGAATTGTCCAAAACGGCCAAAGGATAACTGATCCACATCCAATTTACTCAAAGGGTGAATTTGAGATAAATGCGAAAATGTGTTTTCCTTGTAATGCATTATCCATTAAAGTTCATAATGAAAAATACCATATTCGCCGTTAATTAGTGGTTTTTGCTAATTTTTTTCACATAAGTGCATGTAGCTTGATGTCTATCAACATAGAGAAAACTGAAAAATTGAATATTTTGAACCTGTAACGCAAATGATGACCAGTTCATGAACTACGACCCTCTGCACACTTACCCGACACCAACCATGCTGCGTTGCTTTCTGCTCAACTTAAATGCTCTCACCTCTAGCAAACTCATGCCCATCTCCAACAGGGTATGAGACTGTTCAAGGTCACAAACATCAATGACAAGCAGTATCTGAGTCACCTCCATTTCCAGGGATAAGTCACTCGTTCTCCATCGCAACGATCCGTAGTCTCCATGCTGCGAATGCATCGTCATCCAGTGTCATAACTGCTTTCAGGCATACACATCAGCTTTCAGCATCCAACATGATATCAATTGATACAGATGTTCATTAGGTATTTCTATTGCCTTAGACCCCAGAGTGGTAACAGTAAGTTGGGTTCCCTGGATGTGCATGCTGCGATATATGCCTGGCAAGAATGGATGCCACAAAAGCAAGGTTGCAAAAGTTGAGGCCTTCTGCAGTAAAGCTATACACCTACGAGGATAGAAATGTGTGGGTGGTGGGGCACACTTGCACGATGAATCTCACGACCTACTTTTTCATGGAGGCCATTTTGATGTAAACCAGTGTGCAACATCATTTGCAACTTGCACAAAGATACAATGGATGATACCATCAGGGCTGCGTAATGTGAAGTTTAAGCTGGTAATTATTGCGAAGTTTTCAAAATTATTTTTGAGATCTGACAAATTATCTGTTAAAGCCAGTAACTTCTGCTCGGTGCCGTAATGGGTAAACACTAATGGCAATAACAGCAAGTCTGCTGTCACCACATTAAAGTGTACACTGAGGATCCACTTGCCAGGACAGTTTTTGCTGTCAGGTGATCTTATTGAAGGATCAATCTAAAAATGAATGCAAACAAGTTTATAATGTACCATTCGTGTTTAACAAGAGTTAAAGTTACAACAAATGGAAGTATGGGAGGGAGAGGAAGGGGGGAGTGGTCATCAAGAGTGGGATACAGATTATAGACAACTTCAAAAGTGCTTAAGTCAACTTGTTCATTTGTTGTACCAGAGCAACATCTGCTCTCCGAAAGAGCAAGACACCAAGTGAGGATAGTCTTATGATACTAGTGCAGTTATGTACATTTAAAGTTAACTTTACAACCCAAAATGTTGCACACGGGTACAGCAGCAGCTCAAACGGTGCACGTACACAAAATACCATGGCAATATGTGCATATGCAAAACACACAAATAGACTCTGCAGACTGACTGACTGCAGTGTTTCAGAGATGAAACAGGTAGGAGATATAGGCACAACATGCATGCTAATCAAATAGCACACTCAATCGATTTAAGATGATGTAGATGTGTGACAGTGGTTGGAGTCTGAGAAACTATCTTCAGTAACAAAAGGCATTGCCATTGCACCATACTTGAGAATGGTGAAGGAGAAACAAAATGTACAAAACCACCAACGTCAGTGCTTCAACCAATTTCGTACCCAACAATGGTATTCCAATTATTATTCCTTCCTCATAAAACAATCAACGTCCAATTCCAGCAAGGTTTGTTTCATTTGCAAGTCTTCCCATCGGTGCAAGGTGTGTGTGTGTGTGTGTGTGTGTGTGTGTGTGTGTGTGTGTGTGTGTGTGTGTGTGTGTGTGTGTGTGTGTGTGTGTGTGTGTTTTGAGAATGCAAATAGTACTTACAGAAAATGTTCATACTCATCTTTCATCAAGGGGTTTCTCCATTCCTTCATTTTGAACATTATCATACACACGAGTACAATGCAACTCTTGTAAGGTTGCGTAATGACATTTAAGAGTCCAGACAAGATGACCAATATGCGTAGGAACAGCTCCAGCTGTGCAGGTTTTCTGCTGAAGCCAGCACTCCTTCACCAAATGACTTGCAAGTGGAATACCGAATCTCATCTTAAACCAAAATACCCAATGATCAAAAAAGTCCTAAACCAAATCCTATACGCCAAACCTATGAAATCGTTACATACAACTTTCATATTACCTGCAATGGTCTAGACCCAAGACCTGCTTTTGAAGAAGCAACAGCCAATCGGGGGGGAGGGGGTGCAGTATAAATAATGCAAACTTATTTCACACTTGTGAAATAATCCCTCACAGATGGCTAGCATCAAGCAGTTCTTTGTAATACTGCTTCTCTCCTTCCTGACCAGAGAATCGGCTGACATTCCGCAGGCTGGAAGGCCTAGCCCTTTCTAAAAGCATGCCATTGAGGAAGGAGGAATAGATAAAAATAACAAAATGAAGAATATTTTAAAATAAGAAAAACCAACTGTGGGGTCATGAAGTACAAAACTCGCATCATGCTCAAAAGTGACTCGAAAAAAGTGTTTCAAAAAGATAACAAATTAATGAACAACCACAATAACAATTGAATTAACTCCTTGCCAGAGCAAAAAATAAAAAGTGGAGAACAACCAAGGCAGCTCAAGTAAGCTGATCTCCGTCTGATGCGTGTAAAACGAGGCGTGTTCCACGGCCAACCAGCTCCGTTTCATGTCCAGCACCTCCGTCCATCTCAAGCCCCTCGTCACCAGATAATGGAGGCTGCCCATTACCAGTCATCATTGTACCTGATGAGCCATTAGCAGCTGAGGATTCAGGTGTTGTCAGGACAACATCAGCATCTCCCAGGACAAGCATCGAGTCATCGTCTTGAATCTGTTCTTGGTTCTGGATAAAGGAAAAATTAAAAAAGGTGTGTCAATGAGGGCTAACCCAAAAGTTTCCACCCAGCATATAACATTTATAGTAAAAAGGTGATAAACTTTCATTTAAATTTATGATGATGCAGAAAAAAAAATGCTTGTTGAAATCCGACGATAAATTTGAAGAAAAATAATAATAATAATAATAATTTACCAAGCTTTGGGGAAGGTGTTTCATTCACAGGCACGAAAGAGGTTAACATGTCCATGTACACCACGAAGGACAACTCAGAAGGAAGGCTTCTGTGCTAGGATCAATAAATTTGTTGACCACTGGACAAAGTACATTGAAGGCTGAATATTATGTAGGTACGACATATCAATAAAGTTCAAGTTGGCCACCCTTTTTCAGATAGAGTGAACGGAACCATGGGTGATACAAGCAATTGCACCATTGAACAACGGATTGTTGTCAGCGTCTCGATTACCTCTTGGCTGGCTAGCTCGAAGCCCAGACCTGTGGACTTGTGATAATTCCCTTTGGGGATTCATAAAAGAAATTGTTGCACAACAGCATTACGAAACCACTGATGACCTTAAACAAGCAGTGAGATTGCTTTTAATCACATCACCACACAAATGCTCCAGAAAATGTCCCACAGATCATGGTGCCAAATTATCCTCTGTGATGACAATGATGGAGCACAAACGGATCCACTTAAACACTTCAGGCTTGTCATCTGCTGTAAAATGTGTAATAAAGCAAGAGTACTGTAAAGGTATGTGGTATAACTTAAAGAAAGAACCCTTCAGTGTTGCCAGCTAATATGATAAAAAGCAATGTCAATTTTACAATGGGTGACAAGACATTGTGGCCACCATGTGGGTGAGGTGACCCTCATCAATTCAGGGAAATTTTAGAATTGGAAGATGTTGGCTGAGGGTGACAGGATATCCATGGAGTTTTGGTCATTACAACAGGATTTGGGATCACAGCAGGGTTTAAACGAGAAGTGCACTCAGTCGAGCGCATACCTCCGCCACGCAACGTCTGATCCACGGGAACATATCGGGCCCCAATACATTTTTGAAATATCTTGCTATATAATCGTTTTTGGTCCAATCTCTCAATGGTGAAGAAACACTTTGTATATTAAATAATTCTCGTATCCAGATTCGGATTCAGATCTTCACCAAAATCGAATCAATTTGTCCTTGCAACACACCCATGTTCACAAAGTTTCGTCCGAATCCGTCCAAAACTTTTTGAGATATTGTGCTAAATATAATTTTTGGCCCTGTCTCTCAATGGTGAAGAATCACTTTAAAAATTCTAGTCGTCGGATTCGGATCTTCACCAAAATCGAATAAATTCTTCCTCGCCACACACCAAACCTGTCCACAAAATTTCATACAGATCCGTCCACAACTTTTTGAGATATCCTGCACAAAAAAACATAAAATAAATGGGTGAAAACATAACCTCCTTCACCTTTGGTGGTGGAGGTAACTAAGCAGAGTTAGGGCTAAGGTTACAAAATAATCTAATATACAGGTATATAAAAGCCAGTTCGTTTTTGGACCATGTATGTGTGGACGGACTGCTGTCACCCCATTGGCTGGACAGCTGGCCCGACTGCACCCACAATTGTCACCTGGAATTTTTCTTTTTTTTCATCATACCATCACCATTTTGTGAAGCTGCAAAGGTCTCAGTTGTTGGCCCATGCAGTGCAATTGGAATTATCCGAGTTATATAACCACGATGTAACACATATATATATATATATATATATATATATATATATATATATATATATATATATATATATATATATATATATATATATATATATATATATATATATGCAGTAAGCACGTTTTTGCTTCATGTATTTAACCCCCAGGTTATTTTTTATTTTAGGGAGCAGTCACTGCAACGGTCTGTTGCCTATACACAGTGATCTAAATCTTATGGATGAGCTTGTCCAGATATCACCTGGAGGCTATTAGTAAACAACAATGTACCTTTACATTAATTACTAGGACATTAGGACACATTGTACCATGGCACAAATATGCATACGGTACATGGAGTTCGAGCCAGGGGTTCAGAATAGAACACAAACATGTTTGTTTACACATGCTCAAATCTCACACTGGTTTGATAAAGCTTACATGGGGGGGGGGGGCAGATGAAACAAATAATATAATAATAATAATGGCAGATTATAACAGAACAAGTGTAATCTTTTGTTCTTCACAAAAGTAACATAGTTTCCATTACAAGTGGGCACCCAGATTTACAAGCGCAAGCACGTGGACAAGAAAATTTGTATTACTTTCTTTATCTGTTGTGGGCTCTACCGACGCGTACAATCAACCACTTGTCAAAACCCGTCGTCCTTCTTCCTTTCCCTTCTCGCATCTTAATTTTACAGCACAGTTCCTTCAGTGAGGGTTGCGGCCCGTTTAGGACTGGTTGGAGTTAACCAACAATTTATTTTCACCTGCTGTACTACAGCTTGTAGAACCCAAGTGAAAGTACTTTCACAAAATTTTATGAGGCACATTGCTCAAGTAAGAAGAGATAACGGCAAATCAGCAGAGGCAAATAAAGCACAAGCTGGTTAGTATACCTTTAAAGCTATTAAGTTAGCATTACAACTCTGACTATGTAAAGACATTTATTATTACCACATGCACGCGAAGAGCAAAGCGGGGTTAAGCAATATGTTCATGTCCGTCCATCCGTCTTACCAGTTTGGGATCGTCAAGCTTATGATCGAGAAACAATTTGTTTGAATTAAATGTTATATTTTGAACACGAATCGGAAGATAAACCCGCCATTTAACAGTACTTTGTCTCTGAACTTGTACTGATAGCATATACACAGAGAGGAGCGAGATTTTTTGTTTGTTTGTTTGTTTTGCTCAGTCTGCCTGTCTGGCAGTCAAACAAAATTGAAAATCATTCCAAACAGGAAACTTGCTGTTTTTAAGGACGTTATAATGGACACATACATCAGGCACGAATCATTAATGTAACGTCTTAGACAGGGTGCTGTGATAGACACTGCTTAAAATGGCGGTAAAATGCGGAATTAATTTATTTATGCACCTTTAAACCTTCGTTTAAATTGATTTACACACTTCAACACTGGAGAACACAAATCACCTTCGTAATACTTCCACGAACCTCCAGTTTTCCAGTACTTGAACATATTCGATGTTTATAGGGTGGTGTGTAAGGGTGATGTACAAGACTGCTAAAATAGCACCAAGTTTCCAGATTTGTTTTAAACAATGTATGAAATTATTATTGTATTAAAATTTAAGCACCGTATGTACTTAAACACTGCGTGGGGGGTATCGTGGTCTGTGAACTCTACAGTTACTTTAGTCATCAAATAGTGGAATTCCCCAATCTCAATTTCATCTGTTGTGAAAGACAAGCACACAACAATAAACTCTTGTCAGAAATCTCTTAATCCCATTCTTTGTTCACTCAATATTTTCTGAGACACAACAAACCACTTGATGGTCAAGTGATGATTGCTCTAATTAATGTCAGCTCATAGTCAGTTCAGTTGTGGAAACAAATGCGACACATATCCATCATATCATCAATGGTCCTGATATTTGTGACGTTAATTACGTACCTCGTAGGCCTGAAGACTGGTCAGACAGCGAGCCAGTGGTTCACAGCAATGTGGCAGTGTAGATGTGAGTGGTGGCCCCGCATGAGTGAGCAGTGGTTTCAGGTAACTGAGAATAATAGCTAAAGGTGGACAACTACAACCGTAGCTTGAGGTCACCCATTATGATTCCAATTTCTATCTTCCCATTTATATCCCCCCCCCCAAGAGTTATCTTCCCTAGAGGGTAAGACCTTGCTACTTCCTTGGTAGGATCACACCTACTGCTACTTCCTTCCTTCCTTATCATCACACAGGTAGGATACTTGTGGTCAAAAATGTACCACATGCGGAATAGCCAGGCACTCTCGTTCTTGGTTCGACTGACTCCATCACTCTGCGATGGGAAGAAGTTTAAAAGGTTGGTTCAAGTTTTTCCTCAAATCCTAAATATGTAGATCAAATACCAGTTGGAAACATAAATCATTGCATGGTGAAATGTGAGACAACAGTGAAGATAACAAAATGTATTTTCATGATGGAAAAGAAGATCAACAGAAAAGGATACAGTGAAATAATAAAGTGGAAGTCTAGAAGGGAAAGTAGGGCTTGAGCAAGAAGGACCAGGACTTGTGCTCAACAGCACATTCCGGTAGAGTGACCCACTCACTTGCAGTGGCTGGAATGTATCTGAATGTCCATGTGGGTCCTGGTCTGGATCAACTCCAACACTGCATAGAACAACAAATCAAAATGAGAGCCAGTTGCCTCCCACAATCTGCACCATCTATCGTTTTAAAATGGCAAGACAGGACAGAACAAGCTGAAACTGTAACCTCAAATAACAATGGGGATGAATAACAAACACATCAATGTTTCTGAGAATGGGATTGGATAATGTATTTTCCATTACAGATTGTGTCAATGACATTTTGTATCATGGTCTGGTTCCCTCCATATCAGTGTGAGATCAATTTCGTTTTTGTTTTTAATCACAATGACAGAAATGGATTGGCTTCCCTCCAAATGTTCCCACAGGTGCTTGACTAATAATGTGTGTGTTTGAACAAACCCAGGGAAGAAGATACATGTCTTGTTGTTTTAGGCCAGATTGTCAGTGTTTCTAAAATGTCAGTTTCCTTTGCAGAACCGAGATGTTCTTTCTAAAACACCAGGTCTATCTTCCCCCCATTCAAAATTCATATCTGGGTTTCCCTCTGGGAATCTGTCATTAACTCTGGTAACACTTTCAAGGGTCTTCAACACAACAGTGGTTAAATCGAGGGATACAGTGGGATTAGACCTACAGGCTAGAAAATGTGCACATTTAAGCAAGGTTAGTTTAAAAATGTAAGCAAGGTCCATGTATTATATATATATATATATATATCACATACCATTGTCGTGTTTTATTGATGTTGGTAATACTAGTGCATGCCCAGAAGTGCGTGCCCGTACGTGCAAAAAAAAAAAATAAAAACTTTCAAACCGCGTGCCAGAAACAACAACCACACAGGCCATTCCTTCGCTCTTGCATTCTCATGACAACCACACTTCCACACACAGAGTTAATTAAAATATAAATTAAAATCAAGTTTACCTCCCTGCCTTTGCTTGCCATGACATTCGCTGCCATGTAACTGGCATGGCCCGTGACATCCTCGTCGGCCGGCCGCACATTGGCCTACGCAGCAACGTGTCATGTCATTGGTTGGTAAATAAATGGCCACATCAACGTGTCGTGTCATGTCATTGGTTGGTAAATAAATGGCCATAACTTGGGAAGCACTTGTCCAATAATATCAAACCTTGAAAAGGCACATCCTCAGGTCCCCAGCAATATACCTGGCAAGTTTCAATTAGATTGGACCAGTGGTTGTCGAGAAACAGCAGTCACGGTCACACACACACACACACACACCTGGAATTATAGATAGTAGAATGAAGTATTTTATTATCATCATCATTATTATTATTATTACGAGTAGTTGAAGACGGTCTCACCTTTGATTGGTTCAATACTTTTCATTGACAAAGTAATTTCTACAGATTGTCGACCATAAGAGTTTTCATTTTGCGTTTCAGGTGTTTCTTTTGATGTTTTCA
The DNA here is from genome assembly GCF_056783735.1 of Eptatretus burgeri. Lineage (NCBI taxonomy): Eukaryota > Metazoa > Chordata > Myxini > Myxiniformes > Myxinidae > Eptatretus > Eptatretus burgeri. Next base: position 38,966,994 of record NC_140962.1, read on the forward strand.
ATTATTTTTTTGGCAATCTAATCTGTATTTCTATGATTTTTCACCGTAAAAAAAATTAAGTGTATCCATACTTGCACACACCACACATGCATGTGACGACTCGGCTCTCCAGATATCGTAAGATGGAATTTTATTCCACGCGAGTAATCAACATCTCGATTCATAGCCACGCTCATCCGAAGCAGTTGCGAGTGACATGGGCAATCATTGGCTGTGCTCAAGTTCCGATTGTCGAATTATCCCTTGTGCATCGAATAGAAAATTGTTTTTAAAAATACTTTTCATAATTACGCTGTGGGAAACGAGTCTGGAGACAATCACACACAAAATCAGACAGTATAATGAATATTATATTTGCATTTCAATAAAATGGACATGATCAAAGCTTTTCGACTTTCACTCCTCAGGATAAAACCACAAACAGATGAAGAAGCACCAAACTCTCGTTTATAAAGTTACAATGTCATGTCCTCAGTGTTGATTGGTTGAGATAAAGAAAGGACGGGATTACCTGATTGGTGGAATCATCGGGAATTATGAATAATAATTAGGCAGACATGAATCACCAAAGTACCGGCAGAAACAATGTTAATTAGCTGAGGGCTAGTGGGAGTGGGGGTGGTTTTCATGATAACTCAATGTTGACTGTGGTTCAGTTGTCACACAGTCGAGCCATCATAGTCAAAATAGATATAAAGTTTGGACAAGTTACTTCTGTCTACAAAGAATAGGGTTGGTTGACCTGATGAATGTGGCCTCCATTGCACGAAGTTGAGCTAAACCGCGTCCTCCACTCAGGATTTTCAACCAGCCAAGACAATATTGCTCTGCACACTGAGGATTATTCAGTAAATGGTGACCAATTGCATAGGCACAGGGAATAGTTGTCAAACTCTGTACTTTCTTAAAACCCAAGTTGGTTGTGTCTGTTCAGTTGACTGACCCCATCTGATCCCCAAAGAGACGTGTTGTTCAATGTGATCCTTCAATCTCAAAGATGTGCGGCCCACGTACCGAGCATCTCACTGGCACTGAAATGTGTAAATAATCTTACTTGCATGAAAGGCGAGTAGAACATCTTTCTGGACTGATGGAAGCAACTGGCGGGTGGTGAAAGTTTCATGATTGAACCGCATAGTAAGAATGGTACACTGTCCGTTTGATCTGGTTTTCAAACTGGTGAGACACATCGCCTTTCCAAGGTAGATGTAGGTATACAGGACATTTAACAGGACCGATTATATAATTCTTTGGTGGGTTCAGGAATTTGCCGATATGTCAATTGATGACCTTTTCAGGATAAACATTATCAAGAAGAATCGTCTTGATGGTCTCAATTTCAGCACGGAGTTTATCTGTGGAGCAGATCTTTCTTGCTCTATTAACTAAGATACCAATCAATCCAATCTTGTATGTAGAGGAACTGGAAGAGTCCCACCTGATATACTGTCCGGTAAAAGTAGACTTACGATAGATTGTGGTTTTATAAGTATCGGCTGATTTCTCAACTAAGACGTCCAAGAAGGGAAGTATGCTGGAGCATTCCATCTCCAAGGTGAACTCTCGGGATGGATAGAGAGAGTTCAGGTATGCCAAGAAGACTTTTCATGTTGAGGTTGACTCGAAGACAGCAAAGATGTCATCCATGTACCAATAATAGATAGGAGGGGGTTGAACTCCAGGATGTGGATCTGCAAAGGCACGTTTTTCACAGTAACCTTCAAAGATGTTTGCCAAGACGGGGCCTGGAGGGGATCCCATCGCTACATCATCAATCTGAGTATACATTGAATCATTGAAACTGAACTCCACAGAATGGGTCACCATGAACATTAATTCAATGAACACAGACTCAGAGATTTGTGGAGGTTTCAAGTCACTATGATACAGAAGTTGCACACAGATTTCAATCATTTCTGTCAGTGGGACATTCATGAATAGATGGGTATCCTGAACAGGTCATCAATTGACATATCTGCAAATTCCTGAACCCACCAAAGAATCCTATAATTAGTCCTTGTAAATGTCCTGTACACCTGAGTCTACCTTGGAAAGGCAAAGTGTCTCACCAGTTTGAAAACCAGATCAACCAGACAGTGGACCATACTTACGATGCGGTTCAATCATGAGTGACTTTCACCACCCGCCGGTTGCTTCAATCAGTCCAGAAAGACGTTCTGCCCGCCTTTCATATAAGTAAGATTATTTACACATTTCAGTGCCAGTGTGATGCTCAGTGCATGGGCCACACATCTTTGAGATTGAAGGATCACATTGAACAACACGTTCATTTGGGGATCAGATGGGGTCAGTCAACTGAACAGAGACAACCAACTTGGGTTTTAAGAAAGTACAGAGTACGACAACTATTCCCTGTGCCTCTGCAATTGGTCACCATTTACTGAATAATCCTCAGTGTGCAGAGCAATATTGTCTTGGCTGGTTTAAAATCCTGAGTAGAGGACGCGGTTTAGCTCAACTTCGTGCAATGGAGGCCACATTCATCAGGTCAACCAACCCTATTCTTTGTCGACAGAAATAATTTGTCTGAACTTTATATCTATTTTGACTATGATGGCTCGACTGTGTGACAACTGTACAGTCAACATTGAGTCATCATGAAAACCATCACCCCCTCCCCCTCAGCTAATTAACCTCCACCATCTTCGAAGATGGATGGAGGTTACTGTTTTCACCCCTTTCTGTTTGCTTGTTTGTTTGTGAACAGTATTACGGAAAAACTCCGACGGATTTCGACGAAACTTGGTGGGGGGGTTAGGTATGGTCTAAGGATCATGCCATTAAATTTTGGACTTGGTTCCCCCCCCCCCAAAAAAAAATTGTTAGAGAAAAAAAATTTTTTTTTTTTTTGCATTTCTACATGTTTTAAGTGATTTCCAACCCCCCCCCCCAAAAAAAAATATTGGAGAAAAGAACTATAACTATCAGCACTGTTGACATCATATTTAATGAATAAGATATCAGGTTCACTTGAGTGATCCAGCAGTATTGGCGGCGGAGGTTTTGCACTCTCCCGAGTGCTCCCCCTCGAGTTAACATTACGTTTCCGCCGGTACTTTGGCGATTCATCTCCACCAAATCAGTCTTTAATCATGATGCTTCATTTCCGCCTATTCATTATTCATGATGCTCTGTGGTTCCATCAATCAGGTAATCCCGTCCTTTCTTTCTCTCAACCAATCAACGTTCAAGACGTGACATTGCAACTTTATAAATGAGAGTTTGGTGCTGCTTCTTCATCTGTTTATGGTTTTATCCTGGGGAATGAAAGTCGAAAAGCTTTGATCATATCTATTTCATTGAAATGCATATTTAAATTTTGTTGTACTAATAAAATGTTTGAATATTATCTATCTATAATTCCAGCAATCTCTGTGTGTGTCTGTGTGTCTGCGACCGCTGTTTCTTGACAACCCCTGGTCCAATCTAATTGAAACTTGCCAGGCATATTGCTGGGGCCCTGTGGATGTGCCTTTTCAAGGTTTGATATTAATCGGACAAGTGGTTCCCAAGTTATGGCCATTTATTTACCAAACCAATGACAGGACACAGTGCTATGACGTCACGATTGACTTCACAATTCTTCTTTTTTTCTTGTTCTTGCACATACGGGCACGCGAGAGCGAAGGAACGGCCTGTGTGGTTGTTGTTTCTGGTGTCACAATTCTTCTTCTTGGTTTGATATGATGTCACAATTGACGCTGGGGACCTGAGTATGTGCCTTTTCAAGGTTTGATATCGTTCTTCTTCATCCGTTTCAGCTGTTTCCCAAGTGTTTCCCAAGTTATGGCCATTTATTTACCAAACCAATGACAGGACACGTTGCTGCGGCCATTTATTTACCAAACCAATGACAGGACACATTGCTGCGTAGACGTGGCCGATGGGGAAAGGGCGCCTTGGTTACCGTGGTGTAGGAGTGGCAATGGTCAATGGCAGTGAATGTCATGGCTCGCAAAGACAGGGAGGTAAACTTGATTTTAATTAACTCTGTGTGTATCACAGCAGTTGTTACCTCAATGCAAGCGATAATTCGTGGAATGCATGTGAACATTCCGTACGGGCACGCACTACTTCCGGATAGTGATGACTTACTGTATTCTAATAATTTCTCGATTTCTTATGCGCATTTATAGATAAACACAATGCCACAAAGCAGTCGTCATTTACGAGAGCGAAGGACCGGCCTGTGTGGTTGTTTGAAAGTTGGGTTTTTTCCGTTTTTTTGCATGTACGGCCACGCACGCATGTACGGGCACGCACTAGTATTTGTAATTTGACCTACCTTAGTTACTTACACGTGTTTCAAGTGCACTTTATTAACTCAATTTTTATTTTTGAGTTGGCAGTGTGCAGTATACGTGGACATGAGAATGTCTCTATTATTGCGCCATAATGTCCAGCACCTAAACCATACTATAAAACGTGCTAAGAACAAATAATAGCTTTTATTTGCAAACTGAAAACAAAGCACATCACTTGACGAGGTCAACAAGTCGCAACTTAAAGTGAAGTCAATAAAATCGAGTCACAAGTGGACCTCAAATGTATCGCAACATGACTGTTTACCTTCCCAAGGAGTCCAGCTGCTCACCGTGAGTGCCAACTGATTCCAGAAACAACTATTTTTCTCAAAATGAACTCTGCACAGTACAGTGGCAAAGATTTTTTTTTCAGACTTTAAATTAAAATGTTGCGGATGCGCACTATGCTCGTGTATACGCGCTAATGTTGACAGGTACATTCCGTTTTCGGTGAACTCCATCCATTTTCCATGAAAATCACCGGCTCTACATCTTGTTTGGCAAAAAATATTTCAGAGAAATTAGTGCTATAGCACAACACTGGTTATTTTAAAATGAAATCACGAAATTATACTTACAGTTTGTGTTGAAAACAAATTATCGCACCAACTACTGCCCCTGAAAAGTATAATCTTGTGTGGAAGGGCAAGAAAAAGGTGAACCACTTACCGGATATGTAACCATGAGAGCATGGGCGTTGTGCCCCCACCCATAACCCACACGGTGAAGAAGACAAGGAGAAGTGTCGTGCTGAATATTGCCTGCTGGGCTTCTGTTTCTGTGTCTCTGATCGCCAGTGCAAATGCCACAGCACCTCGAAGACCTGAATAACAGCGCCCGAGTTTGCGCCGGGAAGCAGAAATGCACAAAGAATCAGTGAATAACATTGGAGCCTGTAGTTATGACTCCGGTTGAGAGATACATTGGTTTGTGAGCAAATGGAACAAGCAGGTTACAGCCTCAAAATTTTTCAATAAATGATTTAAAACAGCCTTGCCTGCAAACATCATCATGTGTTGGAAGTTGAAGCTGATCTTGTTCCTTCGGCCCAGATTCAAGAAGAACGAGAGGGGATAAATGTTACTTGCACGTCCCACAAGGATTGCCAACTGCATGTGGAATGAAGAGTTGGTGTAGCAGTTAAGTTATTACATTAAAACATTGGTTGCTTATAAGTAAGAGAGAAAAATAAGAAAAATATCGAGAAAAAAAGATGGTTAATAAGATATGATTATAAAAGATACGAAAACGGTGCTCAGTGGAGCGCATACCTTCACCAAGCTCAACAGTTTATGTTTTGTATCCCAATCTGGATCTTGACCACAATCTAATCAATTTGTCCGTGTCACACACCCAACCTGTCCACCAAGTTTCGTCCAAATCCATCAAAAACTTTTTAACATATCCTGTTCACAGACTGACACACAGGCAAACAGGGATGAAAACACAACCAACCTCCGTCCACCTTCGGTGGTGGAGGTAATCATTTATATAAATAGAAGAATGGTGTCTATCTGTTTTTCAATGTCTGATTCTGTTTCTTCTACTCCTCTTTCTGCTTTACACATAATTATGCCTATGAAATTTGGAGACTAACAAAGTTGGTGGCATAATGGTTAAAGGTTCCGCTCTGTCTGCGAGGTTGGTGGATCGAACCCCGGCCGAGTCATATCAAAGACTTTTAAAAAATGCTACGTGCTGCTTCCTTGCTAAACAATCAGCATTTAAAGGATAGAGAACAAAAAAAACCCCATCATGTGGCATCCATGGGGAAGAGGAAATTCCTCCTTGATTGCCCCGTTGAGTGCGGAGAGAAAAACGATGTTGTGAAGATGATGTCACTGGTACCCAGAGTGCTCTGGGAAGTGACATCACTTCCCCCATTCTCAGTAGCTGTTTGTGTGAGAAAGTAAAGTCTAATATTGACTCATGTGTGCGATTTGTGTTGCAGCTCCTCCACAAACCTTAAAGTCCGTTAATAAATAACACACACACACACACACACACACACACACACACACACACACACACACACACACACACACACACACACACACACACACACACACACACACACACACACACACACACACACACTGTTATGGTGAGCATCGCCGCAGATCATGTCTCACACGGTAAAACCGCATAACCCGCAAAGAACAACCATCCGCCTGCCACCCATACGATTGTTCCCGCTAATGCAAACCAATCAACCAGAAGGCACGTGATGTGATCGGCGGGCAAATCGAAACATGTAGAGTGTGACGAGCACTCCCCCGATCTCCATTGGACATAGTCCGACACCAAAGAATCACCTCCAACCGAGATACCTCGGCCGGGTGACTTTGTCAAACAGACAAGGATTACATGGTCAACATCAGTTAAACATCAAACGGAGCCGCCAATCCGGATTTCAGGCTTATTTATCATCATACCGATAAATATCTAACCAATGATGACCACATTCGACATTTATACATATCAGATGCACCATAACAGACAGGAGGTGCGGCTGGTGTATAAGTGACGAATGCGGTCAGCATTGGTTAGATATTTATCGGTATGCCGTCCTGATGAGGGGAAATAAGCCCGAAATCCGGATAGGCGGTTCCCTTTGATGTTTAACTGATGTCGACCATGTAATCTTTGTCTGTTTGACAGAGTCACCGGGCCAAGGCCTCTGGGTTGGAGGTGATGCTTTGGTGTAGGATTATGTCCAATGGGGATCGGGGGAGTGCTCGTCACACTCCACATGTTTCGATATATACATACATATATATTTATTTATTTCTACCTAAATAATTTAAATTTACTTTCAACTCCTTAATTTCATCTGTTTGACCCAGTTAAAAGTAGACTTTTCTCAAAACATTTGCCAAATTGGAAGATATCATGGCATTCTGGTCAGTGACTCTTCAAGCCCATCCAGCAAAGGACTGTTGTTGATGTCTCTCTTTATTCTGTTTACTATGCGACTATTGTTGTTCTCTGGCCATCCCGTCCTATTAAATCACACAGCATCCCATCACCCATCATTGTTGGGCATAACAGTTAGTCATGTATAAAGGAAAGGGGGAAAGAGTAGGGTGTGGTGCAAAATTGCACGGGAAATGGCAGTTAGGAATCGCAGAGAAAGTTGTAAGAGAAACAAAGGAAATAACTAAAATTAAAATCCCAATTTAGACTGCCATAATGCTTTTGTTGAGGGCTTAGAAGACTGTTGCAAAAAGGATACCAATGCCCCAATGATGATGATTGGGTTGAAGATGTGCTTCTGGAAGGTAAATAAAGCGAGTCCCATGTAGGAAAATATGAAGTTTTCAGCAAGGAAGTTGAGAAGTTCAAAAAGCTGTAAATGAGAGGAAACCAAGCATAAGGAACTAAAAAGAAAGACATTTATCAACCAGTTAAAGTTAACATATTGTGAGGCTGAGAAAATTTAATGAATGATTACAGAGGGGATAAAATCATATTATAAAACGTACATACACATATATCGAATAGCCGAGAGGTATGCACACTCGCCTCTGAGCTGTCCAGTCTGGGTTTAAATCTCGATCCTGCTACGTCACCGTTGTTTATGAAGGCAGCACGATACATCAACGTGTGTGCCACCCCTTTGATGGATGTTAAACTAGGTGTCCTGTCTGCTAGCATTCATTGGTGAATGTTAACTGTCCCATGGTATACATTTGTGGACCATGACGAGTGGACGAGTTATCACCGGCACCCTGGCTAAATTCCAAAATTCCTGCCTAGACTACAGATCGCAAATGATCGAGTCTTCTTGGAGGCTCCTTCAAACAAGGATATTCTGCTTGCTGTCTTTGTGTGTGATTGGTGTCTGGGCAGCAATTTCTGCAATATAAACAAATTGACCAAGTACTTTGCATGCTTCATGCGTACGTTGTCCTTCGTATCTGAAAGGCAACCAGTTCTATAGAATACGATATACATTTGCACCAAGCCCTACACCATTTTCGAAATACAGCAAGCAAGAAAGAGCAGGCTTAGACTCAAGCTCAGGTTAAGTCTACTTCATAAACGAGTGGACAGCATCACGGTGCTGCCATGGAGGTGAGCGAGCAGGGAATCACATGCACAACTGCTCACGTATATCCATTTGATACTAGACCCCACCAGTTGTGATGTATGAGAGTAAAATCCTATTGATAGTGTGGCTTCATCTTTACACACAATTTCCATGCTTTGCCATATGTCCAGAAATGAGCTAAGAATAGGATAAAAAGTGGATGCCACAGGCTGGAGCTGAAGTATTGGCGAAAGGAAGTTTAGGAGCAATTAACAAAATGGTGTCTAATGCGATACCAGAGGCTAAGTCTGCTCTTTCCTGCATGATTCAAAGTTTTGTGGAGTAGGGCTTAGTAGAAATTGTTGGTTGGTTGTATCTCCTTCTACAAAATGATAATCTCCAAGTCAAACTACAACAGCACTCGGTAGAGTGCATACTTCCACCAGGCTGAACAGTTTACGTTTTGTATCCCACGGATGGGCCGGATCTGCATCCAGGCCTCAGGCAAGATCTAATCGGCTCGTTCTTGTCACCTACCCAACTCATCCACCAAGTTTAGTCCGAATCCATTCACAACTTTTTGAAATATCATGCTATCCAATATATCGTTTTTGGCCCAATCTATCAATGGTGAAGAATCGGTTAATAAATAAAAAAATTCTCGTAACCAGATCCAGATCTTCACCAAAATCTAATCAATTTATCCTTTTCACACACCCAACCTGTCTACCAAGTTTTGTCCGAATCCATCCATAACTTTTTGAGATATCCTGCTCATACACAGACAGACAGGGATGAAAACATAACCTCTATCCACCTTTGGTGGGGCAGGTAAGTGTGTGTGTGTGTGTGTGTGTGTGTGTGTGTGTGTGTGTGTGTGTGTGTGTGTGTGTGTGTGTGTGTGTGTGTGTGTGTGTGTGTGTGTGTGTGTGTGTGTGTGTGTGTGTGTGTGTGTGTGTGTGTGTGTGTGTGTGTGTGTGTGTGTGATTATCCATGGTTAGAACAAAGTACAGCCAACTACCAACTTTTACGAAGGCCTACAACAATCGTCTAATGGGAGCTTTGAATAATCTGATCTCTTGGGCCACAAGTTCAAGACAACTGATGAATTGCTGACCTGTTTCGTGCGATCCCTAGATTCTGCAGAGAGGTTGTTGTAAGTATAGTGGGCCTGGGTGATACCACAGAACAACACTGCCACAATACCTGTGAAATGCACCACACAGGATAATATCTCACTTTTAAACCTTCTGATAACACCATCCATAACCCATTAAATAATCATAGACTCGTGCCATTCCAATGCAAGCAAGGTCATCCTCTTGTAATAAAATATATGCATTATCAATCAATACTGTACAATTAGAGGATGTAATTGGTAAAATATATGTATAAATAACATTGGATAATGTTCATCACCATAGATATGAGGCTCAACCAAAATTTTCCCATCCAAATAAATTAATATATTCCATTGTTATTTTAATGTACAGGACTGGCAAGATGGCCTTGAGATACCACACTTGCCTCGAAGCCGTATAGCCTGGGTACAAGTCTACGGCCCAGCTATAAACTGTCATCTATAAATATATAAAATATAAATGTTTCACAGGCAAGATTCATCATTAATGTGTGCGCCGTCCCTCAGAGGGACATCAAGCGGGCATCCGGTTGACCGACATTAGTCAGTGGATGTTACACACCCCACAATGTCCTTCGCAAAGAGAAGGCTATGACTTGCCAGCACCATGAACAAATTATAAATTCCTTCCCTGACCAGCAGGGGGCACTGCGACAAAAGCACAGCCACACTCCCAGCAATAAATACGCAAAGTGTGTGTATTTAATGGCTGTATCCAGGACAGAGCTGGACCCCAACTAAAAAGAACCCTCGGGCCACCGAGAAGCTCAATCACTCGCTGTCTGTATGTTTGCGTGGCGTCACGTGACCAGCCAGCTCGCAGTCAGATGAAATGCCCCAACAAAATGTTAAAACTTCCGTTTTTCACCGGAATTCTTTCAGATACTTGTAGAGCACATCCCCAAACCATCTAAAATATTGTTACGGCTGTGGAAATTCGCAAATCACAATTCAGGTCCCGTCGGTGAGATATCTCTTAAGTACATGTGTAGTTCGCCCCAAACCCGTTGTTTAGAGGGAATTTATGTGATTCATTCGGGCTGCAACGCTTTGAGTTAGGCGTTTTTCTGTTCTATCTTTATTTTGAATCAACCACCATAACCATCAAACCACCACCAAAAACCCTCCACCACCCTCACCTCTCTCCTTGTACGGCCATTCCCGCATCACCTGTGAACACTGAGCGTCGGGCTGTCCTGGGCTCGTTCAGCGAAACGCACCGAGCCGCGAGTGCAAATAGCGGCCTTTCCGAGGGAAAATTCGGATCAGGAATGCTACACGCCCACTTCTGATCCGTCCAATCAGCAAGCGCGGAGCGGCTTGGCCCCACCTCCAGGCGCTTCCGTGTGAAATCGAAATATGCAAATTCTAGGATCAGGGGAGATTCACGCCCCTTTTCCTCCGTCCAATCTGCAAGCGTGGCTCCGCCCCCGAGCTCATCCTGATCCAGAAATTTGCATATGGGTTCTCCTGCCGGCCTATAAAACGCCGAGCGCACGGCAGAGAGTTTTAAAAGCAGAGAGTTTTGAAAGCAGAGAGTTTTGAGGCAGAGTTAGTTTTGGGAGCAGAGAGTTTTGGCAGTCAAGTCAGGTTGGAGAGCGGAGTGGAGTCGGGAGGTGAAGGCGTCAAGGTGGTTTCCGCAGTCGGCTGAGGAGAATTGTGGGAGGAGGCCAAGGAGCTCGGGTCCGAGGCAGGGAAGACGGCGGTCGGCGACGAGGTCGCGGTGGGATCGCTCGTCGTGGGACCCAAGCCAGCCAGCCATTCTCCTCCCCCAGAGCATCAACAATTTCCCCCTTTCCCCCACGCTGAGATAGTGCAAAAAGGGGGCCCCGTTCCCACCCCACTCCAAGCGGTGCCAACGAAACCCGCGAAGGAGCACGAAGTCGGGGCACCGCCGGGCAGCCACTTTTGCGGCTCGTCACGAGGACGCGGGTAGGATCCACCCGGTCTCGCGGACCTGACCGCTCCTTAAGGTCCCGTGCACACATTGGCCTACGGGCCTGTCTGCCCCCTTGCCTATGAGGGTGGCTTCTTTCCTTTGCTTTTGAGTAAATGTGTGTCGGCGCCGTCTGTGAAGTAAAACTGTACAAGTGTTGCCATGTGTTCGCGTATTCGGTCGTAGCTCTGCATTGTTGTTTTTGTTTTAAATTGATATATGTGCATTCTGACTGTTTGACTGTATATGTGTACTTTTCGTGGGCTGGGTAATATATGTGCATTATGTTGAATTGTTCCCCGTTTCGCTGCGTCCTTTCCTTCGTTTGAATCTCCATCTTGCTTCACGTAAAGGGTTCGTAGTGGGCTTAATACGCCCGATAATTAATCGGAACCGTCGAGGCCGACGATAACACCGCTCGGTTATCCCGATAGCACGGAACGGACCGCTTAAGCGGTTCGTGTCCGGAGTCGACCTGCGGCGAGGTACGATTGCCCGGTTTACCATCCGCGTGGGTACTTCGGTCGGTCGAGTTTGGCGAACAACCCTATCCTACGCGGGTGGCCGATTGGCACGATCGTGGTGAGGTCGAAAGGCCCACCCGTGACTGGCTCCGGGCGATAGTTCCCAGAGGGTCACGACAGAATTGTCCGTTCCGGTGGTCGAGGCGGCCACCATTCGAGTCGAGCGGCCGATCGCACGCCGGCGGGCACGAATTCACAACAATATAAACATTAATCTCACAGACGATATGAATAAGCAGTCCCTCAGGAGGACAGGTTACGAGGTGAAGCAGTGAACGCAAAGCATGTGGTGTCCCTCCAGAGTCTCACGGTTAATTGAATTGAATACATTTTCCTCATGAAAAATGTGTTTCTGAGCGGATTTGCACGAAAATTATCTTCATTAAACGTGTAGCTACACCAGGAGGTCCCAAAAAGTGAAAACAGAAAGCAACTAGAACTTAAGACAGCCTCGTTATGTGGCATGGAAACGGATGGAAGCCCATGGAAGCTGCTTCTCGCTGCAATGCATTCCACACAGACCGAGGATATAAATAAACATTCAATTTTCACAAAACTTGATGCAACCGAGTGTTAATCAACCTTAGCGACTATGAAAAGTGAAAATCGGATTTAAATTGAACTTAAAATAAACGCGCGAAGTCAGCGGACCTCGTGTTGCCCAATAAACGGGGCCAGACGACAGAGGTAACGAGAAACTAGTTGGTCAAATTAAATCTTCTTACTAATCCCTATGAAACCCATTATGCATTATAGCCGTCCGATGCTTCCTTATAGGCCATTTGACCAATTGGTCAGTTTGCACTTGATGACCCTGTAACCTTGACCCTGAGGCGAAAATGCGAAAAAGGGCTCAGACGATATATAGAGAGCAACCAGTATAATCATCGTGTCAAGTTAGAACTCAATCGGCCAAGACATCTCGGAGGAGATAGAAAAAAAAATTGTTGACAGACGGATGGATCTGAGGACATCGAACGGTTATATTAGGACAGCGAGCTGACCTAATAAGGCATACAGATTGCAATTGTGCACTCTCAACATTCCAAAAAAATGTTTGAATCTCACGATATTGATCAACACACAAAACGTCGCATTAAAGGCCATTCAGTGTACGGCCAGTATCAATTAGAGATTGCCTGAAATACAACTATACAACATGTCCGTACTACCCCATAAACATTATCTAACATCGCCCATACAATAAAGATGAACCAAAGAACAGTCCAATGTCACCTCCATCAACTTGGCCACAGAAGATGTGCAGCATTTTATAAGGCCTTTCTGAGCAAAAGGAATAGATCGACAGTCAAAGGAGATGTCTGGCAAGAGCTTTGAGTTTTGGTGGAGTGTACTCTACTCCGGTGAATACAGTTTCAGCAATTCATTTATTGAGGTCATACACAGATTATAAGACTGGAAAGGACTTTCCATAAAGTGAAGGTTAAGTACAGAGACAGGAATGTTGTGCTTTGGGCAGAAATTATGTTAATGTGGAAGAGATAAGGCATTCGACTTCTCCGAGTTTCCTAAAGATCAGACGTTTGTTCAATCGAACACTTAATGACAGCATCAGGATAATCGACTGAGAGCAACCTATAAATGTCCTACAAATGTGATAGAATTAAGGAAAACAAATCTCACAAAGATATGGAAGGAGCTGAATCAGACCTTAAAATTTTTTTTTTTTTATCTCATTGATCGAATGCCAAAGAGGTTGGAGGTTATTCTCTCTGCAGAAGGTGGCTCATGCAATTGCGGAAACAAAACATTTCACTCAATTGCTTATGTTTTGAAAAACTTTGACATTATCCACACCAAACTATGATAAAGTACATTCTGATTCCAATTCTGTTGTACCATACTCTGTTACAGAGCGTCAGTGCTGCCGTTTCTTGACAGGGGTTACACTGGGTGGTTTGCCATTCTCGTCTGATGGCGAGATAACATCTCACAGACGATATGAATAAGCAGTCCCTCAGGAGGACAGGTTACGAGGTGAAGCAGTGAACGCAAAGCATGTGGTGTCCCTCGTCACGAGGGACTGAAAAAACAAAAAAAAAACTGAAAAAACAAAATTGCCCCCAACAGAGGCAACTGATGTTGGGTACTACCGTATTGTTATCCATTGTCGTGACACGGATGTCCTTGTTCTTGCTGTTGGCCACCGTAAGCAACATATATATACATGAGAAATTGCCTTCTCAGTACACGCAAGTGGCCAAATTATTATGACAAATCCCTGTCGTGTATAACAATTTAAGCATCTAATCTTCCACTGACCAAGGGTTGGACCCAAGCAGATGTTTAGCAAACATTTTTATTCTTAGGTTAGTAAACATAGTCAACATTCACGCAAATGGCATATAATAAAAACCCCTTTAAAGAGTAGGTTGCAGGTCACCAAACATGTTCTGAAAATTTATCAATATGATTATATGTGCATTAAATAGTTTGATGCAAACAATTGTGGTTGCCCAAAGTATTGGGAAGATTAATGAAATTTAACTCTGAAGTTGTTATTTCTCGAGGCTGTTGAAAAAAAACAGCCGTGTGCCCATATATGGATGGTGACGTCACGTTCTCCAAAACAAAGCGGACGCTCACTCGCTCATTGAAGAAGTGTCCAGTTGAGCGGGCCGTTCTTTCGCATTTTTTGAGTTTGCAACTGTCTATACTATCCTTTTTTATTTTGAATTATTGTAGAACAAAGTTATTTGGATATTTGTACATCATGCCTCATACGTGTGTCATCATATTTTGTGAAAATGGCTGGAAAACGGGTAATCGCTCCCACAGATTCCTGAAGGAATCAAACATTCGCTAGCAGTGGATAAGATTTGTACAAACAAAATGGGCGAATTTTCCCCCAAAGAAAACGGGTAAAGAGGGCCCTTTGGATAAACTTGTCATTTGTGGTGACCATTTCACAGCCGAGGATTACGAAGGCATAAGCACATCTGATCACCACTCTGTGAATACGAGTTGTTGGTTGACAAGTTCTCCAGATACTGCTCTGTCACAGAATCAATTATTGAGTTTAAGTGAGAAAAACCTTGAAATGTATTCTATAAGAGTACATGGAAAAACACATAAATAAACTTTCTGAAAAAACACAAGCATAAAAAAATTTCTCAACAAATCAACTTATTGTCGATTAAATTACTTTTTTTTTAACAGCATCAGCAAATTGGGCTATTTCATTTGAATTGTAAAAAATTGATTAATTATCCACTTTTTTTTTCTAAATTTGGTAGAATATTTCCCAATGAGGCTAAACATGTTTTGGTATTTATATGCCACAACAGTCTCTTGAAAGTTGGGGTTTGTTCTGACCGTTCACTTTCGCTGGGGTCAAGCTCAGCAGTCAGAAAGACTTCAAGGTGACGTACGGTGTATAATATATTTGGGTCCATTATTGATTCATTCTATTTCTGACTCTTGAGTGACTAGAGGGTTAAAAATTATTATATCAAGTCACAGATGAATCAAACTTTACATTATTTTATGCATCGAACAAGAAAATGAAAATCTACAAACCAATCTGTCTAGTGGAGTCTGCCAGTGTGAACTGACTTAAAAAGTCAGTCCTGCCACTTATACACGAAATATGCCGTTTTCTGGCACTTGCAAGTGGTTCAAATTTATATGGCTCAGGGCCAGAAACTCCATAGTATAAATTCCCATCATCCTCCGACTCGTCCTCGGCAATATCGGAATGAAAACACTCAATTTCATCGCCGCTGAAATCACTCTCCAATTCGCATCTCGCCATTGTTCACACACCGTTTCCGGAGAACGTGACGTCATAGCATCTTCGGTAAATTCCGGTCTGTTTTTTGATCACTGACAAAAGTTTTGACTTAAAAGTTAATTTTAGCATATTTTGAGTTTCAAATGTAAGAAAATAATTTACCCAACGATTATTAATGTGATTACCACCTTCGAATCACGCGGTCATCAGCGACCCAAAACCTGTTCTTTAAGAAGGAACAAATAAATAACAAATGCAATCAAACATTATTGAATGTACCACATTGAGGTGAAGCAGAAATAAGAAAACCATGCATTACAAAATGTTGGACAGAAGGGGTTTTGGCAGTTGGCACAAGATCTAAAAACAAAAGAAAGGAAAATGGAAAGGATTTTAGGGTGTACTCGATGACCCGTGAACCCGTTGGGTTCCCGTTGTGACAGCGGTTGATGAAAAATATCATTAAAAGAAAAAAAAAAAAACATAGCTCCAGCGAACTATACCACTGAGGTTGTTTGCATTGATCAAATAATCCCGAAGAGTACTTGACTGAATCGGGAATCGATTTTTTAATGATTTTTTCATTGCCCAATTTGAACTTAACTTGATATTGCATGTCAATGTGAAAAAAAAATGGAGAAAAGAAAGTCGAAGAAATTTTGTGCGTAATCTTCTAAACACAATTTTATTTATTAATGAACACGGAAGTTGTCGTTCGTCTTTCGGCTGCTCCCGTTAGGGGTCGCCACAGCGGATCATCCGTTATGATCCGCATACTGATTTGGCATAGGTTTTACGCCGGATGCCCTTCCTGACACAACCCTGGTCGCCTCTTACGACACAGGGATAAGGATTTGGTTTCGCCATGATTCCGGGCTGCCCTACACTCTCTCATAGCGTGGCCCAGCACAGAGCTCCCGTCCTCAAGCGATCCTCCAACCCAAGCCTCCGAGTATCCGGATTACAGGCGCACGCCACTACGCCCGGTCTAATGAACACGGAAGTATTAGATCGAAAGTGATGTTTATTTTGTGCTGAAAAAGAAATCGTTCTTTGTCGATACGAAATGTTTGAGATTTTTTCATAAATCATCTCAAGAAAAAAAAAAAGATAGCTCCAGCAAACTATACCGCTGAGGTTGTTTGCATTGATCAAATAATCCCGAAGAGTACTTGACTGAATTGGAAATTGATTTTTAAATAATTTTTTCGTTACCCGATTTGATCGAAACTTGATACTGCACACTGCAGGAGAATGGTAAGCAAGGTGGCCCTAAAATTTTGCGCTATCGTGTGTCGTTTTGGCTGTATTTCAGGAACATATATATATATATATATATATATATATATATATATATATATATATATATATACATATACATATACATATACATACATATATATAAGCAAGGGGGCAGCGAAAAGAGCCAAGGAGATAATTCTGGCACTTGTACACACATTTAATCAAACTTCACATATTATGTGCACAGTTGTTACCTCCATCATCTAGGAGGGATCCGGTAGCATTAGAAAGTGTCCAGTGTAGCTCTTTCCGGAATGGTTTAAGGAGATTAAAGGCTTAATTTAGTAGAGAGGCAGAGGTAACAAATTCGGATTTAAAATCATTGAGAGGTAGAAAATGTCATCCACCATAGTTAGGAAATGGGTTGGGGCATATGACCAGGTAGGATGACATCAATATTTGTCCCAAAAATGGCCCTTTGTGACCCTTTTTCTGTCAAAATTCGATTTCCCAAAAAACTGATTTTAGGGGTAGAGAAAGAAGATTTGCTCATAAAATGCTCATTTTTGATGCTAGAATGTTTATTTACCACTTAAAATGAAGCATTTGATGTGCTCTGCAGGATAAATATGAAAAAGTTACAAATTTTACTGCAAGGGGTCAGCAGCAGTCCAAAAGGAAAAATGACCCTTCCACCCCAAAAACTGGGCCCTTTTTCACAATGGCCCCCCTAATCACAACTTCTGGGAGAACAGTAGACTAACTTCATCATGTGGACATATTCAGGCAGTTTTGGGGAAGTTTTGAGCATGATAGGTCAATCAGGGGGTGAGTACTGGGGTTTGAACTTGTACCCTTTTTGCCACGAAGCGAATTCCAGCATTTTTCAGGACACAGCACTAATGAACAAAATAATACATGAATAATGCTCAACATTTGGACCTGAGTGACAAGTTGCCCATTCTAAATAATGATATATGATGGGGTTGGGGTGGTTAGAATATTGTGACCCTTCTACCCCCACCCTTCATACCACAGGCTGAGATTGGGTCTGGTTAGAAAAATAAAAGGCCAGAAACTGAGGTAATCTATCATCTTTTAAATCTTCCATTCATAGACTGAGGTATCCTTTTGTTTTTCTTCATGTCCTTTCTAAACCTTTGATCAGGCCCTTTATTTACTGCAGGGCAAAATAAATAATTTGGCTTCATGAGAATGAATTCTGTGATGTGATTATTCGGTTAGGAGGCTTTCATGCTTTTAACTTTGATGGACGCTGGCCACGCTTATAACAAAGCCGTGCGAGGACATAAACTAACATTCGAAGCCCTTTGGGGAATATTCTGGCCAGAATTCGAGAATTGGACAAGTCTGAATGGCAAAGTTCTGGAGGACAGTTTAAGGACACAAGTGGACTGTGTCATAAACAAGTTCATGGACCAGGATGCTGATGAAACAACCAAGTGTTTCAAAAAGCTCGTTGAGTCAACTTCCAGAATCTTAGATCTGCTAGAGGAGTTTGATTCTTCGCATAGGAATTGTCCAACGTTTACCTACTGGAGACAATACATGGAAATGGTTGCCATTCTGATGGGATCAATTCGGGCTGAGCGAGAAGGCAACTGGGAACTGCACCTGGAGATGTTTTCAATAACGTTACCCTACATTGCTCTGTATGACCACACAAACTATGCTCGGTGGAGTCCAGTTTATCTGGCTGATATGCGAAACCTTGTCACCACAGCACCAGAGGTACATGCAGAGTTAATGGCAGGACGGTTTTCAACAAAGAGAACAAGCAGCAAATTCTGCCAAATACCAAGTGATCAGGCACTAGAGCAGATCAATCGGATTGCCAAGGTCAATGGAGGAATTGTGGGCATAACCCACCTTGAATCAACACGGGACAGATGGTGTTTAACATACAATGAACGTTCTCGGATTGCTGATGATACCCTTTCTCTCTACAACCTACAGCAGACAGA
This sequence comes from Eptatretus burgeri, assembly GCF_056783735.1. Lineage (NCBI taxonomy): Eukaryota > Metazoa > Chordata > Myxini > Myxiniformes > Myxinidae > Eptatretus > Eptatretus burgeri. The sequence goes on from NC_140962.1 coordinate 38,985,934, forward strand.
CAGCAATGATTACTTTAGCCACAGGGACACTGGTCCAGCAGGCATACAATGTGATCAATCAGACATAGCTAAACTTGTCAGTGAATTCAAACGTCTTAGGGTTTTTTTTCCAACACAACTGAAGACCTCGTGTGTTTGTCCACAGGAATGGTGTCCACAGATCGATTCTAGATGTGTGAAGTTTCCCCAGAACTGGAAGCAGTTCATCAGTCATTCAAGAAACAAAGCAGAGTTGGCTTCATTTCTAAGCAGTGAACTTATCAGAAATGCCAGTGACTTGTCACAAGGTCACGAGCTTGTTCTCGCTGGGGGGTTTGAGGATGCCATTGGTGTTTGGTCCTCGAGCCGAGATAACATCTCACAGCTGAAATCGAACCATGAGGAAGCAGATACAAGGCTAATACTCCATGCGAAAGAGGCAACTGATGTTGGGTACTACCGTATTGTTATCCATTGTCGTGACACGGATGTCCTTGTTCTTGCTGTTGGCCACCGTAAGCACCTTCCTTCTGAAGTATGGATGAGTTGTGGAACTTCACAGAAGCCAAAATACATCCACATTCATGCCAATGATTATCCACCTCTGACTATGGACAATATCATTGCATACTATTCGGTATCGGGCTGTGACACAAGTCAGTTGTCTGGAAAACCTAAAGGAAGAACATGGAAAGTCTATGAGAAAGAGCCAGACTTACTGACACAGTTTGGAGAGTCCCCCAAGCTGACCGATGAAGCCAGGAATTATGCAGAACATTTCATATGCCATCTCTATGGGTATGGGAGTATCTCCTCAATAAACGAAGTTAGATTGAAGATGTTTGTAAAGGGCAAGAGCTCTGTGGAATCATTACCGCCATCACAGGATGCGCTCCAGTTGCACTTAGACCGAGCAAATTACAAAACCTTCATTTGGAAGAACGCAATAGTGCCAAACCCAGAGTGTCCTCCTCCCACTAGTTGTGGATGGATCCTTGAAAAGGGGAAACTGAAAGCAAAAAACTTATGACACTGGATCCCATTCCCCAAAAATGCGCTGACCTGGTCACTTGTTCCTGCAAAGCCGGATGTACCGAGTCAAGATGTGGCTGCTTGAAGACAATAGGGGCTTGCATCAGTGCCTGTCTTTGTTAGAAGGATCTCATTGAATAGAAACATTCATGACAATACAGCCCGGAGCACAATGGTGAATACTTTGTGGTTTCAGGTTATTGCACCTCTGATGCCGACTTGGAAAACTTCATCAGACAGTTATACGATTGTTGTGTTATGGCTGAAGATAGGAGGGGGTGGGGGGGTAGAAGCATCACAATATTCTAACCACCCCAACCCCATCATATATCATCATTTAGAATGGGCAACTTGTCACTCAGGTCCAAATATTGAGCATTATTCATGTATTATTTTGTTCATTAGTGCTGTATCCTCAAAAATGCTGGAATTCGCTTCGCGGCAAATAGGGTACAAGTTCAAACCCCCAGTAATCACTCCTGATTGACCTATCATGCTCAAAACTTCCCAAAAACTGCCTGAATATGTCCACATGCTGACGAATGGTGAAGTTTGTCTACAGTTCTCCCAGATGTTGTGATTAGGGGGGCCGTTCTGAAAAAGGGCCCAGTTTTCGGGATGGAATGGCCATTTGCCCTTTTGGACTGCTGCTGACCCCTTACAGTAAAATTTTGTAACTTTTCATTTTATCCTGAAGAGCACATCAAATGCTTCATTTAAGTGGTAAATAAACATTCTGGCATCAAAAATGAGCATTTTATGAGCAAATCTTCTTTCTTTACCCCTAAAAATCACAGATTTTTGGGAAATCGAATTTTGACAGAAAAAGGGTTAAAAAGGGACATTTTTGGGACAAAAATTGATGTCATCCGACCTAGTCATATGCCCCAACCCATTTCCTAACTAACTATGGTGGATGACATTTTCTACTTCTGGATGATTTTTAAATCCTTATCTAGGCCACTTTTTAATTTCTGCCTCTCTACTAATTATGAGGAATGGCTACAAGGCAGACATAGATGATAAATTTGAAGGGTGGGATTTACGGAGAGTCTTAGAAAAGAGTTAGTAATGATAGGCTATCAGGATAGCTGAGATGTATGCACACTCACCTATGAACTGTCGAGCCTGGGATTGCATCTCGGCCAGCTGTAAGCTGCCAGACAGGTGTTTGGCATACAGGGCGATGAATCGATGTGTGTGCCATCCATCGGAAAGATGTTAAGCTGGAGGACATTAAAATATCCCACAGTGTCTTTCATGATAAGTAGACAAGTTATCCCCAGCACTCTGAACAAATTCCAAATTCCTGCCCAAACAATCATCAGTCAGGCCTCAGCCGGTTCATAAAGAATTGTGCCAAAAACGTTCCCCAGCCAACGCCACAAGAATGTGGGAATAAATGGGGCCATTAAAGTAGGAGGATGTGGGAGCAGTACATATAAAAGGGTTTATGATAATGAAGGCAACAGATATCACAACCTTCAGATGACAAATGGGGTACAGGTGTACCCCAAATCACAATTAAACTTCAATGGTTTTTGGCCCAGTGGTTGTCCTGAAGGTTAAACATATTTACACAGCAATAAATAGCAACAACATCAATGATTAAGAAGATAAGCAAGGCAAGGGTATTTCACTATTAATTAGAGCTTTTTCAGGTCATACATGAGGGAGCTGTGTTATGTGAGAGACAAATTGATACGACAATCAAAAACTTGCAGAACATTTTCCGTCAACTAGCAAGTCGAAAAACAAAAATAAACAAGAAATACAAATAAAATTACACAACTAATATAAAATTTACCCTTCCAAACATGTTAAATCATGTGGATTAAAGCTTTACTTTTGGTCATTTAAAATTCTGAGCTCCTTTCACGACATTGGAAACAACAACACAGCTTCACTAGGTTAGTTGTTAGCTTCCAAATATGCACCGTCATAAATATAAACCATATTTTTTTATTTTAATGCTCCATTTTTAAAAGTTGTTATTCTTTGTAACCTTTATTGAAATTACCATGCAGGTGTGTAATGCAAGTACGATTTTCTCTCAAAAATTTTTAAAACTTCGAAGTACGAGTCCGTTTGGACAAGCCTTTCGAGGGGGCTCAGAAGTACCACTTTTCATGTACTTTGGCTCCCCTGGATGTTGTCAATCACAAAATGTAAGCAAGATGGTCACACTCAGTTTATTGCTTTTGAACAGCACCAACATGATGCTCTCATCAGAGAATCATTAACACATATAATGGTCTTTCAATACATTATATAATGCACTGATGATACAACCTCCTGGGAAACGAAAAATGTGCATTTAAGGAAAGGAAGAGTGGTAGTGGTGAAGACAAGAATCTCATAAGGAAAGTTTAGAGGTACCTTGAAGTTATGAGAGTAAAGCAGTCCAAATACATTCAAGTAAATTTAACAGGTATAAACACATTGTTTTGTTTGATCAGTTCGTGTTGAGTGTTTAATGTTACATTAACTTGAGTCAGACAAAATATGTGGCATCGTTTCCTTCATAGAGCTTGTACCCTTTTTTGTACCCTTCATAGAGCTTGTACTTGTACCCTACCCAACACGCTCCCAATGGCTTTCCTCACATTCTCCACAAAAGAAGAAGAAAAACAAAAACAAAAGCACACCTATCGAGCCTGCACTCTTATGGTAACAATATCAATGTGCAACATCTGTTACCATCTGGACCCTGACGTTACAGGAAATGCATTCCACGGACGATAACCACCCTTCAGGACACACTAACCTGCATTTACAGTACAAGGCCACATTGACCTTTTATGAATAAGGCCACATTAACCTCCTGGTAAATTAAGAGCATAAATTTTTTGCAAAAAACTTTTTGTAACTCAAAAGTGCAGCTGCAGTTGTTAGCGATTTTCGAAATGGTGGTTTATGGGAGCTGTTAACTCCTGTATCCAAATCTATCAGACAATTTGGATGTTACGGTAAGAGTTAAGGTGGCCTTTGAAATACAGTAAAGGGGTTATTTGAAATATTATTATTTGGCAGGTATTTTTGGGAAAATGCAGTTTTTAATGTTTTTAGACAGATATATATATATATATATATATATATATATATATATATATATATATATATATATATATATATATATATATATATATATATATATATATATATATATATATTGTTGCGGTTCTCGGAACCGCATGCATCCAACATATAGTGGTCCCAAGACAGTTATTCCATTAATATACGTGTAGATAGTCCCTTCACCTTTGTCTAGCGGGACAACAAAGGAGTGCGTTGCGAGGATCTCATAGTTAGGTTTGCTTACCTCATTTCTTCTTCATTTCATTTCTAACATCATTCCTACTCTTCTTTTCTGATTATTCATGAAGTAAATCTGAATTTGGGTCCTCGCGGAGGCCAACATGTGCAGCACGTGCGCGGCTGGGGGAGGGGAATAGAAAGGGTGCTCGAACACCACATGAGCATCGACAGCACAGAGCTCCCATCCTCAAGCGATCCCTCAACCCAACTTTTGCGACGAGTTATACAATATGCTCGGCAGCTCGAGACGATCGACTCGAGCTTCCGATGATCTGGGGGGAGATTGCTGGTTTCACTGAAAAGGTATACGAATGAATATCTCTTAAGAGGCTATACGGATGGTGTTTTGCACAACACAGAAGCAATTGACCCAATATCTGCAAGAGCGTGGCTAGTAGCTTGGTGCCAATAACTACATCGTCAGAGGCCGATAATAGTAAAACGACGACGACGCCATGTTGTGCATGATACAGGCGGCATGTACTTTTCAACCCATTTCTGGAATAATTATATCGATCGGGTTTCGCCCCGCGCACATGATAGCAGAATCGGGCGAGCGCTGGCCACGTGCATAATGGCGGATCCATGCACACTATACGGAACGTGCTCTCAAAGGCAGACCCGTGCGCCGCTCGCGACACTTTGTTATTTATCATACAGAGCAGGGCACGAATGGACACATCTTACTATCTGTGCATGGGTTCGCCATAACATCGTACCTTCGGTCCTCGCTGGCGGCCGCAGATGTTCCCCATGGAAGGCGAACGTCTTCTCGCCTCTACAGCCAGCAAAGCTGCGATCGGGCAGAGGCATGTTGTACAGCTCGGGGTGTGTGGAACACATGGAGCAGACGCGTTGACCGGCGCTGGTTGGGGCGCCCGAGCAGGTAGGTGGGACCCTCAGCCGGTCGTCAGGGCACGGCCTGGGGGTTCTTGCAGGGCGATTCATGGCACGGAGTTTGGCGTGGGGTCGGAGCGAGACGGTTCCACAGCGCGGAGTCACCTGGCCGGAAGTGGAATGAAGCGGTTTCCGGCCATCACGGCCAGGCCGCGCAGGGGGTCGGGGCCAATCAGAGCGCCCGATTTGGGTAACAACACTTCACTTCGGGGTGGCCCCCCCCGCCCCGCGAGGCTTATAAAAGGGCGGATGGCCGGGTCTCTGTCTCTCTCTCTCTCTCTCTCTCTCTCTCTCTCTCTCTCTCTCTCTCTCTCTCTCTCTCTCTCTCTCTCTCTCTCTCTCTCTCTCTCTCTCTCTCTCTCTCTCTCTCTCTCTCTCTCTCTCTCTCTCTCTCTCTCTCTCTCTCTCTCTCTCTCTGCCCTGCCTCCCACTCAAGCTGAACTTCGACTCCATCTTTTGTCATCACTTCGACTCCGCTTTCTGTCGTCAGCGCCTCGACTCCACCTCCTCTTCTCCGCCCACACGACGCTGACTCCACCCTCCCAACTCAAGCCCTTAGTTCACGCCCACGGTCTCGACGCGAGGTGCCCGAAGCAAGAGACGACGTACCAGCTGTCAGGGGGGTACCACACCACGGAACATTCCCCCCAAACGTATTGGTGGCACATTCGGGCAATCAAATATACAAAGGTACCGAGAGACCGTAGCCTCAACTGCTCTCCTGTCTTGCTGTAATACCTCCTCTTCATCGGGGTGTGTGTGTGTATGTGTATGTGTGTGTGTGTGTGTGTGTGTGTGTGTGTGTGTGTGTGTGTGTGTGTGTGTGTGTGTGTGTGTGTGTGTGTGTGTGTGTGTGTGTGTGTGTGTGTGTGTGTGTGTGTGTGTGTGGTGTGTGTGTGTGTGTCCTAGCACCTGTCCATACAAGTAAGACTGCAGAAGATTATTATTATTATCATTATTATTTTCGGGATAAGTCTGCTCTATGTCAGCTTTCATAATTGCTTGTTTATTGCCGCACCAGACCTTTCTTCCCTATCTCTGCTTGCGCACCCCAATAAATATATTGATCGTACCACATATCCTTCCTCACCTGCTTGTTAATAAATTACTATTGGAATGTTCCCTGCTCGTTTTTGTCTTTTCTTGCATTGATCCAGCATAGTCCAAATCCGAGCTTAGCCGGGACTTTATCCCCAACAATCCGTTCCTTTAATCCGTTACATCCTTGGCAGTGTCGCTCGGCTGCATCCGATCCGGTAAAGTGATCCGGTCCGGACAAGGCGTACCGAGGGCGTGTTCTCCGGTAATTAAATCATGTGGTTATTTTTCAGTAACCGGATTAACTAGACGGAGGACCCCAAGTCACGTGGTTGAGTTATTGGCATTCACGGTCGGTTAAGCGACCCGCCGCTTCACAGAATTATCCGTGTGCGACGGGCCTACAATTCCGGGGAGTCTGGTGGGAGCCGAGATAGCTTCCCCCCCCCCCTCGTGGTCTTCTCACCCGACCCCCGGCCCACAATATATATATATATATATATATATATATATATATATATATATATATATATATATTGTTGTAGATTTCCGCCGCGTTCGGACGACCGTTTTAGCCAAATCGCGGTCGCGCGCCCACCGAAGGCCGCAATCCAGTCGTGGCTTTCCGGACCAACCCCGGAACCCAGCCACGGATAAACTAGGCAATTATTCTGTCCACGTGCTACAGGGTCAATCGCCGAATTGTCGATATACCTAACTATTCGCGCGGACAGAAATACCGAGAGTTTATACCTCGACGGGACTTGTACGAAAACGAGCCGCTTCAGCGTGCTCGTTCCGTGTGCGAAGCCGAGCGGTTTTAAGTCGCCAAATCCCGTCGGACCAAATGATAACGTTTATCGGCTTTAATTAGCCAGTTAATTCCCGATACGTGCCATGTCAGTCAATACAGGAAAGGGACGCAACGAGCAGGTGAACGTTGAAACAATGGGTATTTATTTTTACACAGGCATGCAAGCAATGGGGGCTCAGGGAAAACGACACGAGAAAGCCTACAGCCGATTGCTATTTCATTTACAGCACACACAATTAATACAATTCTACTTAGAGGGACAAGGCGCCACAGACTCTCACACAAAAACCCAAGGAAAGGAAGAAACTGGCTCGTGAGCCTTTAATGTTCCTCAGAGCCGGGATGACTGGAAGGCTCTGAGAGGCTGGGCCGGTTACCTTGTAGCCCCTCGGTGGCGACTTGGTGAGCTTTGGCTCGGTGACCCTCGGTGTCTCAGTCTCGCTGGCTCGTTGCCAACGTGCCCGTCGCTTGAGCAGTTCGGGGACCTCAAGGGCGGCTTGGTCGGTCAAGGGCCTGGCTGCGCGCCCGACTCTCCACGCTCCCACAAACGAACTCTCTGGCTTCTCCCACGAACTGCTGCTCCAGCGATCTCGACCCACCAACGACTCAACCTCTCCCACCAACTCCACGACGACACTCAACTTCCTCCAACTCAACTGCCTTCTCGGCGTCCCAACGCGGCTGGCTTTTTATCGGGTCCGGGGCGCTCGCCCCTCCCTTCCTGGCGCGTGGGGGAAAATCCTTGGGAGGGAGATTGGTATGTGCTTACGCCTTTTTGAGGGCCCCACCCCAAACGTCGAATCTGTTTTCTTCGGGTGGCTTTCTGGGAGTGTTGTTCTTTGGTGTAGAGGAGGGTCGTTCTTCTTCAAGACAAAAGGCCATTTTGATCCGGTTATGTTTGTGGAGATGCCGTGGTTATAGACGTTGTGGCGTTGTGGTGGGGATGGCGTCGTTGTGGAGATGATGGCGTGGTTGTGGAGATGATGTCGTTGTGGTGGAGTTTGTTGTTGAGGAGATGTTGTTGAAAATAAAATAAAAAAAATAGCAAAAGAATAACGGCTAACTCAAAGATTCACAGCCCGGCACACGAACGAGACCTGTTACACATCGGTGGGGAAATCTAACCTGAAACACACACTTATCAAAATAACTGACCTCTGGGGAACCTGACTGGTGTTCTGTGAATTTCCACAACCGCAACAATAGTCATGCGCCACTTAACGACGGGGTTACGTTCTGAGAAATACGTAGTTAACCGACGTCGTCGTTGTGCGAACATTATATATACATATACATATACATATATATATATATATATATATATATATATATATATATATATATATATAAATATATAAATATATAAATATATAAATATATATTTTCGTTTTTGTTTTCGAACATCATACTTACACAAACCTAGACACCTCGGCTATATGGTGTAGCCGATTGCTCCACGGATACAAACCTATACAGCATGTTACTGTACTGAATACTGTCGGCAATTGTAACACACATCCAAGAGACGGAAGACACGTTAGTTTTACCTTTGTGCTGTTCATGATGGCCATCGGTGTTGTTAGCAGCAGCTTACAATCTCCTCTCGCATCGATTATAGATAGGTGAATAAATAGCGTTTGGATTTTTTAAATACGTAATCATTGCATCGATGTTATAATTTATAAATGACGAAACGAGCCCGTCAATTGTGAGATATATTTTCGGAACAGTGCGATTGTTTTATCAACATAAAAAGCTTCACCAAAAATAAATTTGTGTATTAATTTCGACTGTAACAACGATTTATTCGCAGAATTCTTCAATTCAAAGGTAATTTACTTGCTAGAAGGTAAACGTGGAAACATGGGTTCAGTTTGAAAGCCGATTTCCATTATAATGGAGCTGGCAGATCCGTCGTATATGCGATCACCGTCAGAAATGCGATTATGGGACCACCGTCGTATATGTGATCCATCGTTATGCGGCGCACGATTGTATATATATATATATATATATATATATATATATATATATATATATATATATATATATATATATATATATATATATATATATATATATATATATTTATATTCTCTGGCTGTTTACCAATTGCACAAAGGAGATCCTGCAACTCACTGCAGTTCTAGGCAGGGCATGTCATACTACAGCATCATAGACTTGGTATCATTTTCTCAGCCGACAATATTGCAACACAACCAATTGCCCCTGCAAGGGAGTGCAGTGAGTTACAGGATATGGAAAATGCAGCCTGCATTTCGTCGGATGATTTCCTCTCATTACCCCGCGCACGTGAAGCGAAAAGCAGGGTTAAGCAATTGGTTCACTTTGTCTGTCTATCTTTTACAAACATCAGTTTATGATCGAGGGACTACTAAATTTCAATTGAAAGTTATTATTTTGAACACTATAGAGTGTAGACCACGAATTGGAACATGAATTGCAACACGGACCTCCTGTTTAGTCGTACTTTGGCTCTGATTTTCACAAATCGTAAGGAATCTCATCCCGATCGATTGCAGATGCGAAGAGAGGATTAAGGTAATTTTTTCCTCTGTCTGCCTGTCTGACAGTCAAACAAAATTTAAAATCATTCCAAACAGGAAACTTACTGTTATTAAAGATGTCACAAAGGACACAAACAACAGTCATGAAGAACTATTGCAGCATGGTAAATAAGGTGGTGGAAAGAGACGCTGCATCAACGGCAGCAAACTTCCGAAAAAAGTTTTTTTTTTTCCTACAACCTTCAAAACCTTTATTTTATTTCAAATTAGTTATATACTTGAACACTGTACAACACAGATCACCTTCTTGACCCTTTCAAAAAAATTCCATTTTGCAGTCCTTCAAGAAAATATGACAGCATTTTACATCGTCTCAACCAATCAAATTTGCTGCTCGCATCCACTCCCATTGGTCTTTTTCGTTTTTAAATCAAGACTGCATGGGCGAAGGTGTTCTCAGAACTTGCTCGTTGCAGAAATGTTTTTATTATCTCATTTATAAGCGCATCTAAATTTTGCTGAATGACCTGCTTCGTAAAGCATCGACCTCCATTAGAATGCTCCCATTGTGTAACACTGCCTTCATTATGTGGCATTGCCATGAGAATCATTAAAGGCATAAACCAAATAATGACCTACATTTCTGCATACGATTTCCTTTTTTATATATACACAATGCTTGTCACTTCCCAAATAATATAACTGCACAATGATTAGGTAAATTTCCTAACCTGTCGGCCAATATATTACTGCACACAACTTTATATGCGAGAAAGCTGCAACATTACCTGTGAGCGCACAGGCTTCTGCAAGCAGGAAGGTGCTCCAGGACAGGAGAAAGAAGAGTGCAGTCTCCAGCAAGGGAAAGTCATGCAATTTTGTGAACTTTGTCACGTGATCATTCGGTTAAGGTCAGGAAAGGTTAACGTTTACAAGAATGGAGGAATGAGTGAAGAAGCGTCAGTTACAGACTTTGGGTTTACAGTTGTAGGATTAATATATTGCCTGAAATGGAAGGAATGATGAGGTGGTACAAGAGCAGTAATATGAGAAAAGTGTAGTTAAAAATTGTAATGATGAGAATGAAGAAAAGCCATGAAATTGGCTGAAAAACAAGTACAGTATATATAAATATATATATATATACATATATAAGGATATGACAGCTGTCATTATTCCAGTCACTGCTCCCATGGCGAACGATCCACTCAGGATGATGAGGAACCTTCCAATACAATTGAACACAGCTGCTGTATCAAATGTGTTTTGCATCGAAGGGCTGTATGCAGCGATGGATCTGCAGGAACGGAGAACGAATCAGCAGAGAACTGCAAACCAAACTCAGCCTGGTGGATAAAGATACCTGAGCTGCAAGACAGTTGAGGGAAAATGTGTGCGAGATGTGATGGAAAGTTTACGAGGCAAGTGTGATGGCGATGGCATCGTTAAGGACACTTTCACCAAACAGCAGTGCATAGAGATCCACGTCGACACGCAGCTCGTTAAAGATGGCCAAAACAGTGACTGTCAGGGTGGAAGGATACAAAAATTCCTAAGACAGATTTGCATGCCACAAATTATTTTGTTCTTCTAAAATTACCAACATAAAAATTCCTTTAGGTAATGGTGAATGGATGAAATGCATGGTTCAATCAGGGCTACAAGTAGGCAGTGCACCACAATATCAAGTCTTCCCCCATTTATACCCATGATTTTTCCATTAACCCACCCTCACGAAACCCTCTTAGTCGCAGGTTACTGTGTTTCCTCCCCTCTTTACTATTCGTTCTTTACCCCCTTTGAACCCTGAGCTCCTTGGACTGTCGGCTCCCCCACCCTGGGCTCCCAGGAGAAAAATCCTGTTGCTCGGGTTCAAAGGGTTAAAAAAAAAGACAAATGTTGCTTTATTCATGATGCTGCAATCGATCCCAGGTTCAAATCCGATGCACTCTCCGATTTTGTCCATTGTCGACCAATGTAAAACTACACTGATGTCATCATGTTTGATGTACAAGCAAATTATTCCACTAAATTGCTTCTTCATCATACCCATGATCTCAAATTTTCACTCTACAAATATTAAAAGAATCCAGTTTTTTTAATTTTTTGCAATCCAACCACCAACAACAACCACAAAATGTATTACAGTGTGCCAGGGGAAGGTCATAATGGGCCATGATAAATCTTGACAAGAATGGGCACAAGGAATTGTGTTCTGGACCAATGTGCCAGCCAACACAATGACCTGCACTTACAAAGTAGATAAAAGTGAAAATAGAACAGCATGCTTCAAGATGCTGTGCCTTGGTAATTACAGTAACAAAAGATTTCCATTTGGATTAAAATCATACAAAGATTCATTATTGCTAGTAATGATTTTGGCAAACAAGATTTGTAAGTTTGAAATAAACTAAAAAGGTACCAACAGCAATCCTAAACCCAATGCAGCTTCGCCAAACCATCTCATACCGGGATCCGTAGCGGAGATGATGGCACCGAAGAAGAGGCAGTCGGTGAAATGAAAATTTTCGTTCAGTGCCCCAACTGCCCGAGCCAGGCACACAAACCCATAAAATACCGACCTGTGTGTGTGAATGGAATACACAGTGGGGAGCATGTGGAACAAATAAATTCATCAACTTTGGTGGCGTCAATTTGTTTTTGTTTTTTTTAAAACTTTGCACAGTTTGAGCTTGTTCACTACTTTATATTCAGTGGCAAACATGAAAAATTAATGCCTCTAAAAGTTACTAAAATACATTTCATTTACTTTGGGATCTGCATAAGCAAGAGGAAATAAATGGGGATTCAGGGTGCTGTGTACTGGGAGAGAGAGAAGGAGCAAGTATACACTTTATTAACAAGTTAATGATCGATATAAAGTTGTTAAGCATCACAGCAATTTTTGTGAGGATATTTAAAATACTGTATCTTTGTATCTACAGCTGCTGCAAAATACCTCCAATAAAAAAATGTTTTTATTGATCTTTGTGTGCCCACAGCTCTGGAGCCACGATTTCAAAAAATACGAAGGAGTTGGGTGTTAAAACTTCTGGTTTTCCATTAAAAGTATCCAGGTAATGCAAAACTAAAAATTGTGAAAAAGAACAATTATTTGGAGATTTTTCAGGTGGGGGTCATTGGTCAATTTCCCACAGACTTCCAAAGACATTCTTTTATGTCTACAATCAATTTTAATATCAGAATTTGTTGTGTTTTTTTTTAAAGTGATGCAGAGTACGATATTCGTCATATGGATAAGGAAAGCAGATGATTAAAGTGACGTCCTTCAACACTTATTCAAAAACCCAGCCCACCCGCCGCCAACTTGCCATTCGGATACCTGAAACAAACAAATAAATAAATAAATAAAAAAATTTAAAAACTTTTTTCAGATCTGCAATCTGCATTCATTTCACGATTTAACACCATTGAAACAAAATAAATGGAAATAATGTAATGGTGGATTGTCTAGCAAGCGTGCTGACTGCAACATTCCAAAATCATTCTTCAAAAAATACATGAAGAGCTGCCAAATATCTTTGGGAAAATGTTCAATGACCACATCACCACAGTGAGCGACGCAAATTTGTGCACAAACAAAAAAATTTTTTTTTTTGTAATTCCTCCATTCCTATCGACCTTCTATCCTTTAACCCTTCATTGTCATCTGGCAGGATAGCTTAGAGATATGCGCACTCCCTTCTGAGCTGTCGAACCTGGGTTCGAATCTCGGCCAAGCTATAAAGTCATATCCTGGTATTTTGGGTACATCAATTTGTGCGCCATGTTAAGCTGGGTGTCCTGATGCCTGGTGTTGGCGCAGTGGTTAGGGCAGCGGCTTGGGATCCAAAAGGTCCTGAGTTCAAGCCCCGTTCGGCCACTGAATGAATACACCAGGGGGTTGACTCAGCCTGTCATCCTTCCGAGGTCGGCGAAGTGAGTACCAGTGTACTGGGCCGGTGTATGCCCCGGTTAAAATAGGTGTACCATATCCCTGTGTCGTAAGAGGCGACCAGGGTTGCGTCAGGAAGGGCATCTGGCGTAAAACATGTGCCAAATCACGATGCGGATCATACGGATCATCCGCTGTGGCGACCCCTAACGGGAGTAGCCGAAAGAAGAAGAAGAAGAAGAGGAGGTTAAGCTGGGTGTCCCATCTGCAAGCAGCAGTTGGTCGAGTCAAATATCCCAGTGCATTTCAAGAGGAGGCAGGTTATCGCCAGCACCATGAACAAAAGGCAACTTCTTGCCCGAGTGCGCAGGGACACTGCGTCAGTGGTACAGCTGCACCTCAATAAATGATGCGACTGGAAGGCTAAATTATAAATTGAATTCCAGTCCAATAAGCATTCACCAACAACAACTCTTCAAAGTTTACATTTACATGTTAACGTGCATCTTTTCACCACCCTATAACTAAAAGTACAAACAGATGGCTCAGCAACCTCAACATTCCCATCAAAGAACAATTTACTCAATGTGGATTTGTGACCTTCCCATGAAACACAACCACAATTTTGATACTGTTCCTTTGGAGAGTTCTGTATGTGAACAATGGTGCTGTTTACCATGGTAACTCATCCATAAGACACAACATGAGAACAGAGCAAATTTATTTGACAAAGGAGGTGGGCTAGGTAGAGGATATGTTGGACTGACAGGATAGCCTGGACTGGAGGCAAGCACAATCACCTTTAAACTGTCTAGCCTGGGTTTAAATCATGACCCAGCTATAAACTGTCATCCAGGTGTTTCAGAAGCAGGGCGATTCGTCAATGTGTGTGCCATCCCTCGATTGGACGTTAAACAGGTGTACCATCTGCCAGCATTAGTTAGTGGATGACAGATCCCACGGTTTCCTTCGCAAAGGGTAGGCGAGCAATTGCCGGAAACACAAACACGCTCCAAATTCCTACCATAGCCTTAGTTGAACGTCAGGCTTGCCCAGCCAGTTGCTGAAGGACATGGGCCAAGTGAGCTTCCCCCGGCCAACCCCACAATAATGTGGGAAAAGGTGGCATCTTTCATCGACATTTTTCTTTTGGCACGATATCTGCCCAGACGCATAATCTCTAAAAAACATAAGTACTGTGAGATCATTAATCTCCACTATGCAAGCATAGGCAGAGTGTAGTGGCTTCTAGAGCATAGTGTCGAAGATGAAGTTATTGCTTTTTTGACCAATACACTGCAGGTGATCTGTACAATGACTAAATGTGAGCGGCTGCAGCAGTCAAGCAATGTTGCCGATGTGTACTGCATACGAGTGAGGAAGGAAACTACAGTAAGGGGATGAGGGGTTTTACAATGTAAACGCTATTCTTTATGATACAGATATTAGGACTGGATAAGACTCGTACCCGGTTACAAAGCAGGAGACAGTAGTGCCCAGGAAAGCATAGGCGAGGATGGAGCCAAGATTTCGAAAAAAATGTCTCTGTCAAGGAAAAACAAAACTGGGAATTAAAGATGATGCCTCTGGCTTACCTGTGCTTCTTCCACAACCGACATCCTACAATATATTTATGCTGCACCTCTTCCCACCTTTATCTTTAACCTTACCCAAGATGGTATGTTGTCATATCACATCAACAACACAACCATCCATCTCCTCCCCCCCCCCACCCCGAATCCAACCTTCCTCAGCTCTAACTGCATGCCAAAGCAAAGTTGCTTCCATAGTTCACAGACCATGACCTTACCCTCTTTAAGCTATATCCAGCGTAAAATATGATTGGTGGAAGGAGGATGTTGAAAAACACTTCAGGGTCAAAGGTCACCTGCAAAGGTAACAAAAAAAAAACCAGAAGGAAAATCAGCCAAAACGATTCAATGTCGCCAGAAACGTTAACCAGTTCTTTGATTAAAATATGACATGCTTCATTTCTCGATACAGTATTGTTCCTTTTATTTCACAACGATCAAATACCACCCGTCGCTTCGCTGACAGGAATACAAAGAGGGTGGAGAGGGGACGGGAAGACAGCGTGAGGGGTGGGGAGGGGACAGGAGGACAGCGTGAGGGGTGGGGAGGGGACGGGAAGACAGCGTGAGGGGTTGGGAGGGGACAGGGAGACAGCGTGAGGGGTTGGGAGGGGACAGGGAGACAGCGTGAGGGGTTGGGAGGGGACGGGAAGACAGCGTGAGGGGTTGGGAGGGGACGGGAAGACAGCGTGAGGGGTTGGGAGTGGACGGGGAGACAGCGTGAGGGGTTGGGAGGGGACGGGAAGACAAGACAGTGTGAGGGCATGTCCGGAGACAATTTGTGGAAAATAACTAAATTTCCACATGATAGATCAGCACACAAAAGAGAATCTATAATTTAGGACATACGGAGGAAGAACATTGAAAGATTCAATGAAGCATTCAAATGATCTTCACGAACAAGACACCTGAAGCAATCCCTCTTATACTCGTTTAATATCCAAAAAAATGGGAGGGCGAGACAAAAACGATGAGAAAAGCTGATAAGCACAAGGTGAAAGTTTGCAGTATGCATTCTCAAGTCACCCAGCCTGTTTCTATGCAGCGAGCAAGACCTTTTCCATAATAAGATGCAATTCTACTTCCCTTGTATATTCATTTATATAACTATGGAGGTCAAAAGACTGTCAGGGAAAAGGGGAATTTTACTGACAGTCAATTTGACTCCAGTACAAAAGTAAAACCTCATTTTATATTGTGTTCAATTCAAAGCAACAAGTGAATGTAATTGAGAATAAATGAATATAATTATTATTCTTCCACACCGCCCAGAGACAAACACCGCCCAGAGACAAACACCGCCCAGACACATCCAGACAAACACTGTCCAGGCATAAACACCGCCCGTACATGGCCGGAGACAACCACCATCCGGACATATCTGGATAACCACCGACGTTTATGAAGTATCAAATAATATGCGAATACAACTGTCTGAACAAATAAGCATTACAGCTGAAATGTAATAACTTCTACAATCTCTTCACCTGAGCCAAATTTCGAAATTTAAACGACAGAATTGACCTTTGCAGCAGTTCTGCTAAAAAATAATAATAGAAATTTTAAAAAAAAGTGTTCATTTGTCCAATTCAGACATCGTTTGCTACTCAGGTCATCTTTTAAACCAACTTATTTAACATGTTACATTAGTTCTTCGTACCTGTTTGTGTCATTTATGACATCCGTAAAAACAGCAAGTCTCCTGATAGGAATGATTTTCAATTTTGTTCGATTACCAGGTCAGCAGAAAGGGTAAAAAAAAAATTCTCTCATTCCTCTCGGTACATACTAAATCGGGACAAATTCAGAGCCAGAGCACTGCTAAACTACAGGTTTGTTTTCCGATTCATGTTCAAAATATAACATTCAATATAAATGAAGTTATTCCTCGATCCAAAGCTGATGCTTGTAAATACACGGACGGACAGAATGAACCGATTGCTTAACCACGCCTTTTTGCTTCGTGTGCAGGGTGATAACCTGTAAGGAGAGATCAGAAGCAATAGAGCAAAGCCCTCTCATTGTTCATGGTGGAACAATATGTGTTGGGGGATTGGAGGCACAGAGGCAAAGGGGGATGGGAAACAGGTATAGATAGGGAGTGGATCTGGAGAAACTTACAAACAATTGCATATTATACAAATATGCAAACCAATGCCGTAAACAGTCTCAATAACTCATACAAGTGATCACAGACATCAAGGAGAAGTCAAGATGCCAGGCTAGTTAACTGTAAAATGCTTTCATCCAGACAAAGCATATGAACACAAAACTTATTTTTCCTTACTTCTCAATGTGCGACTGGAATCCATAAAGTTTGGTGCACACAAAAAAGCTTTTTTACCGAGACACATTATTTCTCATTTTACAAAATAAGACTGTATACTCAGCCTTCGATTACCTTTGTGAGAGTACCTCACAAGAATGTTTACTTTGCAACCAATAAATATCTCTTCCTGCCCTTGTGAAAAAACCCATATACACAGTAAGATCCAGATGTTCTACAAACCTTCTGCAAGGCTTCACTGCGCCCAGGGTCATGCAGGTTCTCCACTTCTCCCTGCAGCTTATACTCGAAGTACCGTCCGCTTACATTCACAAGGAGCGACTCCGAGCCATTTACTAGTGAGCAGTTATAGAGAACGCGAGGTGCTGGTGGTGTCTGGGTCAACCCATAACGTAGGATCACTCCCATGAGCAACCCTAGGGAGGAGGGGAGTGGAAAACTGAGTGAAATGGTGGAATAGTGAAAAGCATTTTCTTTTTTTTTAAACTAGATTTGCTAATATGTTCAACATCACGGGATGGATTTTACCAAAACAGTCGTATGCCACGTATCAATCAACTTCAAAGCAGAACTATGCTAATACATTTGTACAAACTCGAATTGTGCAATGAATGTCATTACACAATCCAATCCATAAATGGCAACAAAATTAACTCTATAACACCATGATAAGGGTAAGTTGTCTCAATATTCAGCTTAAGGATAGCAAAACAATACTGCACTAGTTAAATGGAGACGGAAGAGAATGTGACGTTGGGTTTAAAAACAAGCATTTTAAGGCCCGGTCACACCTTGACGTTTTAGCCAGCGATGGCAACGTATTAAAATGTATCTAAAACGCTGGCTTACGTTGACCTTTTGATGTTTTTTTTTAAAGATTCGGACGTATTCATAGCGACTTGGTCTTATGTATAACGCATTGGTAACGGACACAGAACGTTTCGTTGTGTTATAGATAACTTATACCAACGAATGCTGAACTTGTTGTCGGCCTACACAACCGATGCCCAACGATAATCTAACTTAGGCATAGCGCGTTGCACGCATCGCCGACGATGTCGTGACGTAGCCTATTAAAAGGGCTGACACACAACGATTCGAATCATAACTGCCGTAGAAATGGAAGTGTCAACATCGCGGTCACACCTTGGCGATCTTGCCAGCGTATGCCGACCTAAGAAAAATGTGTCTAAAACGTTGGGGCACGTCAAATACGGTATGAGTAAGTTTGGTATACGGGAGTAGAACGCTAAAGTACGCTATCATACGTCGTAGTAAGTAGAGTACGTCAAGAAATTTTAAACATGTTCAAAGTTTTACGATGTACTGGTCGTATGACACACGTTCCGCATGCGATGGGGATAAGTTTTACACACGATATGTGGACGCTTACACACGTCCACAAAGGCTACTTATAAGTCGAAACACGTCGCGGTAATGTCTTTTTTACGCGAAACTTATTTCTAACTTATGTTTGACGTGCTTTGAACCAATTCTTTACGTAGTCCCAACACACATCGACGTATGTAGACGTATGCCAATGATATACCAACGATATACCAACGAATAATTATCGTGTAGCCGGCGTTCACAAACTATGCCCAACGATAGCCTAACTTATCCATATCGTGCGGCAGTTTATCTTTGCCGGTGATGTGGGGTTTGCTATTCATAGGCTGCCACTCAACGATTTAAATGGCTGCATCTCCACTATTGAAAGTAGACGCTTGCGCTCAACAATTGGATTTTTTTTACACTCAAGACTTTTAAACGGTACCACTCAGCTATTTTCATTGTTTACAATGAACGATTTAAATTGCTGTGACTCGCCTTTGTTTTTTGACGCTGGCGCTCGGAAATTTTAATCGTTTCTATTGAACGTGCTAAATCGCTCAAACCCCACAATTGAAAGTAGACGCTTGCGCTCAACAATTGGATTTTTTTTACACTCAACGACTTTGAAACGGTACCACTCAATTATTTTCATTGTTTACAATGAACGATTTAAATTGCTGTCACTCGCCTTTGTTTTTTGACCCTGGGGTTTGGAAATTTGAAGCGTTTCTTCTGAACGTGTTAAAACGCTCAAACTCGACTATTTTAAATAGACGCTGCCGATGGACAATTGGAATCATAGCCAAGCTAGACATCGAAGTGTGAACATCCTCGTCATGCCGAAGAAAAGTTTGAAGAATGCTGCAAATAAGTGTCCTGGCCGTGGCCGTGGACGCTGACGCAAGGACGATCCATTATACCGACGTCTTTCAGCCTATGAGTAACTTAAAAGTAACGTCTGTCGACGTGTGGCAACGATCGCGTAACGTGCCTACAACACGTTAATCATAGGTTAGAAATAAGTTTCGGGTACGCTAAACATTACCTCAGCGTGTCTCAACTCATGATTAACTTACAAGTAGCATGTGTTGACGTCTGTCAACGATCGCAGACCGTGCATACAACTTGTGGCCAGCGTAGCGGAACGTGCGAGTCATACGCCGGCATACGGCGTGAAATTTCAAGCATGAAAAAATTTGAGGACAACCAAAAAGTACAACGTTTAAAGCCAGCGTACAACGACGTATGGCAGTGTTTTTCAGCGTGCTCTCAATGTTATCAAAACTTACCCATAACGTATTCAATGTGTGCCAGTGTTTTAGAGAAAAAAAAAAAATCGGCATACGTTGGCTAAAACGTCAAGGTGTGACCGGGCCTTTATGAATACATGGTAAACCATTACAAGCACACTCGGTGGTGCAATAGTTAGAGCGTCCACTTTCAGTTTGTAAGGTGGGCAGTTCGATTCCCGACAGCTATAAAATGTCATCTTGGTGTTTCACAAGCAGGTTGATTCATCAATGTGTGTGCCCGTCCCTCTAACAAATAGTCCTCTGTAAGAAAGCTGAAATTGGGACGGAGGTTCACCTTTCAGTATGACAATGACCAAGCACACAGCTAAAGCGACACTGGAGTTGCTGAGGAACAAATAGATAAATTTCCTTGAGTGGCCCAGTCAGGGCCCCGACCAAAATCCAATCGAAAATCTGTGGCATGACTTGAAGATTGTTTTCCATCAA
>NC_140962.1:39008887-39011387 GCF_056783735.1 Eptatretus burgeri
TTTCACAACGTAATATAAAAATAATACAATGGGATGTAACGATGGGATTTGCTGGACGTGGAAGACCGTTTCGTACAGTTTTATTTATTTATTTTCCCTTTCCAAACAGGCGTCTCCCGTGATACGTGACGTCACATTTACTGCAAATGACGTCACAACAAGAAAAAGCCTCGTGTTTTGCCCGGTTTATGGAGCCCAAGTCAGCCGCACAGGTAAACGAAGCTTCAGTATAGTACGACCTATGGAAGGCAGGCAGCCAGCCACCATCGACAAAACACGATTTGTAAGTAGCACAGGAGGTTTATGGAGACTGGTTGGTCACATCCTGCAGACGAAGGGGATCCAGGCAGGCCGAGCACAAGTGGGGAGGATGTTGAGCAGGTTGGTGGGTCATTTGAGCTCAGTACCCCCAAAGTCCATTCAGATTGCCACCAGTGAGCTGCACCTACCTCACTTAAAAGTACATAAAATGCTGCACACGTGACTGCGGCTGTGCACGTACAAGGTTGACTTGATGCCGGAACTGAAGCCGGACGACTGCACACATCGCATGGAGAACTTTATGGCCACGTGTGCGGTGTGCTACCTTTTCTGGGAAAATTATTTTACGGGAACAGGGAGGAGTGTGGTATGGGGAGTTACATGAATATGAATGAATGCATGATGAACCGGAACTGACAGACGGAACCGATTGTGACGTCACAGACACCATTAAAAACGGTTGAGCTTAAGGCCCAACTTGTGGGCTGACTTGAGCGCACAACAGGAGGTCAACTTTATTTTGTGTACAGTCCAGAAAATAAGGGAATATGAACAAAAACAATTGAAGTAGGCAAGATAGGAATAGGAACCACAGTCAAACAACTTAAAAGTCCAATGAAGTGAGCAAGTGGTGAGGACAGCAGTTGTATGTCACAAACGATACCCCAAGCTGCTAACGTTTCTCCACGATGAAAAAAATCAAACAAACCATTGGAATTCCTCCAGATATTTTTCAGTCGAGTCTCAAGCAACATAATACAGGATAGAATGAAAATAATGTCTGAAAGTGGACAATTAACGCAAATTTGATCAAGATGGAAGGCCTGTTATGGTGTGCTCCCACATTAGGGATCAGCACTCACACGGTACACATTTACATCGAGAACTTGTGTTGACCGCACCCCCCCCCCTTCGTAACTTCTGGGGGAGGGGCAAACCAACTAGCTATAACTTTGGCAAATTTGGTTGAGATCGAATAACTAATGACCAAGTGTATCGACCAAAGACAGACGGAAAATGATGTATTTCAGTGTGACGATGAAACGAGACAAGCTTTCAAGTGTTGCCAACTAGCACTCTCAGGTGCCAGTCTGCATCTGAATGTGCAACATCTGCAAAACGTCAAAAATATGGAACTACAAGCTGGGTCATCCGAGCAAGATCGGGTTATTTAGACATTATAGTAAACCATCAAGAAAATTGATGTTTTAAGCTGAAGCAAAAATTAACCTGGGAGTGCACCATGGCAATGTTGGGCCAAATGGTCTCATTTCCTTGTTTGAGGTCAGTTTCTTGATTTTCAGACATACAGACACACATGCATATAGAGAATTGCTTTGTGAGGGGTGGGGGAGAGGGAGGTTGTGCCTATGACCTGACCCTGGTTACCCCGAGCCACGTGTGCAAGATTTGAAGATTGGTCAAGGGGTGTGGAATTGTACAGAAATCAAAGAAAAGTCTTCACACTGTCTCTGTCTCTGTCTCTGTCTCTGTCTCTCACACCTTGCTCATATATATATATATATATATGTATATATATATATATATATATATATATATATATATATATATATATATATATATATATATATATATATATATTCAACCAAAGAAGCACACTGACTTTTTGACACTAAGCTGACGTCATGCAAGTAAATTATACCAACACATCACCTCCAAACTAGGAGGCATCCGTATGGTACTCAAGCCTTTTCAGACTGAGATTTGAAGCGTGTGGTCATGAATAGATGAAAGTAGAGATGTTGATCTGGATTTCACCCTTGTGGGCTCATCAGGCCAACATACTGCTGATCGTCCCACTTTGTCTCTGTCCTCCTCTCCCTATCGTTGCATCTCCAGTTTATTTGTGTATTAGAAGACCATAAGCCTGTGCTAAGGCTACAGTCTCCCATGTCAGAAGCGAACTCGTTTGTCCGGTGTGCCACACCTCCAATATTCACCTCCTGGCACAGTTTGGGGATGCAGCCAGAACATTCACATTATCCCACAGGGGAATATGGCTGGCCTGTAACCATAGTTGCCAAATCTACTGCTTTAGGCAGTAATCTACCGCTTGTATTGTCCAATAATAGTGAAAATACTGTTTTTACAAAAATAATGTCTCATTAAAGTTTTTGATAGATTTTTCATGTTGTGACAAGGTTTCTGTCAACAAAATTTCTCTCCCATGAGAGGGGGCATACCCCCTCCCAGACCATTCCCTCCCCTTGCAGACTCC
>NC_140962.1:39016387-39028887 GCF_056783735.1 Eptatretus burgeri
TGGGTTTTAGTTCAGCACAAACAGGGCATGAAGCATTCATTTGTTTAATATCTTCAACAGAATAGGGAAGATTTTGTCTGCGTACGAAATGTGCCATCCTGGTTACCCCTGGGTGGCACAGAGACACATGGAGGTCTTGCAAAGCCTGACTGATTGTTGCCGAACTGTAGACCCGGGAGAAGGTATCTGCAGCAGGGTTTTCCTTCCCGGGCCGGTAAACAATGTCGTACCTGTAGCAGGCTAGGTCTATCCGCCATCTCATAATTTTTTCATTCTTAATTTTCCCGTTATTTTTCCCATCAAACATGAAAGCCACGGATCGTTGGTCCGTAACGAGCGTGAAGTGGTTTCCCAGGAAATAATGTCTCCATTTACGCAGCGCTTCGACGATGGCGTACGCCTCCTTCTCTATTGCCGAGTGTCTCTGCTCGCTTCTAGAGAGAGTTCTCGAGAAGAAAGCGACCGGCCGCCCAGACTGATTAAGTGTTGCAGCTATGGCGTGATTTGAAGCGTCGGTCTCCACCACGAAGGGCACCGAGCTGTCGATCGATAAAACCACGGACTTACTGATATCATCCTTGAGATCGTGGAAAGCTTTTACGACAGCGGCATCTGGTGGAAAGTTTTTGCAATGCACTAGGGGATGTATTTTCTCGGAGTATTGCGAAATCCATCTTGCATAGTAAGCGAACATCCCGATCACCCGGCGCATTGTTTGCAAGTCCTGAGGTGGTGGAAGCTCACGGAGCGGGCGCAATCGCTCAGGATCAGGCTTAATTGTGCCGTCGGCTATCGTGTAGCCGAGAAGGTCAATTGACCTTGCCGAGAATACGCATTTCTCGTAGTTGAGAGTCAGATTATATTTTCCAGCAATGCTCAAGAATCTGTCCAGATTCCTATCATGTTCCCTCTGATCCCTACCGCACACTGTGACATTATCCACGTAAACAAAAGTGTCTTCGAGGTTTTCATCTGAGATGATGTCGTCCATAACCCGTTGGAAGCAAGCTACTCCATTCGTGACACCGAATGGTATCCTTCTGAACTGGTAGAGGCGCCGCCCTGCCTGGAATGCAGTGTACGGTTTGTCTTCCTCTCGGATGGGAATTTGATGATAGGCGCTTCGCAGGTCGATGGTACTGAATACCTTATAATTGGCCACGCGTTCGACCATCTCATCTATGCGCGGCAGGGGGTAGGCGTCGAGTTGGGTGAAGCGATTGACCGTTTGGGAATAATCGACAACCATCCGTTTCTTATGGTTCTGACTGCTGGTTACTAACACCTGTGCGCGCCATGGCGAATCGCTCGGTTCTATAATTCCCTCCTCCAGTAATCGCTTGGTTTCCGAAGTGATGAAATTCATGTCAGCAGTGGTATATCGCCGCGATTTGATCGCTATCGGTTTGCAGACCGGCGACAAGTTAGCGAACAGCTGGGGGACGTCACCTCCGCGGTGGTCAGCGCATTTAAAATTAGACGAGGCTTGCTTCCTCCAAAGGGTATTTCGACGCTCGTGTGCTGCTTGAGGACATTATGACCCAGAATTACGTCTGCGCACAAATCACGAAGCACCAGCACCTTTACATCCCGATGCGTGTACCCTTTTACGTCCAATTCAACATTGCAGTACCCTCGTACGCGGGATTGTAGTGAGGTGGCGGCCATGCATACCGTATTGTCAGTCGGGTGGATTACCCATTTCCTGCCCTTCACTAGCGAGCTGTTGACGAAACTTTCAGAGCTACCGGTATCAATCAGTGCCTCAGCCATATGCCCGTTAATTCGCACGTTGATGATAGCCTTGGATAGATTCCCGGGAGGCTGCAGTCAATTTATTTTGCGAGTAGAGAGCCGCAGAAGTGGGTTTATTCCTCCTTAGAGTAGATTTACATACCCTGGCATAATGCCCTTTCTTGTCGCAATTCATGCATGTGGCATCTCTGGCGGGACATTTTTGACGAGGATGCCTTTTGTACCCACAAAAGAAGCATTTACCGACCGGAGCAGTTGCTGAGGAGTTTGACGAGGTCTGGGTATCCGGCTCCTCGGGTGTTTCTCCATCCCTCATGTCTGGCTGTGTCTGTGCCAGTGGGGTTCCTTGGGTTCCCATCGTAGCAGCGTTCATGAGCAGCATCGGTGTCCCAAATGACTCAGATTGCTGCTGAGCCGTATCCATCGCTCGAGCCTGATCGACTACCTTGTCAAGAGTGGGTTGCGCTTTCTCTAGTAAGCGTTGCCGTATGTGGGCTGATCTGAGTCCTTGGATGAATGCCTCCCGGGTCGCTTCCTTTCGGTGTTCCTCGGCGCTTACCGCCCGGAAGCTGCAGTCTTTTCCCAGCTGATTCAGAGCTTGCAGGAACTGATCGATTGTCTCCC
This sequence comes from Eptatretus burgeri, assembly GCF_056783735.1. Taxonomy (NCBI): domain Eukaryota; kingdom Metazoa; phylum Chordata; class Myxini; order Myxiniformes; family Myxinidae; genus Eptatretus; species Eptatretus burgeri. Next base: position 39,018,767 of record NC_140962.1, read on the forward strand.
CGGCTGCTTGCTTGCGTGTGTTGAGAAGATGTCGTATGTATACCTCGTTCTTGGGCTTCACGTAGAGCGCCTGCAGCACGTCGATCACTGCTTCGTAAGTGTCGCACCCCGAGAAGAGCCTGTACACGCCGGGCGAGACATGATTCACGAGAGCGGCAAATTTGTCAGCTCCCTCCGCGATGATGGTCAGATAGTGTGAGAAGGAGCAGAACCAATGTGACCATTTCATTTCTGCGTCAGTCGCGTTCGGGTCTGCGTCGAACCTCTCTGGTTTGTAGATCTTGTCCATCTTTGGTTGAGAGAGCCGAGAAAATCAAATGGAATAAATTGAAATGAGAGCGAGAGATGAACCTTCAGAGTTTAGGCTTTATTCCATTTGATTGGAGCCGCTTCTGTGGGCACACCAGGAAATACAGGTTCAGCTAGGAGTACATAAGCAGAAACGTATACATGTGCAGTTAACCATTGCAGACTAAATCCGCGTAAGCACGGAGTTCGATATAATCTCCATTCTCACCAGTCAATGAGCACCTTCAGTTAACGAGCATCAAGTGGACAGCCGATGTCAATAGCAATGCCCCGGGGACAATCACTCGTGCCGCAGAGAGACCTCCCCTTATACGCGAGACGCACAACATGTGATCCCGCGTCATGTCCCTCGATTCACGTTAATTCACCACATATACAAACATACATATATATATATATATATATATATATATATATATATATATATATATATATATATATACAAACATACATATATATATATATATATATATATATATATATATATATATACAAACATACATATATATTATATATATATATATATATATACAAACATACATATATATATATATATATATATATATATATATATATATATATATATATATATACAAACATACATATATATATATACAAACATACATATATATATATATATATATATATATATATATATATATATATATATATATATATATATATACAAACATACATATATATATATATATATATATATATATATATATATATATATATATATATATATGTAGGGTAAGAATACTGATTCTGGCTCACTTTTCCCCATGTAAATGAATGGGGGATTTTCAGCGATTCCCTTTTTTTTTCCTTAAAAATAAACCCCCTTTTTATCCCAAGGTATATTTATTTGTCTCCCCTTTTAACCTGGAGGTTGAACCTCATTGAATTGAACACCTGGGGGTTGAACAGCTCACTCATTGAACCTATAAAGATTTGTTCATTCTCAAATTCCTTCAATAGTTTAATTTTCTTTGCACAATAATCCTCATCTAAAATATTGACAAACAAAACATTTGAATCTTTATATTTTTTAAGATACCCCTTTTGTGCCATTACGAAATGATAAACTTCTCTTAATGCTCTTGTTTGACCACCTCCTGAGCCACAGGTTATTTTTTTGTTAAGCCCCGCCCACTTTTGCTAAGCTCCACCCACTTTTTGTGAGGTATTTTTTCTAAGCCACGCCCACTTTTCCTAAGCCCCGCCCACTTTTGCTAAGCTCCACCCACTTTTTGTGAGGTTTTTTTTCTAAGCCACGCCCACTTTTCCTAAGCCCCGCCCACTTTTGCTAAGCTCCACCCACTTTTCATGAGGTATTTTTTCTAAGCCACGCCCACTTTTCCTAAGCCCCGCCCACTTTTTTCTAAGCTCCGCCCACTTTTCATGAGGTATTTTTTCTAAGCCACGCCCACTTTTCTAAGCCCCGCCCACTTTGCTAAGCTCCGCCCACTTTTCATGAGGTATTTTTTCTAAGCCACGCCCACTTTTCCTAAGCCCCGCCCACTTTTGCTAAGCTCCGCCCACTTTCATGAGGTATTTTTTCTAAGCCACGCCCACTTTTCCTAAGCCCCGCCTACTTTTGCTTAGCCCCGCCCACTCTTACATCATTTCCAGTTCATCTCTGACTCACAAAGAAATCACTAGAAAATTACAGGATGTTATGGTTTTGAAAAATTTCCCAATGAAGGCTTGCCTAGGCTTGCCCAGGGAATTTCCAAAGGAAACCACACCCACCAGTCTTTCTCTATAAAAGCTTCAAACCCAGGCTCCATTTTAAACATTTGTTTTTGCTGGCAATGGTGTGCTGTGTGCTTGTCTGGAACTCTCTGTCTTGTATGGAACTAAACCTTCAAGTTGATGAACTGGATTCAAACCTCTTCTCTGTTGAGGTAAGATTTTTATTTTCCTATTTTCAAACTTTGATTGAAGCATACTCATTTAATAATTAAATAACTTAATTAATACATTATTATTTTCTCTCACAGGAAATTGTGTCTGAAATACAAAATGAAAATACTGCTTTTGCTACAACTTGGGGGGAAATTGTTGGCTTGGTTGAAGACCTTATGAGCGACCAAGACCTTGAGTGGGATGACTTTGGTGTTCCTTGGAACTCTCTGTCTTGTATGGAACTAAACCTTCAAGTTGATGAACTGGATTCAAACCTCTTATCTGTTGAGGTAAGATTTTTATTTTCCTATTTTCAAACTTTGATTGAAGCATACTCATTTAATAATTAAATAACTTAATTAATACATTATTATTTTCTCTCACAGGAAATTGTGTCTGAAATACAAAATGAAAATACTGCTTTTGCTACAACTTGGGGGAAATTGTTGGCTTGGTTGAAGACCTTATGAGCGACCAAGACCCACAGAACGAGTTCGTCCTTGATGACCCAACCAAAGAGTTATACCTTGGAGACCAGCAAAATCCTGAAAAAGAGTTTTACAGCAATAGTACTCATTGTGAGTTATCAAGACAATACCCACTGAACAAGTTATACGTTGATGAGCCAGAATACAAGTTTTACCTTGGAGACTCACAAATTTTGAGAAAATCAGTAAATGAGTTCTGCCTTGATGGTTTAAATAACTACCTTGGAGACTCAGGAAAAGGGTTCTGCCAAGATGGTTCTAAATATGGGAACTACCTTGGAGACTCACAAATTTTGAAAAAATCAGTAAATGAGTTCTGCCTTGATGGTTTAAATAACTACCTTGGAGACTTGGAAAGTTGGGGTTATTTTGAAGACTTGAAATGCTACCACTCTTTGGGATTTAAACCTATCAAGAAAGTTCTTACTCCCTCTTTCTATGTCATCAAACCTGAAAGCCTTAAAAGACAGAATTGGAAGAAGAGAAAAAAAAAAAACGTAAAATATATATATATATATATAGGTGGAAATCTCATTTTGAAAAAGACATTGTGTTGGGTGAGGATTGAGTTGGGGTTGAGATTTTGAATGTGAGGGTTGGGGTTGAGATTTTGAATGTGAGGGTTGGGACACACACACACACACATACACATCAACAAACAAAAGTTAAGCCTTGACTATTCAGTTGAGGATTCTGTGTTTGGGGTTCACAGATCTAAGAACGTCCACCCCTTGACACACATTATATACTGTTATACACCTCGGACTTGGCCCTCGAGTGTCCACAACGGTGTATAGTAGGAGGGAGTGAAGCGCCAACCTATTGCTCCCATTGCACACACACACACAAACAAAAGTTAAACCTTGACTATTCAGTTGAGGATTCTGTGTTTGGGGTTCACAGATCTAAGAACGTCCCCCTTGACACACATTATATACTTGTACACCTCGGACTTGGTCCTCGAGTGTCCACAAAGGTGTATTATCTGCTTAGTTTTGTCTTTTGTAATTCCTGTGAATAAAATGAACCTAAAATCTCTTCCCCTTCCAAATCATATATTTTATAAGTCCAAGGAACTGTATCTATTACATCAACAATTTTAAAAAGTTCTTTCGTCCATCGTTCAGTAAAACCCTTTTCAAAATGAGATTTCCACCTATATATTCTTACGATATCACCAACTTTGAACTTAGGTTTTCTGACATTAATCTCTTTTTCATATTTTAATTTTGTAAATGTTTCTGATGGTTTCATATTTGTTGACGTGTGAATCGTGTCATTATACTTATCCACAATATCCTGAATAAAAGATGACCATTGTTGTGAACCGAGTTGTGTGAATTTTTTATATAGTCTCTCTTTTAAGGTACGATTAAAACGTTCAACAACAACTGCCTTCCCTTCATTAAAGGTACTGTATAATGTAATACTGTTATTTTTTAGAAAATTCATAAATGTCTTGTTATAAAACTCTCTACCCTCATCAGTCCACAATTTTTTAGGTTTTCTCTTACTTTTATTAAATATCTGTTGAAAAGCTAACATAAGAGTATTACCTGTTTTGTTTTTTAAAGGGACAACCCACGCATATCTACTCCTCAAATCAATAACGGTTAAAGCATACTTGTACCCCTTATCATTATTGAGTTCAATCAAATCAGCAGACCAGATATAATCAACTTCCTTGGAATAAACTTTCCTTCTCTGAAACTTTGTGAATATTGGTTTATGTAATTCATCAGCTAATTGCTCTTCAGTCTTAATGGCATCATTAGAGCCTATAAGTTTTTTGAATTTCCAAGTCAAAGTTTCAATTTAGCACTAATCATCTTCTTCACGATGAACCTATCAACTTTTTCTCTCAAGGTTGGATTTTGTATCAGAGACAAATTATACAACATTTCTCTATCGGCTTCATGCTTTTCTTCCAACGTTGTGGTATTCCCATAATCAATATCGTGTCTCATGCACACTTCTTCAACTCTATTGATTGGTTTACTCCAGGATTTAGGATTGTCTGCCTCATCTAATCTTTTATCCAAGTTTGTGCCTGGACCACAGAGAGAATACCCTGGAAGATGTAATTCCCCTGGTATTCCAGTAGTTGTAAATTTACTTCCTGATAAAAACTTTTGTATATCTCCTCCGAGTTTGTGTTTGGAGATAAATTGATTTTTTTTTGAACCACACACCGAACATATACCTTTTTGTATAACCCTGTTATTTTTACTTTTAATATATGAAATATTTTTAGTATTAGTTTTCTTTTTACATTTGAGACAATAACTCATTTATTTATGAGAAAAATTCCTGCAGAGTGCAAAAACCTTTTTAGTTTCCAACATGCACATTTGAATCTTAATTTTTAAAACATAAAGAATCCTTAGAAATGCCTTCACTCTCTCCTCCATTTATTTAAGAAAAAAAAAATGAAAAACTTGAATTAAAATCCATATCTTGTCGATGCTAAGAGTCTTGTCGAAAGTATTGCAAATACACTTGTCAATTCTTTGTTTTCCTCCTCGGTGGGTTGAGTTATTTTCTGTAATACCACCAATCTTTTTTTGAATCTCACTGGTTTCCATATTTTGATATTTATTCATTCTCTCTCTTTCCTCCCTCTCTCTCTTCTCTCTTTCCTCCTTCTCTCTCTTCTCCTTTTCCTCCTTCTCTTTCTTCTCCCTCTCTCTCTTCTCTCTTTCCTCCCTCTCTCTATTCTCTCTTTCCTCCTTTTCCTCCTCTTCCCTCTCTTCTTCAACTCCTTCCTCATCCCTTACTATCCTTGAATCGTTTACACCCCATAGAATATTATACATATATTCATCAGGATTTCTTGTTATTCCTGTATCCAAAATAATTTTTTTTACAACAGGAAACCAATAAAATTTCTTTTGAATTTCTAAAAGAGCCTTACCTTTTCTTAACCTTATAATTTTTTCATTATTTAACATTCCAATTAAATCGAAAGTTGTTGGTTTATCAACATCAGCATAATGCCAATCTTTTATTGAAAATACCTCATTCTTATGTTGTAGAACATATTTATTAAAATAACGAATACCCTTTTCTTGAAGGTATGCTTGGACACAGAAATGATAATTTTCTTGAAGCCTTCTTGCTGTCATTTATGTATTAGAAATATATGTTAGAATAATATTATGGCACGAAACACCTCCCCATCTTCCCATAGTTAAATCATTTTGTATTTCCTTACTTATTATATATAATCCTGTTTTTTCTGTTTTCATGAGATAAACAAGGGCAAAACCATTATTATATTTACCCTTATTAAATTCTTTTATTTGTTGTTTACTAATCGTGGCTCCACAAAACTCATTCTCGATACCAAGTGGATAATATTCTTCCTTACGAGACTGATTTAATTGTTCCAGGTCTTCGAGGTTAATTTTAAATGACCAATTATACCCTAAATCATTCATATCATACCCCCATTGTTCTATTCTCATAGAAACGATACGCCCTTCTTTATAAAAATTTATTTTAATTCGAACTGTGAATTCTGTATGACCTGGAGATAATATCAACACTTCTGTATCTTTGGAATACACAGCCGTTTTATTTAAGTATATATATTGTGATAAATCGCTTAATCTCACCAAGTCATTCGCGTCAGTCGGGCTTGGATAATTTTTTAATTTATAAGCATTTTTCATGTTAATATTTTTGTTTATATTATATTTATGTCGTTCAGCCTGTGCCTTTGTATAATAATTTGATAAATCAATATCCAGTTCTTGAGATACACCAAAGATAGAACCATCTTTACCAACATAAGTCATTTATATTAGATTAAAAATAATATCATAAAATTTTTTATTTTTGTTGAGTTGAAATAACACATATAGACATAATTGACCACAACACTTAGAATTTAATTCTTGGACTTGAAATGTTTGATAAACACCATTCTGTAAGAATTTTATGACTTCAACAGGTGGTGGAAGACCAAAACTATCAAAATAATATTTGTCTTGACCATTAAAAATACAAACCCAATGAGAACCGTTCCCATTATTATCTTCTAAGTTCATAATAATATTCTTTGTATGTTTCGGCACATTTGTTAATTCATCTCTCATACAAATAACCACATTATGAATTTTTAATTTCTTACAATATTTGACAAGTTGTAAATTTGATGTTGTATTCTTTCCAAATTTTTCCAACCACTCATCAATGCTCATTTATTTATTAGAAAGATATAATGCATTACCTCTTTTCGTTAATTTTACACCTGCTTGTGCAATAGAAGAAAGCATATCTCCAACTAACAATCTCGCTTTATCAGGCAGACCTTCAAGTTTTTCAGCAAAATCTACAATTACACCACTTCCACTAATTTGTTTCTCCAACTCTTTGTTATGTCTTTCCAATTCTTTTTGAGCCTGGAGTTGAGCCTTCCTTTCGTTGGCAGTTTTCACCGCTGTTGAAATACCACCCGTCAATGCTCCAACCGCACTTAAACCAGCAAATAAAGGAATTAGAAATGGGAGAAATCCTCCACTCGTCTCTCTTATTGAATATTTTTTCAACATTGGTTTTGTCATTTTAATTTTAAGTGAGCCAGTGTCATTCAAGATTTTAACCTGTTCTCTTGTGAGCAAAACATCAATTCTTACTGCTCCTTTTCTCTGAATTGTATTAACGTTAATCGTACAAGGCTTTTGATTTTGAACACAAGATGATAGTTTATGAAGATTGATTTGATTAACATATACCCCAGTTGGTACTTTGCCACTCATTTATTGAACAAAAAATTATGTGAGACTAATCATCACACCATTATCTGTATTAATCTGCAATTCTGTTTCTTCCAAAAGCAAACAATATGTATCAACTTCTTCACTCTCTCCTCTTTCAATGTATAGGGAAGTATCCACTCGATTAGACTTTATAGTTTCCTTTTGAGCGCTCAGGTCAAACGCATAGATTGTATACAAACTTTTAAATGCTGTCATATCCAAAATAGGTTCTTTATTTCCATTACTTTCACACACCTTTTGGTAAGACTTGTATGCTTCAGCAAAATCATTTTTTTCCCAATTAATTTCCAATCTATCTCGTGGATAAAATGTTCCATCGAGAGAAACGCGAAGTTGTTTCACCTTAGCATTATCACTCAATGCATTATTCTTATCAGTCGCAGTATCACCATCTGGCTTTTTAAAAATCATCCACAGATATCGTGGCTTTCCTTCCAGAACACCCAAATTCCACGTGTAAGTAGTTTGATTGAGTTTAACGTGTTGACATCTTCTTTTGAGGTATGATACACTGAGTGGTTTCTTTGAGTTAAGTCTTCGATTCAACATCTCTTCTGTTTTAAGATTAGGAGTATATTCACTGATATACCAACTCATCTCCTCAATTACAAATTTATTCTGTTCACCAAAAGCACTACCAACACCAAAAAGCAATCTATTTTCATTATCATTCCTTTGTAGTTGAAATCTAATTTTAAGACCATACAGAACTTTATCATAATCACAAAATCCAAATATACCTTTAAGAGGAACTGCCACAGTAAAACTATTTTCTGCTTTTGTATCATCATTATACATTCCTTTCCTTTGAATATATCCAGGGTCTGTGTTTGTTCCCGTTGACATATCAGGAATAAAACCTTCGACAGACCCCTTTCCCATTCTATCACTGAATGTATAGAGTGTAAATTTCATCATTTCAGATACAGCAGAGACATAATCAACCGCTTCAACTTCTTGTGTTCCAATATACAATCGCACACTATCAAACATTTTCCAGAAGAAATCATTTACAAGTGTTGCGTTTGTGTTATTCCCAGCCTTAGTGAATTTAAATTTACACAACAAGAAACTTTCGGAGAGATTCAAATAGGTTTGTTGATTATTTATTTCAAAACTTTTTGTACCATTTGTATTCCAGTCTGTTCCAGTTATTGCATTTACCTTGAAGTAATCTTCTTTTTTAGTGGAGTTTGAGATAATAATAGTATCATCCAAATCATAGATACTATCAATTGCTTCCATACTTGTATTTATTTAGGAAAAAAGATGTTAAAACTTTTGAAACCCTGATCCAAGTATTTGAATTATTTTCTGTCGTTCTTGGGGGGACAACTGAGTTTTACCTTTCTTAATTTCTTTTATTGCTTGTAATTTATGAGATTCCTTCTGAGCATCTTTTATACTCTTTACAGCACCTGCTACATTTCCCACAGCAGAAGCAGTTGAACCAATTAGGTCTTTATGTTTAAGAATAGTTGAACCAATACCCATGAGAGTATCAATTATCCCATCTCCTCTAAATTGATGTCCGACACCCCTTTGTCTCTTAGGTTTATAGTATCCTCTACCAAGATACATACCTTCACCCTTGTAGTACGGGGAAAGGAACATCCCATCCCCTGTAATTATTTTATATTTTCCCAACTCGTGTTTCCTCACAATAACCATCGTATTTATTTATTGGAAAACTTCACGTAGGTGAATTCTGATGGATATAACTTCTCCATTAAAAGAAATCACACGATTATCTTGGTCGGTTATCCTAAAATTTACTCTGTGTATGGTTTTTCCTGACACAGGTAGATAAACCAAATTTTTAGGTTCCATATTGAATTTATAACCAATTGGGGTTGAGTATGCGCTGAATGAAAATATTGTATTTGTTTTTTTTCCATCATTATAAGCACCATCAATCAAATCACAGTGAATTAACACCGAATTTATTCCTGAGGATATTTGAATGACATTATCACTGTAAAACGTCCCATTAGTTTCAATCTTTTTTGAGGAGAAACCTAATAACTCTCTAAATGAATTATCAATTGTGAAATCAACCTTGTAGTTATTTTTAACTTTAATCGTTGATTTTGAAGTATGTTTTTGAATGTTTATAACAATATTTTTTGGTTCATCACCCTGTTCTTTCATAAGACGAGCAATTTCGGAAGATATTTGAGAAATCTCGTATGCTCCGGGTGAGACTGTTATCGTTTTGTATCCACTTCCCGGATTATAACTAAACTTGTCATTTTTCTCGGTTATATTAAATAAGGTATTATAAGTTTCCATGGAAAGCCTGGTGTGTTGGCGCAGTGGTTAGGGCAGCGGCTTGGGATCCAAAAGGTCCTGAGTTCAAGCCCCGTTGGGCCACTGAATTAATACACCAGGGGGTTGACTCAGCCTGTCATCCTTCCGAGGTCGGCGAAATGAGTACCAGTATACTGGGCCGGTGTATACCCCGGTTAAAATAGGTGTACCATATCCCTGTGTCGTAAGAGGCGACCAGGGTTGCGTCAGGAAGGGCATCCGGCGTAAAACATGTGCCAAATCACTATGCGGATCGGATGATCCGCTGTGGCGACCCCTAACGGGAGTAGCCGAAAGGAGAAGAAGAAGAAGTTTCCAT
>NC_140962.1:39029387-39066887 GCF_056783735.1 Eptatretus burgeri
TGTCTGGTTGTCACGTTATAAAAACTGCAGTGAAAGTGTACAACTCTTTAATAGGTAAACAGGCAATGTAGGCATGATAGATGCCTCCACAAGTAATGATACAGGTGTACAGTCATAGCCAATTATTTATATGCTGTTGAAGTGAAACATATGGTGAAGCAACAAAATCAAGCAATGATGAATTCAAGTGCAATGTGCAACGAACAAGGACAATACTGAAAATTTCATTTCAAAGATCATTAGGTTTTACTTCAATATGATAATCAACAATCATAAGAATTTCCAGTTTTTAAAAGTTAACGAGTTGGTATGCCAGCCACTCTCATTCACAGAGCAAATAGCTTGTCAATATAATAAACGGAACCAGACAGCCAAAGCGACTAACCATTCCACCAAACCTGTGGAACAAGGTGGAAGCCAGTTCCATTTGCCACATAGCGACCAAGCAGGCAATGAGATTTTTGTCATTTGTATGATCACCAGCATATTGACAACACGATTTTCTTTTCCGAACAATTCCAAAAATTTGACGTTTAACAAGCTGCTGGTGTCACCGGGCCTCCGTTGCTGTTCCATTGCTGCGACAACCAATTACCGGCAATTGTACCACCATGACGGTGATATTATCGGGGCAACCTCGATAATATGCCTGCATTGCGATAGACTTGGCACCTAGGTGGGGCTCCTGAAGCCGCTCGGTGACAAAGGACACCGCTTCCTGACTTCCAAAAGCATCCCAAAGGCCGTCTGTGGCGAGAAGCACGAAACGTGGCTGCAGGGTTGCTAGGTCGAAGGTTGCAACATCGGGATCAGAAGTCACGACCCGAAGATGCTTCAGTGGAAAGTCACCAAGAGAACGAGACATTGCAAGTACCCCTTGAACTCTCCATGACCCATTATAGCTGATGAAGCCACCTGTGTGATATGGGCAGGAGAAAAGGTTCTGACCTGAGCTTTATTTTACGTAATGGTTCCAACAAAATAATTTTGCATTTCTCAAAAATTGTTTTAAAAAAATGACTTCTATCATTAATTATTTAGTGATCTTTTTGTTTTCTTTATATTTGCACTTCAAGAATATCTATGGGTTATTGGGGAGGTGGGGGGGGGCTGGGGACATAAAGAACTGATATGAAAAACATTGTTGAAGTCGAAAAAAAAATTAAACTGAAATGACGAATGGAATTTTTTCATCCTCTGATTCTGAATTTTTTTAAAAACCCGTAAGTCTAGCAATAGGCCATGTCACTGTTGCAATACCAGGAACCATGTACCACAATGGCAATTCTCACGTGGATCCTGACCAAGAGAACCTGACTCCCACACACTGCCCTATAAGTAAGTAATCCATGTAAATAGATCTGGAGAGGCAGCCAGGAAAATTACAATTTTAATACAAACAAACACTTGTGATCAAATAAGCACAGGCTGGAAATAGAGATCCTGCATTTTAAGTTATGAAGCTGCTTTGGACTGGCAGTATCGCCAAGAGGTACACACACTCGCCTTTGAACTGTCTAGACTGTTTGAATCTCAACCCAGCTATAAACGAGCATCCTGGTGTTTCACAGGCAGGGTGAGGGATCATTGTGTGTACCGTCTCTCAGATGGACGTTAAACAGACCTCCTGTCTGCCAACATTATTTGGTCGATGTTAAAGATCACATGGTGTCCTTTGTGAAGAGCAGGCGAGTTATGGCCAGCACCCTGTCCCGATTCCAAATTCCTGCTCTAACCTAGAAGAAAAACAATTAGGACATCAGCAGCACAACTGCATCCTCTCCCCTCACCCCCCCCCCCCAACACCCCAGCAAATGAGGCCACCTGCAGCTGTGCGCTCCATACAAAAGTGGAAGAAGAAACATTACATCATGTACATAACAGTCATTTGTAAAGAATTTGTGATGGGGTCTTTACACACAACCTATACAGGGAATTATTAATTTGGTGACGATTCCACCATTGGGGCTTGTGGGGCTTCACTTTCCCCCAAAGTCCCCTCCCCCCACTTTTCATTTCCTCGATATAGCAGTGTTATTCATGTGTCTGAGGCCAAAAAGGTTTGTGGTCATTTTCTGGGAGGAAATTTTGTGTCTAATTCAAAAATCCATTTCTTGCAGTCCTCAGTCTGGCAGGTGATTGTGAGCTCCCTGTAATTCATGGATGGTACCAAGAGGTCGATTTTTAATGGGGGGGGGGGGAATCTATTTCAACAAAATTTAATTTTTTGAGACTAAAAGTTTCTCCAGTAGCATGTGAGGTATATCAAAATAAATGTAAGACACATAAAAACACATTTATACACTATTACAATGGCTGTTACATGGCTACATTTTGCATGAAAAAAATTCCTTTCATTTTCGCTAACGTCGACAACAGAAAAATGAGCGAGTTTGAACAAAAAAAAAACGTTAAAATTACCAAAAATTTTTTGCTGTCAAAAAATGCCTGATTATCTAGCATTTAAAAAATGTAAAATTCTTCCTTGTATGTTTTGTTCTGTATTCTTCAGTGCAGGATGTCCAAATTATTCAGTGGATGGTTAAATACAATTGAACTTAATAAATGCCAAGGAGACACATCCAGGTAGAAAGAAAGTCAGACAGAAGGATGAACTCACAATTAGGAGGACATCAGTCATTTTCAAGGTGTCCTGGTGACATCAGAACAAACGGGAAATGCAGACGCTGCATCTCGCTTCACTAGTTTTTCAGCTTTTACACAGTCGACTGGAGCCATGAACAAATGGACAGTGAATCGCATAATGAGAAATGCCATTGATGGTCATCTCCAAGACTTTGCTGGCTTGAATAGAAAGGAAGACATCAGCCAACAGGTCAAAGCAAACCACATCAAACGTGACAATGAAGATCTCAAAAGGCTCATCAAAAGGTATCCAGGAAACAATGAACCCATTTGCTGAAATAGCCAATGATAGCAACCTGTGTAACATTTCCACTGGCCGAGCAGTATCAGACAGTGTGAAAAAGGATCTTCTAAACTGAATTGCTTTGGGAGAAATATAGTGCAAGGAGTTCAGAGGGATGCTTTGCTGACAGGAACAGATTTGAGGCTATAATCCCAAGGCAAAAATTAAAAAACTTTGCTTGTGATACAAAGAAAACCGAGATCAAGACAAAAGACTTGAAAGTAAAGGAACTACAGGGCACTTGAGATTTGGTTGGTCGGTTACTGTACCCAACAGCATCAAAAAAAGACAGACCTAAAGAAGGTATTTGCACACCCATTAACTCCGGTGCCAACGGTCTACGGCCATGTTAATGGCACAATCCACAAAACAGAAAAGGCAAAACTTCTCCTCAAGCTGGAAAGCAAAATAGATAGCAGTGGCCCATTGCTGGATGACATTAGTGCCTGTGTAGTAGATGCCATGTTTATGGTGAACCCATTGATGAATCTACCTGCAATATATGGAGGACTAGCAAATGCCTTGCTCACCAAACTGTGTGAACTTGCAGCTTGTGTGGACTTTGTTGGTGACACAAAACAGTCCATCAATCAAGGACATAGAACATACCAGGCATGGTGCTACTGATGTTGAAATGGCAATCACAGGAATTGATCAAGACACCAAAAGACTTGACAAGTGCTCTGACGTCCACCAAGTTCAAGATGGCATTGTTCGAGTTCTCAGTGAATGAGTGGCAAAAGGATTCAAACAAAGCTACCTTGCAAGGACATATTTGGTATGGAGGACTGGAGGGTGTGGCTTAGGTGTTTGAGGTTGTTGAAGGCAGAGTTGTGTGAAAGCTGGTCAGGGAGTTGTGCGAAAGCTGGTCAGGGAGTTGCAGAGTCAGCACGAGGAAGCAAATACACACATAGTTTGGCATGTTAGTGGAAATGAAGAATGATGCTAGTATTGTTGTGTGGGCAAATGACACCGATGTTCTTATCATTCTCCTGTATCATGCATTAAGGTTTGGAGAACATGTGCATATATGAATGGATGTAGGACTTAGCAGCAACAATACGAGGAGATATACATCAATGCTACCCAGCTGGCAGAGCATCTGGGTCCTGAACTATGTTCAGCTCTTCCTGCATTCCATGCATTTACAGGTTGTGACTATACTGCATTTTGGAGGAAGGGAAAGATTCATCCATTTTCCCTCGTCGAAAGCTCACCTCACTACATGGAGTCATTTGGAAAGTTAGGTGAGGAAAATATGGTTACAGAGAACTGTACTGCAGACATTGAGGCCGATGTATGGAAAACCTACTATTAAGAACGTGAATGCAGCTTACCTTGCTTTGTTTGAATAGCCCTATGAACTAGGAAAATCTGGGAATATATTCCAGTCCACTTCCACCATGTGATACTGTACTAATGGAGTAAATTAAACGTGAAAATTTTGTGGAAAAACACAAGTAGAGCACAATCAGAACAGTTCTCACCACAAAATAATGGATGGTAAAGGAATGCAGGTTCCGATGAAGTCAGCTGGTTTGACGGTGACCAGATACCTCAATATATCTGCCAATGTATAGATGACAGCAATAAAGCCATTGACGACGATGAAAAGCTTCAAGAGATTCGAGGTCAAGAGCTTCATTATGACTCATCTGATAATAAATTAGTTTTCTGGAGCTAACAGTACAAAACTCACAAGTAAGAATTTTACATTTTAAAAATGTGAGATAATCAGGCATTTTTTTGAGAGCAAAAAAAAAAAAGGTTTTCGAATTTTTAACGTCTTTTTCAAACTCAACCATTTTTCTGTTGTTGACATTTGCTGAAATTCAAGGATTTTTCATGCAAAAAACACTTTTAAATTTTTTTTGCAAAATATAGCCATATAAGAGTCATTGTAATTGTATATAAATGTGTTTTATGTAGACAGTGATAGGACCAGGGGCCATAAACTGAGAGTAAAGAAGACGAGAGTTAAGACGGTAGCAAGGCAGGGGACTTTCACTCAGAGAGTATTTAATGCATGGAATGGCCTCCCTGGAAATATCGTGGCAGCAGAAACAGTCAATAAGTTTAAATTAGAATTAGATAGGTACCTGGAAGTTATGGAGATAGAGGGGGATGGGGATGTTGACAGGACTTTTCGGTAGTTTGAGCATTGATGGGTGATTGTGTGCATGTGTACGGAAGTGTCGGTGGGGTTCTCATCAAGGGGAGTTGTGTGGTTGATGTTGTGTGTTTTTAACCAAGCCCATGCCCACTCCCCTGAGGGGAAGAGAAGAAGAAAAAGAAAAAAAGAATACAAAAACTTTTAAAATAATGATAACAAGTGAAATCCTTCAATACAGCGCGTGTGGTGAAGCAAATGAGTCCACTAATGTTATTTGAAAGAACCACTTATCACTTTGCCACCAATATTTGCCATAATTGTAAGTAAATTTCAACTACTAATGCATGACGAAACACTTGTTTATGGCTAATATTAAAGAGAATGATGGCATAAGAAGAACTTAGCTTTCAGCGTTCGGCGCGAAATGCCATGGTGGGCGGAAATGACGTCTTTCGTTCGTTCATACATGAGGGGGGAGCGTTTCTTGGTTTTTTTCCGTCAAGCAATAAATTCAATGGTTTTCACATATAACACATTAGTTTCACAAATTTCCATTGAAATACTCAGGTATTTCCGTCAATTGTCGCCATTTTCATCTAGGTTACGCACTACCATCTACCGGATGGCCATCATTGGCTCACTTGAGGCACGTGGGGAGGGGGGGGGGACACCGGGGACATTTCAAACTCGGTGCAATTGTATACAGCGCACGTGCTGTAATAATAAGTCATACAAAATTTTATTTTCAAATTTTTTTGCATTTTCTTCCTTGGATCTTGTGTAAATAAGTTAGTATGATGTTCGCACAGCATGATGGGCTGAATGGCCTCCACCTGTGTCTGATTTCCTTGTATGTATGTATGTATGTATGTATGTATCTTACATTTATTTTGATACCTCACATGCTCCCAGAGATACTTTTAGGCTCAAAAAATTAAATCCATTTTTCCCTAAAATCGACCTTATGAATCACAGGGCTCTCACACATCGCCTGCCAGGCTGACGACTGCGACAAATGGATTTGTGAATTCTACACGAAATTTCCTCCCAGAAAATGACCACAAACCTTTTGGCCTCAGACACATGAATAACACTGCTTTCTCTTGGACAAATATGTGCCCCATGACACAATAACCAACTGTTATAAGACTGATTTTGTATAAAGCAGTGGATCAGCTGATGTAAAGCATACAGTACGTCAACAAAGGAAACATCAGGGATCGTGGGGAAGAATACTTGGCCATGGTGCGGAATTGACGGTCAAAATATATTGCGAGATTTTCAACCTACACGAACCAGCGCAGAAGTACAGTCAGAACTTGACATTCTATTTGAAGAATGACATGCTCCATGACGCTGCACCAGTCGACAAGGCACGAAGGCCACAGTATTTATCAGCAGGTTGAATGTCCTTCAGAATCGAATCCCCACTACAACTTAAAAGTGAGCAGGCCACTTGTGATCGATCTTGACAACAACACAAGTCTTGGGATGACCCGGCCAGTTGATTTGCTTTGATTACCGAAGGATTAAATGCGTCATGGTAGAGTAGACAGACAGCAAGACCCCAATCTATCATTTTTCCCATCTCACATCACCTACTAGCTTGAAGAATAGCGTTTTATTTATTTGGCCTATTCTTCAAACATTGTGTTATTACATATTTGACATTTATAGTATGAAGATGGTTCCTTAGGTTATTGTTGCAAACAGCAGAGCTTGCAATGGACCCAAACAGTCAAGACAAGGCTGCATCCAAAATTTTCTTGTAAATTCACAGTGCGAATAATTGTCAGGTATATAGCAATTGTAACCTTTTGAAATTTGTTTCATTTACATGTGGAATGTAGAACAATTAATTTTTCACCCCTTCTTCTTGTCCATGCATTTTTTGTCCATCTCCTCTCTCTCTCTCTCTTCTCTCCATACCTCTCACTTTCCTTCTCCTCACCTATCCTTCCCTTCCTTGTCTCAGTTTTCTTTGTTCAAAGTTTTATTTTCCCTAAAAATCAGTTCTTCCTCAAAGAATAAGTTTGTACCAAAAAAAAAAAAATTGCTAAAGTGAAATTAGTTTATCTCTTCAGCCTAGATCAAACAGCCTCCACCCCACCCCACCCCCCAAGACCCTCAATATTGCTTTCACAAATCTTTTTAGTTTCTCGTCACGATGACGACACTGTGATGAAGATGGAACGACACCTCAATCTCAATCACACAAACCATTATGTCCTTCTCACCATACCAGCCTTTTTAATGCGTTTCCTCTCGCGTAGCTGGTGAGGCTTGTGATCATGGGAAAGCGGTACAGCACGCCCAGACCCATCACACAGCACAGCACGCGAGTCACCAACGTTCGCCACCGTGAGGAGAGACCCGTTATGCAGCGCCACCAGGCAAGTCGTGCCTGCAACATTGTACGATATCACCAAAGCAGTTGAAACACCAACATTTGCATGGTTGAAATTATTACACCTGCCTGGAAAAAATAAAAATAAAAAACGACAACAACAATAATAAATAACAGCTTATGAACTAATTGGAGTAAATATAACAAGAAGCATCTTTCAGCAAAAATTGGAACAATTCATACATTGTGAATAAACACATATTGAGATAAACCATTTGAAAGAGCACTGCGACCAAAGTTTTCAAAAACATTTTTGAGGTTACGATACAAGGAGAATCACTTTAATGTGAATCGAGAAAGCCCCCAGGTGAAAGAGTAAATCTGGAAAACTTGATCGTCTGGTTTTCCTCTGATCATTTTAATCATGTACTTTTGCCTCCTTCCTTCTCTCTTCCTGTTTATATAAAATTTATTTAATTGCCATTTTTCCCCCCCTTTTATCACATAGCTAATCATCATCATGATCATGATGTGCCATGCCATATGCGGAGTGTTGGTGCTGCCGAAGCAGTTACGAGGCCACAATCCTGGTCGGGTTGCCATGCCAACTGAGGAAGTCAGGGCAGGAATTTGGATTTTTGTTCAGGGTGCAGGCTATAGCTCGCCTACTCTTCATGAAGGACACCTTGGCATCTTTAACGTCCACCAACAAATGCCGGAAGACGGGACACCCAGTTTAATGTCTATCCGAGGGGACACATTGATGAATCACCCATCCTGTGAAACATCAGGACGACAGTTCACAGCTGGGTTGGGATTCAAACCCAGGCTATAAGGCTTAGAGGTCAGTGTGCGTACCTCTAGGCGATCCCACCAGTCCTATTTAACTAATACACTTTCATATTATCGGCGCAACACAAAGTCATACATGCTCACCGCTCACAGCTGTCAACAAGCTCTCTTTATTTGCTTGTCTATTTTGCTTTCCAAACAACTCTTTTATTAGCCTTGACTTCATTAACAACCCCTCACCCCTCAACAATATAGCCATTTATTGCAGAAAACATCAATCGAGACTTGGCCAATCAGTGTTTTATATAAAATATTGTCTCAGGTCCACGAAGGAGCAGAACGAGAACATATAGGAGACATCACTGTATTTTACACGAGGAAGAGTATCCGTCCCCAGCTTTGGAGCCATTTTACCTGATGTTCCATGGTCCATATTATTTAATGACAGGTGGACAAAAGAAAAATGGAAACACCTGGGTAAATAACTAACACCAAGCAACGGCTTTCAAACGGGTGCAGCCCATGTGTTAATTTAGCAAATAACATCCAAGCATGCTTAGGGTCATGTATAAAAAAAAATGCAGCACAGGCCTGGTTGCCTTTACTCATAGCTAGCATGCCTGCAAGAGGGGGAGGAGGAGGGGATTGGGACCATACTCTGTGCAGAGCATTGATGCTGCTTAAGCAGTCTCCTTGGCGATTGGACACAATCCTGGACGGGTCGTCACTCCGACACTACAGAGCACATGTGGTCGCCCCAATGGTTTGATGAGCATGACACTAATGTTACGCGTACGTCATGGCCTTTTCAATCAAGATCTGCACCCAATCTGCATTTGTGGGATCTTCGGAAATGACACCTGAGACAGCGTTTTCCACCTCCATCAAACAGGTGTGTTGGTTTTTTTTTGTATATGTTGACGTGGCTCATATGAGAGCTAACACACAATGCACAACAAGGAGGGCATGAAACAAGAGGGGAGGGAGAGGAAAGGACAACACAGTGGGGAACAGAGACATTAGGAGATCTGTGGAAGGGAGAGGGATGGGGCGGGAACACGGGGTATACAACATGGATATTACAGGGACTTACAGGAAGGAAAGCAGGGAATTTGAAGGAGGTGGGTTTGGGTGGATTAACAAGGGTAGAAAAGATCGAGGATTTGGATGGGGGACGATAAAAGGTGGTGGTGAACAACTGTTTTGAAGGGCTGGGGGGAAGAATGAGATTGAACAGAGTGAGAGAGTTTATTCCAAAGGCAGGAAAAAAGAGGAATGAAAGAGTGAAGATGAGCAGTGATTCGTGATTTTGGTGGTTTTACCAGAAAGGGGTTGTTGGCGGACCTTGAGCGCCATGCAGAAATATGGCAGGAGGGGGGGGCATATCACATACAGAGCGGGGGTGGGGCGAAACTGGAGAGGAGATGGTAGAAGACAGAAAGACCACCGACCTGCTTGCGGTGAGAGAGTAAGAGACCCAGAGACTTAGCCTCATCGTGGGAGATACCAATGATCCGAAGTGCCTTGGTTTCCACGGCGTGTTAGATGGGTTATGACCTGTGCTATGGTTTCGACAGACATAGCGCTTTGCATTCAAGCCAAAGAGTTCAATTTTCATCTCATTAGACCACAGAAACATTATTCATTATCTGCCTCATGCTCTCAGAGTCTTTCACATGCCTTTTTGCAAACTCCAGGAGTGCTGTCATGCGCCTTTTTCTCAGGAGTGGTATCCGTCTGGCCACTCTCCCATGAAGCCGAGTTTTGTGAAGTGCTGCAAAGACTGTTGTCCTTCCGGCAGGTTCTCCCATCTTAGCCAAGGAACTCTGTAGTTCTGTCAGAGTGGCCATTGGCTCTTGGTCACCTCCCAGACCAAGGTCCGAATTGCTCGGTTGCTCAGTTTGGTCGGACGGCCGGCTCTAAGACGAGTCTGGGTAGTTCCATATTCTTTCCATTTCCTAATGAAGGAACTCAATGTTCTGTTGGGAACTTTCAACACTTTCAAAATTATTTTATACCCTTCCCCAGATCTATGCCTCCTCACAATTCTATCTCGGAGTTCTGCGGACAGTTCCTTGAACTTCATGGGAGAGTTTGTGCTCTGACATGCACCGTCAACTATGGGACATTATATAGACAGGTGTGTTTCTTTCTAAATCATGTCCAATCAATTGAATTTGCCACAGGTGGACTCCAATCAAGTCGTAGAGACGTCTCAACGATGATCAAATGAAATTGGATGCACCTGAGCTCAATTTTGAGTGTCATCGCAAAGGAGTTGAATACTTATTGATGCAAGACATTTCAGCTTTTCATTTTTACCCTCGCCCCTTTGTCGTTGAGGGTGGCCCTTTTCTTTTGCTTTTGAGTATATGTGTTGTCGGCGCCGTCTGTAAAGTAAAACTGTGTAAGTGTTGCTGTGTGCTCGCGTAGTCGGTAGTCGATCTGCATTGTTGTGTTTCTTTTGTTGCAATTGCTTTTGGTGCATAATTGTTGTAATTGTATATGTGTGCTTTCCGTGTGCTGCAGAATAAATGTGCCTCATGTTGAACTGTTTTTCCCGTTTCGCTTCGTCTTTTCTTTAATTGAATCTCCATCTTACTTCACGTAAAGGGTTGGTAGTGGGCTAAATACGCCCGATAATTAATCGGAACCGTCGAGGTTGACGATAACACCGCTCGGTTATCCCGATAGTACGGAACGGGTCGCTTAAGTGGCCCGTGTCCGGGGTCGACCTGCGGCGAGGTGCGATCGCCCGGTCTACCTTCCGTGTGGGTACTTTGGTAGGTCGAATTTGGCGAACAACCCTATCCCACCCGGGGGGCCGATTGGCACGATCGTGGTGAGGCCGAAAGGCCCACCCGTGACTAGTTCCCGGTGTTAGTCCAAGAGGGTCACGACGGAATTGTCCATCCGGTGGGCGACGTGCCGTGATTCTAGTTACGTGGCCGCTCGCACGCCGGCGGGCGCGAATTCGCAACAATATCGTTAATTGAAATAAAAAAAGATTTTCAAGGTTGTAGAAAAAAAAAAAAAAAAAAATTTTGGAAGTTTACCCCCATCGACGCAGCGTCTTTCACACCACCTTATTTAACAAGTTACATTTGGTCTTCGTGGCTGTTGTTTGTGTCCTTTATGACGTCCTTTAAAACACTGTTTCCCATTTGGAATGATTTTCAATGTTGTGTGACTGCTAGGCAGGCAGAAAGACAAAAAATCTCACTCCTCTCTGCGCATGTACATTCGAGACAAATTCAGAGCCAAAGTGTTGCTAAACTGCAGGTCCGTTTTCTGATTAATGATCAAAATATAACATTCAGTTGAAATCAAGTTGTTCCTCGATCATAAACTGACATTTGTAGACAGACAGACAGAAATCAACGCCTTGCTTAACCCTGCTTTTCGCCTTGTGTGCGTGGGATAAAAATCCATTTAGTGGAGAAAGGTTGAAGCTTTTCGTGCAGCATTTTGGGTTCCTGATGATGAAAGAGTAAAAATGATGAGAACTAGGAGGAAGTAACAATTGTAGAGATCGTATGCAATACGACTGTTAACTGACTGAGTCAAAGATAGTAGAAACAATGTTCCATATTGCAAAGAATAGGTAGAATAACTCGTTGACATACTGGATTAAACAATAAATGGCAGAGCTCAGCCATATTAAATGTCTGGAGGAAGAAATATATTCCATGATGAGTACTTCACAAAAAGGGGTTACACGGTAAGAGTTACACTGTATCATGACACCAACGATGTACCTGAAAAAAAAAGAAGAAAAGTAGCTTATGAATTACCTGGAGAAATGACACGAAACGGTATCTTTCATCCAAAATTGGAGCAATTTGTATAATTTGACTCCATACTATTACTTATTTAACGGTCCCAATTACCATCCTTTTGTGGGGTTGGCTAGGGAGAAGTTTTGGCCCAAGTGTTTCGCGAACCGGATCCACAGCTTTACATTCACCCGAGGAATGACACAATTTGTGATGCAACGTCCACGCTTTATAGTTGTGACGAGAACCAAACCCAGATTAGAGAACTCAAAGGTAGTGTGTGCACTACCACTGCACCATCCTGTTGGTCAATTCATGCATTGTGATCACACATGTTTAAATAAACCACGAGAAAGGGCCCGGTGACCGTAGTTTCCAAATTATTTTATATATCATATCAATATGGTGAATAGTTTGACTGGAAATGCCCCTTATTATGAAACAGTCAAAAGGTGGGCCAATGAGTTTAAAGCAGCAAAATAAGGGATGAAAAGACGATTCCAGGAGTGGGCACCCCACAATTGCATCCAGGAATGATGATGTTGCTAAGGTGGAAAATATTGTTACGGCTGTGGAAATTCACATTACACCATAAAGGGCCCTCAGGTGAGATATCTCCATAGGTACATGTGTAGTAAGCCCAAACCCGTTGTATAGAGGGAATTTATGTGATCCATTCGGGCTGCAATCCTCCAGTTAGCCATTTTTCTGTTCTATCTTTTATTTCAAACAAACAGCATCTCAACAACCACGCCATCCCCATCACAGCGCCAACTACACTACAACCACGCCACCTCCACCATCTACGCTACCACATCTTCGCCACTACGTCCGCTTCCGAATGGCAAACAAAGGCGCCAAGGAAGGAACTGCGAGGATGCGCGGGTTTTCCCGCCTGTTTCTCCCGTTTGAGCTCTCCTCGCTCGGTGTGGGGGAGGTGCGATCTGAGCCGGGGGTCAAAGGTGAGAAAAGGTGGGGGCCTCTTTTTGGGGGAATAATTCCCTGAGCCTGAGCCAAGACTGACTTTCCTCGCCCCCGCACGGCGCAGGGAAGGGGGAAACGAGAGGGCACGCCCCTTTTCGGGAACCTTCTCGAAGGAAGGTGGAGCCGAAAATGGGGCGGAGCGAAGGGCGGAGCCTCGCGCTACAAAAGGCGGACAGGACGGACCTTGGGGTTGGTTGGGCGAGGGTTGGTCGAGTTGGTACGAGAGTCTGGTTTTCGAGGGAAGAGGTCCTGCACCCGCGGCTTGGCGAGCGGCCCTGTCACGAAGGCATGGATGGGAGACGCGGCAGCGCCAGTTGTGAGGTGGACCTGCGCGTCCGGATGGGGATTGCCGGAGACGGTTCACCGGCCGCGAGAGAGGTCGGGGCCAGGCGCGACCACGCTGACGGTCGTGGGAGAGGAACTCACCAGCCACAAAAGGGAAGTCGCAACTTCCTTTCTTTTTCCTTTGGGTTTGTGTAAATGACTGTGGGTGGCGCCTGTCCGACAAGTAGAACTGTTTAAGTGTTGCCGTGTGTACGCGTATTTGGTTTTAACTCTTCTTTGGCTTTATATGTGCATTTTGATTATTGTGACTGTAAATACGTGCTTTCCGTGCTGGTCTGTGTGAATTAAACGTGCTTGTGTGAACTTGTTCCCCGTTTCGCTGCGTCCTTTCCTTTGATTGACTCTCCATCCTGCTTCACGTAAGGTGTTCGTAGTGGGTGCAACATCCTGGTAATTAATCGGAACCGTCAAGGCCGACGATAACACCGCTCGGTTATCACTGTAACACGGAACAGACCGCTTAAGTGGTTCGTGTCCGGAGTCGGCCTGTGGCGTGGTACGATCGCCCGGTCGACCATTCGCGCAAGTACTTAGGTAGATCGAATTTGGCGAGCAACCATATCCTGCGCGGGTGGGCAATTGGCACGATCGTAGTGAGGTTAAACCCCCACCCGTGACTAGCTCCCGGCATTGTTCCGAGAGGGTCATGACTGAATTGTCCGTTCCGGTGGGCGAGGCAGCCGCCATTCAAGTCGAGCGGCCGATCGCACGCCGGCGGGCGCGAATTCGCAACAATATGTTGTCGAACTAGAGAGTTAATAGGAAACCTTACCCCCGGCACTATCTTGAGAAATATACATGGGCAGGGTCTGCAAGCGACAAATTTGATTGGTCGTGATGACGTAAAATGTCACAATATTTTGTCCAAGTGCTGCAAAACAGAAGGGTTTTGAAAGTGCCAAACGGTGATTTGTGTTCAAGTATATAATTTTATTTAAATAAAAGAAAGATTTTAAAGGTTATAGAAAAAAAAAATAAAAAAAAAAAAAACAAGAAGAAGGTTGTAGAAAAAAATAAAATTCCAAAGTTTACCGCTGTTGACGTAGTCGTATACACCACCTTGTTTAACACGTTACATTCGTTCTTTGTGCCTGCTGTACCTCGAGGCCATTCTGTCAGCCAGATCATAAACTGACGTTTGTAGACAGATAGAGACAGAGAGACAGACAAAGTTGACCAATCGCTTAACCCCACTTTTCACTGTGTGCACGGGATTGACCAAAGTACAACTATTTGCTGCACTGCTCACACATTGTACATTTCACATATCACTTAGCCTAATAAAACCACCTGATCAAAGCCTTGGCCATTAAAAAGACTGTCTGAAAGAGGGGTCCCCAGATTTCTGGTGAGGGAACAGATGAAACAGCAATAATAAATGTCTGAACAGATATTGGAGATCGCTACAGGTCATTATCATGGACCACTACCCAAAAGCAACAGCATGCAATGGTCACATTAATTTTCACATTGTATAAAAACAATGGCGTGCAACAAAGCTGTTTATTATTATTATTATTATTATTATTATTATGTTAAATAGAAATCTCATCTCATGGAGGAGTGAAACAACAGTAGGTAGTAGTAGTTACAGACCGACGGAGGATCAAAGGAGAACAGAGAGACAACGACAACACACGAGCGGATGAGTGGCAGAAAGGAAAAGGGTGGGAGGGAAGAGGTCGTCTGCCTGGTGTTGGCTTAATGGTTAGAGTGTTGGGCTAGGGATCCTAGGATCCTGAGTTCAAATCCCACTCAGCTGTTGAATAAATACAAGGTGAGGTTAACTGCCTGTCATCTTTCTGAAAATGAGTGCCAGTTTGCTGGTATCCTGTGTCGGAGTGGCGACCCGTCCAGGATTGTGCCCAATAGCGAAGGAGACTGCTTAGGCAGCACCGACGCTCTGCACAGAGTATGGTCCCAATGGATGGTGGATGGAAGAGGTGAATAAGAATAGAAGAGAATAGGAGTGGGTATGGGAGTAAGCATGAGGTGACAATGTTGAAGGACTGGAGGGAGGGGTACAAGACAGACACTCGGAGTCGATTCTACAGATGAGAGAATAAAAGGGTGACGGTGAATGAATGGAGGTGACTGGTGAGCATTCCGCTTAGAATACGGGAGGTAGTTTTGTCACATAATCTATGAATTATTGCTCACCATTGAATTAGAAATGTGATTTGGTTCACTTTTGAGATTCAAACAAAAGGTAGAAATATTTTAATTGGCAAAAGTCTTGCACTTCTGATATTTAATATCCAACAGAATTGTAGAATAATCTAGTTCTTCTTGCTCTTCCATGATTGATCAATTGATGCAATTAAGCAAACATCAGGGAGTTCCCATACCTGTTACCTATTACTGAGCCAGTTTATCATGGAAGCAAGTTGTTAAGTGCACAAACTAAAAGTAAAAAGGTAATTACCTGCTTCATCCTGCACAGCAGACAGCTTGCTTACAAGTTGCTCATCTAATGCCAAGATCTCTTCCCGGAGGATCTTTTCTATCTCTTCTGGCTCTTTTTCCTGCTTCTCAAAGCAACCTTTCCGTTCCACCGGGTTTCCGTGAGCATGTGCAGTGTCACCAGGTTCATCGCCATCCAGCCTCCTTTGCAGCATCTCGGGCAAGCGGCTCTGTACGAATTCTGCTGCCGACTGACGCGGGAAGTTCCGGGTTAGATCGTCACCGCTTAAAACTTGTGCCTCCAACCAAATAGCTTCCAAATGATGTTAACACGGGAAAGGCCATATATACAGGAAAAAGGCATAAAACTTCAGCATGAAGATAAAAGGTGGCACAAACAGTGTTGGACATCTAATTTTTGTTCGATCTTTGCTCAATTTTATGAACCGTTTCATCGAAATTGCTGTCGCATATATAATCTTCACGTGAAGATCAATGTCGGGCAATTTCAACAATACATCAGTTGCAGATGTCCATTTCCACATACGCGTAGAAATAGGATGATGGATTGAAAAAAACCGGTAAATTTGATAAAAGGAGTGAAGGAAGAAAAAAGATGTTGGCAAGGAAGGAATTGCATCCTTTTTGTTTATGTATGATGTACATGTAGACATGTCTACTTTGTAGACAACATGAAGGCCTCAAAAGCCTTTGCCTGTACTCTGCTTAAAAGACAGACAAATGAATAATGATGGAAATGATAATAACGATGTAACGGGCATGATGGACCAGTTGTTACCCTCCACCACTGAAAGTTGAAGGAGGTTATGTTTTCACCTCTGCCTGTCTGTTTGTTTGTCTGTCTGTGTGCACGATATCTCAAAAAGGTGTGGACGGATTTGGATGAAACTTTGGTGTGTGACAAGGAAGAATTGGTTCAATTTTGGTGAAGATCCGCATCCGGATCTGATCATTTTTTAAAGCGATTCTTCACCATTGAGAGATGGGGCTAAACCGATATATAACACGACATCTCAAAAAGATGTGGACGGATTCAGACGAAATTTGGTGGACAGGTTGGTGTGTGACCACGACGAATTGATTCATTTTTGGTGAAGATCTGAAACTGGATCCGATAAATTTTTTTCGTGATTCTTCATCATCAAGAGATAGGGCTAAACTTACATTATATATCATAATATCTCAAAACCCTGTGGACGGATTCGGACGAAACTTGTTGGACACATTGAGTGTGTGACAAGGACAAATTGTTTCGATTTTGGTGAAGATCTGAATCGAGATCCAGATATGAGAATTATTTAATTTTCAAAGTAATTCTTCCTTTTTGAGACATGGGGCCAAAAACGATTATATGGAATATTTCAAAAATGCATCGGGCCCAATATGTTCTCGTGGATCAGGAATTGCGTGGCGGGGGTATGCGCTCTATCGAGTGCCCTTCAAGTTTAAAGCTTAGTTCAACACTGATGAAATGAGGTTCAAAAAAAAGAAAATGATCACACCCATCATCATAAAATGCAACAGACCTCCCCTCCATGCCCATCAAAAACAGCGTATATTGCATGGTTTGGACGAGTTCCTGGAGTTCCCCGAGTGTTCCGGCCATGGATTATAGCATAACGATCTTCCATGTGGTCCCTCCGGCCCTGCAGGGCAAACACCGCCACGTTTCCACTGCGAAATTCCCACGTGTGAGACCAGTTCTCCTTTTCTTCCTCATTCTTGCTTCCCTCGTCGTCTTGTTCCGTCTCTTTCGACGCACCTCCACGCCAAATCCCTCCGGTCGAAAGCCATTGCCATGCTGAACGTGCGAGACCCCAAGTAGCCACCTTAAGTTGCCTGACCTTTTGAGGAGGAGAGGAGGGGAAAGAGGATGATGATGTAAGAGTTAGAGGTTTGAATCACCACAATTTTGTGTTCCACAAATAACAACCCTTCTCCCTCTCTCCCGCTCTGCCTGAAGCCAGGTTCAGTGCCACCGAAGCAACCCCAAGGCTAGGATAACATTAGGTGGCTTGCCTTTGCCTTCCCAGCAGTAGTAATGGCAGGAATTTGTAATGTGATCAGGGTGCAGGCAATCATTCACTTTGTCTTCGTGAAAGACACCGTGGGATCTTTAACGTCCACCTAATGTTACATGGGAGGTGGGCCACCCAGGTTAACGTCCATCCGAGACACGGTCTGCCTACGAAGCACCAACCCGGCAGTTTATAGTCGGGTTGATAATGGAACCCACATTACACAGCTGAAAGTAAGGTGGTGACCAGTGCACAGTCCGATCGAGTGGTCACCTACACCTGGGTAGTTGGAGGTTGAAGCGAAGGAAAACATCTTTTCCCGAGTTTAATATAAACAGACATCATTGCTCTTTATTCAAACTAGTGTGTGCCGGTACGTGCGTGGCCGTACGTGCAAAAAAAAAAAATAATAAAAATAAAAAACCAAGAAGAAGAATTGTCACTTCAATTGTGACGTCATAGCACCGTGTCCTGTCATTGGTTTGGTAAATAAATGGCCATAACTTGGGAACCACTTGTCCGATTAATATCAAACCTTGATAAGGCACATCCACAGGACCCCAGCAATACACCTGGCAAGGTTCAATTAGATCGGACCAGTGGCTGTCGAGAAACGGCGGTCGCAGACAGACAGACAGAGAGACAGACACACAGAGATTGCTGGAATTATAGATAGACTATCGCAAAACGTTTATAAACACGTCACTAAAAGGGTCGAAGACGATCACAATTCGGTGGGACGTACAGATCCAAGATCATCAACAGTCACCGACGTTAGACAAACGTACGTACTAAGTAGACGAAGGTGCAGACGCGAGTACAAGAGGAAATACCTGTCCGCAGTAACTGAGAGCCCACAAGCCCACTGCAAACAGCACAAGTGGCGGCGCCTCGGGACGACACAATAGGCAACGGAAGAAGCGGTACACCAGGGCTAGGAGGGCGGACAACGGGACCCACATCGAGATGTGGACGTCGGCGTGCTATCTCAGGGACAGGTGCAGCACGTCCGGACCGAGCTCCTCGAAAGTCAGACAAGCATTCGGGAATCGGCGGCTTCCGGTTTGGAAACTGCAAGGATGAGGTAGTTTGGCCGCTGGAGGGGGGAGGAGGTTAAAATGGGCGGGAAAATAAACCCACGAGTCACAAACGAGCCGTTTGTTTCGATTTCATGACAGATATATAAAACGCTTATTAAAAAGTGCTCGACGTCGTGAGCGAATGCATATGTCGGACCGCCATGGTCTTCGTAAAACACACCGTGGGATCTTTAACGTCCACCGCCGAATGCAAGCCGATAGGACAGCAGGCTTCAGGTGCGTCCGAGCCTCGAGGGACGTGACGCAGTACGCCTTGTCTGCCAATCACCAAACAATCGCCACAGTCGGGTCGGGAATCGAATCCGGAGTGGGCTCAAGCCAACAAGCACGGAGGAGGGACAACAGTGTGCACGTTGTGGCGAAATGATGACGTGCTTTGTGTACACGTGAACATTCCTGTGATCGATCGGCGCCCTCTGGTGGTTTTAACCAACACCACACCGTGGTGGTGGTGGACCAGTCAATGTGGGACACAAAACCCAGCGAAGTCGTTTTGGCCATAATTTGAATATTTCCAGATTTAAGGACCAAGAGGGTTCAAAATGCTGGTTTGAATGGGCAGTAATGGGGGAGAACCTTGAGAAGGAGGGCAAATTACACCATCTCCCGTGTACACGACTTTCACTTCTCCTGTGTACACGACTTTCATCATCTCCTGTGCACACGACTTTCATCATGTCCTGTACACACGACTTTCATCATGTCCCGTGTACACGACTTTCATCATCTCCCGTGTACACGACTTTCATCATCTCCCGTGTACACGACTTTCATCATCTCCCGTGCACACGACTTTCATCATCTCCTGTGTACACGACTTTCATCATCTCCCGTGCACACGACTTTCATCATCTCCCATGCACACGACTTTCATCATCTCCCGTGTACACGACTTTCATCATCTCCCGTGCACACGACTTTCATCATCTCCTGTGTACACGACTTTCATCATCTCCCGTGTACACGACTTTCATCATGTCCTGTACACACGACTTTCATCATCTCCCGTGCACACGACTTTCATCATCTCCCATGCACACGACTTTCATCATCTCCCGTGTACACGACTTTCATCATGTCCTGTACACACGACTTTCATCATCTCCCGTGTGCACGACTTTCATCATCTCCTGTGCACACGACTTTCATCATGTCCTGTACACACGACTTTCATCATCTCCCGTGTACACGACTTTCATCATCTCCCATGCACACGACTTTCATCATCTCCCGTGTACACGACTTTCATCATCTCCCGTGCACACGACTTTCATCATCTCCTGTGTACACGACTTTCATCATCTCCCATGTACACGACTTTCATCATCTCCCGTGTACACGACTTTCATCATCTCCCATGCACACGACTTTCATCATCTCCCATGCACACGACTTTCATCATCTCCCGTGTACACGACTTTCATCATCTCCCGTGCACACGACTTTCATCATCTCCTGTGTACACGACTTTCATCATCTCCCGTGTACACGACTTTCATCATGTCCTGTACACACGACTTTCATCATCTCCCATGCACACGACTTTCATCATCTCCCATGCACACGACTTTCATCATCTCCCGTGTACACGACTTTCATCATGTCCTGTACACACGACTTTCATCATCTCCCGTGTACACGACTTTCATCATCTCCTGTGCACACGACTTTCATCTTCTCCTGTGCACACGACTTTCATCATCTCCCGTGTACACGACTTTCATCATCTCCTGTGCACACGACTTTCATCTTCTCCTGTGCACACGACTTTCATCTTCTCCTGTGCACACGACTTTCATCTTCTGCTGTGCACACGACTTTCATCTTCTCCTGTGCACACGACTTTCATCTTCTCCTGTGCACACGACTTTCATCTTCTCCTGTGCACACGACTTTCATCTTCTCCTGTGCACACGACTTTCATCTTCTCCTGTGCACACGACTTTCATCATCTCCTGTGCACACGACTTTCATCTTCTCCTGTGCACACGACTTTCATCATCTCCCGTGTACACGACTTTCATCATCTCCCGTGCACACGACTTTCATCATCTCCCGTGCACACGACTTTCATCATCTCCCGTGTACACGACTTTCATCATCTCCCGTGTACACGACTTTCATCATCTCCCGTGCACACGACTTTCATCATCTCCTGTGTACACGACTTTCATCATCTCCCGTGTACACGACTTTCATCATCTCCCATGCACACGACTTTCATCATCTCCCGTGTACACGACTTTCATCATCTCCCGTGCACACGACTTTCATCATCTCCCGTGTACACGACTTTCATCATCTCCCGTGTACACGACTTTCATCATCTCCCGTGCACACGACTTTCATCATCTCCTGTGTACACGACTTTCATCATGTCCCGTGTACACGACTTTCATCATCTCCCGTGCACACGACTTTCATCATCTCCTGTGTACACGACTTTTATCATCTCCCGTGCACACGACTTTCATCATCTCCCATGCACACGACTTTCATCATCTCCCGTGTACACGACTTTCATCATCTCCCGTGCACACGACTTTCATCATCTCCTGTGTACACGACTTTCATCATCTCCCGTGCACACGACTTTCATCATCTCCCATGTACACGACTTTCATCATCTCCCGTGCACACGACTTTCATCATCTCCCGTGCACACGACTTTCATCATCTCCCGTGCACACGACTTTCATCATCTCCCGTGCACACGACTTTCATCATCTCCCGTGCACACGACTTTCATCATCTCCCGTGCACACGACTTTCATCATCTCCTGTGTACACGACTTTCATCATCTCCCGTGTACACGACTTTCATCATGTCCTGTACACACGACTTTCATCATCTCCCATGCACACGACTTTCATCATCTCCCGTGTACACGACTTTCATCATGTCCTGTACACACGACTTTCAACATCTCCCGTGTACACGACTTTCATCATCTCCTGTGCACACGACTTTCATCTTCTCCTGTGCACACGACTTTCATCATCTCCCGTGTACACGACTTTCATCATCTCCTGTGCACACGACTTTCATCTTCTCCTGTGCACACGACTTTCATCTTCTCCTGTGCACACGACTTTCATCTTCTGCTGTGCACACGACTTTCATCTTCTCCTGTGCACACGACTTTCATCTTCTCCTGTGCACACGACTTTCATCTTCTCCTGTGCACACGACTTTCATCTTCTCCTGTGCACACGACTTTCATCTTCTCCTGTGCACACGACTTTCATCATCTCCTGTGCACACGACTTTCATCTTCTCCTGTGCACACGACTTTCATCATCTCCCATGTACACGACTTTCATCATCTCCCATGTACACGACTTTCATCATCTCCCGTGCACACGACTTTCATCATCTCCCGTGCACACGACTTTCATCATCTCCCGTGTACACGACTTTCATCATCTCCTGTGCACACGACTTTCATCTTCTCCTGTGCACACGACTTTCATCTTCTCCTGTGCACACGACTTTCATCTTCTCCTGTGCACACGACTTTCATCTTCTCCTGTGCACACGACTTTCATCTTCTCCCGTGCACACGACTTTCATCATCTCCCGTGCACACGACTTTCATCTTCTCCTGTGCACACGACTTTCATCATCTCCCGTGTACACGACTTTCATCATCTCCCATGTACACGACTTTCATCATCTCCCGTGCACACGACTTTCATCATCTCCCATGTACACGACTTTCATCATCTCCCGTGCACACGACTTTCATCATCTCCCGTGTACACGACTTTCATCATCTCCCATGTACACGACTTTCATCATCTCCCGTGCACACGACTTTCATCATCTCCTGTGTACACGACTTTCATCATCTCCCGTGTACACGACTTTCATCATCTCCCATGCACACGACTTTCATCATCTCCCGTGTACACGACTTTCATCATCTCCCGTGCACACGACTTTCATCATCTCCTGTGTACACGACTTTCATCATCTCCCGTGTACACGACTTTCATCATCTCCCGTGCACACGACTTTCATCATCTCCTGTGTACACGACTTTCATCATGTCCCGTGTACACGACTTTCATCATCTCCCCTGCACACGACTTTCATCATCTCCTGTGTACACGACTTTCATCATCTCCCGTGCACACGACTTTCATCATCTCCCGTGTACACGACTTTCATCATCTCCCATGCACACGACTTTCATCATCTCCCGTGTACACGACTTTCATCATCTCCCGTGCACACGACTTTCATCATCTCCTGTGTACACGACTTTCATCATCTCCCGTGTACACGACTTTCATCATCTCCCGTGCACACGACTTTCATCATCTCCTGTGTACACGACTTTCATCATGTCCCGTGTACACGACTTTCATCATCTCCCGTGCACACGACTTTCATCATCTCCTGTGTACACGACTTTTATCATCTCCCGTGCACACGACTTTCATCATCTCCCATGCACACGACTTTCATCATCTCCCGTGTACACGACTTTCATCATCTCCCGTGCACACGACTTTCATCATCTCCTGTGTACACGACTTTCATCATCTCCTGTGTACACGACTTTCATCATCTCCCGTGCACACGACTTTCATCATCTCCTGTGTACACGACTTTCATCATGTCCCGTGTACACGACTTTCATCATCTCCCGTGCACACGACTTTCATCATCTCCTGTGTACACGACTTTTATCATCTCCCGTGTACACGACTTTCATCATCTCCTGTGCACACGACTTTCATCTTCTCCCGTGCACACGACTTTCATCATCTCCCGTGCACACGACTTTCATCATCTCCCGTGCACACGACTTTCATCATCTCCCATGTACACGACTTTCATCATCTCCCGTGCACACGACTTTCATCATCTCCCATGTACACGACTTTCATCATCTCCCGTGCACACGACTTTCATCATCTCCCGTGTACACGACTTTCATCATCTCCCGTGTACACGACTTTCATCATCTCCCGTGCACACGACTTTCATCATCTCCCGTGTACACGACTTTCATCATCTCCCGTGCACACGACTTTCATCATCTCCTGTGCACACGACTTTCATCATCTCCCGTGCACACGACTTTCATCATCTCCCATGTACACGACTTTCATCATCTCCCGTGCACACGACTTTCATCATCTCCCATGTACACGACTTTCATCATCTCCCGTGCACACGACTTTCATCATCTCCCGTGCACACGACTTTCATCATCTCCTGTGCACACGACTTTCATCTTCTCCTGTGCACACGACTTTCATCTTCTCCTGTGCACACGACTTTCATCTTCTCCTGTGCACACGACTTTCATCTTCTCCCGTGCACACGACTTTCATCTTCTCCTGTGCACACGACTTTCATCTTCTCCCGTGCACACGACTTTCATCATCTCCCGTGCACACGACTTTCATCATCTCCCATGTACACGACTTTCATCATCTCCCGTGCACACGACTTTCATCATCTCCCGTGCACACGACTTTCATCATCTCCTGTGCACACGACTTTCATCTTCTCCTGTGCACACGACTTTCATCTTCTCCTGTGCACACGACTTTCATCTTCTCCCGTGCACACGACTTTCATCTTCTCCTGTGCACACGACTTTCATCTTCTCCCGTGCACACGACTTTCATCATCTCCCGTGCACACGACTTTCATCTTCTCCTGTGCACACGACTTTCATCATCTCCCGTGTACACGACTTTCATCATCTCCCATGTACACGACTTTCATCATCTCCCGTGCACACGACTTTCATCATCTCCCATGTACACGACTTTCATCATCTCCCGTGCACACGACTTTCATCATCTCCCGTGTACACGACTTTCATCATCTCCCGTGTACACGACTTTCATCATCTCCCGTGCACACGACTTTCATCATCTCCCGTGTACACGACTTTCATCATCTCCCGTGCACACGACTTTCATCATCTCCTGTGTACACGACTTTCATCATCTCCCGTGCACACGACTTTCATCATCTCCCATGCACACGACTTTCATCATCTCCTGTGCACACGACTTTCATCTTCTCCTGTGCACACGACTTTCATCTTCTCCTGTGCACACGACTTTCATCTTCTCCCGTGCACACGACTTTCATCTTCTCCTGTGCACACGACTTTCATCTTCTCCCGTGCACACGACTTTCATCATCTCCCGTGCACACGACTTTCATCTTCTCCTGTGCACACGACTTTCATCATCTCCCGTGTACACGACTTTCATCATCTCCCATGTACACGACTTTCATCATCTCCCGTGCACACGACTTTCATCA
Source organism: Eptatretus burgeri (assembly GCF_056783735.1). Taxonomy (NCBI): domain Eukaryota; kingdom Metazoa; phylum Chordata; class Myxini; order Myxiniformes; family Myxinidae; genus Eptatretus; species Eptatretus burgeri. The sequence goes on from NC_140962.1 coordinate 39,054,517, forward strand.
TCTCCCATGTACACGACTTTCATCATCTCCCGTGCACACGACTTTCATCATCTCCCGTGTACACGACTTTCATCATCTCCCATGTACACGACTTTCATCATCTCCCGTGCACACGACTTTCATCATCTCCTGTGTACACGACTTTCATCATCTCCCGTGCACACGACTTTCATCATCTCCCATGCACACGACTTTCATCATCTCCCGTGTACACGACTTTCATCATCTCCCGTGCACACGACTTTCATCATCTCCTGTGTACACGACTTTCATCATCTCCTGTGTACACGACTTTCATCATCTCCCGTGCACACGACTTTCATCATCTCCTGTGTACACGACTTTCATCATGTCCCGTGTACACGACTTTCATCATCTCCCGTGCACACGACTTTCATCATCTCCTGTGTACACGACTTTTATCATCTCCCGTGTACACGACTTTCATCATCTCCTGTGCACACGACTTTCATCTTCTCCCGTGCACACGACTTTCATCATCTCCCGTGCACACGACTTTCATCATCTCCCGTGCACACGACTTTCATCATCTCCCATGTACACGACTTTCATCATCTCCCGTGCACACGACTTTCATCATCTCCCGTGCACACGACTTTCATCATCTCCCATGTACACGACTTTCATCATCTCCCGTGCACACGACTTTCATCATCTCCTGTGTACACGACTTTCATCATCTCCTGTGTACACGACTTTCATCATCTCCCGTGTACACGACTTTCATCATCTCCCATGCACACGACTTTCATCATCTCCCGTGTACACGACTTTCATCATCTCCCGTGCACACGACTTTCATCATCTCCTGTGTACACGACTTTCATCATCTCCCGTGTACACTACTTTCATCATCTCCCGTGCACACGACTTTCATCATCTCCTGTGTACACGACTTTCATCATGTCCCGTGTACACGACTTTCATCATCTCCTGTGTACACGACTTTCATCATCTCCCGTGTACACGACTTTCATCATCTCCCGTGCACACGACTTTCATCATCTCCTGTGTACACGACTTTCATCATGTCCCGTGTACACGACTTTCATCATCTCCCGTGCACACGACTTTCATCATCTCCTGTGTACACGACTTTCATCATCTCCCGTGCACACGACTTTCATCATCTCCCGTGTACACGACTTTCATCATCTCCCGTGTACACGACTTTCATCATCTCCCATGCACACGACTTTCATCATCTCCCGTGTACACGACTTTCATCATCTCCCGTGTACACGACTTTCATCATCTCCCGTGTACACGACTTTCATCATCTCCCATGCACACGACTTTCATCATCTCCCGTGTACACGACTTTCATCATCTCCCGTGCACACGACTTTCATCATCTCCCGTGTACACTACTTTCATCATCTCCCGTGAACACGACTTTCATCATCTCCCATGTACACGACTTTCATCGTCTCCTGTGCACACGACTTTCATCTTCTCCCGTGTACACTACTTTCATCTTCTCCCGTGTACACTACTTTCATCATCTCCCGTGTACACTACTTCTTTACTTTGCTTCATCTACTCTCCGATGTTTTGTAATTATTTATTTATTCGTATGCAGGCTGCTGGTTGCATCATTTATTGATCACACGGCTGTAACCAGTACACTGGTACTCATTTTGCCAACCTCAGGATGACAGGCTGAGTCAACCTGCTTGGTGTTAATTCAACGGTAGGGGCTCGAACTCAACACCCATAAGATATTAAGTGAACCACCTTCACGGTTCAGCCAACACCAGGTTTGTGTTTTGTTATGAAAATGGGAATTACAAAAAAATGGGAATTACAAAAAATGGGAATTTTCAAATCGGCGACGACTTAGTCCAGATAGACAAAGCTGATAAATACTCGTAATTTCATTTATAAACAAGCAAATACCACCCGACGCTTCGCTCACGGGTATACTGGGAGAGAGAGGAGGAACAGAGAGGAGAGAACGGAGAGGGAGGAGGGGAGGTAGATAGAGGAAGGGGGCGGGGGAGGAAGGAGAGGTGGGTAAAGGGAAGGCAGCGTGAAGGGAAGGCAGCGTGAGGGGATGGGAAGGCAGCATGAAGGGAGGGCAGCATGAGGGGAAGGGAAGGCAGCATGAAGGGAAGGCAGCATGAGGGGATGGGAAGGCAGCATGAGGGGAAGGGAAGGCAGCATGAGGGGAAGGGAAGGCAGCATGAGGGGGAAGGAAAGGCAGCGTGAGGGGGAAGGGAAGGCAGCGTGAAGGGAAGGGAAGGCAGCATGAGGGGGAAGTGAGGACAGCGTGAGGGGAAGGGAAGGCAGCGTGAGGGGAAGTGAGGACAGCGTGAGGGGAAGGGAAGGCGGCGTGAGGGGAAGTGAAGGCAGTGTGAGGGGATGGGAAGGTAGCATGAGGGGAAGTGAGGACAGAATAAGGGGAAGTGAAGGCAGCGTGAGAGGGAAGTGAGGACAGCGTGATGGGAAGGGAAGGCAGCAAGAGGGGGAAGTGAGGACAGCGTGAGGGAAAGGGAAGGCAGCGTGAAGGGAAGGGAAGGCAGCATGAGGGGAAGGGAAGGCAGCGTGAGGGGAAGTGAAGGCAGCGTGAGGGGATGGGAAGGTAGCCTGAGGGGAAGTGAAGGCAGCGTGAGGGGAAGTGAGGACAGCGTGAGGGGGAAGTGAGGACAGCGTGAGGGGAAGGGAAGGCAGTGTGAGGGGAAGTGAGGACAGCGTGAGGGGAAGGGAAGGCAGCATGAGGGGAAGTGAAGGCAGCGTGAGGGGATGGGAAGGTAGCGTGAGGGGAAGTGAAGGCAGCGTGAGGGGGAAGTGAGGACAGCGTGAGGGGGAAGTGAGGACAGCGTGAGGGGAAGGAAAGGCAGCGTCCCAGGATGAAAGTGCTTTCAAATCGGCGATTGAGAAAGCAAACTTCTTGTTGTTGCAGACTTTGGTTTCTTTGAATCTGCATTCTCAACCGCTACTCTCTCTACTAACAGCTACTCTCTCTGGTGTTTGGTTTTCAATATTTTTGGGCATATTAGACACATTACACTGATGAGCAATGTCTATTGAACAAAGTGAGCATGCAGCTTTCGGACTGTCTTCTTTACCCTTCCCGAAATAGTTCCAAACTGCACTTCTGGACCTTTTGAGCGGACATGTCAAAACTTTATCACTCGATGTATGTACTGCCTACCGGTCCATCAGCAAAGTAATCGGTATGCTTTACCGTCCAACTCCAAATACCTTGCTATTCATTTAAATGGAACACACCCTTGGGGTGTATTTAGTTTGCAAGTGACTTGTTTTTGCTGCTATATTGCAAACGGGATGTCTCAGGGGCATGTTCCTTTTCAATCGATACATTACCAGGCCATGTGTAACCGGAACATTCCCAACAGGGATGAAAAAAAATTCCCCCCCCCAAAAACGCTTCTTTTTATGAAGTAGGAATTACTCGGAATCGATGTCGATTCCGGTTCACTACTCGATTCATTTCGATTCCATTGTTTGGAATCGAGTATTTTGGAATCGATCTGCCCAACACTATTAAACACTCAATGAAGCACTCAAACAAAACGGTTGATAAGGTACAGAATAGCTTGGCAAGCAATTCGCAATCGATCATAACAAACACCACCCGGAGATGCCTGGAATGTCAAACAATGTCCGCTTTGGACGAAATAAACACTTTTTTCTAATCAGTTGGTACTCCTGCTAAGGTAAATTCCGCAATTAAAAATTTTAAATTTGGCTCAAGTGACGAGATTCTCGAGTTTATCGCATGTGTGGAAATGAAATAAAGGCACGGACACTGGCGTCTCCAGGCGTTTAGAAGCATTGCGATGTATCCAGCGATTCGTAGGTATGAAGATCAGGCATTTGATGACATGAGTGAAGAAAGTGGACAAAAAAATTGAGCGCTTTATCGTTAAAAAACCATTGTGGCCTGTTCCAAGTCAAGGCATTATTGAGCAGGCCCAAAAAAATGGCGAATTGAGATCCCAAGAAGGGAGAGCGAGCTAACTCAGGCTCTGACCGAGGATGATGCCTTGATGAAGGATATAATTAAAGAAGGCCGTTAATTAATTATCTTCAAAAGGGGTGTTTTAATTAACCCAAACACCCAATTTTCACTCTTGCACTTCCTTGGAGTTCCCTTATTATGCTGCTTGGCTTCATGGTTTTGGAGTTACGAAGGACACACACACACACACACACACACACACACACACACACACACACACACACACACACACACACACACACACACACACACACACACACTTAATATTAGATGCACATATAATCTTTTATCTGGAATTACAATTTGCATTTGGCAAAATAAATACATAGATGTAAAGATCCCACGGTGTCCTCCGTGAGTAGATGAGCTGTCGCTTGCATCCTGGCCAAATTCCATTCCCGAACCGACAAGGGCACTGCATCAGCCGCACATCCGCTCCCTCAACCAATGATGCAACCCCACAGCCTTGTGCTGCATATGAAGGAAGAAGAAGGAGGAGGAGGAGGAGGAGGAGACTGAAGGATGATGTGATTGATTAGCCAATGGCTGACATCCTCCACACATGGACTGGAAAGGATACAAAAGTAAATTCTTATCAAAGGAGTGGGCAATGTCTGTTCCATTACTGTATTCCGCAGTCCAAACCCAAATCAGTAATGGGTGTTGTACTTCATGTAATTCAGTCGTGAGTGGAATATATTTGGCACAAGCATTGACATTGTTACCTCTTGATATTTTTCAATCTTAGTACATACATTGTTTCCAAGGTTATCTTTTGATTTTATAAGAGCTTAAAAGTGTCTTTACTCCATGTCTTTCATGCTGGGCAATATGGAACTTCAGAGACAAGATGCAAGGTTTTGCTTCCATTTGAGCCGACTGGACAGAAAGGGTTTGTTGTTTGTTTCGAAACAAGTCCCTCTCTTCCCTGTTTGTCACACTGCAGCATGCAGGAACAAAGGATTGTGGACTCGGCAAGAGGGGTCTTAAAGGTGAAAAACACAAGAATATGTCTGTCTGTCTCTGTCTCTGTCTCTGTCTCTCTCTCCCCCCTCTCCCCTCTCCCCCCCCTCTCCTCCCTCTCTCTCCACTCTTCTCTCCTTCCTCTCTCTCTCTCTCTCTCTCTCTCTCTCTCTCTCTCTCTCTCTCTCTCTCTCTCTCTCTCTCTCTCTCTCTCTCTCTCTCTCTCTCTCTGATGAACCACTGCGAGGAATGACTGGCTATCCTGGTGACATGCTCATGTGCAGGAATGATCCCTTTGGACCATCAGTGTGTGGAACTTGGCATTGAACAGGACATGCTTGCACCACCAGGACCAGCAATAGCATGGGGGCTTTACTGCCACATTTCAGTCCGCCACATAGTAAGGCACATTCCATGTGTGACTTTTCCATTGCATTGATTCCACTGCACCGGGGTGAGAGGCCAGCCATGCATGAGTCTGCTTGTATTACCTGCTTGAAAGGTATGCAGGACACCTGGATGAAGATGAGGGAGAAACCTTCACTTCCTACATGTTTACATACGTATTTAATATATGGCCCCTATCTTTAAAATCAGTGAAGAAGTACAAAAAAAGCCAACAAAAACAAAGGTTTCTTCCTTCTCCGTCCATATGCAGTACAAGGTTACGGGGTAGCATCATTGGCTGATGGCATGGCTGGCCGCGAATGCAATGCCCTCTGCTGGTTAGGTCAGGAATTTGAAATTTGCTTACGGTGCCGGCAATAGCTCGCCTACTCTTCGCAAAGGACAGCATGGGATCTTTAATGTCCACCAATGAATGCTGGCAGACGGGACATCCATTTAACGTCCATCCGAGAGACGGCACACACATTGATGAATCATCCTGCCTGGGAAACACCTGGATGACAGTTTATAGATGGGTATGGATTCAAACCCAGGCTGGACGGCTTAGAGGTGAAAAAATAATTTAATTTTGTTTTACACATCAAAGTTACTCTTAATCGCGCGATAGAAAGTTATTCTGAAACTATCTTGGAGTGCAAGAAGTGTAAAATTTCAGGAAAACGTCAAGAAAAGCTTCGGCTGCACAAAGAATGATTGACAGGAGGAGGTCAATTGGCCCATCAAGCCTGCTCTACATCGACAATCCATCCATCCATTGGGACCATGCTCTGTGCAGAGCATCGGTGCTACCTAAGCAGTTTCTTTGGCTATTGGGTACAATCCTGGACAGTTCACCACTCCAACACAGGGTACCAACATGCTGCCACTCATTCTGCCAACCTCAGGATGACAGGCAAAGTCAAACCCACCTGGTATTAATTCAACAGCGAAATGGGATTTGAACTCAAAATGGGATTTTCAAACCGTTCTACTGTCCCTGCTGCGAGCACCTTCCCAAGAACACCACTGATGACTCTGCGAAATACCTGCTGCCTTGCTACCATGGTAACTCCCCTTTCATTTGCTCTCAAGCTATGCCCCCTTGTGCGGTCGGTCACTCTCCAACCTGGTAAAAAGCTTTCCAGCATCTATTTTACCAATTGATCTTCAACGTTTTAAACATGTCTCGAAGATCCGCTCAAAATCGCCTTATTTCTTCAGTCAAAAGTCCAGTCTCCCTCAACCGCTCCTCGTAGCTTCGTCTATCTATAGCCCTGAAATCAATCCGGTCGCTCTAAACTGAACTATGTCTGAAATCAAATATGAGACAACTCAAATTTGGGACACAACCATCTATGGAAGTCCTTTTTGCAGCAGTGATCTCTGGAAAGAGGTGTTAAAAAAAATTAAATTCCATAAGGAATTGTTTTGAGCCTGAATCTGTTCGATCTCATGATTAATGATGTCGCTGAACGTATGCACGGAGTTCAGTGTTGGCCTCATACACACAGATCATGTTGCCTTCTGGATTTCAGACTCTTAAATCACTATCATCCACAATAGGATGCAATCAGGCATTCATGGAATTGAACGCTGGTGTAATGAATGAGTGGGTGCAATTTCTCTGAAAAAATTTTTTTTTTTTTAATAATAACAGCAAGTAATGTGCTTCCAATAAACAGGAAGAGATTTCTCCCACATTGTTTCTTGACAATTTCCCAATCGAGAGCGTTCGGCGTTGGAGAAATGAGAACCATCAAGGAACAAATGCACAGTGTACAGAGTAAGTCTATTCCAGGGAGGTGTACAGCTAGAGGCAAAAAGAGACAAGACTTGTTCATGGTTGAGCAGTGAATTAGAGAGTATTATGAAGAACTAGAACGGCACTCGGTAGAGCACATACCCCTGCCTGGCTGAACGCTTTCCGTATGTATCCCACTGATGGGGTGGATCTGCAACTGGACCTGAACCAAAATTTAATCTGCTTGTTCTTGTCACCTGAATAACCCATCCACCAAGTTTTGCTATAATCTGTCCACAACTTTTTGAAATATCATGCTATATCGTTTTTGGCCCTATCTCTCATTGGTGAAGAATCACTTGGAATATTGCCTGGTGTTGGCTTCGTGGTGAGGGTGGCTGACTTAGGACTTTCGGGTCCTGAGTTTGAGCTCCACTGGTTGCTGAATCAACACCAGGAGGGGGGTTGACTTTGCCTGTCATCCTTCTGAGGTCGGCAAAATGAGTACCAGTGTAGTGGCACAACTGCGCTCCAAGAAATGAGAGCTACCGGGCAGCCAAACTGCCACATGAAAGAACAGAACTTGCAATATTGAGAAAGGATTCTCATATCTAGATCCAGATCTTCAGCAAAATCGAAGCAATTTGTCCTTGTCACATATCAAACCTGTCCACCAAGTTTTGTCCGAATCTGTCGATAACTTTTTTGAGATACCTCGCTCACTGATAGACAAACAAACAGACAGATAAGGGTGAAAACATAACCACCGTCCACCTTCCGTGACGGATGTAATGAGTGAAATTTCTCAGAAAATGAACAGGGACAGGACCAGTGGCCACATCTTAGAGAAAGGAAGAGGAGAGTGACTGTGCCTTCAGAAAGTATTCACACCCCTTCACTTTTTCACATTTTGTTGTGTTTTACAGCCTGAATTTAAAATTGATTACATATAAATTTGTCGTTACTCATCTACACAAAATAGCCCACAAGGTCGAAGTGCAATTTTCTTTTCAGAATTTTTTAAACAAAATAATTTAAAATGAAAAACTGAAATGTCTTGCATCAATAAGACAGTGTTCAACCCCTTTGCTATGACACTCCAAATTGAGCTCAGGTGCATCCAATTTCCTTTGATCATCCTTGAAATGTCTCTAAAACTTGATTGGAGTCCACCTGTGGCCAATTCAATTAATTGGACATGATTTAGAAAGAAACACACCTTTCTATATAACGTCCCACAGATGACAGTGCATGTCCGAGCGGAAACTCTACCGGATGAAGTCCAAGGAACTGTCCCTAGAACTCCGAGATAGAATTGTGAGGAGGTATAGATCTGGGGAACGGTACAACACAATGTCTGGAGCGTTGAAAGTTCCCAAGAGCACAGTGAACTCCGTCATTAGGAAATTGAAAGACTATGGAACAACCCAGACTCTTCCTAGAGCTGGCCGTCCAACCAAACTGAGCAACCGAGCAAGAAGGACCTTGGTCAGGGAGGTGACCAAGAACACAATGACCACTCTGACGGAACTACAGAGTTTCTTAGCTGAGATGGGAGAACCTGCTGGAAGGACAACAATCTCTGCAACACTTCACAAATCGAGGCTTTTGGGAGAGTGGCCAGATGAAGCCTCTCCTGAGAAAAAAAAAAGAAGCACATGACAGCATGTGTGGAGTTTGCAAAAAGGTACGGGAAAGACTCAGAGCATGAGGCAAAAGATTCTGTGGTCTGATGAGATGAAAATTTAACTCTTTGGCATGAATGCAAAGTGCTATGTCGGGCAGAAACCGAGCACAGCTCATCACTCATCTAACACTATCCCTACTGTGAAGCACGGTGAAGGCAGCATCATGTAATTGGGATGCTTTTCAGTGGCAGGGACTGGGAAACTTGTAAGGATAGAGGGAACAATGAATGGAGCTAAATACAGGCAAATCCTTGAGAACCTGCTTCAGAGTGCAAAAGACCTCACACTGTGGCGAAGATTTACGTTCCAACAGGAAAATGACCCCAATCATACAGCCAAGAATGGCTTCATAACAAGAATGTGAAAGTCCTTGAGAGGCCCAGCCAAAACCCAGACTTGAATCCCATTGAGAATCTGTGGAAAGACTTGAAGATCGCTGTTCACCGATATTCCCCCCTCCAAATTGACAGAACTTGAGCAAATCTGCAAGGAAGAATGGAGAAAAATTCCCAAATCCTGACGTACAAAGCTGATACAGACATACCCAAGAAGACTCGAAGCTGTAATCGCTGCCGAAGGCGCTACGTCTCGCGGAAAATTTACTTTTAAGAAGTATTGACGCGGAGGCTAAATACTTACGTAAATTACATATTTCTGAACTGAATTTTCAATATATTTGTAAAAAATTCTGAAAAAACATGTTTTCTCTTTGTCATTGTGGAGTATTTTGTGTGTATCGGTGGAAAAAAATTTGAATTTAATCATTTTAAATTCAGGCTGAAACACAACAAAATGTGATAGTCAGGGGTGTGAATACTTTCTGAAGGCACTGTAGGATGGTGGTAAAGGAGGGATCTTTCACTCAAACAGTCGGTAATGCATGGAAGGTAATCTCCCTAAAGAAGTAGTAGCAGCAAAAACAGCAGATACGTTTAACCTGGAATTTGATAGTATAGGTACCAAGAAGGATTGTGGATCAAGGGGCACATCGAGATTGGCAGAATGGATGAATGATTTTATAGCTACGGAAATGGCTTAGGGGTAAAAGGGGAACAGATTGCAGTGTAATAGTTATTTCATCGTGCTTGTCAGCATAAGTGTGATGTAATTGCTGTAATTAACGAGACAATATTGAGTCGTGTTCATAAGCTCGTCTTTCCGCCCAAATGTCTGTTCCTAAGGCCTATCCCCACAATCTGCGATGTCCCCCGTGTATCCGTCTTCATGTATTTTCCAGTCACTACCCCTTGCACAAATTGCCCTTCCCCAAGAAATGGCAGAGCTGTGTAAAAGTTTGCAACGCACTGGAAACATGACAGTCTCGTGATTTTCTGCTACAACCAAGGACCGTGTACCGTGCGTGATCAAAGAATATTGGCTCCCGTCCCAAACATTGCGAGCCAGGGAGTCTGGCTTGAAGCCTCGCGGCCTGATCTATATCCACCACAGTGGCCCACCCTGCCCACCAGAACTAATAAAATTGAGGGTTTGGTGGTGGGTGTAACTTGGCAAATGGTGCTTCATGCTTATGGTGTTTCGTGGTAGGAGCTTGCTGCTTCGGGAAGATCTCCGCAGGTCCTTAACACATTGTCATCGCCCTCGCAATCTCTGGTTGATTCCTCCCTGCCATGTGATGGTTGCCACTTGGTCTTTCACAGTTCGGTGGCATGCAACGAGCATCCGAAGACACATCCAGGGTGCCGAAAGGTTTAACTGACCCAACATGTGGCCCGCCTAGCAGGTTCTCTCTAATTTGTCGTGTCTCTCGCTCTCCCTCTTGTTTTTCTATGAGTGAATGCACTAAGTTTAATAATTAAGTTCCGTCGAGGTTCTGAGGGCATGTTGGGTTTGTTTTAATTAATTTTGTCGGCGTGTGCGGTTGTGTGTGCAGTCGTGTTCTCTTCCCCTCTCCCCACACCGTTTATTTGTTCATAAAATGCAAATTAATGAGAACCTATCTTATGGCCAATGGAAAGGGTGGGGGGGGGGGAAATGGGGCACGGAACTCCAAGGCGCCATCATTTGGAAGTGAGCCCCCCATTAAGCTCCGCTCAGCTTATTCCACTTTAGCCACGATCGTGCAGCTTTTAAACCACCGACCTTCACTCAAATTTTGGTCGGACGTGGTGACCTCTCATCCCCTACCCACCTGTCGGTTTGTCGGTGTGATTAGAATCCCACAACCATAACGTCGGTAGTCAGTAGTGTCATCTGAACCCCAGGGGAACAACGGATGAACCCCTCACATCCAAATTAAAAGTAATTGGTTTTAAACTCATTTTGAATTGAATTTTGTTTTACATTGAGCAACCACTATGGAGAATAACTCCTGTTCCCTGGTGGAGGAGCGGCAACACTGACCTGACGCCACCATGCCCACGGGAGAGATGGAGGGAGAGTCAGAGAGATCGTTGAGGAAGATAAGGAATTAGTGGGGAAACTTAGCATAACAATTGTGCATTTTGTGAGGAAAGCAGCAAATTTGGCACACTCGTAGCCTCTCATATTATGAACAGATTTGGATATTGGGCAATCTCAAAATTTTTGATGGCAGTGGAAAATGGCTGTGACAGCCATCAGCGGCTGAATTTGAGATGGCCCAATATCCAAATCTGTTCATAATATGATAGGCTACTAGTGTGCCAAATTTGCTGCTTTCCTCACAAAATGCATAATTGTTATGCTATATTTAGCTAAGTTGCCCCACTAAATGGGATGGGGCCTATTTGGAATTTCACGGGCAATTGAACTTTGTGATGTCTCCAGGGTTGTTCTGCATTAAGCAGCAACTCTTTTGTGGATAAAGTCATTATTTGCACAAATTCATTTCATTTCATTAACTGCTGCGTGCGCAGTGAAGTGAAGACTGGCTTTAAAGTTAAAGGGATCTTATATGAAATGCAGCAACAGCCTGGCCAATCATTCCTGATCAACCATTTAATTGGAGTTCTTGCATGAGTGCTGAAGCCACCTGCCGAGCACCCATTGTCGATAGCGGAACCGTGCTACGTCCTTCTGAGCGAATTGTTCACTCACTGGGGATGCTCTTGCCGTGTCACGCAATTCAGAGCGAGTGATTCATGCTCCATCACTGTTGTGTATAAGCAAAGACAGCCCACACGAACTATCTTTCGCTCATCTCCTTTTAATCACGCCTCGTGCTCCACACTTGACAGCCCGTTGACGGCACTGTCGGTTCCGCCTCGTCAGTTCCGGTTGAGTTATTGGCGTTCACGGTCGGTTAGCGGCCCGCCGTGTCAAGGAATTGTCCGTGTACGACGGCCTGCAATTCCAGGGAGTCTGGTGGGAACCCGAGATAGCTCCCTTCCTGGTGGTCTTCTCACCCGACCCCCGGCCTGCAACAAAATATCTTTCTCTTTTTATTTTTTATATCTCTATCTCTATCTCTATCTCTGTCTCTCTCTCTCTGTCTAGTGTGCAGCATCCTCCTCCCACACCGCTCTCACTCTCCCTCCCCTCTCTGTTTGTCTCTGTCTCTGGACATATCCGGACGGTGGTTATGTCTGGACAGTGTTTGTCTCCGGATGTGTCTGGGTGGTGTTTATGTTAAGACAGGAGTTTG
>NC_140962.1:39071887-39259387 GCF_056783735.1 Eptatretus burgeri
GGAGGAAGGGAGGGAGGAAGGGAGGGAGGAAGGGAGGGAGGAAGGGAGGAAGGGATAGAAAAAGGGAGGAAGGGATAGAAAAAGGGAGGGAGGGAGAGAGAGAAGGGAGGCAGAGAAGGGAGGGAGAGAAGGGAGAGGGAGGGAGAGAGAGAGGGGAGAGAGAGAGAAGGGATGAAGAGAGGAGAGGAGAGGAGAGGAAGGAGAGGAGAGGGATGAGGAGATGAAGGAGGGAGGAGAGTGATGATGAAAGGAGATGATGGTAAGGGAGAGGAGGAAGGAGAGGATGAAGGAGAGGAGAGGAGAGGAGAGTGAAGGGATGAGTGATGAAAATAAACCCACGAACGCTGATGTCTTTGGCGTTTATCATCATGATGAAATGTATCCTGCGATTCGTCGGCTAATATTGTCACCACAATCAACAAGTTTGAAGTTGTATTACTTGGAACTTCCTCATCATTACTCGTAACAAACGGCCATCTCAGTGGTCTGGATGTATTTTTGTGTCAGTGACAGTGAAGTGAGATGAATAGAACATTTTTACACCAAGCTTGGGGAAAACTAACACTTGTTGCCTCTTAACTTGCCACATGTCATGTCAAAATCTGCCCCCTGAGGACAATTAATGGAGTCTGGCCAAAATAAGTTTGAGCCTGATATTTATCCTCGTCGTCATGTAATGAATCTGGTGTGTGTTCAGTTTCCAAGTTTCCAAGGATGAGGGAGGGAGGAAGGAGAGAGAGGAAGAGAAGAGAGGAGAGGAGAGGAGAACGAGAGGAGAGGAGAACGAGAGGAGAGGAGAACGAGAGGAGAGGAGAACGAGAGGAGAGGAGAGCGAGAGGAGGAAGGAGGAGGAAGTGAGAGTGAGAAAATAAACCCACGAAGGGTCGCTGATGTCTTTGAATGCGTTTATCATCATTGAATGGCGATGTATCCTGCGATTCGTCGGTTTAATATTGTCACCACACGTGATGATCAACAAGTTTGAAGTTGTATGAATGCGACTTGATGAACTTCCTTATCATTACTCGTAAATAAACGGCCATGATCAGTGGTCTGGTGTATTTTGATGTCAGTGACAGTGACAGAGTGAGAGAATAGAACATGATGATTTTTAACCAAGCTTGGGAAAACTAAATAATTTGTTGCCTCTAACTTGCCACATGTCATGTCCAAAATCTTAACACGCGATGGGATTAACAAATTAATGGAGTCTGGCCAATGAATAAGTCGGAGTCCCGATATTTATCCTCGTCGTCATGTAATGAATCTGGTGTGTGTTCAGTTTACAAGTTTCCAAGGAAGGGAGGAAGGAAGGAAGGGAGGAAGGAAGGGAGGAAGGGGGGGAGGAAGGAAGGGAGGAAGGGAGGGAGGAAGGAAGGGAGGAAGGGAAGGAGGAAGGAAGGGAGGAATGATGCGATGCATTAAATGAGGAAGGAAGGGAGGAATGAATGATGATGCATCGTGATGATGCAATGATAACGATGATGAATGATGATGAATGATGATGAATGATGAATGATAATGATGATGATGAATGATGAATGATGGGATGAATGATGATGATGATGATTTAAATGATGATGATGATGATGAATGATGATGAAATGATGAATGATGAATGATGATTATAACGATGGATGATGATTTAAATGATGATGATGATGGTTTAAAGCGATGAATGATGATGAAATGATGAATGATGAATGATGACGAATGATGATGATGAATGAAATGAATGATGATGAATGATGCGGATGATGAATGATGATGAATGATGATGAATGATGATGGTAATGATGAATGACTTATCATGTCGATGGATGAGGGATGATGAAAAAGGGAGGCAGGGAGAGAGAGAAGGGAGGCAGAGAAGGGAGGCAGAGAAGGGAGAGGGAGGGAGAGAGAGAGGGGAGAGAGAGAGAAGAGAAGAGAGGAGAGGAGAGGAGAGGAGAGGAGAGCAGAGGCGAGGAGAGGAGAGGAGAGGAGAGGAGAGGAGAGGAAGAGGAAGAGGAAGAGGAAGAGGAGTGAGAGGAGAAAATAAACCCACGAACGCGTGGGATGTCTTTGGGCGTTTATCATCATTGAAATGTATCCTGGTGATTCGTCGGTTTAATATTAGTCACCACAATCAACAAGTTTGAGTTGTATTACTTGGAACTTCCTTATCATTACTCGTAAATAAACGGCCGATCTCAGTGGTCTGGAAGGATGTGAGTGACAGTGACAGTGATGAGTGAAATAGAACATTTTAACCAAGCTTGGGAAAACCAAATGATGGATTTGTTGCCTCTAATCCTTGCCACATGTCATGTCAAAATCTGCCCCCGAGGGACGAAATGAATAAGGATGGAGTCTGGCCAAAATAAGTCGGAGTCCCTGAATGTATCCTCGTCACCGTAATGAATCTGGTGTGTGTTCAGTTTCAAGTTTCAAGGAAGGGAGGGAAGGAATGGGAGGGAGGAAGGAAGGGATGGGAGAGAGGAGGAGGAAGGAAGGGATGAAGGGATGGGATTGCAAGGAAGGGAAGTGAAGGGAGGGAGGAAGGAAGGGGAGGAAGGAGGGAGGAAGAAGGGAGGAAGGGAGGGAGGAAGGAAGGAGGAAGGGAGGGAGAAAAGGGAGGAGGAAGGGAGGAAGGTGGGAAGGAGGAGGAAGGAGGGTGGGAGGGAGGGAGTGGTGGGAGGGAGGGAGGAAGATGTGGGAAGGAGGGAGGAAGGGGTGGAGGGAGGAAGGGTGGGAAAAGGGAGGGATGAGAAGGGTGGGAAAAGGGAGGGAGGAAGGGATGGGAGGGAGGAAGGAAGGGTGATGGAGGAGAAGGGAGGGAGGAATGGAAGGGAGGGTGGAAGAGGTATCGATGAAGGAGTGGAGGAAGGAGGGAGGAAGAATGTGAGGATGATGAGGAGGAAGGGTGGGAGGGAGGGAGGGAAGGGAGGAAGGGTGAAAGGAGGGAGGAAGGGAGGAAGGGAGGGAACGAAGGTGGGAGGGAAGGGAAGGGATGGGAGGGAGGAAGGTGGGAGGAATGATGATGATGGTCGCGATCGATGATGAATATGAATGACAACGCGAATGATGATGAATGCGATGATACCAATGTGATGATATTAAATGAACATGATGATGATGAATGAATGTATGATGATGAATGAATGCGATGATGATGATGAATGAAGTGATGATGAATGAATGTATGATGATGAATGATGAAATGATGATGATGATGAATATGATGATGATGAAATGATGATGATGAATGATGATTTAAATGGATACAATGATGACAATGATGATGAATGATAAATGATGATGAATGATGATGAATGATGGTAAATGATGATGAATGATGATGATGGATAACGATTAAATGATGATGCACGATGACAATGATGATGAATGATGAATGATGATGAATGATGATGATGCAAATGATGCAAATGATGAATGGATGATGGTACGATGGATGATATTTAAATGACAAATGAATGATGATGAAATGATGATGAAGGAATGATGATGATGAAGACGTGATGATGATGATTAAAATGAAATGATGATGATGATGAACCAAGGATTTAATGATGATGCATCGGAGATTTAACAATGATGATGAATGATGGAAATGATGATGAATGATGATGACACGATGATGAATGGAATGATGATGAAGGAATGATGATGAATGATGAATGAGTGATGGTATCGATGATGAATGATGATGAATGATGATGAATGAGGGAAGGAAGGGAGGAATGATGAGGAAGGGATGATGATTTAAATGATGATGATGAAGGCACGATGTGATGAATGAGGAAGGGAGGAATGATGAATAGATTTAAAATGAGGAAGGGATGAAATGAAAATGCGATGAGGGATGATGAATGAGAGAAGTGAGGCAGAGAACGATGAATGATTATATGATGGAGAGAAGGGAGAGACATGAATGAGGGAGAGACATTAACGAGATGAGAGAGAGAGGGGAGAGAGAGAGAAGAGAGGAGAGGAGAGGAGAGGAGAGGAGAGGAGAGGAGAGGAGAGGAGAGGAGAGGAGAGGAGAGGAGAGGAGAGGAGAGGAGAGGAGTGAGAGTGAGAAAATAAACCCACGAACGCTGATGTCTTTGGGCGTTTATCATCATTGAAATGTATCCTGCGATTCGTCGGTTTAATATTGTCACCACAATCAACAAGTTTGAAGTTGTATTACTTGGAACTTCCTTATCATTACTCGTAAATAAACGGCCATCTCAGTGGTCTGGTGTATTTTGTGTCAGTGACAGTGACAGTGAGAGTGAATAGAACATTTTTAACCAAGCTTGGGAAAACTAAATAATTTGTTGCCTCTAACTTGCCACATGTCATGTCAAAATCTGCCCCCTGAGGGACAAATTAATGGAGTCTGGCCAAAATAAGTCGGAGTCCCGATATTTATCCTCGTCGTCATGTAATGAATCTGGTGTGTGTTCAGTTTCCAAGTTTCCAAGGAAGGGAGGAAGGAAGGGAGGGAGGAAGGAAGGGAGGAAGGAAGGGAGGGAGGAAGGAAGGGAGGAAGGGAGGGAGGAAGGAAGGGAGGAAGGGAGGGAGAGGGAGGGAATGATTTGGAAGGGAGTGGAGGAAGGAGGAAGGAGGAAGGGATGAGGAAGGAAGGAATGATGAAGGGAGGAAGGAAGGAATGAGGAAGGGAGGGGAGGAAGGAAGGAGGAAGGGAGGGGAGGAAGGAAGGGAGGGAGGAAGGAAGGGAGGGAGGAATGAATGAGGGAGGAATGAAATGAGGGAGGAATGATGATGAGGGAGGAATGAGGGAGGAAGGGATGAGGAAGGGAGGGAGGAAGGAAGGGGATGGAGGAATGAGGAAGGAAGGGAGGGAGGAAGGAAGGAGGGAGGGAGGGAGGGAGGGAGGAAGGGAGGGAGGAGGGAGGGAGTAGGGAGGGAGGGAGGGAGGAGTGGGATGAGGGAGGAAAGGATGAGGGAGGGAGTGGAGGCCGAAAAAGGGATGAGGGAATGATGATGATGATGATGATGATGATGAATGATGATGATGATGATGATGAATGATAATGATGATGATGATGATGAAAATGATGATTTAAAATGATGATGAATGATGATGAAAAATGATGATGATGAAATGATGATGAAATGATGATGATGATGAATGATGATGAATGATGATTAACGAAATGATGATGTCGAACGATGATGAATGATGATGAAATGATGATGAATGATGGATGAAAGATAAATGGTACGATATGATGAAATGTTAACGAATGATGATGAAGTATGATGAATGATGGTATCGAACATGATTTAAATCGATGTCAGTCATGATGAATGATGATGCAAATGATGATTGTCGATGATGAATGATGGATGAATGATGATTAAAATGATGATGAATGGCGGATGAATGATGATGAAATGATACGAATGATGATGAATGTATGGATTAATGATGATGAATATGATGAATGATGATGAATGGCGATGAAATGATGATGAAATGGCGGATGAATGATGATGAATGGCGGATGATGATTTAAAATCGGTATCGATGATGAATACGTGATGATGATGAACAAGGATGATGATGAATGATGATGAAATGGAAGGATGATGTTGATGAACGATGATGATGATGATGAAATGATGATGATGATGATGATGAATGCGATGATGCCAGAATGTATGATGATGCCATGAAACGTGATGATGATGATGATGAAATGATGATTAGATATGATACGATGATGCAATACGATGGGCGATGATGAATGCATGATGATGATGAAAGGGTGGGAGGATAGATGATTGAACAGGGTGATGATACCATGATGATGAATACGAAGATAAGGATGAACATGATGATGATGCATTTGCATCATGATGACAGGATGAATGATGCGGATGATGATGATGGTGATCGCGATGATGGCGATTTAGGCATGATGAATGACGGGCGGATGATGATGATGAATGGAGCGGATAAAAATGAAAGGATTGATGATGAATGTATGATGAATGATGATGATGATGACGAAATGATGTATGGTAAGGGAGGAGGAAGGAGGGAGGAAGGGAGGATGAGGAAGGGAGGGAGGAAGGGGAGGGAGGCACGAGGGAGGATGAGGATGAGGAAGGGTGGATGAGGAGGCATGAAGGGAGGGAGGAAGGGAGGGATGAAGGGAGGAAGGGAGGGAGGAAGGAAGGGTGGGAGTGAAGGGAGGGAGGAAGGGTGGGAGGGAGGGAGGGAGGAAGGAAGCGGGAGGGAGGGAGGGAGGGAGGAAGGGTGGGATGAGGGAGGAGGAAGGAGGGATGAATGAAAGGCGGGAGGAAGGAAGGGAAGGGAGGAAGGAGTGAAGGATGAGGAAGGAGGGATGATGAAGGGACGGTAACAGGAAGGAGTGAAGGGAGGGATGATGGAATAGCGGATGATGAGGGATGAATAAAGGGAAGGGAGAGGGAGGAAGGGAAGGGAGGATGATGATGAATGGGAGGAAAGGGGTGGGAGGAAGGGATGATGAAGGAGTGAAGGAGGGAGGGAGAGTGGAGTGAAGGGAGGGAGGAATGATGAGGAAGGGATGAAGGAAGTGAAGGAGGAAATGATGATGTGAGGAAGGGATGAGGGAAGAAGGGAGGAAGGGACGATGATGTAAAAGATGGGAGGGAGGAAGATTGGGAGGATGAAAAGGAGAAAGGGATGATGAATGAAATGATGATGAAGGAGGCAGAAAGAAGGGAGGAGAGGGAGATGGATGAAGGAAGAGTGGGATGGAGGATGATGAACGAATGAGGGAGGTACGATGATGAATGAATGATGAATGAATGATGATGAATGATTTAATGATGATGAAATGATGAGGATGAAATGATGAAATGAAGGGAGGAAGAGGAATGATGAGGAATGGAAGGAGGAGAAGGAAAGAGGATGAGGAATGAGTGATGAAGGATGAAGGATGAAGAAAGGGATGAGGAATGATGATTTAAGGGATGAAAAGGGTAAACCCGACGATGATGCTGATGTCTTTGGAGCGTTTATCATCATTGATGAAGATCTCATGATTCGTCGGTTTAAATGATGAGAATGATGAATGATTGTCGACCACAGATCAACGATGAGTTTGAAGTCATTACTTGGAGGACGGACGAATGATGAAATACGGATTGGAAGGGATATCATTACTCGGTATCGAGGGACGAGAGAGAACGAGGCTAGAGAAGTGGATACATTAAACGGTGATGAGGAGGGAGAGAGATGATGATGACAAACATTGAAGACATTTATTTATTGATGAGGGAGACGACATTTATTGATGACGATGATGATGATGACATTTATGTAGATGACATGAGTGAGAGTGAGAAAATAAACTGGACGAACTGATGTCTCATACGTTTATCATCATTGAAATGTATCCTGCGATTCGTCGGTTTAATATTGTCACCACAATCAACAAGTTTGAAGTTGTATTACTTGGAACTTCCTTATCATTACTCGTAAATAAACGGCCATCTCAGTGGTCTGGTGTATTTTGTGTCAGTGACAGTGACAGTGAGAGTGAATAGAACATTTTTAACCAAGCTTGGGAAAACTAAATAATTTGTTGCCTCTAACTTGCCACATGTCATGTCAAAATCTGCCCCCTGAGGGACAAATTAATGGAGTCTGGCCAAAATAAGTCGGAGTCCCGATATTTATCCTCGTCGTCATGTAATGAATCTGGTGTGTGTTCAGTTTCCAAGTTTCTTGTAGACCGTTTGCCAAGTGGCTTAAGCATTCAAGCAAGCACTCCATTCAAAACCGTTGATAAGGAACGACTGACTTGGCAAGTGCTTGCTGCTTGGTAACAATACACCCCTGGACATCCTGACAATGTACATTCCATACAAAATGCTGACAAAACGACAGAATTACGACTATTTTCGTTTTAATGAAAATGTACCTGTTCAGTTTTCAATGCATTGTTTTAGTTTTTAAAATTTACATGAACTCAGAGGTGATGTTGAGTGTACGAAAGTGGATGTGCACATTTTATAAAACTTTAAAGTGTACGTGTACATAATAACTTCCAAAAGAAGAAGTAAAAATATATCTCTCGGGAATTTCCCCGGCCTCCCGACTAAGTAATTACATATTTGTATTTTCTTGTGTAAATATGAAGGAGGAGGGATCACAGCCTTGTTTAAAAAAAAAAGCTTAGTTATAAGAATCGCTAATTTCTTTAAATTTTCAGATTTCACTCCAGATTTCGACACTTTAATCTCAAAGTTCCGATCCTCAAATCCAAACACAGATTTAGATTATATACTTTAATCGGTCCATGAGAGTACATCGTGGTTCCAAGGCAAGGCATTTTGAGCAGACCGAAACAAAATGGCGGATTAAGATCCGTGTGAGGGGAAAGTAGGCTGACCAAGGGTAAGCCTTTTTTTGTTTTTTTTCAGAATGAGCACCCTGTTAATTATCTTCAAAAGGTGTGTTTAAATTTACCCAAATACCCAGTTTTCATTTATGCACTCCCTTGGATTCTCTTGGTATGCTTGCAAAGTTTTGGGCCACGAGGTTTCACGGTTTTGGAGTTATGGAGGACACACACTAATACACTCACTGACATTTATTATTATAGATAAATTTGCTTATTTGATTAAGAATGTATTTTTCATTAAGGTGCATTGGCATTTAACACAAAGTTTTAGTTTCCTTAAGTATCAGAGTAGAAAAATGCACAAACACTTTTGCACAGCAGTATATTTCTTCCATATTAAAATATGGTGAGATTTTGAATCCTGACCCCCATTTCCATCTGCTCCATAAATTTCATGATCTGCCCTTTACCTTCACTCCCTCATTGATATGTCGTTACTTTTTCTTTTCTTTTTTTTTCAATTTAGCCTCCTTCCCCTACTTTTGCCTGATGTATACATATTAAATAGATGATACCACCGATGCCTGTTGGACATAGAAATATATATACAAATAAATAAAACAAGTGAAATATCATTTTAAGTCGAATTTTCATCATCATCTTGTAACAGCATGAGTCTCGGGTGATAATTCTTACTCACTGCAGGCAGGTTGGTGGTCTTGCAGTGTTTTAATGAAACTGCTCTGTTGTGGTCTTGCTTCTTTGCTCTCACCTCTCTGTTAGATCCAGGCCCTCCATTTTCTACCAGAAACCCTTTTGTTGTTACCTTTCCAAGTCCAAACGAAATACTCACCTCCATTCATCCCTCCACTTCTTCTCTTGCCTGTGGAACCCATTGCCTCAGGTCCTTCCCTCCAGTATTTAAAGACTGTTGCTCACCAATATCTATCCCATTTCTTCCTGTGATCTTGACTACCCTCACTGAGACCACAAACTCCTCCCATTGTGTTTTCGAGTGTCCATATGTTTTTTTCCTGTTTTTCCTTTGCTCCATTTTGTCTGACCTTTATGTTCACTGTTGTTTTGCTCTCCGATGAGCATCAATGCCTGTATCAAGGAAACTTGAATTGAAAGTCTGCACTTTGTTCAGGCAGATATATTTTCAGACATATTCTTTGTTAGATGTATGAACCCAACACATAAAAAACCTGTGCTGAGACAATTTATATATTACAGCTCATTTGCTCTTCAAATAATATCTGGATTGTCTATGACAGTGGTTCTCAACCCACGGTCGCATGCCGTCCAATCAGCACACTGCTGTGGCCCAAATGACATCTTGTTTAAAAAAAACTGCTTTGAACACAGGGAAGTGTCAATTAAACCAAATTAATTTTAACAGTTAGTATGCAGAACTTGGACTTTGTTTGCTCCTTTAAAATGTGCTTGATAGACATTTGACAGTGTAGAAATGCAAGGGATTACAGAATATTGATTTGTATTGCGTTATAGTCAAATAACATACAAAACATTTTTTAAATGGATACACAGAAAGGAAGCTGTATGTATGCGGCCCACATAATACATCAAGAGTCGCAAGTGTGGCCCACTATAGTAAATCGGTTGAGAATTGCTGGTATACGAGTTATAAATAAATCGTATTGCTGATTATGTTGGTGACAGCAATGGTGAGTAACTAATTTTGTTACATTATTCTTCACCAATCCTTAGTTATTGATAAGGTCAGATTTTGTTGATATTGTTATTCCCTTAACAGCAAGATGTGCTGTCATTGCATGGTATGGTGCTGTCCAGATTTTTTTTTTTTATATCACAGCCCCCTTGGTGACTTACTGTAAGATCTAATGAGTCTCTCAGGATCATATAAATAACTCCGTAGGCTTGCTTGGAATTCAGACTGGACATCTTTTTACTGACAAGGGAAAATGTGCTTTGGATTTGGGGTTATGTTTCCCTTTAAATGTAACAACATGATTCGCAATGTGAAATATTAGCTTGACATTTTCGTGTTTATGTTTTACGAATATATTCCACCAATCTCGCTTCTACAAACCTTCCCAAATGAATTGCTGCTTTTTCGTGTGCACAGCTGCATGACTTCCCCACAAATCTTAAAGGTGGAATGGGGGAGCGTGAATGTGATTGGAGCTGGGGGTACTTTCAAGGACTGTAAAGTGTGGCCGGGTGGAAGCCGGGCCTGGGACTGGCGTGAAACCGGAACCAAGGTAAGTGTGGTCTTCAATAAAAAGCCATAACTCCACATGATTCTCAGCCCTTGGCTGTGCATATTCTTCTTCTTCTTCGTTATTCTTGACTGTGATTGCAGCATGAGCCAGGGGTCCAGCCAGCTGACATTCAGGAGGTGCTGGATCATGGTGCAACCACGATCATTGTCGGTCGAGGAATGAATGAGAGATTGCAGGTTGTTATAGACATTTGACATTCCCAGCTTCTCATCCCACAATTAATCATTTTACATGCTCAGATGTCTGTGAAAATTAAGTCTTGAATCCAAACTACCATATCATTTTTATTGTCACGATTATTATTGTTATTATGGACACGAAAAGTGATTGATTTAAATTTATACTGCTTTGTGGATTGTGGAAAGATTGCATCATTGTTTTATCAGGAACATAATATGAATGCCTTTCTGAATAGTCTCACAAGAAACAGGATCATTGTGCAGTCATGCAGGTCTAATATTATCAGTTTATGGACATGAGGGTTCAGTCTTGAAAGGAAATGTTTTTCATGCTTTATGCGCAACACTTGCATTAAAGATTCACTTCAACACCGAAGAAGGATGACGTTGGTCGCAAGCACTTCCTTATCACATTTGGCAACTCGATGGATATTGTTCAATATTTCACTCTCTAAAAGTGGAATCCAAAGTACGATGATCTTGCATTTCCTCTGCCAAAAAGGCAGAATAGAAGGTTTTCAAGCTGCTATAGACTCCACGAGTACAACTTTTCTCATTGTAGTTTAGTACATCTAACTTCATTGTGACATCAGCTCACAAAAGCATTCCTAAAATTCGTTATTTATTTTGTGAAATTGCTGCACCAAAAGAAAGGGACATATCAAATTATGAACAATCACCTGAGCTTGAATACATATTAAACATGGTATGTATTTATTTCATTTGTTTGTTTATTTACTTATTTATACTTACATACTTGAGCAAAATACACCACATTTGGCTATATGCAATAAAAATGAAATAAAATAAATTGCAGAATTTTTTTTCATGTATTTAACTTTTCATTGTTTCTAGTATTATCGAGTATCCGTATTATTTTATGTGTGTGACACTTTGAAAAGGTTCCAAAGGAAATTGAGACCTATGTGACAAGCCATGGAGCCAACCTCAAGGTGTTTCAAACTGAAGCTGCTGTTCTAGAGTACAACCGCTTGGCCTTAGCTGGAGGACGTGTGGGTGGCTTATTTCACACTACCTGTTGAGTCAATGGGGTTTATCCCATTGACTATAGATTTTATTAACTGAAAGTTGGTAAAATCTAGCGCTTATCTTTTCCGTCATCAGAGAATCGCACCAGCCTTCACAACAAACACGTATTTTGTTGTATAATTTAATCCGATTGAATGTCACTTAAGGCAGAAGGCTTTCAATCTGCCATCGGCATTTAGGTCTTCCCTATCCCATTCTCTTGATACAAGGCCAAAATATTGACACCCTTTGGCATTACTTCAATTTATCTAAAAGGTCTCTTGTCGATAGTCATTTGAGATATGAATATTTTGTGCACACAAACTACTTCCATAATGCATTGAAATAAAGGTGTTTTTCAGACTGCATCATGTTTGTCCTGCCTTTAATATTTGAATCACACTTATGTACAATCATTTATGACGTCAAAAATTACAGCATTTACTTTATTGTTACACTTATGTTATTGACAGGATAGCTCAAATGTAATGCCATTGCCTTTGAGCTGTCTCGTCTGGGTTTGATTCCTGGCACAATTATAAACTCACGTTGTGTAGCTTCTCTTTGGTCCTTTATGAAGCCTTCTTTAACTAGAGGGCCAAGTGTTAACTAATTTCAAAGTCCCAGTCGCAACTTGGGATAATTGATTATGTGAGAGTGAATTGGTTGTTCCTTCCAATTACAGGTGAGAGCTGATTGGCCTTTTGGTATTTATATAATTGCTATCAGCGGTGCACGTGGTACATGTTTAGGAGCCATAGTGGTCAGCAGTTCTGTCTATGCTGATTACTCACCATTGACCGATGAAACCGTTCTGGCAGCTGGGGAAGGGGGGGGGTAGTTGTAGCATTGTGGTTCTCATGCACAATTTACCTGTAAATGTCTGCAGCTGTGGAGAATCATGGATAGGGTTTGAAACGATGAAGGGCTTACCTTGTGTAGCTTTTCTTGGTTGCTTTATGTAGCTTTCTTTGGCTAGAAGGGCCGATTGCTAATTAAGGTAATATATGTGTACACATATATAGTACTGCACATATATAAAGACCCATCTGGACTGTTATGCCTACATATCAAGTGCTATACGAGGTGTGTTCAAAAAGTATCCAACCTTAATTTTTCGTGCGTAAACAAATGAAGCTAGGGAGGCGTGGTTTGGTGCACATATGTAGGCGATCCTAATCCGTATGCGTGAATATTTTCCCGCCTGCAGAAGCTGTCAGTCGCCGACAGACCACCGACAGACGCCGATGAGTGAGGAAGTGTAAGTGAGCGCCGTTAGATTTTCGTTTTTGACAAAATGACGGATCACTGTGGTCTCATCGCCAGTGATCACTGTGTTGAAGAAGTTGGGATTGCTGTTCACAGTCTCCAGCATCTCCTGTGCGATCTCCAAACGGAGTTGCTTCTGCTCGATCATTAGCAGCTTTGGCACGAACTTCGCTGAGATTATCCTTAAGCCCAAATCCTCAGTCACAATGGAATGAACGGATCCAATGCTGACGCCCGCCTCGTCTGCAAGTTCTCTGATCGTGATTCGACGATCCTGCATCAGCAGGGTCCTCACATGGTCAATGACGATCTCATTTCGGGATGTTGAGGGCCTACCAGAACGTGGTTCACTTTCCACTGATGTGCGACCATCTTTGAAGTGGTTGTACCACTCTTTTATCTGTGTGGTGCCCATTGCTTCGTTCCCGAAGGCCTGTTGAATCTTGCGGATCGTTTCCACTTGGGAATCGCCAAGCTTTACACAAAATTTGATGCAGTAGCGTTGTTCAAGTTTTTCCGTCATTTTGTCAAAAACGAAAATCCGACGGCGCTCACTTACACTTCCTCACTCATCGGCGGTCTGTCGGCGACTGACAGCTTCTGCAGGCGGGAAAATATTCACGCATACGGATTAGGATCGCCTACATACGTGCACCAAACCACGCCTCCCAAGCTTCATTTGTTTACGCAGGAAAAATTAAGGTTGGATACTTTTTGAACACACCTCGTACAGTATATCGTTTTTGACCAAATCTCTCAATGGTGAAGAATCACTTTAAAAATTCTAGTAGCTGGATTCAGACCTTCACCAAAATATTGTTGTGGATTTGGAAAGCTATCGCACTCAACATTCAGGTCCTTTAGCTCAGTTATATCGGAAAGTAAATGTTGCCAGTTAGGGTCACGAGCCTAGTCTAGTGGGTAATTTAATGTTCATGCGCTGCGATTTGTATTAGGAAAATCAACAACAACAACAACCACAAAATGCCTGTTGGTGGCAGACACGTTGCCAGACCAGCGAGCGTCCCCTGTACCTCGCTGGAATGCGGGCGTGTTTAGATGCATCCCCGAGCTGAATTTCTTACCTTGTATGGGCATAAAAGCAACTCGGGGGGGGGGGGGGATGGAATTTGGGAGCCCCCACCGACAGCGGATGAGTCACGCGGTAAGCGAGGCGCGCCCTTGATAAATAAAAAGGGAAGAGAGAGACAAAAACACAGGAGGAGGAGTAGGAGGAGGAAGGGTGGTTGTTATTTCCACCAGTTTCTTTGAGATTCTTCAAACTTCCAGCTTCTTGTTGGTTCTCCGGGTGTTGTCCTCCTGTCGTCCTTCGTGGCTGGTTCTCCCGTCGTTCTCCACTGGTTCTCCTGTGGATCTGGTCACACGCGAGTTCTGGGAAGTGCGCACGGAGGGTCTTCTTCCGCCAGCCTTCGCCCTGCCGACTTCGCTCGCTTGGACCTTCCGGATCGTACTGGGAGTCCAGTAGGCCCCAGGGACCTGGTCCTCGAAGACCGCACAAGGCGGGCAGGTCCAAGATAGGTCTTAATAAAGACAGGCTGGTCCGATCATGTGTGTGTGTGTGTGTGTGTGTGTGTGTGTGTGTGTGTGTGTGTGTGTGTGTGTGTGTGTGTGTGTTCGTGGCGCCAGTCCAATAAGTAGTGAATTATATAAGTATATACTTGCCTGTATATACTTGCATTTATAGAACTCGGCTGTAGGCTTTTTGCTCGTGTCTTTTTCCCCATCCCCCCATTCATTGCATTGCCTATATGGAAATAAATGTCCCCATTGTATATACTTATATTGACTGCCATAATTGCGTTCGGAATAATTAGCTGGCTGATTATAAGCCGATAAAACTTACATCTGGTCCGACGGGACTTGGCGATATATAACCGCTCGGCAATCGCATACGGAACGAGCTGCTTAAGCGGCTCGTTTTCGTGCAGGTCCCGTTGAGGTATAAAATCCCGGCATTTCTGTCCATGCGAATAATTAGGTACATCGACAATTCGGCGATCGACCCTGTAGCGCGTGGACAGAAGACTTGGCTGGTATATGGTGTGTTAAAAACACCTGTAGCTGGGTTTCAGCGTTGATCCGGAAGCTGCGACTAGATTGCCACGTTCGGTGGGCATGCACAGCCGCAATTGGGCTAAAGGCGGTCGTCCGCACGCCGGAGTGGCGGAAATATACAACAATATAATCACTTTGTCCTTGTTACACACCCAACCTGTCCACCAAATTTCATCTGAATCCTTTTGAGATATCCTGCACACAAACAAACAAACTAAACACAAAAGTTGTCATACTGAGCACGCTACTTGCGAAATTCCGAAAACATTTGACCATAAAATTAATTGGTGGTTAAAATCAATGACCAAATATGCAAATCCTCTTCAAATTTTAAGTCACTCGGATGAAAATTGCCAATTTTAGAAATTCAGCGTATGTTGATGTTTTGGCCAATGTTGACCTCAAAAATAATTGGTGGTTCAATTAAATGACCTGATTTGCAAATCCTTTTCAAATTTCAAGTCAATCAGATGAAAATTGAGGATTTTAGAAAGTTAACAAAGACGTTGACCTTTGCCCTATGTTGACCTTTTAAAATCAAAAACAATTGGCTTCTTGCTTATGACGAACTGTACCAGGTGGTGAAGTTTTGTAAAGATCCGTGTAAAATTGTGACTTATAGGCGATTGACATACAAACAAACATACAAACAAACAGACAAACAAGCAGGTAGGCAGACATGGGTAGTCAACTACCCAATAGAACCTGACGCGATGGGCCCATTTGATGGGGAATGACCTGAGGATTAAGCACAAGAAAATTCATGATTCTAGCTTCAAAGGTTAATGCTGCAAATTGTTTTTTCGTTAAAGTACACCCACATTTAGAGGTTTTTCGGCCGTTGCTAGGCAACAGAGGGGTCCATAGCAACGGTTCTTTCTCACACAAAACTAGGACATATCATGAAACGACCATACCAGTTTCATGTATATCTGACTCAGTCTCTGAGATATAACGAACTTCGTTTTTTTATTGTTTTCGACCAGGGTTCATTCAAAGTCTATCTTCTCCGACAGTTTTCATAGGATCTGGCTGGAAATTTTTGACAAAGAGGTTGATTATAGTGCACATAAAAGCCTGGAAGCCGATTTTTGATTTTCGAAAAAATTAATTTTTTATGATTTTTCAAAAATTTCAAAGTCCCATTGCAAGGCAATGGGTGGTTGCTTAGCAACGAAACTCAAACGCACACACTCCCAGCCCATATGGCACCTGTCGCCAAGTTTCATCGAAATTGGTTTGCTGGTTTGTGCTGTGGAGCCTCGCGTTGCAGACACACACACACACACACACACACACACACACACAAACACACACACACACACACACACACACACACACACACACACACACACACACACACACACACACACACACACACACACATACACACACACACACAAAACCTGACAATAAGGGTAGAAAAAAAACATCTCAAAAAAAATTATTTTGACTTTTTTTTCAACTCGATCGGCTACCCAACAGAGAGACAAACAAACAATAATACACACAACCAATCGATATTACTTGAAAAATCTTTGATTTTCACAAGTAACAAACACAGAACGAGAAGAGCACTCGGTAGAGTGAAAAAAAAAGGTGAAAAAAAAGAAAAAAGAAAGAAAGAAGAATTGTGACGTCAATCGTGATGTCATAGCACCGTGTCCTGTCATTGGTTTGGTAAATAAATGGCCATAACTTGGGAACCACATGTCCGATTAATATCAAACCTTGAAAAGGCACATCCACAGGTCCCCAGCAATAGACCTGGCAGGTTTCAATTAGATCGGACCAGTGGTTGTCGAGAAACAGCAGTCGCAGTCGCAGACAGACAGACAGACAGACAGACACACACACACAGAGATTGCTGGAATTATAGATAAACGAGAACGTGGCCGTACATGCAAAAAATAAAGATAAAAACTTTCAAACCGCGTGCCAGAAACAACAACCACACAGGCCGTTCCTTCGCTCTCGCGTGCCCGTACGTGCGTGGCCGTACGTGCATGGAAGTACGTGCAAACCAAAAAAAAAAAAAAAAAAAAAACTTTCAAACCACGTGCCAGAAACAACCACACAGGCTGTTCCTTCGCTCTCGTAAACGACAACTGGATCGGGGCATTGTGTTTATCTATAAATGCGCATAAGAAATCGAGAAATTATTAGAATACAGTAAGTCATCACTATCCGAAAGTCTGTACGTTGTAACCCGTAATGGGGAACGCGGCTGAGGATCTCTTCCCCATCAGCCACGCCTACGCAGCAACGTGTCTTGTCATTGGTTTGGTAAATAAATGGTCATAACTTGGGAACCACTTGTCCGATTAATATGAAACCTTGAAAAGGCACATCCTCAGGGCCCCAGCAATATACCTGGCAAGTTTCAATTAGATCGGACCAGGGGTTGTCAAGAAACAGCGGTCACACACACACACACACACACACACACACACACACACACACACACACACACACACACACACACACACACACACACACACACACACACAGACACACAGACACACAGACACACAGACACACAGACACACAGACACACAGACACACAGACACACACACACACACACACACACACACACACACACACACACGGATTGTCGCCCCTTTCGGCATGCGGGTGTTCTGTGGTCTAATGAACAGCATGGGCTCTGAGATCGCGCCACACGGACACGTTTGGGAATTTTTGGCGATTTTCTAATTTTTACATTCGTTTGCATGGCGACGTGTGACGTCACCGCTGAGCGGCGTAAAGACGTCATGACATCATCGCGCACTCGCTGTCGTCGACTGACCGTCACCGCCGAGAGGTGTAATGCCACTCCGAGAAAACAGCGTCTGCGATGTAAAACCCTCTTCTGCACATTCTGACTACCTCAGAAGGTGAATTTGACACAAAAAATGTAACAAGAAACATTGTACATAAAGGAATTCGATAAATCACATTATGAACACCGGATATATTGACGCCCGAACCAACCCTCACTCTAGAAACTTGGTGCGAAGCGCGGGTTTGACTCGTGAATATTGATCGAAGCGACCGCCGTAGCGTGTGGAGTCCTCCGTGACGGACGAGTCCATCTTCCTCAATGTTGGGGGGGGGATACGGGTGCGGGTGCAACTACATTTGGGTTTGAAAATACAACTTTTCGTTCAAACTTAAGACAGCGAAACAAGTAGCACATTATTAGTAGTTGTGAATAATTTTACGAAACTACTTAAGGCTATAATAAAACGAACCGCGTGTATTAGCGTACACAACCCCCCTTAATATATTCCTCGCATTTTTGGTTTCGTCCATCACACGAACACCGAAATAATTCGTTTAAATGGACTTTTCTAAAAAAAAACAAAAAAAAAACGTTTTTCTCTCTTTTGTCGGCTCTCTCTCTCTCTCCTTCCTCCCCCCAACAGACTAAACACCCAAACGCCCCCTCCACCCCATTTATTTATTTCCCCACACCCCTTCTCTCGGAGCTCGACGTCGGTCGGTCCCTTCTCTGCGCCGTCAATCTGACACTCGCTCGTTTCTCCTGTTCTCCCGATCACATTATCCCCCTGGACGAAGACCAACATGTCTTTCACCTCCTCCATGACCGTCCCCGTGGACCCTGAGCTCATTTTCCCGGCCCTTCATCATCCGTGTGATGCCGCCACCATGTTGACAGCACCACGACGCCGTCTCGTCGCCTTCCACGGGGAGATGGTCTCCCTGGCCTTGGTCGTACGGCCTCCTCGCCCTTGTGGACCACTGGGTGTTTCTGATCCTCATTGTCCTGCTGGTCCTCCTGATAAACCGAGCTTGAGTAGCCGGTCCACCTGTGGAGCCGCACCCGACCTTCCTGGATTACCTGCTCATCCCGTCCTCAACCCCATGTGTGTGTCCCCCGAGACCTGGCCCAAGGTCGCTCCCTCTCTCCGAGCCTCGGTCACCGCTCAAGCCGTGGAGTCCCAATCCGAAGAGCATCGACCGAAAGAGGCTTTGCCTTGTGCCGGGTGCGAGTTCGGTGCCGCCGCGGCGACCGAAGACCCCGACGGGCAGGGGCAGCCCCTCCGGCCCGAGTTCCTGGAGTGTGGACCACTGCAGGTTCGATGTGCCTCTCGTGGAGTTAATGGGCAGGTGAGCGAAATGGACCATGGAGTCGTTCACTAATCACTCACCTGCTTGGAACATCACCTGAAAAAGCCACAACAGACACCTGTTAAATGGACGGCTGGTCTTCTCAAACGGCTCACTTGTGGTCGGAGGTCTCGCTGTGCGGAGCAGCCAACACCAGACATCTGGTGGATCTGCTCCTGAAATCATGATCTGTCATCTATTATTATTATTATTATTACTATTATTCTTTATATGATTCTGCATTTTGGTGGTTGTCCTCCTCCATGACATAGAAGGGGCTTGTGTTTGAGAGACTATTATGGGAACAACATGATCTCTCGAACGCAACACCATGTGGTGGCTCGACCTGGAACAGAATCAAAATCTTCTTCGTTGTTCCACTCTGTGGTCAACTGATTAAATAATTATTTCATCCATTGCTTGCTCTTGGTGTGCACCCTCTCCGCCAGGTCGTGCTCGATAATAAACATTGATCATTGCTATCCATGTTCCGAATGCACCTTTGGTTGGGGTTCCGTTACAAATTTCATCTGCTGATGGAGATCGGAGCAGGTGCACCATGAATTGGTTCACTCATGTTTACATATACCATCAAGCGTGGATGGAGGTTATGTTTTCTCTCTTGTCTGTCTGTCTGTCTGTCTGTCTGTCTGTCTGTGAGCAGGATATTTCGAGTTCTGGAGGGATTCGGACGACATTTGGTGGACAGGTTGGGTGCGTGACGAAGGACGAAATGATGACATTTTGGTGAAGATCCGAATCCGGATCCGGGTGATAGAATTTTTAAAAGTCATTTTTTACAATTGAGAGATTGGGCCAAAAACAATACATAGCTTGTCGTCGATGGATTCGGACAAACTTGGTGGATGAGTTGGTTCGGTGACAAGACCAAGCCAATTTAATTTTGGTTCAGGTCCGAATCCATATCCGGCCTATCAGTGGCACACAAAACGTAAACTCTTCAGCCTGGTGGAGAGGTATGTGTTCTATCGAGTGCCGTTCTAGTTTCAGAGGAACAATGAGATGTTTAACATCCACAAGCAAATGTCAGCAAACAGGACAACCATGTTAACGTTCCCGCTGAAGGACAGCCATTGATGCGATGCACGACCTGCAAAGCACCAGGAGGAGAGGAGATTGGGTCCATACTCTGTGCAGAGCGTTGGTGCTGCCCAAGCAGTCTCCTTGGCTATTGGACACAATTCTGGACGGGTCGCCACTCCGACGCAGGATACCAGCATGCTGGCACTCATTTTGCCGACCTCGGAAAGATGACAGGCCGAGTTAACCCCACCTGGTATTAATTCAACAGCCGAGCGGGATTCAAACTCAGGACCCAAGGATCCAAAGCCCGCCACCTTAACCATTAAGCCAACACCAAGTGTAAACCACCAGGAGTCTGTAGTCCTGTTGGGAAGTGAACTCGGACTCCATGGCTAATCTCAACCCAGCAATATCATGAACCATATGGTACTACGTACTTGGATACATCATGTAAAAGTTACATTTTGATTTGATTTATTTTTCCCCTTTTGCCCCATGTACGGTATTTCATGTTCTTCATTTCCCTCCCCCCCACCCAGAAATCCTTTCTTCCTTATCTCTGCAGGAAGATGTCTCCCCGACAATGGTTGGAGATTCTGCAGTGTTCCCTCTTTCGGTCACCCTCGATAGCCTGCCTTACCCAACCACCCGAGTCCAGGTTTGCACAAGGCAACATTTCCCAAGACGACTGCAATTGGCTATCTTCAAAACCTCACGAGTAATAAAAGTGAAAAACGATTGTTTCATGGTCCCAAACCAAAGTTATTGTGTATTAATAACCATTTGTCATGGTGGATGTGTTCAAGGTGACCGTCAATGTGTGGGGAGATAGACACGGAGCAGGAGAACCGCGCGGCGCAGACTACATTAACTTGCTTCAGAGCAAGAAACCCAGCCAGCTCTTTAAAGATGACCCTCCACCTCTCCATACCCAGGGTAATGTGGGAATGGAACCGTAGTTTGGCATTGTCCTATTCGACAACAACTAAAGCTACAATTTTATCCAACAGATAAAATGATAGCTTTTTGGTTGTTATCGACTGCGTCGTTTGGATTCACCATTATCTGCAGAACACTGCTTGGAAACCGTAAATCCTTTGTGTTTACAAAGATGTTAATACACAACTTTAATCATTGTCTTACACTCACAATCATTCTCCTCATCTCCCCCACCATCTCCCATAGCCTCCACCTCCTTAGTGCTACGTCCTCCTCCCACACTCTGGTGTCGCCACGTAAATGTGTCTGGCCGTCATATCGTCGTATTGAAAGGTCAGCTCTTACACGGTGCGGCTGGTTGCTCTGATTTCCCTTTTATTTCCATGGAATAATTTATAATCTGGATGTTTGTTCAGGAATTTTGATCCTTGCTTATTGGATCACCTGAACAGACTTTGGCATAAGACCAGGTGACGACCAAATCGAGTTCCTCGTCTCCAAGACAACATTAAACAGAACTATTGACATTTTCTTGAACTCTCACCGATTTCACGTGCGTGCCTACCTCACCTCTATTTAGTGCAGAACCGTGCGGCTGGCTCGTCGGTATCCTTACTCGATCTCGCAGTACTGCCGAATCTGAACACTGGGTACTTGCCTCTCATGCCCGACGGTTCCATGATGCTGGCAGATACCACATGGTGAGTGGAACTTATTGGGGAAATTGACTAAGGTGGGGCATGACTGGTATTTGATGCTGGTGCTGGAAAAAGTAGATGATAAAATATGCTCACTTGTTCAACATTTTTCTTGTTTTGTTGCACCTAGCCTTGTGAAATAACCAAGGTTGTTGTCAATTTTTCAGTCATGAATGTGGGGAGATAACAATGGCATCTCTGCTACGGCTTGAGAGCCGAGCCGCCTCTCTGCCAACAAGGCTGCGAGGCCTAGAAGAGCACACTGTCATGTTCCAGTTAAGGCTCAGTGATCTGCAACAACAACAACAACAACAACAACAACGTATTCAAGAGGTTACTCACCATCAGCAACCTTCCCTTATAAATCAACCTTTTTATTTACCTTGGTGATCGTCTCTTATGTAGGCGTGGGGAGTTGAGGGCTTGGATTCTCACTGGTATCTTGAGCAGTGGGATGGGGAGGGGAGAGGTTGAGCGGGGATCATGCGTACAAATCCAAATCTTGCATTCTCTTGATAATATTTTCCCAAACTTTCATTTGTTTAATTAAATGTCATCTATGGTATCTGGGAAGCTATCATGAGGGTGGAACAAGCACCCTGCCAACATCCCCCTCCCCTCACCCAAACCCCCCCCCCATTTCCACAATCAACTCGCACGCCCACTTATTTGAACCGCACTCACTCCAACAGCTCTTGAAATTTCCATAACGCACTCTGAGAAAATATTTTTCAAATCTGGATACTTTATCAAATGGTTTAACATATTGTAAATGTCGATGGTGATTACACAAAGTGCACGGATATACACCCAGTAGGAAAGGTATGTAGTTAACCACTAACTGACTAATTAGTGCGTGTTAAATGAGATGTGATGCGTGATTCACACAAAGCAGAGGTTTGTGGGTCATCAAAGGTTCCTCATTTTTACTTACGAAATCTAAAGATTTCGTAAGTATATTGATGACTTCCGTCATCTGTTTGTGTGTTTGTTTGTTTGTTTGTTTGTAGGCACGATAACTTGAGAACGGAAGAAGCTACCAATGTCAAATTACACCACGTGATTCAGGAGGGTGGTGGCTAGCGCTGATTAGATTTTGGTCACAATCAGTCAAAGGTCAAGGTCACAGTGAGGTCAAACATTCGATTTCTGATGGTTTGGTACAGAATCATCGTAGAAACTTCTGGTTTGCGTCGCTACCTTCTCGACGCAAACCAGAAGTTTCTATTTTATTATTTCTATAACCAGAAGACAGCTTTTATTAGACAAGGTCAGAGGTCAAGTTGACGATTTCGTAAGTACCAGTCTATGACTGCTTGTTTTTTGTTCGTCCTGTCGACAGATATATAAACCTTTCACATTGTTGTGGTTGGTACTGTAGCTTGGTGCGAGCATGTTACTCTACATGCCTGGGAGGTTTGTAATTACACCAAATACACTGCTCAGCAGTTTGATTCGATCAATTGCTACTTTTTATTTTATTTTACGAGAGCAAGTCGATAAATAAAGTGAATTTTCTTGTCACAGTAGTGCATGTGTTTAATACAATTTCATGGGCAAGTGGGTTTTATTTGTTGACCAATTGGTACCGGACTTCCTGAAGCGTGGTGCTCGTTACCTCTGCCACTAAAGTATTCACCCCTGTTTGTTTGTCTGTGAGCAGGATATCTCGAAAGGTCATGGACAGGTTGGGTGTGTGACACGGACAGATTGATTCGATTTTGGTGAAGATCCGGATATGGGTATTATTTTTATTTTTTCATTTTTCAAGTGATTTATTTATTTATTTCACCGTTCAGCGATGGGGTCAAAACAAGATGTAGCACAATATCTCAAAAAGTTGTGGATGGATTCGGACGAAACTGAGTGGATGAGTTGGGTAGGTGACGAGAACAAGTCGATAGGATTTTGATTATGGTCCTTTTTCAGATTTGCCTTTCCAGTGGGATACAAAATGTAAACTGTTGAGCCTGGTGGAGGGTTGTGCTCCATCGAGTGCCATTCTAGTTATCGTGCTATAAAGATGGATGCCCCACCACACAAGCGTACCATTACGGAGCGGCGAAGAGTCGTCAGGTTTTTCTTTGTGAAAGTGTCAAACCATGTGACTGCACAACATGGTATGAAGTGTAGGTCGCAGAATGGTGCGACAGTATTGAAAAGGACGGACAAACGTGTACGCTGAATAATGGCCTACGAGACCATATTATCTGCTGCCACAGAGGACGATGCAACCAGGATTGAAGCACTGATTTGCGAAGATACGTGCGTCTCAATGAATGTATCCATCTCGTGGCACAGCACACGTACTGTAGTCTACCCACGAGGTGGGTGCAAATTTTTTTTTTTACTGATGAACACAGACATATTCACAAACATACCAGAGTCTTCTCCAATGATGAGAAGCAGAAGACGATGCATTTTTGTCGCATATCATTCACTACAAATGAAACATTTGTTCAGTATTGTGAACCTGAAAGTAAATGGGAATCCATGCATTGGAAACACCCATCGTCTCCAAAACCAAAAAGTTCAAGTCATGTCGAAGTGTCAGTCATTCTGCTCCTCACTGCCGTCATTCTGCAACATATGACGATTCTCTCGCACACACTGTGAGGGTGATAGTTCAGTGCGTCGGTGAGCTTGGTTTTGAACTGTTACTCCCATCCAGTTCACAGTGAAAATCTCACACCATCAGGTTTTCATGTGTTGGGCCTGAAAATGGAAAGTCTCCAAGTTTGGAACTTTACTGATGATGACGAGGTCCAAGTGGCAGTGCAGGATTGGATAAGAGACCAACAAACGTCATTTTATTATGAGTGTGTCCTTAACCTTGTGAAGTGGTGAAAGAAGTGTGTGAATGTGCAATGGGACTATGTTGAAAAATAAAATGGTCGTTGCACTGTTGAAGCATATTTTATCGATAATTCACTTTACTTCTTGACTTCCCGTCAAATTAAAACTTTACTTTTTTTTGTTTTTTCAAATCAACTTTGGTCATCGTTTCACTCCTTCAATTGGGAGAAATTACTTTCTGTTTTGCGTTGAATTTACCAACTGCAGGGGGATCCTCTCGCAGTGTGGTAGTACACTGATACTAGACTCTAGGAAGAGCTCATACATGACAAGAACATAATGAGACATTGTATTTACATGAATTAGAACGAGAGCAGATGACCACATAAAATGTGATTTGAGCCAAAAACAACCAAACGGGTTCATAATCTAATATAATCATAACATAATCGATGAATTCCAACAGATCTGCAATAAGTAAGAATGACAAACAATTTTCCAGCAAAGTTGTACCTGAAGTCAGCAGTAACGCACCTCCCATTATAATCACTTTGACCAAACTTGTCTAAGTCACGAGTGTCTGTGTTTAGGGACTCGATGTGCCCATGCTGGCTGTGCTTCAATGGACATCGCCAGACTTTCTGCAAAAGCACCATGTGTTCACTCATTACAGGTGTGCGAAATTTCGTGCCATTTCATGTGCAGAGTTAGTTAGGATTCGAGCATTGCTGTTTCAATACCAATCTTTGCCGTCCTATCCAGGTTGCCAAGCATCCGACTAGAAAGGCCTCAGTTTGTCATGCTGGCTGACTGTCCACCCTCAGTTCCCCTCTCCCGAACTTTCCATGCCCGTTTCACCCTTCTCAACCAGTTGCACGACTTCCTTTCCGTCCGTCTTGTTTGGGCACCTGCCACTCACACGCAGCCTGGTAAGCTTCCATTACAGCACTGTTTTCCTATTTCCACACAGCTTTTTGATCTGGCTTCTGTAAGAACAGAGGCCAGCATTCAACTGATGTGATTGTAAGGAATGGTTTCATGGGCAATAACCACGAAGAGTGGACAATTGATAAATAATATCCCATCACTTCAAGAACGCTTTAGGATGGGTGCACAAGCAGCGTACTTACCGTTTGGGCCGTCTGGTCTGGGTTTGATTCTCGGTGCAATTAAGCACTGTCAGATTGGAGTTTGGCAGGTAGACAGATGCACTTTAAACTGGGTGTCTCGTCTGCCAATATCAGTGGCCGTTAAAGATCCCACGGTTTCTTTTGCCAAGAATAGACGAGTTATCTCTGAACAAATTACAAATTCCTGCCCAAGTCACTTATTTTCAGTTGAAAGTCTGGCATCGCCAAAAACTAAAAATATTTAAAAACAACAAAAAAAAACTTTTCAAAATCGAAAACTGCCTAGAATGTGGAAATAAAGCATTCCGTGTTTATTATAATGCACGGTGTCGGCTTAATGGTTCGGGTGGTGGGCTTAGGATCCGAGGATCCTGAGTTCAAATCCCACTCGGCTGTTGAATTAATACCAGGTGGGGTTGACTCTGCCTGTCATCCTTCCGAGGTCGGCAAAATGAGTGCCAGCATGCTGGTATCCTGTGTCGGAGTGGCGACCCATCCAGAATTGTACCCAATAGCCAAGGAGACTGCTGAGGCAGCACCAACGCTCTGCACAGAGTATGGTCCCAGTGGATGGATGTTTATGATTACAAAATATAATTGGGTGAGGCAGTGGCCTTCCTTAACCTTATCTAATTGCATGACGTAGCAAAATTTTGGATTCAACTCTGAAACAAAGACTATAATGATAAGGGAGTGAGATGACATGTCTTCACCCTACACCATATCTCATTTTGAGTGTCGGGTCAACAATCAGATAACATATTTGCTCCTGATTTACTTACTTTATCCTTGTATGTTTGAAGCTTTTTGTTGTAAAACAAGAAAAACAAAACTATATAAATATTGTTACGAATTTCGCCCGCCCGGCGTGCGATCGGCCACGTAACTGAAATCGTGACGCGTCGCCCACCGGAACGGACAATTCAGTCGTGACCCTCTTGGAACTACCGCCAAGGAGCTAGCCACGTGTGGGGGTTTAACCTCACCACAACCCAGTCCGCATTCTACCCGCACGAAATAGGGTGAATCGCCGAATGTCGATATACCTAAGTACCCGCGCAGGTAGCATACCGAGGAGTTTTACCACGCCGCAGGTCGACTCCGGACACGAACTGCTTAAGCAGCTCGTTCCGTGCTGCAGGGATAACCGAGCGGAGTTATAGTCGACCTCGACGGTTCAGATTATTTATTGGGCGTCTACACCCACTATCAATCCCTTACGTGATGCAAGATGGCACTTTCAATGGGGAAAGAGATGACGAACGGGATACATTTCACACAAGCACATTTATTACAAAGCACATATTGCACACACAACACAAGCAAGGACATTTATTATACAACACGTAAGCAGGCAAATAGGAACAAAAGCAGGCAAACAAAAGCAAGGGAAAGCACTACGACCGAATATAATTAATAAATGTACATTCACTTAAGCAGTTTCTACTTTACCAGACACGGCGCCACAAGATCCATACAAAACCCCGAAAAGAAAATGGTGACTTCCCTTTGGGCCGTCGAGTCCTCCTCCCACGACCGTCGGCATGGTCGCGCCTGGCCCCGACTCCTCTCGCGGTCTGCGAGCTCTCTCCGGCACTCCTCACCCAAACGCGCAGGTCCGCCACACCACCGGTGCTGCCGTGTCTCCCGTCCGTGCCTCCGTGGACAGGCCGCCCGCCAAACCGCGAGCACAGGACCAGAACGAGCCAAGACCCAGCTTCCACAACTGCCAGAGCAGACGAGCGCAGAGGCAGAGGAAGAGCCAGCGAGGAAGAAGAAACGCGAAGCCAGGACCAGGACGAGAGAAGAGGGAGTGAGATCCACGAGGAAGGAGAAGAAGAAAAAGAAGCACCCCACGCGCGTCCGCCCTTTATGGAGCGGGGCTCTGCCCTTTGCTCCGCCCCGTTCTCGGCTCCACCTCTCTTCGAGGCGTTTCCAGAAAGCTCTCGAAGGGGGGGGCGTGCCCCCACTCTGACCGCCTCACGCCGTGCATCCACCAATCGGGAGCGAGCTGCCCCACCCCTCCCCTTCACACCAAGCGTGGTGGGGGGGGGGATTCAGGCGGAAACATCAGGCGGGGAAATTAGGCGGGAAAACCCCACAGGCGTTGTTGGTTTTCTTCTCCACGCGCCGTACGCCCGTGTTCTCGGACCCTTTCCAACGTGGAAAGGGTCGTAGCGTGGTCCGTGGAGAACAGCGTTTGGAGTGCGGGAAGTGGCGAAGGTGGTGCTATTGTAGGTTTGATCCAAAATAACGATAGAACAGAAAAAATGGCTAACTCAAAGCGTCGCAGCCGGGATGAATCACACATATTCCCTCTAAACAACGGGTGTGGACTAACTACACATGAACTTATCGATATATCTAACCTGAAGACCTTTCTGGTGTATTGCAAATTTCCACAGCCGTAACTATATGTATATGTATATATATATATATATATATATATATATATATATATATATATATATATATATATATATATATATATATATATATATATATATATATATATATATATATATATAGTTGCAGTTCTCGGAACCGCATGCATACAACAGATAGGTGTCCCAAGACAGGTATTCCATTATTATATGTGTAGATAGTCCCCTTCCTTTTGTTTAGCGGGACAACAAAGGAGTGTGTTGCGATGATCCAATAGCTAGGGTTGCTCAAATCATTTTCTTCATTTCGTCCCCACTCTTTTTCGTCTGATTATTCCTGAGGTAAATCAGCGCGTGCAACACCATGGTGAGAAAACTGCTGCACAGAGATCCTCGTTCCCGGGCGAGCCCTAAACGCGGCAAGTCATGTGCGCTTGGCAGTGCGGTGTTGTCGACTCGAGCTTCCGATGGTCTGGGGAGGATTGCCGGTTGCATTAAAAAGGCATGCGAATGGGTATCTCTTTAGAGGCTGCACAAATGGTGTTTTTCACAACACAGGAAACACAGCCAGCACGACGCCCACGCTGCACGAAACGCGTACGGAGGCCGATAAAGACGACTCTACGCCAATGTTGGGCGGGATACGAGTGTGCGGGGTAGAAGCAGTTTGTTCCTTTTCAACCTCAATATCCGACACATATTGGTGTTCGCCCCGCGCACACGCGAGCGGAGTCGTGTGAACGCGAGCGCTGGCCACGTTCATAATGGCCAAACCGTGCGCACTGTATGGAATATGCTCAAAAGCAGACACGTACGCCGCTCGTGAAACGTGCATGGATTTATCCATGGCGATGTACCTTCGGTCCTCGCTGGCAGCAACGGATTCTCCACGGATGGTGAATGCCTTCTCGTCTCTAAGGCCAGCGAAGCTGCGATCGAGCCGAGGAATGTCTCACGTGGAGCGAGCGCGTTGATCGACGCTGGTCGAACGCCCGAGTGGGCATGCGGGACCCTCGACCCGTCACCCGGGCACGGCCCGGAGGTTTTTGCGGGACGGTTCGCATACCAATTTCAGTGTGGGCGATTCGTGTCATGTCGTGGGGTCGGAGCGGAATATGTTCACTGTCTGGGATGGCCTTGCGGGAAACGAAGTGAGGCGGTTTCCAGCCCAAGTTGGCGGGCCACGTGACGGGTCTGGGCCAATCGGAGCGCCCGATTCAGGTGATGACGTTTCGATTCGGCATGGCCCCTCCCCCAGAGCTGCCAGTGCTATAAAGGTCGGAGCAGTCTCTCTTGCCTTTTC
Organism: Eptatretus burgeri; assembly: GCF_056783735.1. Classification (NCBI taxonomy): domain Eukaryota; kingdom Metazoa; phylum Chordata; class Myxini; order Myxiniformes; family Myxinidae; genus Eptatretus; species Eptatretus burgeri. The sequence goes on from NC_140962.1 coordinate 39,101,491, forward strand.
TCTTTCTCCGCCTCTCTCTCCCGCTCTCACCTCGCCCTCGTCGACACCGCCACGACCCGCCTCCTGCTGTCAGGACTCCGCCTCCTCATCTCCGCCCACACGTCGTCGACCCCACTCGCCTACCACTCCACCCTCGCACTCTGGGCTCCGCCCCTTCTCCACTCAAGCTCCTCCTTCACGAACACAGACTACACACGTGCGGCTGAAACCAGAGACAACGCGCCCACTGTCGGGTACCGCACCACGGAGCATCCCCCCTGAAACTTATTGGTGGCGCGTCGTGCTATCGGGCGCAAAGGTACCGAGATCATAGCCTCAACTCCCCTCCCTTCCTGGTTGCAAAACTTTCTCTTCATCGGGTTTTCTGTGTCTGTACGTGAGCGTATGTGTGTGTACTGGTGCCTGTTTGCTTAAGTAAGACTGCAGAAGATCGTTATTGTTATTATTTTCGCGTTAAGTCTGCTCTGTGTCCCCTTTTGTAAGTTGACTGTTAATAAATTATCATTAGGAATGTTCCTTGCTCGTTTTTGTCTTTTCTTCCATTGATCCAGCATGGTCCGAATCCTACTTTAGCCGGGACTTTATTTCCAACGATCCTTTTCTTTTAGCCGGTACGTCCTTGGCAGTCGCTCGGCTGCATCCGATCCGGAAAAGTGATCCGATCCGGTAGAGTGATCCGGTTCGGACAAGGTGGACCGAGGGTGTGTTCCCCGGTAATTAAGTCGCGTGATTAATAAGGTAACCCGATTAACCCAGAGACGGGAGGACCCGAGGTCACGAGGTTGTGTTATTGGCGTCCACGGTCAGTTAAGCGACCCGCCGCGTCACGGAATTATCCGTGTGCGATGGCCTACAATTCTGGGGAATCTGGTGGGAACCGACATAGCTTCCCCCACCTCGTGGTCTTCTCACCCGACCCCCGGCCCACAACAATATATATATGTTTAAATTCTTTATTTAAAGCCTGACGTTTCAAGAACAAACTAGTTCTCTTCCTCAGAGGCGTTGAGAGTGCTGTGGTGGAAACACCGTAGGGGACAGTTCGTATCATGGATTGGTCCAAGTCCGAGCCAATCGCAAGGCTAACTTGCAATTGAATGACTGCTGTTTGCGTTGACCTTGGTAACGATTGTGTTGTGCTTTGTATGTCGGATGCAAGTCGATGTGTCAGTTGATGGGGTTTTCACAAGAGTACCAGGCCTCGAATGTCACGGTTCATCCTTGATGATTCTGTGCCAAGGAGTGTGTGCGTGCGCGCGCACGTTGCAACCAAGGACAACTTGTCTTGTCGCTTGATAACACGTTGGTGTTCGGTTACTCGTGTCGATAAGCATTTGGATGTTTGGCCAACGTATTTGGTTTCACAATATTCACACGGGATGCTATAGATGTCATTTCTGTCGAACTTGTTCACGTGGTCCTTCGGTTTTGACAGCTGTTTACACTTCGGTGTAAACAACCCTACAACCCTACACTTTGGTGCTCGTAAGGATGATTGTGGTTTGTGAGTGATATTGACATTGCACTCATGTAGTATGAGGCTTGTGGTTTCAGAAGCGTGTTGTATGTAAGGAAGTGCCACTGTGTGTGTATGTGTGGTCAGATGGTTGCTGTTGTAGTTGGGTTTCTAGTGACAGGATTTGATGAATGAATTAGGGTAGTGGTTTTCTTGCAGTACTTGGGTGACATGCAGTATCTCCATCTGGCGTTGTTCACGGTCAGCTAAGCTGCGAACACAGCTTCTCTTGTGGCAGGTGGGATGGCCACTTCGGTAGTCCAAAACTTTGTCCATGTGGGTAGGTTTGCGGTACACCCGTGAGTGTAACTTGCCGTCTCTGTCCCTGGAGAGATGTACATCCAGGAATGGTAGAGATCTAACTTGTTCTACCTCACACATGAATTGTATTGCTGGCCATGTTGAATTATTCTGGAAAGGAAATGGTCAACGTCTGTTCTTTCGATCACGAATGTGTCATCAATGTTGTACAGCCACAACCATGGAGAAGGTTCACGGTGTAGTGCAAGTTCTTCAAAGCGTTGCATTACCAGTTCGGCGGTGAGCCCCGAGATGGGTGAGCCCATCGGGGTTCTTTCGTGTTGATGGTATTTGGTGCCGTCAAATACAAAGTACGTTGATTTGAGGCAAAGTTCAATGAGTGAGCTGAGGCGGCTGTTGCTGGCGAGCTCTTGGTCGTCGTTGATTTACAGCTCTAAGGTCTGTGAAGCCAATTTGACGGGTATGGATGTGAATAATGAAACGACGTCGAATGAGATCATAGTGTCGTCACTCTCGAGGCGGACATTTCTGATCCGGTCAATAAAGTCTTTGGCGTTCTTTACATTGTGTATTGAATGGGTTGTTAAGTGTTTAAGTCGGCAGAACAGACACTTAGCGACATTGTAAGTGGGTGCTCCTCGGAGGGCCACGATGGGTTGGAGTGGGACATCAACTTTGTGGATCTTCGGTAACCTGTAGAAGCGTGGTATGACTGAGTCGATTGGTCTCATTCCTGTTTAGTGAGGTTAACATCTCACATTTTCTGTAAAGTGGTGGTTACCTGCTTGTTTATGGTCCTTGTAGGGTCACAAGGCTTTGTATGGTAGGTGTTGTCTAATAAAGCCGAGGCCTTGTGGTTAGAGTGGGTGCGGTTTATCACAACCGTGGAACGGCCTTTGTTGGTGGGAACTATGACTATGGATTTGTCTTGGCAGAGACTTCATAGCACCTTCGACTCGGTTGTTCTGACCAGCTTAGGTTTCTGGTTGCCGAGTATTGTGGTGAGTTGTGCCCATAGTCGTTCTTTGTCTCATTCGGTGGAAAGGTTGTAAATGATGGGCTCGAGAGCAGCAATAAAATCAACAACAGTAGCATCGCTTGTGTTCAAGTTGAGGCCACGTTCGAGTAAATGGACCTCTGTTGCGGTTAGACGTCTGTCAGAAAGGTTGTGCAGCCATCGTTTTGCTGTTGTTGTTGATCTTGTGTATAACCGATTTTGTTTCACCGAGAGTCGTGTTCTTATCTTTTCATGGTGTAGAGACGTCTTTTGAATGGGTTTCTCGATTTGCATGACGAGGTCATTATCAAGGATGGTCTCCGACTCGTAACAGGACCGTCCGGTATGTGCGTCTTGAATCAGAGCGTGAAGCATCTGTCTGCCAAAGCGTGTAGCGACGTCCTTGGCGAAGTCGGAATTGACTTGTGGTTTGTAATGGAGGTTTGCAGGGCATAGGCCACGCTGCCGGCATTTGTGGAAAAAGGTGAGTTGTTGGATGGTGGCTGCAGCAATAAACAGTTGAGAGTTTATGTAAAATAGTTTGTAGCAGGTGTTGGATTAAGTACTTTGAGGTTAGAGAAGGAAGTTGTGCGAAGAGACAACTGCAAAGCTCTGCTGATGCCTCAATGTGCGCTTGTCTCTGCTGCTGAGGTCATTTTCCTTCAATCCATAAAATAAGTATATGCTGTACTCTTCCTGAACATAATGGTCTTTGAGCACAAGGATGGAGTTGTTGCATAAATGGAGGTTCAAAGTATTCATATTTGCTATAATAAAAAAAATCGTGTTCTTTGCAGAAGGAAAGACAGAAGGTCAAACAGGAGGCTCCGCTGTCATGCCCATCATTTGTCATACACCCACCAATCACCTGGGTTGTTTTCGGAAAGGCTCTGCACTCTCTTTCACTGTTGGATTTCAGGCCCTGCGGGCTGGGCTCTTCGAGGTCAGTGCTGTCCTCTCATCCTTTGCTTCCAAAGCTGTCCTGGTTTCCCACCCTCACATTTTCTCTGATTGTTTTTTTCTTTCTCCCTGCAATTATTCAATTCCCTTAAGCTGAGCCAGCAGATGCGCCTGAAGTTGCAGTTCACAGCAGCTCCTGGACCTATGGCCCCTACAGCTCGAAAAGCCAGCCCATCTTCTCCTATGGTGCGAGAGCTACACTCGGGCCTCGGTCGCTCTCAGTCCTTTTCTCACCAGCAGCTCCCTCGAAATGGCCAATTCACCAGGTCTAACCTCAATGCATGCATCAAATACCTATTTATTAACCACTCGCTGTTAGCTCAAACCATAATCAACACATCCACAACCCCGACCAACAATCGATGGTCTAGAAGTGACAAATTGGTTTATTAAGCTGTCATACCAATGGTGTTTTCAGGACCGGTAGTGCCATGGAGCGGAGGGCTATCACCCCACCAGTCTCATCGCCACGACCGATGCCTGCAGCCCCCGAGAGGCATGCACTTTGCCTTGACAAGATTGCCAAACGTTCCTGCAAGGTCCTAGCCATTGACTAGACACACACACAACCACATGCACTCCCACCTACCTGCATACTCATTTCTTCCTACTCCCCCACCCCTTGTCCAATTTTGTCTGCACTATGTGTGATTGCAGTATGATGCAAGTACTACTGACCTAATTTATTTATTACATTTTTTTATTTGCATTTATACTGCAAGCAGGCACAAGCCCAAATGATGTTACTCTTAAGAGCACGGTGATACCTTTTTATTTTAATACCGAGTTGATGAATGTCTTTAAGGGGTACCGCGAGCAACAAACGTTTTAGCTTCAGCACAAAGTGTAGATTTAATAAACGTTTTTATTTGCACAGTTATAATCAGACAGCCTTCGCTTGCTACACACTTCAAGCTCACGTGAACGTCCGTGCACTGGAAGTTCAGATTTTGGACGTGACGGGGATTTGTGCAGTTCTGTCCCTTCTTGCAGATACTGAACCGGACGGGTCGAAACGACAAATATGGTGCTGAGACAATGTAATTATCCGTGTGTGATCAAACAGGAAAACGCCATGTATTGTAGTACCAGAAGAGTTTTAATTTTATGTTGCTCACTTTAACATGCCAAAATGTTCGTGAATTATTATTGTTTTGGAGCCCAAGACTTGACTTAACATTCAAATGCGAGCTTTTTATGGTTGTTGTTTGTTTTTACATTTTACTATGCTTCAGAAGCAGGTACTTTTATTTATTTTACTTATTACGTGACCTTCAAAAGTGAGGGAGTTGCTGAAAGTTCCCTAGTCCAACCGCTTTGGTTCTTTGTAATAAAATTTAATGTCGTACAACAAAAATGAGGCCCTCCAGTCGAGAGACTAGATTAAAAAAAAAACCATCTTGATACCCCCTATGCGATCTTTATTTTGAAATCCCTCTTTTACCCTGTTGCTGGCCGTACAAAAAGGCAAAACTATTTTATGTAATGTCAGTTCTTACACACAAGATTGACTTAGTTAAAGTTTTTTTTTTTTTTTTTTAAAGTAAACAATTGGCAGTATTTTAACATCTACGACATTTTGTAATTTATAATATGGATTGTGCATGTTTTCGGTCGAAGAAAAATAAGCTGTTACAGGAAACTACATATTACAATAACCCCCTCTCCCCCTCTTCCATGACCTATCAACTTATCTAGGTTCGGTGCTTGAACAATCCCGCGTCATTAGTTCTGCACTCATAGTGCCATTTTGCTGATGATGTGTTTTAACGTGTTCAAATAAACTGAGCATTTTTGTTTACAATGATGGATTGAACATTTCATGTCACAGGAATTAAACAGAAGGCTGACAGCGAAGCCTGTTGACAACGTGACTGGTGTGACACTATTTGGGGGTGTTTGTAGAGCGTAAACGTTTCACCCAACATTTAGCGTTATTTGGAATTGTACAATGAAAGAAGAGGAGAGGGTACATGTTTCTGTGTATACGATATGAGCTGCACGCAGCTGGTGATCACATAGTCGGGGACTCTTGCAGCTGGTTATTCTTCTTCACCACAAACACCTTCTGAGCACAGACGGTTAAAATGAAAGTGCTTTCTCCAAACACCACTACGGAGAGGAAAAAGGAAATACATAAACGGTATGTCAACATGGATCATATGTGGTGGGGTGAGGGTAAGAATAGATAACTAAAAAAAAATAATAATAATTTTGAAAAAGCAGAATTCTCACCCGATATGCGATTGAATGGAGATGTCTTGTCAGAAAAGCTGTTCGATGCAGGATGAGGCAGCCTTGCTGCAGTCTGCACAAGTTCCAGGAGAAGCGTTGCTGTCCGCTCATCATTTTCTAACTCCCCAGAAGACTGTGGGTGAACGTGAAAGCCACCGAAAGAAAAATGAGAGCCACAGTTTCATCAGTTAATCAAATAGCTACGGTTTGTAAGCAAAGCACCAACGTTACGATCTCTTGGAATTCAGGATCATCTCACCGCCAATACCCCATCCTCGCTCATCACCAAACAGCCGGTCTGCTCTGGGATGTTCTCAAGTCCATGAACCACCATTGCCTAAAACAGAAAAGGGTAAAAGTTATAAATCACTTTTGGCTTGCAATAAATATTACACTATTTTTATTTTTGCCATGTCCTCTTTTCAACCTATCCCCCCCCAATGGATATCAAAGATAAATAAAGCGTTCATATTATCAAAGAGCCATCTTTAAACATGACAAGCTCATGTAACGTGATAAATCCTCAATAATTCCAAACGATGCTGGAGGGAAGTGCAACTAATGTTTGTCATCATCAGACAGAACCAAAGGACAAATTAAAGTTTACTCGTAAAGAGCACGTCCTTACGGATGGTTTAATTCCCTCAGAATTGGTGCATTTTATGACGACCCCTCCCTCTGGAAGTAGCACTGTGCCATATACATTCACATCAAGAGAAATGCGGTCCCCCCCAACCCCCGCCCCAAACCTCTGAGACTAAATTTTATTTTTAACCACCGGAGACCTCGAGCACCCCAAGAGCGCAACCCATTGGCGAACAATATGGATGCAGGAAGAAACTCGAATGAAAGACCAGAAAGTTGGAAAGATGGGGACTTAGTGGGAGGGATTAATGATTGTAGAAAAGATCATCGTTTTGAATTGGGGGTATGATTTGAGATGGTGATGATCAGCTGTCGTGAAGACCTGGAGGGAAGAATGAGATTGAAGAGAATGTGGAAGTTGGTTTACAGGCAGGAAAGGAGAGGAACAAATGAGTGAAGTTGAGCAGTGATTCTGGATCTTGCACCAGAAGGGGGTTGATGGTGGACCATGTGGGCCCTCTATAAACCTGAGGGGGGGCAGAGGGGGTCAGTGCATAAAGAAAGCAGAGGGTGCAAGGCCAGAAAGGAAGCAGAAGAAGACAGCAAGACCACCAACCTGTCTGTGATGTGAAAGTGATAGGCTCATAGACTCAGCTTCATCACAGGAGATCCGATCTTGAAAGCCTTTCTTTTTATGGCATCAAGCTGTGGATGAAGGCCTTGTAAGTCGACAAAGGTTCAGGAGTGCCAAGAAGTGACTTTGATGGAGAATACCCAAATCGGTGAGGCTTTGGAGGCCAACTTTGAAATGTGGTTTTCCCAAGAAAGATCATAAATGATAGTGAGTCCTAGGAATTTGAGTAACTGAACTTCAAGAGGATTGTTAAATAAGTAAATGGCAGGGGGGCGCGGGGGGGGGGGGGGGATTGCCAAACGGTCCTTTCGGAAAGGCAGAGTGAGAGTGTGATTTGTAAGGATTGAAAGACATATTCCAAGTGTTCAACCAGCTTGTGATTTTTTTTTTCTTTCCCCAAGGTCTGAAGAGAGGCAAAAGGCTGCAGCCTGTCTGTCTGAAGGATGAGGGATGTCACAGCAGAGGGTGAAGTCATCAGCAAATAGATAAAGAGGATTTTCCAGAGTCAGAGAGACAGTTGCTGATTAACAATAGGACTGGGTCCAGAACACTGCCTTGGGGCACTCCAGCCTTGACAGGGAGAAGAGATGAAAGGATTGAGAGCTGAGTGATGCCGTTGAGAGCCACAGGTTGGTTATGAGAGTGGAGGAAGTCATGAACCCAAGAGTGGAGGTGCCTTTGGATGCCATATGCAGAGAGTTTGGAGAGCAAGATGGGACGCCAGACCACATTGAAAGCAGGAGATATGTCCAGAGATACGGCCCTGAACTCATGTTTGAGATCAAGTGCCTCCATTCATTGTTTGGAGAGCAGATGCAGCATGTCCAAGGTAGAGCGACCTCGTCTGCTTCTAAATTGGCGATCTGAGATGAGGTTGTTGGAGAAAAGGAAGGATTTGATGTCAACTGCGATGATGGATTCCATGACCTTGCCGATTTGGAAACAAGCCGATAGGTCTGCAGTTAAGGGTTTGACAGTTCACCCTTGAGATTGGTCAGATGTTGTTTTCTGTCTCCCCCGAGAGTAGACAAACACTTGTTGGGGGCGGGGGGGGGGCTTCCTGGAATGATTTGAGGTTGTCTTTGTTCTAATTTTCCTGGAAGAGAGGGCAAGTTGTTCCAGAGCAACTGCCTCACCACGGGATTCAGTGTACCATGGGTGGGAAGAAGGCGAGCAGAAGTGAAGACGAGATGGGATGAATCTGTGCAGAAGTTGGTCGTTCTTTGGGGGGTTTTTTTCAACTCACTTACCGCAGGCTGAAGTTTATTATTTTCCATCGTAAAAACCTGTTGCGGCAAAATACGGAGGCCTGAACCTCAACCACGGGTCCTTGCCCCGTGGTCGGCGTCACTCGGGTCCTTGCCCCGTGGTCGGCGTCACTCGGGTCCTTGTCCCCTGGTCGGCGTCACTCGGGTCCTTGCCCCGTGGTCGGCGTCACTCGGGTCCTTGTCCCGTGGTCGGCGTCACTCGGGTCCTTGTCCCGTGGTCGGCGTCACTCGGGTCCTTGTCCCGTGGTCGGCGTCTCGGGTCCTTGTCCCGTGGTCGGCGTCTCGGGTCCTTGTCCCGTGGTCGGCGTCTCGGGTCCTTGTCCCGTGGTCGGCGTCACTCGGGTCCTTGTCCCGTGGTCGGCGTCACTCGGGTCCTTGTCCCGTGGTCGGCGTCACTCGGGTCCTTGTCCCGTGGTCGGCGTCACTCGGGTCCTTGCCCCGTGGTCGGCGTCACTCGGGTCCTTGCCCCGTGGTCGGCGTCACTCGGGTCCTTGCCCCGTGGTCGGCGTCACTCGGGTCCTTGCCCCGTGGTCGGCGTCACTCGGGTCCTTGTCCCCTGGTCGGCGTCACTCGGGTCCTTGTCCCGTGGTCGGCGTCACTCGGGTCCTTGTCCCGTGGTCGGCGTCACTCGGGTCCTTGTCCCGTGGTCGGCGTCACTCGGGTCCTTGTCCCGTGGTCGGCGTCACTCGGGTCCTTGTCCCGTGGTCGGCGTCACTCGGGTCCTTGTCCCGTGGTCGGCGTCACTCGGGTCCTTGCCCCGTGGTCGGCGTCACTCGGGTCCTTGCCCCGTGGTCGGCGTCACTCGGGTCCTTGCCCCGTGGTCGGCGTCTCGGGTCCTTGTCCCGTGGTCGGCGTCTCGGGTCCTTGTCGCGTGGTCGGCGTCTCGGGTCCTTGTCCCGTGGTCGGCGTCTCGGGTCCTTGTCCCGTGGTCGGCGTCACTCGGGTCCTTGCCCCGTGGTCGGCGTCACTCGGGTCCTTGCCCCGTGGTCGGCGTCACTCGGGTCCTTGCCCCGTGGTCGGCGTCACTCGGGTCCTTGCCCCGTGGTCGGCGTCACTCGGGTCCTTGCCCCGTGGTCGGCGTCACTCGGGTCCTTGCCCCGTGGTCGGCGTCACTCGGGTCCTTGCCCCGTGGTCGGCGTCACTCGGGTCCTTGCCCCGTGGTCGGCGTCACTCGGGTCCTTGCCCCGTGGTCGGCGTCACTCGGGTCCTTGCCCCGTGGTCGGCGTCACTCGGGTCCTTGCCCCGTGGTCGGCGTCACTCGGGTCCTTGCCCCGTGGTCGGCGTCACTCGGGTCCTTGCCCCGTGGTCGGCGTCACTCGGGTCCTTGCCCCGTGGTCGGCGTCACTCGGGTCCTTGCCCCGTGGTCGGCGTCACTCGGGTCCTTGCCCCGTGGTCGGCGTCACTCGGGTCCTTGCCCCGTGGTCGGCGTCACTCGGGTCCTTGCCCCGTGGTCGGCGTCACTCGGGTCCTTGCCCCGTGGTCGGCGTCACTCGGGTCCTTGCCCCGTGGTCGGCGTCACTCGGGTCCTTGCCCCGTGGTCGGCGTCACTCGGGTCCTTGCCCCGTGGTCGGCGTCACTCGGGTCCTTGCCCCGTGGTCGGCGTCACTCGGGTCCTTGCCCCGTGGTCGGCGTCACTCGGGTCCTTGCCCCGTGGTCGGCGTCACTCGGGTCCTTGCCCCGTGGTCGGCGTCACTCGGGTCCTTGCCCCGTGGTCGGCGTCACTCGGGTCCTTGCCCCGTGGTCGGCGTCACTCGGGTCCTTGCCCCGTGGTCGGCGTCACTCGGGTCCTTGTCCCGTGGTCGGCGTCACTCGGGTCCTTGTCCCGTGGTCGGCGTCACTCGGGTCCTTGTCCCGTGGTCGGCGTCACTCGGGTCCTTGTCCCGTGGTCGGCGTCACTCGGGTCCTTGTCCCGTGGTCGGCGTCACTCGGGTCCTTGTCCCGTGGTCGGCGTCACTCGGGTCCTTGTCCCGTGGTCGGCGTCACTCGGGTCCTTGTCCCGTGGTCGGCGTCACTCGGGTCCTTGCCCCGTGGTCGGCGTCACTCGGGTCCTTGTCCCCTGGTCGGCGTCACTCGGGTCCTTGTCCCCTGGTCCGCGTCACTCGGGTCGGCGTCACTCGGGTCCTTGTCCCGTGGTCGGCGTCACTCGGGTCCTTGCCCCGTGGTCGGCGTCACTCGGGTCCTTGTCCCCTGGTCCGCGTCACTCGGGTCCTTGTCCCCTGGTCCGCGTCACTCGGGTCCGCGTCACTCGGGTCCTTGTCCCGTGGTCGGCGTCACTCGGGTCCTTGTCCCCTGGTCCGCGTCACTCGGGTCCGCGTCACTCGGGTCCTTGTCCCGTGGTCGGCGTCACTCGGGTCCTTGTCCCCTGGTCGGCGTCACTCGGGTCCTTGTCCCGTGGTCGGCGTCACTCGGGTCCTTGTCCCCTGGTCCGCGTCACTCGGGTCCTTGTCCCCTGGTCCGCGTCACTCGGGTCCTTGTCCCGTGGTCGGCATCACTCGGGTCCTTGTCCCCTGGTCGGCGTCACTCGGGTCCTTGTCCCCTGGTCGGCGTCACTCGGGTCCTTGTCCCGTGGTCGGCGTCACTCGGGTCCTTGTCCCGTGGTCGGCGTCACTCGGGTCCTTGTCCCGTGGTCGGCGTCACTCGGGTCCTTGTCCCCTGGTCGGCGTCACTCGGGTCCTTATCCCGTGGTCGGCGTCACTCGGGTCCTTGTCCCCTGGTCGGCGTCACTCGGTTACCTCAAGTAATCGACGTTGTTCCATATGTAACGTGAACTAACACGAGCAGACGAGACATCCACGTTAATGTGTTACCAATTCCGAAAATCGAGAAACCTTCACTCCGAGTGCAAATAAAGGAGTGGATCGACTGCTCGGTCCATTCACATGAACATTTCAATCTGCACGGATAATAAAAACAATAACAATGTGAAATAACTAACAAACCAAACCGCAAACCTACCATCGCCGTTGCGTCTTTTTTTCAAAGCAAACCTCACGATGAACAGTTGTATTTTTACAACAGTAATGGATAAAACTTTCGAAAAGAACCGAAAGTAAAAACGAGAGTTACAACACTGCACAATAACTCACGTCAACAATTAACGGAACAGGAAGAATTTCACTTCCTGCTCAGAAAATCAACTTCCGGCGTCACACAGAAAACGATTCAGCACAAAAAACGTCGGTCTTCCGCATTAACCCCGCCCACAATCCACCAGGCAAGCTCCGCCCACAATCCACCAGGCAATCTCCGCCCACAATTCACCAGGCAATCTCCGCCCACAATTCACCAGGCAATCTCCGCCCACAATTCACCGGCAATCTCCGCCCACAATTCACCAGGCAATCTCCGCCCACAATTCACCGGCAATCTCCGCCCACAATTCACCAGGCAATCTCCGCCCACAATTCACCAGGCAATCTCCGCCCACAATTCACCCGGGAATCTCCGCCCACAATTCACCGGCAATCTCCGCCCACAATTCACCAGGCAATCTCCGCCCACAATTCACCCGGGAATCTCCGCCCACAATTCACCGGCAATCTCCGCCCACAATCCACCAGGCAATCTCCGCCCACAATTCACCAGGCAATCTCCGCCCACAATTCACCAGGCAATCTCCGCCCACAATTCACCGGCAATCTCCGCCCACAATCCACCAGGCAATCTCCGCCCACAATTCACCGGCAATCTCCGCCCACAATTCACCAGGCAATCTCCGCCCACAATTCACCAGGCAATCTCCGCCCACAATTCACCCGGGAATCTCCGCCCACAATTCACCGGCAATCTCCGCCCACAATCCACCAGGCAATCTCCGCCCACAATTCACCAGGCAATCTCCGCCCACAATTCACCAGGCAATCTCCGCCCACAATTCACCCGGGAATCTCCGCCCACAATTCACCGGCAATCTCCGCCCACAATTCACCAGGCAATCTCCGCCCACAATTCACCGGCAATCTCCGCCCACAATCCACCAGGCAATCTCCGCCCACAATTCACCAGGCAATCTCCGCCCACAATTCACCAGGCAATCTCCGCCCACAATTCACCCGGCAATCTCCGCCCACAATTCACCCGGTAATCTCCGCCCACAATCCACCAGGCAATCTCCGCCCACAATTCACCAGGCAATCTCCGCCCACAATCCACCAGGCAATCTCCGCCCACAATTCACTCGGCAATCTCCGCCCACAATCCACCAGGCAATCTCCGCCCACAATTCACCCGGTAATCTCCGCCCACAATTCACTCGGCAATCTCCGCCCACATCATACCCAACAAAAACACGTTGATCCTTGAATAATTATTCAGACCGCGGCCGTAAACGAAGCACGTGAGTATTATTGTGATGACCCTGTCTGTGTTTGTTCCTTGGGAGAAAATGAAGATTCGCAAGTACATTGGTTGGTCTGGTCTGTTATTATCTGTCGTCTGGATGTAAATCTCGACAGGGAGCAACATTCTATTCTGAACTTCACGAAACACCCACCCGACAGGGATAGTATAAAGCTGGAAGCCGATTGTTTTGAGATCAAAAGGTCAAAGGTGACGCTCGCATAAAATCGTCAATTTTTCATCGGATTGACTCGACGGTTAATTGAACTTAATTTGCATATTAGGTCACTGAATTGGTTCACCAATCAAAATCTAGACGTATGTTGTTTTTGAGGTCAAAAGGTCAAAGGTCAGGGCCACATAAAATGGTCAATTTTCATGCGATCGACTTGAAAATCGAACAGAATTTTCATCTTGGGTTCATGAATTGGTTCACCAATCGAAAGCTTGAAGTCTTCTTGATGAGGTCCAAGGGCGAGGTTGCAGCGACCGATTTTTGCAAGTACCAGTCGCTGACCACTTGTTTGTCTGTTTGTTAGCAGGACAACTGGACAACGATGGTAGCCAGAAATCAGAGCTTCAGATTGTGAACGTCTCGGACGAGTTTGACTTTGATCACACAAGGGAAAAATGAAAATTAGTTACACCACGGAAATGACCGGGTATCAAGACATCCCCCCTTTGATCCGACACCAGACCCTGACCCGTGACGTTTATTATTATTGGATTGAATTCAGAATGAGATGAAAATAAATTCAATTCAAATCAAATGAAAAACCAAATAGGAACAGTCCTGCATTGGAGGAATCAGAAGGAACCCAAACAAGCAAAAAACAAAGATGAAGTCAACAGGAAGAACCTGGATAGGATTCGTGTTTCAGCTGCTACTCCTCTACCCTCAAACCCATACAGGAAAATAAAGCCAAGTCAACCTTATTAAAAAAAAACAAAAAAATCCAAAAGAACCCAGATCAAAATAATTTAATAATTCTGGCTGCCAAACCATGTGACCAATCAATTATTCCTTCACAAACTTGTACACCCAAGGCTCGGGGAATATTTGTGTGAAGTTTCCCCTCGATCTGTCCAGCCGTCTGGAGATATTTTTTTTATCAGTTTTAGGGTAAATCCAAAATGGCTGCCAAATCATGTGACCTATGATGTCATATGTGAACCTTTTGTTCCTCATGGGCAGGCGGTCATACGTGTAAAGTTTCGCCTCGATCTGTTCAGCCACTTCAGAGAAGATTTTTGAAGGTTTAAAAAAAACAAAAAACAATATGGCTGCCGAATCACATCAAATTTTTTTTTCTGTGGAACATTTAATCCCTCGATGACCCTCAAAAATTTTCACACTGATCAGATGCAGCGTTCTACATATGTAATTATGACGTCATAATGAAGGCACCTTTGATGTCATTAAAAAAAAATCACACTTATTCCCCATCAGCAGTACTTGATCTGTGCCAAGTTTCAATTTTTTTCCTTGGTGCGGTTTCAGATAGAGGTCCAAATTTTTTTTCCCCATTTTTCCAACATGGCTGCTACACCACGTGACCTATGACATAATTATCATTAAATCATTCTCCACGAGTAGTCGCTCCTATGGTGAAAATTTTGTCTCAATCCGACAAGCGGTTTTGGAGAAAAACACGAAAGTTCTGTGCGGACAAACAGACAAACCCAAATGCAATACCCTCTCCTGCGGCGAGGGTAATAATCAATCAGTGATCAACGAAGCTACGGATAATGGTAATGTATGTATCTGACATAACGTGGTGCGTGGATGACACGGGTATACGGGCCATAATAGCAGTGGGCTGGAGAATTTTTGTTCAGAATGAGAGCGTGAGGCGAGACTTCGTTCTACCGAGTACTGTTCTCGTTTGAAAAGTGGCGAGACCTTTCTTTCGACACAGATATCATAACCGTTAAATCAATGAATCAAAACAGGGCGAGCTGTTGCATTAAGGTTTGCAACTTCATTGGATGAAAAAGGAGTATGCATTGCGTACATAATAGAGGAAAGCTTCTTCTTCTTCTTTCGGCTGCTCCCTTTCGGGGTCGCCACAGCGAATCACCCGCATGATCCGCATAGTGATTTGGCACATGTTTTACGCTGGATGCCCTTCCTGACGCAACCCTGGTCGCCTCTTACAATACAGGGATATGGTACACCTATTTTAACCGGGGTATACACCGGCGCAGTACACTGGTACTCATTTTGCCGACCTCGGAAGGATGACAGGCTGAGTGAACCCCCTGGTGTATTAATTCAGTGGCTCAACGGGGCTTGAACTCAGGACCTTTTGGATCCCAAGCCGCTGTCCTAACTACTACGCCAACACCAGGCTTGCATAATAGAGATAATAGAGAGAAACATAACATAATAGAGAAAAGCCCCCCTCCTTAACCCCATTGGCTACACATACACCTCAGAACTTGGTCTTTACATTGTAATGACAAACATCTCTCCCAAAAGTTAAACCTGAGATCAAATAACAAGTGCATAACGACCCTCATGTCAGCAAGTTCCATCTTCATACCCCTGTCCTTCAGGTGGGGATGTAACTGATCCATCTGCTTTTGTTTGTGGATGTTAAATATTGCACAAAAGAGTAGGCCATGGAGATGCAGTACTCTGTCCAAGTTTCCTGCCTGTGAATGTTAACATTATTAAATCTTAAATTATTGGCAAGAATGGGGTGAATCAGAAGTAGTTTGATGGAGTAACGGGGTTGATACAACAATCATTTTGGGCCAAACGCCTCCGACGTCCAAGTCATAAACCTTTTCCAAGCTGAGAATGTATCCTGAACAGATCACTGCTCCATCACAAATTGTCAAAGCATCCTCAGTCTGGGCAGGAATTTGGTCAGTGGCACACAATGGCCTACTCTTTTTGTAAGATGCCCTGGGATAAAATTGCAAGAGAATGAGAAACACCAGAAAGGCCGCTTATAGTCAAGTCTGGATTTTTTTTTTTTTGTATACCTTGGTCGAGGCTCGTATGAGAGCGAACACACAACTCACAGCAAGGGGGCATGAGACAAGAGGGGGGGGGAGTGGAAGGGACAAAACAGTGGGGAACAGACACATTAGGTGAACTGTGGAAGGGATAGGGATGGGGATGGGACGGGGAACATGGTGAAGAGAAGATGGACATTACAGGGACTTTCAGGAAGGAAAGCAGGGGAATTGAAGGAAGTGAGCTTGGGTGGATTATCGGGAGAAGAAAACATCGAGGATTTGGATGGGGGAAGATAAGAGGTGGTGGTGAACAGCTGTTTTGCAAGCCTGGAGGGAAGAATGGGAAAGAATAGAGTGAGGAAGTTTATTCCAAAGGCGGGAAAAAAGAGGAATGAAAGAGTGAAGGTGAGCAGCGATTCGTGATTTTGGTAGTTTTACCAGAAGGGGGTTGTTGGCAGACCTTTAGCCCTGTGGAAATGTGGTTGGGACAAATCGCAGAGAGAGCAGGGGGGGCAAGGCTGGAGAGGAGTCGGTAGAAGACAGAAAGACCACCGACCAACCTGCGGTGATTGAGTGAGAGGCCCAAAGACTCAGCTTCATTGCGGGAGATGCCGATGATCTTAAATGCCCTGGTTTCGACAGCGAGAAGCCGAGAAAGGTGGGAGGTAGGAGCACCAGCCCAGAGGGGAGAGCAGTACTCCATCAGGCTACGGACAAAAGCTTTGTAAGTGGTCAGGAGCTCAAGAGGGCCGAGGAAGGACTTAGCACGACGGAGGATTCCCAGTCGGCGACTGGCTTTTGAGGCGAGGTTGGAAATGTGACTTTCCCAGGAAATGTCATGGCAGATAGTGAGACCCAGAAGCTTGAAAGAAAAGACTTCTTCCAGAGGATTGTTGAGAAAGTGGATGGGGGGTTTTCTAAATGGTCCTTTCGAAGAGACATAGTGAGAGTGTGAGATTTGTCTGGATTGAAAGACATGTTCCACGTGTTGGACCAGTTTGTGATTTTATCCAGATCTGCAGTGAGCGAAGAAGCTGCTGCTTGCCGGTCTGAGGGATGACAGATGGTACGGCAGAGGGTGGAGTCGTCGGCAAAGAGAAATAGAGGATTTTCCAGAGAGTCCGAGAGATCATTGATGAAAACCAGAAAAAGAACAGGGCCCAGAACGCTACCTTGAGGAACTCCAGCCTGCACAGGAAGAGGGGATGAAAGAACTCCATTTAGGGCCACACGTTGACTGCGACAGGAGAGGAAGTCTGCGAGCCATGAGTGGAGATGGCCTTGAATACCATGGGAAGAGCGTTTGATGAGTAGTGCTGGGTGCCAGACTGTCAAAAGCACGTGATATGTCCAGGGATACGGCTCGGATTTCCTGTCTGGCATTGAGGACCTCCATCCATTGATGGGAGAGCAGAAGCAGCATATCCAGGGTAGAGTGACCTGGTCTGAAACCAAATTGATGATTGGAAATCAAGCCATTGGAGAAGAGGAAGCATTTCATGTCTGAAGCGATGATGGATTCCACAACCTTGCTGATGATTGGCAGAAGGCTGATTGGTCTGTAGTTACAGGGATCTGTTTTTGCACCTTTTTTTATGCAGGGCAGTGATGTTTGCTGATTTCCAAGCAGATGGCAGATGACCTTGGGAAAATGAGAGGGTGAATAGAACAGAGAGAGGGTGAGCAAGAGCAGAAGAGCAGGCTTTGAGGGCACGTGGGCTGATGCCGTCTGGACCGGTTGCAGAATCTGACTCGAGGTTTGAAAGCAAGCTCTCCACCTTGTCAGGAGAAAAGGATACAGAGTCCAGGGACAGTTGGGTGCGACTGGGTAAAGTGGGTAGAGAAAGTGATGGGTTTAGGACACAAGATTTAGCTGCAAACACCGAGTTTAGACATTCAGCTTTTTCACGTGCGTTATCAGCAGTGCGGCCATTTGAGGTAAGGGAGGGGATGGAGGGGGAACATACACCAGAAACAGGTTTGATTAAACGCCACCAGGATTTTGAGGAGGGAGAGAGGTTTGAGAGTTCAGACTTGAGATTAGAAAGATGTTTTCTGGCTCTCATGAGGGTAGCTCTGTGTGTTTTCTGGCTCTGTGTCTGTTTGTGGTGAGGATGTTGAGGTCGTGGAGAGATTCACTTACCTTGGCAGTGATATTCATGTCTCTGCTGGCTGCGAGTCAGAGGTCAATAGATGTCTGGGTCGGGCCTGGGGAGTCATGGATTCACTGGATCATGGGGTGTGGCGCTGCTGGTACCTGTGCGGGAGGACGAAAGTCCGAGTCTTCAGGTCCTTGGTACTTCCAGTCTTGCTCTATGGGTGCGAGACTTGGACTCTGACCAAGGATCTGAGACGGAGACTTAATTCCTTTGGTACCAGGTCTCTTCGGAGAATCCTTGGCTATCGCTGTTCGGATTTTGTGTCCAACGAGCGGTTGCTGAGAGAGACTCGGATGAGATTTGTTACCTGCATAGTCCGTGAGCGTCAGTTGCGGCTGTATGGACATGTGGCTCGTTTTCCTGACTCTGATCCTGCTCACCAGCTTCTCTCAGCGAGGGAGTCTCATGAGTGGAGGAGGCCAGTGGGTCGACTACGTGCCTCATGGTTGCAACAGGTTGACCATCATCTCAAGGAGATGGGGATGGGCCTGGCATCTGCCTGGGGGATGGCCAGACGGAGGCCCCTGGAGTACTGGCGGAAAGTGGACGCAGCGACGTGCTGTTCTGGCACATGCTCCCATACCTGACCTGACCTGATGAGGGTAGATACACACCTGTTCCGAGCTTTGTGGAAGGAACTGAGATTGCCCTCGGTTGGGTTTGCTTTCCATGAGGCAAAGGCAAGTTGTTTCAGGACAACTGCCCTGCCACAAGCTTCAGTAAACCAAGGGCGGGAGGAAGGGTAGGACAACTGAACACGAGAGGGGATAAATCTGTGCATGAAGGAGAGCAAGTTTCTTTGAAAGAATTCCCAGGATGAGTTGATGTTTGAGAAAGTAGTGATAGGAGACCAGTCTGTAAGTTTGATGGCTGCTCGGAGACCCTGCCAGTCGGCTTGAGTGAAATGCCAGACTCGACGGCGGTGAGGTGGTTCTCTGATAACAGCCAGAGAGATGTCCACTTTGACAAGGACGTGGTCAGAAGAACCGATTGGAGCGAAGGAAGAGCAGCAGATATTGTCAGGGAAATGTCAAAATCAGATCTAGAAGTGATGGAGCACCATTGGTTGAGATCCGGGTCGGGAAGTTGACCGATTGAGTCAGTCCTAATGAGTCGCAGAAAGCTTTTGCTGAGGTGCCATGACAGGTGAGAGAGGTACCCACACCTCGCCAACTGGTGTGATGACAATTGAAGTCACCACATAAGAGGAAGAGAGAGTTTGGATGGGAAGATAGAAGATGGTCCATGTTTTCGGATAGTGAGGTGTAGATGGAGTCATCACTGTTCGGTGGATGGTACAGTACACATATAAACATGAGGTGGGAATGGAGGGGAAGCCGAAGCCAGAGTTCTTCCTGGGGGTGTGGGGGAGTGAGGATTTGAAGGCACGTGAGACCCGATCAACTCACACAAAGGTTGCACAACACGAAAACAAGTGGTATACAAAATATGTTTATTAAAAACCCCATTTTGAACAGAAATCAGTCATTGTGATTGCTGTTACACAAATTTAAAATGCAATCACAATTGAAACGATTTCCAACCACTACAGACAATGCAAAATTCCACCTGAGACAAAGTTAATAATTAAAGGAAGGCTAAATAAATAAATAAGAACATTCAACAATAATGGCTTCTTTTCTTTTTTACCTCAGGATGCAGTCAATGCAATGCATCAAATGCAGAGACATTTGGCAAATAAAATATTATGTGGAAAGGTTGGGACGGCCAGTGTGTTTTGTGTAGCGTTGACTTACTCGTGTAAACGGGAAATGTCAGAGCAAGTTGGCTTATTAAACATGATGCTGTGAGGCGGCGTATGTAATTTATGGACAGGATAGTTAGGGATAAGATTGTATGTATTTTTTTTAAAAACCTCCTGTTAGTAGGCAGGACCAGGTAAAGACTTGGGGACAAAAGGCAACAAGGAAGCACTACACACTGGAAAAGGACACCATCATGAACTGCTTGCCCCTTTCCCCATGAACCACAAGCCGTGGTGACGAAGTCGGCTGTAGAGCCCTCGAGATCGACAATAGACCTTCCTTTTTGGGGGGGGGGTCGCCCTGTGATGTAGGACAGCCCGGAAGATGGCACCTCCCACAAGCAGCGAGCAGCCAATCATGGGATCCACCACAGGTGAAGGCGGTCCCAGAGGCCATGAGGGTCGTGTCTGTGCATGCGCGTGGAGTTGGACCTTTGTGGGAATAAAATTGCTCTTCGTTTCTCGCTTTGTCGTTGAAACAGGAAGGATGGCTCGCTGAAGGCGTGAACACCGCTTCATCATCCCTCACCTTCACCGTATTACTCCTGGCGTCCTTCTGCTCCCCGAGCCGCACTTCACCTGCATGCCAGAGACCTGCAGCCACCACCAGCTTCGTGCCAGTTAAAGTCTTCACCTGCTTTCCCTTTGTCAGCAGTGGTGCCACAGTGGGTGAGGATTGTTTATTCCTTTATCTTCGTATACAAGTTTGCATATACCCCTCTCCATATTCGTGTTGTGTTGACCACTCGGTTTGTTCCTTCCTATTTCTTGCGTCTTGTCGATTACCCTTATCCACATATTATTTTTGAAATGAACCATTTAAATTGTAAGAAATGTTTCCCCACCTTTCGCCTCTCGTGCACGTTTTCCACCACCCTGATTTGGCTTAATTGGGAATAATCTTGGGAATTAAAAGGTAAATATGAGCGCAAGGTAATTCGCATTTGAACGCAGTTTACGATTACCACCTTTCAGCTGTTCGCGGGATCAAATATCACGGCAGTGAAGCACATCACATTTGTGAGCCTCTGACTCGACAAGATTTAATCCAAAAATTTCATTTTTATTTAAAACTTGTCCATGTTACTGGATTCAGAAAGGGAAACCAGCCCAAAACAAATGCATACAGTGCACACGATACATCACCACCAGGCTTGGGTTGCTTCTCACCTTCCCGTCCTCCCTCTCTTTTTCCTTCTTGCTCATCTGTCTTATCCCTCTTCACCCCTCACCATTCCCCTCTTGATCCTATCCCTACCCTCCACAAGTTCCCATGAATCGACCCCTTTGTAATGAAGCCTTTAAATGAAATTGGAATTACATGTCGTGGCACAAGCTGTAGTAAAAATGTAGTTGAGACTTGGGCACCTTCACATCGCAATAATAGCTGTGTTTACAGGTGTTTAGCAATTCCCCACAACAGCAGCAAAGTGCAGCCCGTCACTGTAGCAAATGTCATCGTAGCAACCATGTAGAGGTGGCTCTCGGAGCCAACCGGAACAGAGAACAGGAGTGGATGTTGCTCCTAGAAAACAAAACAAAACAAAACAAAAACAGTACATCATTGGAGCCCCACAATACTACATGTTGTTACATGCGTGGGGTACAGGGTTGTTCGTAAAGTGCAAGGCCTTAACAAGGATAACAAGGTGTGTTCACAGAGGATAGATATTTTTTTCCTCAAACAAGGCTTTCACGTTTAGGTTAAGTCGTCCTGTTTTTATGCGCCGTTGAAAGGCGGTGTTAGTTGCTGTAGAGATGAGTGAGAATAAGGGTGTCGCATGATCTGTCCTTCCTATCTGAACTGTTGAGGGCCAGGGAAGGTTAGGTGAAGGGATCTATGAGAAGGCAATTCATGAGGTCACCCCAACACACGGCAATATAAAATACGCTCCATCCTCTCCCCTACCGCCGGTGCCGTCGCTGTTGTCACCTGTGGTGGGGCCTCAGAGAGGACCTTCCCACTGTTGCAACAATGTGGCGTGCTATTGAGCGGACCGCCTGGCTCGGAGAAGCGCCGTAATTGACTGGAGTCACGGCCTGTTTCTTACGGTGGGAAGATCTCATCTGAGTGGGCATGCAGGTTAGGGAGAAGAGTTGGGAGGGGGAAGGAGGTACTATTCAAGCACCTGAAGACTTTCTTTCTCTTTTACCAGGGACATCCGTGGAGCAGGGCGCTCGTCTTTTGTCAGGGACTCTTCACTGTGATACTTGCCATCTCCGCTGATATTGCCCTGCTCTCCATATTGTTCCCTGAGGTTGAATGTTGGCCACATTTATGCATCATTCAAACACATTGTTTGTCAGAGATGCAGCATTACTGTAGGCCATTTGAGCTCTTTAAACAATCCCTGCTTAGTTAATGTGTGTATGTGTGAGATGACCGGGCCCACACAAGTTTAAGTTTTTATTTATTCATTAATAATCATCATTCATCGTCTGTCTTTGTCCGTTGCATCAGCCTGTGAACAGGTATCATGCCAGTGTCCTTTTAGTTAATAAATCCTTATTTCTCGAGATTGTGTGTGCCCGCTCGGCATTCCGTCTCCCACGTGTCACTCATTTCAGCGACATCAGTGAATCCCTGAGGGTGTAAATTTGGGTAAAATCCTGATAACCGGCGTGGAGTTAGCCAACAATGGAATAACATCGCTCACCTCCGCTCAGGCATGCCATCGCTGCTAAATTGGCATTAAGCCAGCTATCCACGAAGCGACCGCTTCAGCGTTTTGCAGCTCCTCACTTGACTCGTTATTCACAGTCACGACAGTGGCGAAAAACACGACAATATTTCACGGAAGCTATGGGATTAGGGGGCTATCAAGAACAGAGAATGTTGGATTGGGGTTTGGACAGGTTCAAGTTAAGCAAGACAGACAGAACGGACACATGTACCAATCACTTACTTGAAAAGGCATGAACAAAGGCACATTATGGCAATTGTAACAATTAATGGCTGTGTGCAGGGTTGAATCCTGGCCGCATTTAAGCATCATTCAGACATATTGTTTGTCAGAGATGCAACATTACTGTATTGCAGTTACATCCACATGCTGCATATCCTTTGGTCCATATGCCAAATAGATGTTGGAAAGTGTCACCATCACATTGTTCAATGTATCCTTAAGGCCCGGTCACACCTTGACGTTTTAGCCAGTGATGGCAACGTGTTAAAATTTATGTAAAACGCTGGCTTACGTTGAACTTTTGATGTTTTTTTTTAAAGATTCGGACGTATTCATAGCAACTTGGTCTTATGTATAACGCATTGGTAACTACACAGAACGTTTCGTTGTGTTATAGATAACTTATACCAACGAATGCTGAACCTGTTGTCGGCCGACACAACCGATGCCCAACGATAGTCTAACTCAGGCATAGCGCGTTGCACGCATCGCCGACGATGTCGTGGCGTAGCCTATTAAAAGGCTGACGCACGATTCGAATCATAACTGCCGTAGAAATGGAAGGGTCAAAATCGCGGTCACACCTTGGCGATCTTGCCAGCGTATGCCGACGTAACAAAAAGTGTGTCTAAAACGTTGGGGCACGTCGAATACGGTATGGGTAAGTTTGGTATGCGCGAGTAGAACGCTAAATACGCTATCATAAGTCGTAGTAAGTAGAGTACGTCAAGAAATTTAGAACATGTTCAAAATTTTATGACGTACTCGGCGTATGACGCACGTTCCGCATGCGATGGGGATAAGTTTTACACACAATATGTGAACGCTTACACACGTCCACAAACGCTACTTATAAGCTACTCATAAGTCGAAACACGTCGCGGTAATGTCTTTTTTACGCGAAACTTATTTCTAACTTATGTTTGACGTGCTTTGAACCAATTCTTTACGTAGTCCCAACACACATCGACGTATGTAGACGTATTCCAATGACGTCTTCCGGTCGACAAAAAAAATAAATGAATGTGTTTCTAGGTTACAACTGCCATATAAAGACGTGTTCCCAGCGGTTTTGGGAATTGGTATATAAAAATGGTGTTCATAAAAGGGGAACCCAACAGTGTTTTCGAGTCCTTTTTGAGTCGATGTCCATGTCAGCAGTAACAGTATCAGTATCAGTATTACTATTAGTATTAGTATTAGTAGTAGTTTGTTCATGTTGGCAGTAGTAGGTGGGTGTGAGGGGGAGGGTGTGGGTTATGATGGATCGTCCTTGCGTCCGCGTGTCCACGGGTAGGTTCATAGGCTGCCACTCAACGATTTAAATGGCTGCATCTCCACTATTGAAAGTAGACGCTTGCGCTCAACAATTGGATTTTTTTTACACTCAACGACTTTTAAACGGTACCACTCAGCTAGTTTCATTGTTTACAATGAACGATTTAAATTGCTGTCACTCGCCTTTGTTTTTGTTTTTTTGTTTTTTTTTGACGCTGGGGTTTGGAAATTTGAAACGTTTCTTCTGAACGTGTTAAAACGCTCAAACTCGACTATTTTAAATAGACGCTGCCGATGGACAATTGGAATCATAGCCAAGCTAGACATCGAAGTGTGAACATCCTCATCATGCCGAAGAAAAGTTTGAAGAATGCTGCAAATAAGTGTCCTGGCCGTGGCCGTGGACGCTGACGCAAGGACGATCCATTATACCGACGTCTTTCAGCCTATAAGTAACTTAAAAGTAACGTCTGTCGACGTGTGGCAACGATCGCGTAACGTGCCAACAACACGTTAATCATAGGTAGGAAATAAGTTTCGGGTACTCTAAACACTACCTCGGCGTGTCTCAACTTATGATTAACTTACAAGTAGCATGTGTTGACGTCTGTCAACGATCGCAGACCGTGCATACAACTTGTGGCCAGCGTAGCGGAACGTGTGAGTCATACGCCGGCATACGTCGTGAAATTTCAAGCATGAAAAAATTTGAGGACAACCGAAAAGTACAATGTTTAAAGCCAACGTACAACGACGTATGGCAACGTACTACGACGTATGCCAGTGTGCTCTCAATGTTATCAAAACTTACCCATAACGTATTCAACGTGTGCCAGCGTTTTAGAAAAAAAATTCAAAAATCGGCATACGTTGGCTAAAACGTCAAGGTGTGACCGGGCCTTTACTCGCTGCACATTCAAAAAGCTATGAAGAATGTAAAATAAGTTCACAGTTCTATTTGCCATAAATGCTCATGCATTAAAGCCATGCAATTTTGTTGTGCTTCTGGGGGGAGGGAGGGAGATAGGGGTGAATATGCAGGAAACCATATACAGTATACCATGAGAGTAGCTCCACTTGCCAATTCTTAAAAAGATCATTTCATTGATACCCATTTGGTGTTTCTAGCATGAACAAACAATTCGGCTACATGAAGTTGACACGGCTAAGGTTTCAAATTTAATTTTCATCGTCAGTCGGGAAGGTTCAAGCGGGACCTGCGGATGTTGTTTTTTTTCTGATGGGACTGCAAGTGAGGTCCATTTGAAGTGCGGAGTATATCAAGATAATGATGTGGCAAAAATTATGGAAGAGAAAAAGGAAAAAAAAAATTAGGAATTCCTTTGATTTGTATATCACATCGGCAACTGCCAGCATGTGGCAGTTTTCCTAAAGTTAAAGATGCAGTTTTGACAATATGGTTGTTCAGTTATCGATTTTAAGGAGCCAAACTCAAAATGCATGTTCCTTGCACATATATATATATATATATATATATATATATATATATATATATATATATATATATATATATATATATATATATATATATATATATTGTTGTGGTTGACCAAATTCGCAAACCACCATTCAGGTCCCTTAGGTGAGATATCTCGGTAAGTATATGTGTAGTTAGGCCCAAACCCGTTGTCTAGAGGGAATAAATGTCATTCATGAGGGCTGCGACTCTTCAGGATAGCCGTTTTTCTTTTACTATCTTTATTTTGGACCAACCGCCATTATTACCACCACCAACCACATCTCAACAGCCATCACAACAACAACCACCAACCACAACGCCGCTTCACCACAACCGCCACGACCTTTACCGTCACAACTCGCCACCATCGCATCACCGTCATCTCGCGCCACTCGTGGGCACCGATGCTGGACTCGTGTAGAGCGCGCACCGAGCAGTGTGTTCAAAAGCATCACGGACTTTCCGCAGAAAAACGGATCAAAAACGACTCATGCCCACTTTTGTTCCGTCCAATCGGTGAGCGAGGGGCGATTTGGCCCCGCCTCCAGGGCGTTGGAGGGCGGTCGCTATATGCAAATTCATGGATCAAAAAGCATTCACGCCCACTTTTCCTCGGGCCAATGGGGAGCCAGCAAGAGAGGTGAAAGGTCGGAGGCAGAGGGTCAAAGATGAAGGAGCGAGGCCACGGGGGATATAAGGGGCCGCGTTCGTCAGTCGAGGCAGTTCAGTTCGCGGAGGAAGAGTTGAGTTGAAGTGGCAGTTCGCAGTTGGGAGTTTGCGGAGTCGGAGTGAAGAGGACGGAGCTGTGGAGAGGCGGCGGCGGCGAAGGCGGTTGAGGGGGTGCTCGCGTCGGATTCGAGGAACTGAGGAGAGAGAGGCCGGCGGCGCGACCGAGGTCGTGGTGGAGACGCTCGTCACGGGACCCGAGATTTTATGAAATCCTCCTTTCCCCGAGCATCAGCAACCCCCTCCTGTTTCCCCCCGCGCTGAGATAGTGCGACAAAGGGGGTCCCCTTCCCACCCCCTACCAGACACTGTCCGCGAGGCCCGCGGAGTTGAGGCACCACCGCCGCTCCGCGTTTCATCATCAGACGGGTAGGCCCGACACGGTCTCGGCCCCAGGCCCGCCTACCCCCTCATCCTGGAGGGTGGTTCTCTTTTCTTTTGCTTTGGGAATATGTGTTGTCGGCGCCGTCTGTGAAGTAAAATTGTATAAGTGTTGCCGAGTGCCCGGTAGTCGGATAGATCTGCATTGTCGCATTTGCTTTTTGTCTTCTTCTTTTCCATGTGCTTTTGGAGGAATTGTATATGTGTGCTTTCCGTTCATCGCGAAATAAATGTGCTTATTATTGAACTGTTTTCCCGCTTCGCTTCGTCATTTCTTTCATTGAATCCCCATCTTGCTTCACGTAAAGGGTTGGTCGTGGGCAAAGACGCCCGATAATTAATCGAACCGTCGAGGCCGACGAATAACACCGCTCGGTTATCCCGATAGTACGGAACGGGTCGCTTAAGTGGCCCGTGTCCGAAGTCGACCTGTGGCGAGGTGCGATCGCCCGGTCTACCCTCCGTGTGGGTACTTAGGTAGGTCGAATTTGGCGAGCAACCCTATCCCACACGGGTGGCGATTGGCTCGATCGCGGTGAGACCGAAAGGTCCACCCGTGACTGGTTCCCGGCGTTAGTCCGAGAGGGTCACGACTGGATTGTCCGTCCGGTGGGCGACGTGCCGCGATTCGAGTTACGTGGCCGTTCGCACGCCGGCGGGCGCGAATCCGCGACAATATATATATATATATATATATATATATGTATATATATATATATATATATATATATATATATACATATATATATATATATACATACATATATATACATACATATATATATATATATATACATACATATATATACATATATATATATATATATATATATACATACATATATATATATATATATATATATATATATATATATATACATACATATATATATATACATACATATATATATATATATATATATATATATATACATACATATATATATATATATACATATATACATACATATATATATACATATATATATATATATATATATACATATATATATATATATATATACATATATATATATATATATATATATACATATATATATATATATATATACATATATATATATATATATATATACATATATATATATATATATATACATATATATATATATATATGTGTATATATATATATATATATATATATATATATATATATATATACATATATATATATATATATATATATATATCAGGCTAATTTGTGTATAATAATGTTGGAGTGTTGTATTCATGGAAGCGATATAAAATTGGTCTCAAAGGCACGTGTGTGTGTGTGTGTGTGTGTGTGTGTGTGTGTGTGTGTGTGTGTGTGTGTGTGTGTGTGTGTGTGTGTGTGTGTGTGTGTGTGTGTGTGTGTGTGTGTGTGTGTGTGTGTGTGTGTGTGTGTGTGTGTGTGTGTGTGTGTGATGTACGAGAGAATGAGAGAGTGAAAGACAGTGAGAGGAAGCAGGATGTTACATTTTCATGCATGTGTGGCTACGCAGACTCACCGAGTGATATGCTTGTCGGCACCAAAGGCAGAGGCTCTCGTTAGCCATTGAACAGGGTGCCTCAACCTGGGCCGTCCTGACACATGTCTGCTGCTTGGCATCTACAATCCAATGTGTAAAAGGGGCGGTAAGGGGTGGGGGAATCATCTTGCTGTTGAAAAGTTTATGCTCAGTGTTGTAGTCAAAATCATTGCAACAGAATGAGCACACCTGTTTTGGGTTGGGTTGGGTTCATGGTAAAACAATGACTTACAAAGGAGAGTTGTATTCTTTTAAATAGGTTGGGTCAGTTGTTGAACTGAAATGCAAGACCAAAAACTTATTTATGCCTGTTTCGGAAAAGAGAAACAATGAATAAACAAACAAATTGCGTGAAAATACAGCTATCCGCATGGACATTACATAAATCGTGTTGTTCTCCACTCTGTCAAAAACCTGAAAATGTTTTTTTTTATACTTTGGACAAGGTTCATGCATTTCCAACTACAATGAGGAGGTGCTTTAACAAGTCATAAAAGATTGTTGTAGCAGGGATTTAACCAAGGACCTCTGTTTATTTTGACATAATCATTTCACATAATGTAAGCACAAGGAGATCAAAATCTGCAAAGTAGTGAGTGAAAATAAATAAATGAAAGAAAGAAAAAAGAAAAAGAAACACACTGCAAATTATCACTATCCATTTAGGATTCTTAACCCTTTGAAACCTAGCGACCGTTTTTCCAGCCACTATTCAAGCCTCCAAATACCTGAGTGGCTGGTTTACTGGTCGCCACTCAAACCTCCGTATATCCGAGCGGCCGGTTTACTGGCCACTATTCAAACCTCCATATACCTAAGTGGCCGGATTTTTTTTCCAGCGAGACCATGGTGGAGGAGCCGAAAGTCCAAGGAGCTCATGGTTCAAAGGGTTAAAATAACTCAAATTTAGTCTTTGGATGGAATCAACATAATATTAATCAAGGTATGCTAACAGCCATGGGAAGCAAGGATAAAGCTGATATTTCGGGTGTTAACCCTAACTTCGTTGGAGAAAAAGAGACGATGGGTTAACACCCGAAATATCAGCTTCCCCTTGCTTCCCACGTCGATTAGCATACCTCAATCAATGTTCTGTTGATTCTGCCCGTTGCTCTACCTGTTCGCAGACACACATCGACACGAGACAGTTCACGAGCAAGACTAGTTCCTCATTCAAATGTATTCACTCTGTCACCCACTCACTTCATTCATTACCAACCAGTGCCACAGCGAAGCAGGAGTTCCGGGTTGGGGAGCACGAACTCAGCATACTGATGCAGACCAGGTGGAGCTGGGTCATGGTAACGTAAAGTGAGTGGCACCCACAGACTGACATGATCACCCTTCTCCGTTTGCTCAGTGCCCTCTTTGTTGTTTGACAAGCTAGCAAAAGCAAGCAACACAATGGGAGATGCCGCTGCAGTGCGAGCCTCAACATCCACTTTGGAAAGAACAAAAATCTGGAAGAGGAAGGGTGAAGATGGTTGTATGAATCTATCTTAGACACCTGTGATCGAGTATCTACAAATATATCCAGTTAATCCCACTAAGTAATCATTAATCGAGCAAAATATTTATTTCACATTCGGATCAATTTTTACAATCTCCTTATTTTTACACTTGTGCTTCCTTTCTTGTGCATACCCCACTCCCCTAACCCCTATTTGGTGAATGAATTGCTATTTTTTTAAAAAATTTCTTCAAAAATACATTTGGTATTGGACTGAACATAATTTTCAGGGGGATAATTCCAAAACAAAATGAACTGGAAGGGCACTCAGTAGAGCGCATACCTTCGCCCTGCAATGCCTGATCCATAAGAACATATCAGGCCCAATACATTTTTGAAATATCATTCTATATATCGTTTTTCTCCCCATATCTCAATGGTGAAGAATCACTTGAAAATTTAAATCATTCTCGTATACAGATCCGGATTCGGATCTTTTCCAACATCGAATCAATTCTTCCTTGTCACACGCCAAACCTGTTCACCAAGTTTCATCCGAATCCATCCATAACTTTTTGAGATATCGTGATATATATTGTTACGAATCTGGAAACCATTCGCATTCACACATACAGCAGTCCCATAGTTCAGTTATCTCGTTAAGTATATGTGGATAGTTAGAATCCCTCCCCTATGTCTAATGGGTTAATTTCATGTGTGCGCTGCGGGTTTCTTTTATCGTCAGGTTTTTTACACCTTTAAATCTACCAACGCCAACAAAACCCTCACACCACTCCTCCTCCTACTCTGCGGGCGAACAAGCGCTTCACCCACCCAACTTTCACTTCACATCACGGCGCCATAACGCACATGTTTCTGACTACGGACGTGGGCAGAGCCCCCTCGCCTCAGAGCTCTGACTCCACCCCATCAAAGAAGAATGTCTCCCCTCTCGACACTGGGGAAGACAAAAGATCCTCTCTCAGGGGAGGAGCACCGAAACACCCCTCCTCCAATCCCGGCTGGCCACCACGACACCCAAAAACGCCCCATCCAATCCGGAGGCGAGTTACCCGAAAGTGGATCCCTCCACCCCGCACGGGGGAGGGATAAGAAGGATCGCGACCTGTATCCGGGGGGTTCCTTGGTTGCTTGGAGGTCGTTCCTTGCTTATGGTCTGCTGGGCTCTCTTGGTCGTCGGTCATCGTTCGTGGCTGGCCGGGTCGTTCGTAGGATCCTGGCTGCGCTCGTTAGATTCTGGTTCGTGGGTTCAAATCCCACCGTGGTGGGCTGTGTTGGAGCGCTTGAGCTGGGGATCCCCGTTCCCTTCCACAGACTCCGAGCTCAACAAGTGCGAGTTCGTAAAACCGCACGAGGCGGCCAGGTACCCGACCAAACTCTAACCCCCAGCCCTCCGCTGCTGGAGGGTCCGAATAAGGTCTAAGTCACATTTGCTCTACGGCGAGGATACGGCGGCCGTACGCCCTCTGAATTGACAGAAACGTGTGGCGGCCGCAGAGTTTCTGCGGTGGCCTCAGGGTGGCCCTACGCCGTTTGGCTTTCTTTTACAGGCCGTAGGGGTCGCCGTGGAATTATAACGCGGAATCATAACTTTTTTCATTTCAACGTTTGCCGTCGCAATTCGACAAGCCGAAAAAAAAAAAACTGGTAAAAAAATAAAAAATAAAAGAATTAACCCATTCGTTACCGTCCGTCTGGCCGCACGTTCGCCCTGCGGTCGCCTTGCGGGCACCTTGAAAATTATATGGCCGCCGCAGGGCCCCCTTAAGGTCACCGTGCGACATCAAATCAAAGACCGTACGGCACCCCCACGTTTTCGGTCTCCACAATTTATAAATACGCCGTGCGTCTACCCGAAAAATAAAAACATATGTGACTGCTACATTGTGTGACCGTGGAAATACTGCGGCCGCCGTATAATTGCTAGTGGCCGTAGATTTTGGAGACCCCACGGCCGCCGTGGCAAATGTGACTTCGACCTAAGGGCCAGTTGGCTCTATTTCTTTTTGGGTGTGTGTGTCCGTCTGTGGCCAGTCTTGTAAGTAAAACTGTTCAGTGATTGCCATTGTACATTTGCCTGCATTTATATTCGTGATCAAGTCTGCTCTGTGTTTCCCTCCCTATTGCCTATTGTAAATAAATAACTGTTAAATGTTCCAGTTCGTTGTCTGCGTTTTCTTTCATTGACCCAGTATGGTTCGGGTTTGAGAATTAGGGAGGCAGATTGTGCCGTAAATTGTTATTTGGGCCGGCGCGGCTTTGGTAATTCCCACTCGGTTACGCTGGATCCGAGTCGGTAACAGTGACTCGGTTCGGACAAAGCTGGCCGAGGGTGTGGCTTCCCCGGTAGTGAGACCGTGCGGCTAATTAGGTAAATTGGAATCAGGCAAAAAGACCCTAACTGCGCGGTCGAAATATTGGCGTCCACGATACATTAAGTGACCCGTCGACTTCGGAGTTATCCAGAGTAACGACCTTCAATTCCGGGTGTTCGGGTGGAGACGGCCCAACTGCTCCATCTAGCGGTCGTTCCTCGCCCCCGAACCCGGCACTCCAACAATATATCGGTTTAGCCCTATCACTCAATGGTGAAAAATCAGTTTAAAAATTATCAGATCCGGATCTTCACCAAAATTTCTTCAATTCTTCTTTGTCACACACCCAATGTGTCCACCAAGTTTCGTCTGAATCTGTCCAAACTTTATGAGATATGCTATACACCCGCACCCCGACATTAGCGGTTCCTTGTCTTCGTGGTTGATAATTTGCGACATGCTCCTACATTTGCGGGAAATCGCCCCGCATATTTGCAGCAATTTATTTTTCCATGAGCCGCAAGCATAACATAGTTCTAAAACATATCTTCCGCGAGCCACACACAAAGCAGCTGGATGTACGTACAGTACAATACTGTACCGACGCAAAAAAACATATCTTCCAAGAGCCGGGAACATGACCCGCTTCCTGGACGTGTATTGGAGCTTAGCAGGATAAACAGTTTCGTGGGACATCTCACCATGTGCACTTTAAACATACGGTACTGTATGTACTGTACTGTAGCTTCATGGGATAAACATAGTTTTGCGGGATGTCTCACCTGTGCAACACGACATTCCTGTTTAACTCCCATGAGTTACTTTCAGAATGAAAACACCAACAGCATCTATTGATGTATCCAGTAATTACCAGGTCGCCACATACAGACATTACACAATGGAAACATTCAGCGCATCTTCGTGTAAATCACAATCTTGCTACAAACAGCACCATCTGAGCTGTTACATTTTAAAAACGCTCAGCATAATCTACCTGAAGATAGGAAAGACATCATGTCCTGTGAATTAAAGAATGGAAATGTTCAGCATATCTTTTAGTGTAATTAGCAGCTAGCAACATACGGACTAATTACACAATGGCATCACTCACCACATCTATTATCAGCTGCCAAATACAACATCACCCACAAAAAATCCCCCACAAACAATGCGCAGACGACTCACAGTGTCCTGGATCGCCATCATTCTGTCCCGTTGCTCTGACCTGTGTATTGCTTCTCACTCCGTTCATTCTTCGAAAATGGCTCCCAAGGATTGAGGATAACACTCAGAAGGTATGCCTCCAAACAGACCACTGATAAAGAAGGTGAAGCTCCTTCACGACCATCTCTCTAGCACGGGTGGTGCAATCATGAGCGCGGCAGGTACAAGTGGCACCTCCAGCCCGTTTACAGCGAGCAGGGGGTGGTTCCACCACTTCAAGGCACGATATAATTTGCGCAGTGTCAAGATCGTAGGGGAGCGTGCCTCCACAGACCACGAAGCGGCCAAGGCATTCCCTGCAGAATTCGCAAGCCTCATCGAGGAGAAGGGGCACCTGCTGGACCAGGTCTTTAACGCTGATGAGGCCAGCTTGTTTTGGAAAAAGATACTGACCAGAACGTTCAACTCTCAGCACGAGAACAAAGCAGCCGGCTTCAAGGCCGCAAAAGGACCGGGTATCCCTTCTCCTCTGCGCAAACACCTCAGGGGACTTCATGGTAAAGCCCAAAATGCTCTACTGTTCCCTGAACCCATGTGCGCTGAAGACCAGAAACAAGCAGGTACTGTCCGTGTAGCGAAGGGTGAAAGGGAAGGCATGGGTGACGCCTGAACTTTTCATGGACTGGTTCCATTACTGTTTCGTTCCTCAGGTCGAGAGGTACCTGGCAGGAAAGAACCTTTCGTTCAAGGTACTCTTGCTGCTTGACAACGCTCCTGGCCACCCCAAGGACCTGAATGGTGCTCACCCGAACGTTGAGGTCATGTTCCTGCCGCCCAACACCACCTCCCTCACCCAGCCGCTCGACCAAGGGGTAATGTCAACTTTCAAGACATTTTACCCGGAGCACCTCAGCTTCGATGTCATCATCGTCGTCATTTCGCAAAGTTACATATGCTGTGTTTGTTTAATAAAAAATTGAAATAGTACATGATGTTGTTTTTTTTGGTTTCATGGTATGGTACTGTATGGTTAAGAGACATTAAAATGCATTCTTCAATAAATTCGAAACGGTACCTGGTGTTATCGTTTTTTGGGGATTTTTTTGTAAGCATCTTAAAAGAAACTGTAATCGTGCATTTGTGGACAAAAACATTTAAAACTTTAAAAACAGGCACGAACCAGGAACCGCCACGAACCGATAACATTATCCCCCTTGTCCCCATTGTACCAATTCCCCGACTTTGGTGGTGTTGCCATTTGTGGCCTTTTTCATGAACCAGGATCCACTGCGAAATGATAATGTTATCTCACTTGTCTCCATTGTAACAATGACAAAACACTTGTGGATTCTTTCCCCACACTCGTGGATTTTAACCCGACACTCGAGGATTTTTCACAGGTTGGGAAATCCCCGGAACCTATCCTCCCATTGAAACATTCATGGGGTTTTCCCCACATTCGTGGGGTTTTCCCGGAATTTATCCCCAACGAATGTCAGGGTCCTGGTGTCGATCATTTTTGGCCACATCTCTCAATGGTGAAGAATGACTTGAAAATTTTTCGAATCCAGATCCGGATCTTCACAAATATTGAATCAATTAGTGCTTTTCACACACCCAACATGTCCACAAAGTTTCTGCTGAATCCATCCACAACTTTTTGAGATATTGTGCTATATATCGTTTTTGGCCCTATTTCTCAATGGTGAAGAATGACTTGAAAAATTCTCAAATCCGGATCCAGACCTTCACCAAAATTGAATTGGTCCTTTTCACACACCCAACCTGTCCACAAAATTTCATCCAAATCCATTCACAACTTTTTGAGATAACATGCAATATCGTTTTTCGGTCCCATCTCTCAACGGTGACGAAGCAGTTAAAAATTAAATAATTCTCATATGAAGATCTGGATTTGGATCTTCACCAAAATTGAATCAATTCTTCCTGGTAGCATTCCCAACCTGTCCACCAAGTTTCGTGTGAATTCATCTATAACCTTTTGAGATATTGTGCTGTATATCATTTTTGGCCCCATCTCTCAATGGTGAAGAATCACTTGGAAAAATTCTCGGATCGGAATCCGGATCTTCAGAAAAATCAAATAAATTAGTCCTTGTCACACACCCAACATGTCCACCAAGTTTCGTGTGAATCCATACACAACTTTTTATGTGTGAGTATAGCCCGCAGTTGGAATTTTTGCAACTTTTTTTTTCTTTTACGTATAACCCACGGGTTATTTGCATGAAAATACGGTATTTCCAGATGTGATTCAAGCAATTAAACAGAAGCATAACTAAAACCACACTTGGTGGAGCGCATACCTCCACCAGGCTGAACAGTTTACGTTTTGTATCCCACTGATTGGTCCGGATGCAGATCCGGCCTTTCGTCCTCGTCACACACCAAAATCGAATCGGCTTGTTCTTGTCACCTGCCCAACTCGTCCACCAAGTTTTGTCATAATCCGTACACAACTTTTTGAAACATCGTGGTATATATCATTTTTTGTCCCCATCTCTTCGTGGGAAAGAATTCTACTGTCTGCCTTCGGGATGACTCCTTCGCCATTCTCCACTGAATTTGAATAGACAAACGGATCATTGGATAAACAGATAATTGAATAGATAACTAAGACAGTTCATAGAACATATTACCCACACTGGGTTCAGAATAACACTGCAGAACACAAAATAATTTCACAAGATTACCTCTGTTTATGCAGTGCGTTATACACCACCTTATTTAACATGTTGTTTACTTATTTAACATGTAATTTAACATATATTTAACAAAATTCTGCGAAGCAGAAGGATTTTGAAAGTGCAAAGAAGACTATTTGTGTTCAAGTAAATAATTCAATTGAGATTTTAAAGGTAGTAGGAAAAGACTTTTTTCGGAAGTTGCCGCTGCTGCTGCTGCAGTCTTTTACACTACCTTATTTAACAATTAACACGTTACATTAGTTATTCATGCCCGTTGTTTGTGTCCTCTATGACGTTCTTAAAAACTAACTTCCCTGTTTGGAATGGTTTTCAATTTTGTTTTCCTACTAAACAGGCAGATACACTAAAAAAACAACTCACTCCTCTCTGTGCATATGCGATCGGGACGAATTCAGAACCAAAGTTCTGTTCAACTGCGAGTTTGTTTTCCGTTTTTCAACTACAAGTTTTCAACTACAAGTTTGTTCAACTACAAGTTTTCAACTACAACTACATTCAATATAAATTAAGTTGTTCCTTGATTCAAAAACTGACATTTGCAGACACACAGACAGGCAGAACTGAACCAATTGCTTAACCTCACTTTTCACTTTGCATGTGTGGGGTAAATAGATAATGGAATAGATAGAGTGCATTCACAAAGCATTCACACCCCTTGGTGTTTGTCACATTTTGTTGTTACATCCTGAATTTAAAATGGATTAAATTTATATTATCACCGATTTACCAAAATATCCCAAAATGACAAAGTGAAAACATGTTTTCATAATTTTTACAAATTAATTAGAAATGAAAAGCTGAAATGTCTTGCGTCAATAAGTATTCAACCCCTTTGCTATGATGATCCAATTTCCTTTGATCATCCTTGAGATGTTTCCACAACTTGGTTGGAGTCCACTTGTGGCCAAGTCAATTGATTGGACATGATTTAGAAAGAAACATACCTTTCTATACAAGGTCCCACAGTTGACAGGACATGTCAGAGTAGAAACTCCACCATGAAGTCCAAGGAACTCTGTAGAACTCTGAGATATAATTCTAAGGAGGCATAGATCTGGGGAAGGGTACAAAATCATTTAAAGTGTTGAAAGTTCCCAAGAGCACAGTGAGCTCCATCATTAGGAAATTGAAAGAATACGGAATTACCCAGACTCTTCCTCAAGCTGGCCGTCCGACCAAACTGAGCAACCTGGAAAGAAGGAGCTTGGTCAGGGAGGTGACCAATAACCCAATAACCCAATAACCACTCGAACAGAACTACAGAATTCATTGGCTGAGATGGGAGAACCTGCTGGAAGGATAACATTCTCTGCAGCACTTCACAAATCTAGGCTTCATGGGATTGGCCAGAGGGAAGCCACTCCTGAGAAAAAAGGCAAATGACAGCATGCCTGGAGCTTGCAAAAAGGCACGTGAAAGTCTCAGAGCATGAGGCAAAAATATTCTGTGGTCTGATAAGACAAAAATTGAGAACTCTTTGGCCTAAATGCAAAGTGCTACATCTGGCGGAAGCCGAGCACAGCTCATCAACCATCTAACACTATCCCTAGCGTGAAGCATGGTAGTGGCCGCATCATGCTATGGGGATTCTTTTCAGCAGTAGGGACTGGGAGACTTATCAGGATAAAAGGGAACAAGGAATGGAGCCAAATAAAGGCAAATCCTTGAGGAGAACCTGCTTCAGTGCAAAAGGACCTTCGAATGTGGTGAAGATTTACATTCCACAAGGATAATGACCCCAAACATACAGCCATAGCAACATTGGAATGGCTTCAGAACAAGAATGTGAAAGTCCTTGAGTTGTCCAGCCAAAGCCCAGACTTGAATCCCATTGAGAATCTGTGGAAAGACTTGAAGATTGCTGTTCACTGACGCTCCCCATCAAACTTGACAGAGCTTGAGCAAATCTGCAAGGAAGAATGGGAGAAAATCCCCAAATCCACATGTGCAAAGCTGATACAGACATACTCAAGAAGACTCGAAGCTGTAATCGCTGCCAAATACACTTCAACAAATGACGTGGGGGTTGAATAATTATTGATGCAAGATATTTAGATTTTCATCTTTAATTAATTTGAAACAAAATTCTAAAAACACATTTTTACTTTGTCATTATGGGGTATTTTGTGCAGATCGGTGACAAAAAAAAACAACAATTTAAATTTAATCCATTTTCAATTCAGGCTGTATCACAACAAATTGTGACAAAAGTCGAAGGGTGTGAATCGTTTATGAAGGCAGAGTATGTGTCAGTATTGACTGTGTTCTCACAATCCCCACCTCAGAGTGGATGTGCTGGGGCTGTGCATACAGTTTATGAGGGTCTGGAAAGGCACCTTGTGGCAACCTCTCTCGAAGAAGCACAAAGCAGGCAGGTGGCTTCAGGGGGACAGCAAACCTCAAGGTCGTTACGAGATCTCTAGAATGAAACAAGTGATGGAACAAAATTAAAAATTAACAAGCAAAGGAATATATATATATATATATATATATATATATATATATATATATATATATATATATATATATATATATATATATATATATATATATATATATATATATATATATATATATATATATATATATATACGAAAGAGATCTTAAATTCAAGAGTACATGACTTTCAAAATGATGTATTGTTATGGATTTTAGAATCCGGTCTGATGAATGCATCCACACATCCAGGTCCTCAGACAGTTATTTCCTTAAATCCATCTTCAGATTAGCCCCATCCCCATGTCTCATGGGATTTTAAATGTGATGCCTTGAGAAGGGTAAAGGATAGATCCCCTCTCTTATGGGAAGCTTTTTTTTTTCTTCTTTACGACAGACACGTTCACACACATTTCTTTCACGAGCTCTGAAGGCCGCCATCATTTTTCCTCAGCAACATTTCTTTCATGAGCTCTGAAGCCCACCCTCATTTTTCCTCAGCAGCATTTTCGCGAGCTCCGACGCCTGCCTTTTTTGATAGCGCACGGGTTGTCATGGTAACCATGCCCCAGTGGGGTGGGGTGAGCTTGGGGCGGACGACACCCCGTAGAGACGCCCCGAAGATATAAAAAGACGTTCCGTGAGGAGAGGAAAAGGCGAAAGAGGGAGGTTTTGAAGTGAAAGAGACGTTCTGTGAGGAGATACGTTTTTGAGAGTGGGGAAAAAGCGAAAGCGATACGTTCTGAAGAGAAAGATATACGTTCTGAGATAATAAAAAAAGCATTAACGAAAGAGGTACGAGAGAGAAGCGAGCAAGAAGCGGGTGTAGGCGCGCAAAAGAGAAGGAAGCGTGCGTGTGGGTGTCTGGCCAGCGCCAACAGCGAGACGGTTCATCCTGCCCAGAGCTTCGGCAAGCGAGCGTGTGGACTGGCGTTCAAGGCTGCCCCGCGAGAGGCTGTACGACAAAGCTGGGTGCTGGTGAGGGACGTGACACGTACGCACACATTTCAGAACGTTTGTTGCTTCATGGACGACTTTCTGGTGAGCGAGATGATTTTCTCCCCCTCCCCTCCCTCTGAATGATCCGTGGGGTACCCTTGTCTGTGTTTAACTGACATAAGTAAGTTAACCCCTGTTAAGCTTCTGCTCTTTGTCTCTTTCGTGGCATTTTGATTGATTTTGTTTGGAAATTCTTGATTTACCTCAGCAAATAAAAAGTTTTTTAGTTATTAATTTAATTATTAATAAATTATTTGTCGATTTCCAACCTGTCCGTGTTTGTCCTTTCCTTCATTGGTCTAGCATTGTTAGAACCGAGATAGACTGGGAGGTAATTACCACAGATTTGACCAAAAAATTGTCGGCATGCACCAGCGGTTAAAATGCTCGGCCACCCTAATTAAAATCTAATCACATAACATTGGTGCTTTGCCGAGGGCGCGTTCCCTGCTCAGGAAACCATGTGACCTCTAGTTAAACGGAATAATTAGACGGTGGACACTGGAACTCGTGGTTAACTGGGTGGCGTTCGTGGTTCTAAAACAACCCACCATACCACAACGTTAATTGTGAGCGGTGGCCCCAGGTCCGGCTCTACCGAGGATTAATCCCCATGAGTGACAAACTGGTATCTCGGTATCCGGCACCACAAGAGTATGAATGCTTAATGAGGCCTTTTGCACATGCACTGCGTGTTTGTTTTTAGTGACTCAGTTCTGCTTGCTGGGCACTTTAAACCTGCCGTTACTCACGCGCAGTGTGCAATTCAAGCAGTCTTTTAAACATAAATTTCAGCATTTAAAAGAAAAGAGTGGCAATTTCAGGGTGGTTAACCATAATGCAAATCGGACTCGCAGAGATTTAGGAAATATGAAAACAATCCGTGGATGAGAGGTGTTGAGTTGAGGTGGTACAAGCTAGCAGTATACACACTTCATTGTTCTGAAGCCATTCCAGTGTTGCTATGGCTGCATGTTTGGGGTCATTATCCTTGTGGAATGTAACACACACACACACACACACACACACACACACACACACACACACACACACACACACACACACACACACACACACACACACACACACACACACACACACACACACACCTTGAACCGAACAAACAACATATTTATAACACTTCTCACTGCTCCCGCCCCACCCTCCCCTCCAACATGATTAATAGTAGATATAATTATTTTAAACTTCCCTGATGCATTTACTAGCCCCAGATATGACATCGCCACTGCTGGTAAGAATCACCCAAACGAGGTACGGTGTCTCCCTCCAACTGTTTTGTTTATGCAGACGCACCCTAGCATTTTTACAGGTAATTTTCCAAGTATTTTCAGCTTCTTTTAGAAGCTGTGTTCACCATTTTAGGTCATAATCCTTATCGCACATGCACGATAGCAGTTCACATGCTCCGAAGATCGCTATTAGTCGGGGTTTCTGCACATGGGCGCTGAGCATTCTGGGTGGATTGTGTCACTTTCAAAGTCCCGTATCTTCTTACTACAATTCACCGTCTGCGGTACCTGGGAACAGACAGACGGACAAAAACGGCTGAACCGATCGCAACCATTTTTTGGGTGTGTAATCCTGGGACCCCTTGGAGTAAAATAGGCATAAATATGATAACATGACCCCCTTGACGGCTCCCGTAGAGAGCGGGTGCTTCTAGTTATTTTAAATTCAAGGCCCATTGAGAAGCTTGTTGTAAAACTTGCAAACACATGCACATAACATGCAGAACAAATCACAAGCACACAAAAACAACAAAGCATGTGTAACCGTTGAAAAAATTTTTTTAAACCAAAATTACTTGTGAATAAATTATTTGTATTTCAAAGGAGAATTTAACACGAAGCAAAGAAAATCATTGATGAAGTGAAGAATACGAAGTTAGTAAGCAAATCCACTGCTCCCCCTCCCCCCCCCACAAAAAACAAACAAATAAATAAATAAACCAATGTCACCCTCAGGGTGACCCGTATCTTGCCAAAAGATGACCACGTGTGACTTCTTTAAGGTCACACTGAGGTGAACAGAGCTGCTATCCACCAGGAGCGACTCCTTGAGGAATATCTACCGACGAGAGATTCCGATGAGAATCGTTCTACAGAGTAACCATGAAAAATATGCGTTTGCCTCATAACGTCACCAAATGACGTCATAATGTCTCACGCTTGACATATCTAGAAAGCACTCATCGAGGTGTTCAATTTGAGGTACTACACGATATGGTTCCTAAAAACTAGTGCGACTAGTGCGAAATGCCATATAGCCTCTATGACGTTATATTGTTCCTGGAATGTTCCGGAGGAACTTTTGCACCGAAGGTCATAATCCTTGACCTTTGACCTTTAAAAAGGCCACAAAGGTCAAATTTTCAAAGTTGTGGGAATCGAACCGGGTTTTCGACATTTTGCAGCCGTTGATTGAAGGTCGCTATAATTAATGATAACTTGGTGAAAAATCATCACATCGTCTCATCCTTGACTTCTGAAACGATCTACATCGTCAAACACCGCTCGTGGACCATCGTCGTCTTCAGACTTGTCCGATTTTATGATCATTCACCGAGGGCGGTGACATATCCACGTTTAAGCGGACAAGACGCGAATAAACAAAGATTTCTTGAAATCGGCCTGAAAATGTATCGGCTTCCCGAGTCCTGACACGTTTGTTGTTGTTGTTGTTGTTGTTGTTGTTGTTTAGAAACAGTGATAGCTGTCGTTAAGGTGACCACAAGTTACCTGTGAAAACCACTTCCGAGGCTCGTCCTGATGAGGGTTATGTTCGGAGTATCCGCGGCGCTCAAGGACCAAACACTGAGGAAATACACACACGAGCATAACGAGCATAACGAGCACCAGGCCATGACGACCGTACGTATCCCTACGTCATTGTGTCCTCATGTCGATTTGTTTAAAATTTGAGTTGAATAAAG
Organism: Eptatretus burgeri; assembly: GCF_056783735.1. Classification (NCBI taxonomy): domain Eukaryota; kingdom Metazoa; phylum Chordata; class Myxini; order Myxiniformes; family Myxinidae; genus Eptatretus; species Eptatretus burgeri. The sequence continues at coordinate 39,143,549 of NC_140962.1, forward strand.
CTCCTCGTATCCATTATTATATATATATATATATATATATATATATACACGTAAGAACCACGCACCGAAATCTTTGATATCGACTTTTTTGCATATTCCTATTTTATGAATAATAGACAACGATATAAGGAGGAATCACGGCCAAGCTTGAATGTTTGGTGCAAACACATTGCGATAATCCCGTGAGATGGCCACGCCCACCGTAAACCACGCGCAGGTCTTCAACGTCAAGCAAGCACGTTATTTAATTATCATGTCGTTTTCTCATTGTTTATGGTGAAGGTCTCAGGATCACAATAACTCAAGAATGATATTAGGATAGGATAAGGTGGGTAAACATTTGCACTTCCCCAAAACGATCCAAGCAGACCGGTTATATATGCGAACCAGGACGGGGTGTCGTGGTGCTCGTGGTGCTCGTGGTGCTCGTGGTGCTCGTGGTGCTCGTGGTGCTCTTCCTTTGCAATCCTACTGCTTGTGGTGTTCGTCAACAGGGTTGGCTTGGTGTTGATATACAGATAAATAAATCGACTGCAGCTGTCTTCGCAGGAATTCTCCTGGGTAGTAAATGAAATCTAGTGCATGTGACGTAAGTACTAGTTTGTACACGTCATTTCCATGTGCTGTTTTGTACACATGATTTCTGGAATGAGACCGCACTGCTTTTTCCCTGGTGTTGGCCTAATGGTCCGGGTGGTGGTCTTGGGATCCTAGGATCCTGAGTTCAAACCCCACTCGGCTGTTGAATTAATACCAGGTGGGGTTGACTCTGCCTGTCGTCCTTCCAAGGTCGACAAAATGAGTGCCAGCATTCTGGTATCATGCGTCGGAGTGGTGACCCATCCAGGATTGTGCTCAATAGCCAAGGAGACTCATGCTTCGGCAGCAGCAACGCTCTGCACAGAGTCTGTTCCCAATGGATGGATGGCCCACGGTGCTTGGTCGGTAATCCGCTGGTTGGCTTGAGACGTGCTCCTGTTTCTCCAGCAACAGTTTGAACTTGTGAATAAAATGGTGATACTCAACAGTTGCAGAAATGGTTGATTTATCCAATTTATCCAAGGTTGATGCACGCGTGTGCAGAAACCTCCAGTAACAAAATAAATCATGGCGGCCTTGAGATCTTTCATGCCTAAAAAAAAAATGAGACGACTAAAAAAACTTTTAAAGAAGCCGAAAGTATCTGTAAAACGTATCTGCGAGAAAAGGGTGTTCCTCGATCTGCACAACGAAACAGTTGGAGAACTTCCTGATCAACTCATTCAAAAAAAGTCGATACCTTGCAGTCCGTATTGTAAAGACGAACGATATACACACGTGAAGGGCCGATGGTTCATAGATGTGTTCTAACCAAACCTTTGTGATTCTTAACACTAATGGGAAGGTCATATCTGGGGCTTGTCAACGCACAGGGTAAGTTAAACATTACTAGTGCGTGCCCGTATGTGCATGGCCATATGTGCGTGTCCGTACGTGCGTGGCCATATGTGAAAAACAAAAATTTTAAATCGCATGCCAGAAACAACCACACAGGCCATTCCTTCGCTCTCGCGTGCCCGTGCGTGCGTGCCCGTAGGTGCGGGCCCGTACGTGCAGCTTCGTTCCTTCGCTCTCGTAAACAATGGCGGGATTGGGGAATTGTTTCAATTAGATCGGACCAATCGTATCATAAATGGCCATAACTTGGGAAAAACCTGGGAAACAGCTGAAACGGATGAAGAAGAACGATATCAAACCTTGAAGAGGCACATACTCAGTTCCCCAGTGTCAATTGTGATGTCATATTAAACGAAGAAGAAGAAGAAGAAGAATTGTGATGTCAATCTTGCAAAAAAATAAAAAGAGGATTTGTGACGCCATAGCACCGTGTCCTGTCATTGGTTGGCAAATAAATGGCTGTAACATGGGAACCACTTGTCCGATTAATATCAAACCTTGAAAAGGCACATCCTCAGGTCCCCAGCAACATACCTGGCAAGTTTCAATTAGATTGGACCAGTGGCTGTCGAGAAACAGCAGTCGCAGACAGACACACAGACCCGTACGTGCGTGCCCATTCGTGTGTGGCCGTACATTCAAAAAAATATATATATATATATATATATATATATATATATATATATATATATATATATATATATATATATATTTCAAACAGCTGTTTCCCTTGGGATTAATTAAGAATTTGAATAATTATCTCAAACCTTGGGAAAAAACAGCTTTCAAACCTTGGGAAACAGCTGAAACGGATGAAGAACGATATCAAACCTTGAAAAGGCACATACTCAGGTCCCCAGCGTCAATTGTGACGTCATATCAAACGAAGAAGAAGAACAATTGTGATGTCAATCGCGCAAAAAAAAACAAAAAAAACAGAACAGTTGTGACATCATTCGTGATGTCATAGCACCGTGTCCTGTCATTGGTTGATAAATAAATGGCCGTAACTTGGGAAACACTTGAGAAACAGCTGAACGGATGAAGAAGAACGATATCAAACCTTGAAAAGGCACATACTCAGGTCCCCAGCATCAATTGTGACATCATCTATCTATAATTCCAGCAGTGTGTGTGTGTGTGTGTGTGTGTGTGTGTGTGTGTGTGTGTGTGTGTGTGTGTGTGTGTGTGTGTGTGTGTGTGTGTGTGTGTGTGTGTGTGTGTGTGTGTTTGTGTGTTTGTGTGTGTCTGTCTGCGACCGCCGTTTCTTGACGACCGCCAGTCCGATCTGATTGAAACTTGCCAGGAATATTGCCGGGGATCCGTGGATGTGCCTTTTCAAAGTTTGATATCAATCGGACGAGTGGTTCCCAAGTTACGGCCATTTTATTGCTTTTTTTCAGTGTTGGAAAGGTGTATATATCGCAGCTGAAGTGTCGTTCCACCTTATCATGCTATTTTTTCCCCAAAGATATCTCAGAATAATGATAACAGCATAGTAATAATAATAATAATAGCACAATAATTGGCAGTAATAAAAAGAATAACGTGATACAATAACCAATGTTTGTCAACCAATAACGACCTATATATTGTCTGTCAACCAATAATGACCAATAACGTCTGTCAACCAATGACAGGACACGGTGCTATGACGTCACGAATGACGTCACAATTAATGTTTATATATATATTTTTTGTTTGCACGATTGACATCACAATTCTTCTTCTTCTTCGTTTCGTATGACGTCACAATCGACGCTGGGGACCTGAGTATGTGCCTTTTTAAGGTTTGATATCGTTCTTCATCCATTTCAGCTGTTTCCCAAGTGTTTCCCAAGGGCTTGAAAGCTGTTTTTTTCCAAGGTTTGAATTAATTGTTGTGCTTGGTAGACATTTGTGAATACATTTATAGAGAGAGGGGGGAGAGAGGAGAAGGGCAGGAGGGGGGAGAGGATGCGAGAGAGGGGGGAGAGAGGGGGTGAGAGAGAGAGGGGTGTCACAATTCAAGAGAGGGGGAGAGAGGAGGGGGCGAGAGATGTGGGGGCGAGAGAGAGGATGCGAGAGAGGGGGTGAGAGAGGGCGGGAGAGGGGGTGAGAGAGGGGAGGGAGAGAGGGGGTGAGAGAGGGGAGGGAGAGAGGGGTGAGAGAGACGGGTTGTCACAATTCAAGAGAGGGGGAGAGAGGAGAAGGCGAGAGAGGTTGGGGTGAGAGTGGGGGTGAGAGAGAGAGTGGCGCGAGAGAGGAGGGGGGAGAAAGGAGGGGCAAGACTGGGGGGGAGAGAGGGGGGCGAGAGAGAGGGGTGGCATCACAATTCTTCTTCTTCGTTTGATACGACGTCACAATTGACGCTGGGGACCTGAGTATGTTTCCCAGGTGTTTCCCAAGTTATGGCCATTTATGATACGGTTGGTCCGATCTAATTGAAAAAATGCCCCAATCCAGTCGTCGTTTACGAGAGCGAAGGAATGAAGCTGCACATACTGGCACGCACCTACAGGCACGCACCTACGGGCCCGCACTAGTATCAAAAAAAGAAGAAAGAAATAATTGCGATTGTGACAACACTCGTGACGTCATAGCACCGTATCCCATCATTGGTTTAGTAAATAAATGGCCATAACTTAGGAACCGCTTGTCCGATTACTATCAAACCTTGAAAAGGCACATCCTCAGGTCGCCGGCAATATTCCTGGCAAGTTTCATGAGATCGGACCAGTGGTTGTCGAGAAACAGTGGTCGCAGACACACATACAGACAGACACACAGATTGCTGGAGTTACAGATAGACTAGAGTATGCCCGTAGGTGCGTGTCCGTAGGTGTGTGGCCGTACATGCAAACCAAAAAAAAAAAAAATTCAAACCGTGTGCCAGAAACAACAATGACACAGGCCGTTCCTTCGCTCTCACGTGCTCGTACATGCGTGGCCGTATGCACAAAAAAACTATACATATATATATATATATATATATATATATATATATATATATATATATATATATATATATATATATATATACTTTAAAACCGCTTGCCAGAAACAACCACACAGGCCGTTCCGTCGCTCTCGCATGTCCGTACGTGCGTGGCCGTACATGTGTGACCATACGTGCGTGCCCGTAGGTGTGGGCCCGTACGTGCGTGGCCATATGTGCATGGCCTTATGTGCAAAAACAAAAAAGCATTCGTTGTGACGTCGAAAGTGACGTCATAGCACCGTGTCCTGTCATTGGTTGGCAAAAAAATGGCCGTAACTTGGGAACCGCTTGTACGATTAATATCAAACCTTGAAAAGGCACATCCTCGGGTCCCCAGCGATATTCCTGGCAAGTTATTCCTAGCAAGTGCCCGTACGTGCGTAATCCCGTACACCCATCACAGATTTTGTAGTGCATGCCCATACACCCATCACAGATTTTGCAACCAACAGATTTTGAAGGATCTGATGGATGACGTACCTATGGGCATGCCCGTACGTGCAAAAAAAAAAAGAATAAAAAAAATTTGTGACGTCAATCGTGATGTCATAGCACCATGTCCTGTCATTGGTGTGGTAAATAAATGGCCATAACTTGGGAACCACTTGTCCGATTAATATCAAACCTTGAAAAGGCACATCCACAGCGCCCCAGCAATATACCTGGCAAGTTTCAATCAGATCAGACCAGTGGTTGTAGAGAAACAGCTGTCGCAGATGGACACACAGACACACACACAGACACACAGCGTGCCCGTAGGTGCGTGCCGGTATGTGCAGCTTCGTTCCTTCGCTCTCGTAAACGACGACTGGATTGGGGCATTTTTTTCAATTACATCGGACCAACCGTATCATAAATGGCCACAACTTGGGAAACACCTGGGAAACATACTCAGGTCCCCAGCGTCAATTGTGACGTCATATCAAACGAAGAAGAAGAAGAATTGTGACGCCCCTCTCTCTTGCCCCCCCTCTCTTGCCCTCCTCTCCCCACCTCTCTCGTCCCTCTCTCTCACCCCCTCTCTCCCTCCCCTCCCTCACCCCCCCTCTTCTTCCCCTCTCTCACCCCCCTCTCTCCCTCCCCTCTCTCACCCCCTCTCTTCCTACCCTCTCTCCCTCCCCTCTCTCACCCACCCTCTCTCGCCCCCTCTCTCTCACCCCTCTCTCCCTCCCCTCTCTCGCCCCTCTCTCTCACCCCCTCTCTCTCCCCTCCCTCTCACCCCCCCTCTCTCCCGCTCTCTCCCTCCCCTCTCTCACCTAAACACCTCTGAGAAGGACACTGGTGCGAGCCCTGTTTCTTTGATGAATTTTAAAACTGATCCACAGAATCGAGGGTGCTTGTGACTCAGATGGCAAACTGCATCACGTGGTCACGTGATCCCTATGACACGGACAGAATGTATTGGACGCGATCTGGGCTCATCGTACCGAAGGCAGAAAGAGAAAACATGATCCAAATCCTCGGAAACCTTACACCGGTCACACAAACCCCGTGGGGTGACGCCCTATCCTGCGAAGATAGAACTTGAGATTACAATGCCCAAGTCGAAGCCTAAATTAGGTTCGGGGGAACCGAGGAAACGAGCCAGAGGATTCGACCAAAGGGTGCACCTTGTGTCACCACCCACCCTTGTAGAAGGACTCCCACCGATATTGCCATGTATTGTTGATTTTGTATCTAATTACATCAGAGAGTTGTGCCAGGTCCAGCAGAATTGGGGCTTACCAAATCCAACCTTTAGGGCGCGTTTGGCTGCCTGGTCGCAGCTTCATTACCTCCGATGCCGACTTGGGCAGGAATCCAACATCGGTCGACGACCGTGCCCCTCCAATTAGTTTTGTTAACGAGGTGAAACACCTCGAGAATCAGTTCATGCCTGCAACCGGGCGGACAAGACTCAAACGCCTTCAAAGCTGAGAGGGAGTCAGAAAATATAACAGCACTATGAGGGGGTTAAAGTCTATAATCCATTCAAGAGCCAAGATGATGGCAAAAGGTTCGGCCGAAAATACCGAAAGGTGATTCGAAAGGCCAAAAGACTTCGTGACCTTCACATCTGGAATGCAAAAGGCCGCTGCAGAACAAGGTAGATCCGGATTTTGAAAGCCATCAGTGTAGGCACAGAGAGATTGACACCAAACCTTGTTTATGAATTCAACAGTGGTACCGTGTCACGACTGAATAGTCCTTATCTATCTTACCCCATAAATACAGGTGAATTATTGAGACTTTAAGGGTCCAGTGAGGCCATTTGGACACTTTATTTGAAGAATTACAGGATGGGAGTCCAAACCCATCCCTTTAACCGGCCTTACACACTTAAGCCCAAAAGGGGGAGGATGGGGGGATGTGACAAGAGCCTGGTACTCCCAGCAATCTGAAAACAAAGCATTGCCTGGGTGGTTGTCCCCAAAAGAAACGCACTTGGCCCAGTGCTTTCGATTGGAACATTACTTCCCACCGAAGGGACAAGGGCATCTCACCAGCTTCAACCAGAAGAGCACTCACTGGAGTGCTTTTGAAGGCCCCAAGACATATACGGAAAGCTTTAGATTGGACAATTTCCAGCTTCCTGCGGTTGGTTGCGGACATATCCCAAAAGGCTTGACTTCCTTAATCGAAATGAGGATGGATGAGGGCTCTATACAGGAGAAGGAGGCTATCCTGATGTGCCCCTCAGGATGTGCCGGAGACACTACGTAAAAAAGGTTGATGCCATTAGCGCACTTGGAAGTAAATTTGATAATATGGGAATTGCAGGTTAAGCCCCTGTCGAAAGTGATCCCGAAAAAGGACACGTCAGGAGAGGCTTTTCGGACTGTGCCATTAATTGACAACATGACTTCCTCGAACTTCCTCTTGCGGGTTAAAATTACAAATTTGCTCTTGGAACCAGAAATGACGAAGCCCCATATAGAGGCCCTCAGTTTGATACTGCAAACATCAGCCTAGATATGCTTGGCTGTGTGAGCTAGATTCCTGCCCTGGGCCCAGATAGAAATGTCGTTTGAAAACCAAGGTTTACACCAACTCGCACTTCAAAAGATCTGCCAGACAGGAAGTCTCAGAGCCACCAGTAGATTTGCCCTTGATACCTAATTAGTGAATCTTGGACAGAAAACCTTCCCTCCAAACTGTATCATTGGCCTTATGGATATCGAGGAACACTCCCAACAGTGATTCGTGATTGGTAACAGATTTCCTCATACCATTGGTCAGGGAAGCTATACGGTTTGTAGACAAGTGACTCCTGCTGAATCCACTCTGGTGCCGATACAGCATATTGTTCTTTCCCAAGTTGAAGGTCAGATGTTCATTGACCATCTTCTCCATGAGTTTACTGACGACCGAGATGAGCGCCATAGGATGGTAAGATGATGGATTTGTGGGATCTTTTCCTGGCTTGAGAATGTGGATGATAGTGGAATGTTTCCAGGCACTGGGGAGCATTCCTGAAGACCAAACCTTATTGATGAGCACCAGAAATACATCCAGAACCCTCTCATTCATTGAACATTGAATGAGTTCGGGAATTGGGGCCACAAGGGCTATTCTTGGACATTGAGATGGCTTGCCTTATTTCTCGTAGTGAGAAGTCCAGGTTAAATGGAGAGCCAGCCAGACTAACATTGCAGAGAATGGCTTTATGCTGGAGGGAAAAAAATGACGCTTCTCCTCGTTGGACTCCCAAATAGCACATCTCCTGCTAGATTGGAAAAATGAACTCCTAAGGTAGCAGTCATGTCCTGGTTCAAGTAGCGATTACATGATCTTTATCTGTATCTGTCAAAGTTGGGAATATGGAATCTGAAAAAGCAACCACCCCCACCCTACCCACTCAAAGCTTCATGTCAACCTTTCCACCTCCATCTTCACCTCCCCCTGACCCTCTCAATGCTTCCCCCTCAACCCACCCCCTAAATGCTTCCCCCACACCTCACCCTCTAAAAAAATTCCCCACACCCCTCAGTCAAATTTACCCACACCTCACACACTCAAACCTTCCCACTTACCCCAACCCCCAAGCCTCACCCTGCTCCCACATAGCTTCACCTTGCAATAGGTAAAGCTAACAGGATAGGTAAAGCTAATCCCCCCCCCACTCCCACCCATCCTGCACCATCCCAATGCCTCTTCCCCCCTTTCTTTAACTGTGTGGTCCTCAAACATCAGAGGCTTCCCCTCTAACCTGACAGTTCCCTCAACAGAGGCCACTGCCGATAAACCACACATCAACTTTTTAACAGAATCCTTCCTCCGACAGGATGTCTGACTCCTTAGTGTCTCTCCCTGGTTACTATCTCCTCTGATTTGATGGGCTTGAACCATGCCCTGGTGGTGGAGTTGCACTGCACATCAATAACTCAATTTCTCACTGCCCCTGCACTGACCTTACACCTCACAACCCCCAGGAGTACCTTTGGCTACGACTTCCCCTTCGCTCCCACCCCTTGTTCAGCTGTGTGTTGTCCCACCCCCCTAACAGTGATGACTCTATCCACATCTCTCCCCCTTTTAAAATAGACAAACTTTTAAGCACTCATCTCAACATTCTCTTTCTCATATGTGGTGATTTCAATTGTCACATTGCAACTTGGTTGGGTGTTGGTACCTCTCTCACCAGCCATGGCACTTCAGCAAAGGACTTCTGTGACTCCATGGGACGAAAGTCCATCTGTAAACTTTCCAACTGAGATTTCTCCAAATAGCAAATCCTCCCTCCTGAATTTGATGATGACTAACTTTCATGCAAATGTCTCCTACTCTTTCTCTGCTCCAATTAGTTTGTCTGGTCATATGCTTGTGAAGATCAACATCTTTCTGGCTATTCTCAGAGAGTTGCTTCAATGCTGGCAAGTCTGGGGTTTCCCTCAAGCAGATCAGCAGGGTTTGCAAGCAGCCATATCTCTTCAGGACGAATCTCCCATTTCTACGTCCCTGATATTAACTCGGCCCGGGATTTATTCCAGAGAAACCTCCGCTCTCTCTCATGCACAGATTCATCCTATCTCGTCTTCAATTATCCAACCCTTCTTCCCGCCCATGGTACACTGAATCCTATGGTGTGGCAGTTGCTCTGAAACAACTTGCCTTCTTTTCCTGGAAGGCTAATCTGACTGAAGGCAATCTCTGTGCCATCCAAAAAAGTCCAGAGCAAGTGTGTGTCTACTCTCAGGAGAGCCAGAAAACAACATCTGGACAACCTCAAGGCTGAACTTTCAAACCTGTCACCTTCCTCAAAAATGTGGTGGCACCTTCTTATGTCTTTCTCTGCAGTATGCTCCCCTTCCCTCTCTTCAAATGGCACCACAGCAGACTCCGCTCATGAGAATACCGAATGCCTCAATTCTGTTTTTCCTTCCAAATATTGTGTCCCCAACTACTCCCTCCCTGTACCCTCTCTACCCAGTCACACCCAGCTGTTCAAGGACTCTGTGTCTTTTTCACCTGAGAAGTTTGTGGCAACCATCGACTGATTCTGCAACTGGACCGGAAGGCATCAGCCCACGTCTAAAAACCTGCTCTACTGCTCTTGCATATCCTCTTTCTGATCTCGAAAGCAAATAATTTGCCCCAGATAATCTTCCAACATTACTGCATTACAAAACAGTGGTGCCAAAACCGATTCCCTTAGCTCCTGACCTACCAGCTTACTTCAAATCACCAGCAGGATCAGGGATTCCATAATCACAGTTGACATTCTTCCCTTTCTTTGACGGCCTGATCTCAGACCATTGTTTCGGATTCAGAGCTGGTCACTCTCCCAGACATGCTGATTTTGCCCTCCTGACAATGGATGGATGGAGGCCTTCGATCTCAGACCTGAGATCAGGGCCATCTTTCTGTACATAGCTTGAGCAGTCGATGCAGTCTGGTGCCCCATCTTGCTCTCCAAACTCTGTGCCTATGGCATCCAATTTCACTCCACACATGACTTACTGACTTCCTCCCACTTTTGTAGTCAATGTGTGGCTCTCAACAGGATCCTCTCATCTCCTCTCCCTCTCAAGGCTGGAGTGCCAAATGGTAGTGTCTTGGGCCTCGTCCTATTCCTAATCTTCACAAACTTTCTGATTGGAAAATCCTATTTTGGTCTTTGCTGAATCTACCCTCTGTTATAGCATGCCTCATCCTTCAGATAAGTAGGCAGCAGCCCCGTCCCTCTCTGCAGACCTTGATAGAATTATGAGTTGGCCGAACACTTGGAATATGTCTTTTAATCCTGACAAATCTCACACTATCACTCTGTCTCTCTGAAAAGACAGTCTGTCAAATCCTCCCATCTACTTCTTGAACTAACAATCCTCTTGAAGTCTAGTCACTCAAGGATTTGGGCCTCACCATCAGCCTTGATCTTTCTTGGGCAAACCACGTATCTACGTTTTCCTCCAAAGACAACCGCCTACAGGACATCCTCCATTATGCAACGTCTTGCTTTCGCACGTCTGAACTTTTATCTACTTACAAGGCCTTCATTTACAGTTTCAAGGAATACTGCTCTTCCCTTTCAGCTGGCCTCACACCTCACACCTTGATGACGTGTAAATCAAGGCAGTCAAAATTATTGGTATCTCCTACGATTCAGCTGAGCCTCTGGCCAATCACTTTCACAATGTAGACAAGTCAGCGGTCTCCCTTTCTTCTACCACCTGGTTTCTGGTCTTTCACGCTCTGTCTTTTCCATGCTCTGTGCCCCTCCGCACAGGTTTCTGCAAAGTGCCTGTGGTCTGCCAGTAACCCCCTTCTGGTGAAACTCTCAAAATCCCGACTCACTGTTCACCTCCACTCATCCATTCTTCTATTTTTCCCCACTTGTGAAAGCAACTTTCTCAGTTTGTTCAATCCCATTCTTCCCTCCAGAACTTCAAAACAGCTGTTCATCACCATCTCGGGTCATCCCCCATCTACAACCATGAAATTCTCAAACCCCATTAAGCCTTCCCAAGGCCACCTCTTTCCGGGTTTCTATTTTTTTTCTTCCACTTCTGTGATTGAAACTTTGCCGCCGTATCCATCTTATTCACTCCAATGTCCTCCCTTTGCTCTCGTTCTTCCCCACTTCCCTTATTTCTCGAAGTCTCCCTCGATTTTGTCCCTCTAGCCTGCTGTTGGTGTCCATGCACCCCCCAACTCCCTCCTAGTCTTTTTGTTCTGTTACATACTGGTCCGTTCTGTGTTCTTTAAAAGTGTTTCGTCTTTAAAGCATGCTGCACTCTTTTATAAACGTTTTGCAGTACTTCGGACAAGTTGAATAGTATGTTAAGGTCGATTATATAGAGGCATTAAAATGTGAGAACACTCATTCAGTTGAATGATAAGCCTCCGAATTGCCTTGCTTGGCATTTACATGTGAATCCTGAAACCTGCTCGATTCATGCCTGTCCTGTGAAATAAACCGGAGAATTTGTTTCACAAATCTGATTTATGTCCATGATCTTGGTGTTCGTCTTGCAGAAAGCGGACTGTCCACAGAACAGTAATTAAAACCGTTGACCATACCCATGCAGTACAAAGGGAGTCACACTGCACAAGTGCATGGTCACCTGAAGATTTTGTTTACTCTGAGCTAAAGTCCTGAAAGGGTCTTCGGAAGGCTCAGAGTTCCCAGCACGTGACAGTTGAAGTTCGTGTGTTTGCGCCCCTTGATTAATATGTTGTTGTGTGGAACAGTTCTCAGATTTATGGAATACGAGACGACCCGTGAATCCGTTGGGATCCCGTTGTGACAGCTGTTGATAAAAAAAGTCATTTCAAAAAAAAAAAAGATAGCTCCAGTGAACTGTACCGCTGAGGTTGTTTGCATTGATCAAATTCTCCCAAAGAGTACTTGACTGAATCAGTAATTGATTTTAAAATAATTTTTTCGTTGCCTGATTTGAACGAAATTTGATACTGCACACTGCAGGAGAATGGTAAGTAAGGTGGGCCATACATTTTTGCGCTGTCGTGTACCGTTTGGACTGTATTTCGGGAACATACATACATACATACATACAAGATGAGAGTTTTAGTAATATATAGATGCACATAAGTGTGTTAAATTATTTGGTGATCAACGAAAGGTTTTGTGACTCCCTTTTTCCTCAAATGTTGTTTTATAAATATCAACGTACGGTACCGAGTACTCTTGACTGTTTGTGTAAACGGATACATAACATTAGGCACAAGGATAGACAAGGCGAGAGGATGATAAAGCAGTGTGTTATAAAAGCACAAATAATTAATTTCCAACACGTACTTTGAATGTGGGTGGGGAGAGGACAGGATTTTGATGGGCACACCAGGGGACTATGGGAAGGAGGAAACGATGCATAAGATGAACTTAAATATACTGTATCTGCAAATACCTCTTGCTTACCTCATGCATGAAAGTGTTTGCGAAAGAAATTATATTGCAGGTCGAAGTAATATATTGACAATCAATTCAATATTGAAATGATTCCACGGCATTAATTTAAACCTTCTTTTCTTCTATTTTATTTTTTTACAGTGATCTTAGGTTCTTGAAGTTTGAAGGACAATGACATGCGCATCAACGTGCTTTTACTGAAGTATTAGTAAACAATGGACAAATATAATTTGAACCTGGAATCACAGCATTATGAACCAGATGGGAATGCTAAATGGGCCAAAAGATTTTACAGCAACTGTGGCTGTCAATGGGCAAACTAGATGGAATTCATCGAATACATACCCTGCGCAGTCTTTAGAAGGACCTGGTGTGAGCCAACTCTTTTGTTTGTTCAGGTCATTTTTTCTTTGGTCCAATATGGCTGCCAGACCACATGATCAATGACGTCATCTTTATCAAACCATATTTCACATGGGTAATTGATCAATTAGTTAAATTTTGCATTGATCGGTTAAGCAGTTTCTCCTATGAAGATTTAAAAAGATTTTTCCTTCGATCCAATATGGCTGCCAGACCACGTGACACATGATGGTCATTTTAATGAAAATCCTGTTCAAATTTCAAGTCAATCAGATGAAAATTGACAATTTTAGAAATATGGTCTATGTTGACCTTTTGGCCTATGTTGACCTCAAAAATAATTGGTGGTTGAATTCAGTGAGGTGGTATGAAAATCCAGTTCAAATTTCTTGTCAATCAGATGAAAATTGAGGATTTTAGAAAATTTGCCTCTGTTGACCTCAAAAGAGTGACTGCTATATATCACATGGTCATGTAACATGTGGTAAAGTTTCAATTTTCTCTGTTGAACGGTTTTCGATGTACGCTCTTAACAAAATGCAGACACGACGTACATCATATGACACACATACATACGACGTACGTACATACAAATGCTACTGATCGCTTAACCTTGCCTTTCGCGTCGCGAGCGCAGGGTAATAAATCAGAAGCTGAAGTCCTTTAAATTTGTTGTTTCAAACAGGCATCAAAAAGTCAATTACAAAGTGTTTGCTTTTGAAAACTTACTTTAAATTTAATCACAAACAGGAAAGAATATGAATTAAAATGTGTGAAGCACAAGGAAAAATAGAAGTGGTGTCGAACGGTTGTCATAAATGTTGAACCTCAAAGTCGTGGGATGTAACTTCACTCGTGTCAGGATGATTGCTAAAGGCAGGTCGAAGCTGAGAAACCAAGACTCAACCAACAATATATCTGGTTTCACGGATCTGCAGAGAGGATGGGTACCTTGGCTCATGTCAGAACAAATGGAAAATGGCAAGTCATAGGGGCATGAGTTAAGGAAACACTTTCATAAACAAGGAATTTGATTGATACTACTACTACTACTGACCAGGCCTGTTCAACTGAAGGTGACAGGAATTTGTTCAGAGTGCTGGTGATAACTCACCTATTCTTCATGAAAGACATCATGGGATCTTTAACTTGCAACATCAAATGCTACCAGATGGAGCACACAGATTAATGTCCATTCATGAGATGTCAGACTTTGTGATATCATGTCCTACCTGCGTAGCTGCAATATTACAGTTTATCTTCGGGCAAATAAGCCTTCTCCTATCTTCAACCTCGTAAAAACAAAGCTTGTTTTAGGCCAATTTGAGCATCTTTGTGTTTACAAGTTTTTTCTGTTCCAACTGCAGTTTGTTTAAGATCTCTGTGAGGTTCTTCTTCATCATTCCCGTTGCGCCAATGATCACCGGTACAATTTCGGCGCTCTTCAGATTCTAGGATCTTTTAACTTCATTTTTGAGGTCTTGATATTTGGTCATTTTCTTTATTTCTGTGTTGTTTTGGCCAAAATCAATGGGAACTGACAGATACCTCAATTAGCAATGCAGTATATCCCCCCCCCCATCAGTACTATATCCAGTCACGATACTTTGTTTTTTATGTTCACGCTCAATGGGATCATCAGGTCATATGTGAGCATTACTTCCTTGTTCTCAATTATCACTTTTGGTTCATGTTTCCATAAGTTTTCTGCGACTGGGATATTTAAGTTTTTGCAGATGTGCCAATGGATTACTCCACAAACCCTCTTGTGCCTCTGTGTGTATAGCTGTTCTGACATGAGCTTTTTATATCCCGATAGGAGGCGACTCGTGCTTTCCGTTTCTACCTGGCAGAACCTAAACTTGTCCAATTCACTCAGTCCTGCCATATTTTCTTAAAGCCATTTATGTAGTGTCCCTGGTCTTGGACATTAATAATGAATCACTCTCCATCCCAGTTGAGGTGATCTCTTCTTAGCCATTTCAATGAGCCTTCTTTGTCTCTGCCAAATGTGTCCAACTCTTTTTTTTTTTTAATCTTCCTGCTCTTTTGTCATTCTCCCAGTTGTCAGTGTATATCTGTTGATATTTCGCTTTATATTTTTCTTTCGTCCTTTTTTTCTATCATTGGGGCTATATTAGTTGCTGTTTTGGTTTCATGCGTGACATCTTCCATTTGCACCTATCTTTGGAAAATTTTTGCGAGGGAGGTAAGGGATACCTTCTCTGCCTTACTGTCTTCATGTTGGCATACAAATTGTATTCTGTAGTCTATTGAAATTTTCACGTATTCAACCAGTCCGACAGATGTCATTCTGTGCACTTGGTTGAGTTCAATGAGGCCGCTACCTCCTTCTCATCTTGGCAGGTATATCATCGGGATGCACTGATTTTTGTGGAACATTTTGTGGGTGGTGAGTAGTTTCCTTATTTTTGATATCTATTTTGTCGATTTTCGTTTGTGGCCAGTTTATGATTCTGCAGCTGTATTGGAATATTGGTATTGCTAGTTAGTCGATGGCTTTGATTTTGTTTCTTGGGGTAAGGTATGTTTTCAGGATTAGCCTCGTTCTATGCAAGTATTCTTTGGCAATTGTTTTGCACATTTGTTTGTGACATATTTGGTGGCTCTCTTCTACTCCAAGGTATTTGTGTGATGCTTCGTTGTTTAGATCCTGTATTGTGGTATCCAAGTCGATTTTTATGTTGTCCGTTTTTGTTGATTTACCCTGTACAAATGTGCACTTGGCACACTTATCGAGGCCAAATTCCATTTGAATGTCATCGGAGTACCCTCTTACTATTAATAGTTGTTCTACCATTTCTTCTTTGTTTGGTGCAAAGAGTTTAATATCATCCATGTACAATAGATGTATCACCTTTCCTGTCTTTTTGAAAGTTCTCTTATTGGATGTTAGGGTGTGTGTGTGTGTGTGTGTGTGTGTGTGTGTGTGTGTGTGTGTGTGTGTGTGTGTGTGTGTGTGTGTGTGTGTGTGTGTGTGTGTGTGTGTGTGTTCGCACGTGCACGTGTGTGCATGCGTGACCACCAGTCAATCATGACTGAAAGTTAACCAGCCACTGGTGAGTCTGTCTACAAAAGTCTCCAGGAGTTTTAAGAGGTACGTTATGTTTTTACGAGTCATTATTGCTTAGTGTTGTGGTCATTTGACAGGGAGCAATCATGTGTCAATGTTCCTTGGTCTTATGCAAGCTTATGCAGGAGTGGTGTATATGGCTTTGATCAGGTCGCAGTTTCCTCTGTGAGAGCTGAGCTTGATCCTACCTCCAGCATCCTCCTCCTGGCCCGGTTCAGGGTTGCAGCCAAGATGTTAACATTATCTCATAAGGAAGTATGGCCAATAACCCTAAGACCATATTTGGCAATGGCAGACCTTTCACAGTGGTTACACTCAAAGGCTTTACGATGCTATTTGATGTTTTGCTCGGCCTAAATAAAATTCAAACAAGGAAAACGCTGCAATTTCTCAACCCTCCCATATGTCTACATACCTCGCACACATGGGTCACTTCGGCATGGTCTGTTGTTGTTCAAGCTGTAGCTCCTTCCGCAACTCAGATATCTCGTGGAGTAGTTTCACATTCTCCTTTGAGGTAGAAAGGACATATCATTTTATTGTAAGCACACATGGGTCACTGATATGACTTTTCTGCAGCATACATTCAAGCTGTATGCAAACCTTGAATATACACTTGCTGTCAATGTAGCTGCCTCTTTCATCGGAAGCAGGAGGGTGAAAGCGGGAAACCAAGCTCTGCTCGAGGAACTCCCTCTGTCGCCCATGTTTAGCCTTCTCTTGATCATTTTTCGATTCCATACGGCTGGACTGTTGTTACAAAGACAAAACAAATCGATTCTTAAAGCCATCATACCACCCATACAATCCTTAATGCTAGTTTTAGTAACATCTACTGTTAAAAGTGTGTGTGAGTGTGTGTGTGTGTGTGTGTGTGTGTGTGTGTGTGTGTGTGTGTGTGTGTGTGTGTGTGTGTGTGTTTTGCTTCATTCAAAAAGGTTCCTGCTGTCAGATAATATTAAAAATAGCACCCTCAGAAAGCTAATAATTGATATACTGGGAAGAAAAATGATTGTTTGTTTAATCATGTCGATGCCCGTTTTAAAAGCCGGTCTTTCTTGGATTGAGGAAGAAGAAACAGGACGTTGAGTTTTAATGCAACAGTTCCAACGGTAACATTTATTATTCTTCGACAGCAGGATAGAAGGACATGGGAGAACACTAAATTATATATGGTAATGTTTCTCGAAGAAATTGAAAAATACACTGGTATAAAAGTACATGGAAGGAGCACAAACAACAGCAACAATCGCTTGTTATACAATATCCTTTTACATTGGTTTCACAAAATTTTATATCCTCATTGACACTCACAGATAGATATGCAATATGTTTGTGAAGTACAACATGCTGTCTTATTCTTAAACCTGTCAGCGAAGTGGTTGGTTGGCATGCCCAGTTTAGATGAAACACAATTTTACTAGTGTGAAGGTTATATTGAGACCCTAAACGTGCCCACCTGTGAATATCGGGCATACAGTTTCTTTAAGTAGGCATGCAGAACCTTGGGCTGCTGAAGAGAGCCGATGGAGGTATGTAGGTCATTTCCGAATTTGGTCAGCAGTGAATGCATATTATCCACCTGCACACACACACATCTCATTATTTACAGAACGAAGAAAGTGAAAAATAAATCTGCCTGCCCACGTGTAGACATTTGGTCTTTGAGCAATTCAGATATAACAAACAATGAAATGATGGTCAGAATGAGGTGACTATAATGTTCCTGATCGATCTTTTGACTGTTATCTGAATTTTTTCTCACCTCGTGTGTCATGGTTTTGTCCTGGAAAATACATGGACCCACAAGTCCAAAGTGCAAGGACAAAATGCAAGAGTTGTGATTCAGTGTTGAAAGCTTACAAGTTATCACTACATGTTCACTTTATATTAAATGTGAAAATAGTAGTTAAGGCCACTCATATATTTATTTTTCATCTTGTATCACTGACATGATGGGCCAAATTCCTTATTTTACACTTCAGTTACCTTGTCTCACCAAAGACAATGTGAAATTGCAGCCTGTTTTTATTTGGAGTTCATTTTTGACATACTCCTCCACTTGATGGTACTGTAGTTTCAGTTGGGACGTTACGGTTCAGACATATACATAACAGTGCCGCTGCTTCTCTCTCAGTCAAGGTTGGTACACCTAAATCTCAAACAAGAGGTCAGGACTGCTTCACTCGACATATCTCAGGAATCTGACACAGAATAACATTCTGTTCTGCTTGACAAGCTTGGTGCCTACAGATAAAAGGCTGCCTTTATTTCTGGCTCTCTGACTTCCTCTACTCACACCGTCAATGCATTGCAATTAATGGAACCCTCTCATCTCCCAGTAGAGACTGAAATTATCTAAGATGGCATCTTGGGCCCAGTCTTATTTCTCATCTACTTAACCTTTACAATACTCTGGAAAAACCCATCTACCCTTTTGCAGATGACTCCACAGTCCACATTGTTTCATTCAGTACCCCAATCCTTACGACAGGAAAAGAGCAGCTGATCGTAATCTGAAATGGATTAGATGCTGGTCTGACAAGGACTACGTCTTTCAGTCCAGGCAAATATCGCCGTCTAAACCTGTCACTCCAGAAATATCAAGCAAAAGCACCTATTTCTATGGTCAGCCACTGTTCAGTCTCTCACACTTCTAGGTCTCAATATCAGCGATAACCTCTCCTGGGCTGACCATGGAGCAACATTGGCATCCAAAGCAAACTAGAGACTAGGCATCCTCTGTCACTCCAAGTCAATCCTTGACAAAAAACGACTCACAACCTAAAAGGCCCTTGTGCATAGCTAAATGGAGCCTCCACATCACACCTGTCTCTCCTGAGATCTGTTCAATATAACATTATTGGCATCTCCAGCTATAGGCTAAAGCACAAGGCCTGTTGCTCTCACAATATAGATAGGTCTATGGCCTCTCTCCTTTTACCACCTCACCTCTGGTCTAGCTCCATCTTCTCCATCAGTATGCCGTCTATCACCGGCTCCTCCGTGACACACGCATTGTTCCAGTAACCCACTTCCTGGTTCAACTCCCAAAAATTCAGGTTTACTGCCCATCTCCACTCTTTTGTTCCTCTTTTCTTCCATTTATGGAACTCCTTTCCAGAGGAAGTTCAATTGCACCCTTCCCTCCAGGTATTAAGCAAGCAGTGCACCGTTATCTCAAGTCATCGTTGATCGATACGCATGATCTTTTATATTCCAATCAAACCTACCTGATCCAAACTTCTTATGTAGTGGTTACTGTGTTTACTTCCATCCCCTCTCCCTCCCTTTCTTGTTTGTTTATTTCCCACATGCATCCAATTGTTGCCCCTTTGTCACTGTCGGTGCATTGTCTTTTTAGCTGCTTTCATCACTGCTGGATCCCTCTGCTTTCAAAAACTGTTCAAATAAAACCAAGCTATAAACTCTCATCCTGAGAATGAAAGTAAAGCATTTTTATGTGAAAATTATTATAATAAATGAGAAGAACATTCTGAGAGGGATCCAGAATAAAGAAAAAAATTATCCACGAAGTCTTTAGAAGTTACAAGGACACTTAAATAGGTGCCTGCATTCAGGAGAATGGATTGAAAGTGGTAGCACTCATTCATGTTACATAATTAAACCAGTCAGGGAAAATAATAATAATAATAATAATAATATGTAAATGTGACAATTTCCCTCAAGTTGTGATATTTTAATTTGCAAGTGCAAACCAGATATAAACATTTGATGAACCACAGTCTGTCTAAGATGCATTTCTCACCTTCATTCTCTCAGCAGAAAGCTGTTCCTGAATAACCAGCAGCTTATGCTGTGGCCCTTGTAAATGCGTGTGCAACTCTATTGATTCTTGCTTGGAATACCGTAGCTCTTCTGATAACTGTCCATTAAAAACAAATTGAACAGAAACAATTTGTCCTTTCCAATGTATCGATCACTTTGTACTGGTATAAATGAACATAGTGGTTTTATAAACCTGTTTTCTTTCAACATAAATATTGGATTAAACATACTTTCTGCATGATGGGAGGAATAATCCCTGAAAGTGTCAAATCCGGGATAAAATGTTTTTGTGTTTTAGGTGTTTGAACAAAGCTGAGCTAATGTGCATCATATACTGCAACCAACGTGTCGGGTTCCTGATAGACCATGGTCATGCCAGGCAAGGTTTTGCCACAAGAAAACCCAAGTGGTATGAAAAATGTTATAATATAATATAAGTTCCCTTAAAATTGGAGGAGGCCATTAGGCCCATCATGTCTGCACAATGGTGACCAACTTATGTTGTTGTCTGTGTTCTATCCTTTTTAAATACTGGCTTCACGCAAGAAGGCAGCACATACTGTTTTTGAAGTCTTCAGTTTGACTTGGGGTTTTCAGGATTTAAACCACTGACTTCCCAGACTCAGAGCTGATGCACTGACCATTATTTCACTGAGTCTGGTGAATGGTGTTACCTGTATGAAAATTCCTCATGAAATCTGATGATTCTGATAATTAATTAAAGCGGTCCTGAAAAAATTCCTCATGAAACATCCTGTGTAAATGCATATTTCACCTAAATGTGTTACATTTTAAAGGTGCAGTACTATGTTATGTTAAAAAAAAAATACAAGTCCTTATCTTTCTATACAAGCTGTTTCAGGATTTTTTTTCTCTGAATATTTACATTCAGAATGTAGTCTTACATAGGCAAAGACGTACAGACTGACAAACTTGTAATTTTCCTGCAAGTTCAAACCATGGTTTGAATGTAAGTGTCCAGAAATACAATGACATTCATAAGTCATCTTTATGTGTTTAAGTAGTGAAGCCGCTTCAATAATTAGGTACGTCCTTCCTTCCATACATCTATAAAAAATGAAGAAGAGCCTTTCACCCACCATGTTTAATTTTAAAGGGTTCTAAAATGTAATTTGAAGGGGGTTCTAAAGCATGATTCTCGCAGTTTCTAAAGCGTAATTCCAAAGGGTTCTATTAAAAATAATCACACCCGTGTTGAAGGAAGCAGTTAATTTTGGCATTTTTCATATGAAATAAACAAAGCCTCAAACTGAACAAAACCTCTTAGAATTACCCTTTACAACCCATTAGAATTACTCTTTAGAACCCATTAGAATTACCTTTATAACTCATTAGAATTACGCTTTATAACCCATTAGAATTACGCTTTAGAACCCATTAGAATTACCCTTTGGAACCCAATAGGTTTATTATTTTAATTTTTTTAAAGTCAGATTTCGACTGAATGCATACATATTACCTTTAGCTTATAAACCCTACATCTATACTTAAAGTTGAACGACATCACTCTCAGTATATTCAATATAATAATGGAGAATATATCCTTCCTATTTTCATCCATTAATACGTTATGATCAACAGCTTTTTTTCCACCCCTCTTAACTACTCATCGAACATAAATGCACAACAAATATAATGTGGAGTTGTTTTTTTTGTGTCTCTATCAGTAGTAGATCAAATGTTTGTTAAACATCCATACAATGATTTGGAGCTGTATCTGTATGAATGGTCTTGTGGTGCTTCTCATGTGGAAGATTATAATTATTTTATTTTGAAACTTATTATTATTGATCCTTTTAATCCATATCTCATCCCATACCTCCTCACCTGCTCCATGCGTCTCTGCATGTACAGCAATTGGACTTCACGAGGTTTCACCTGCTTCTCTATCTCACGAAGCTTACATTCAAGGACGTTTTTTAATTCTCTCAGCTCATGGTTAGTTTTGTTTAGATCACAAATGCATCTCTTCTTATCTTGCAAAGTGGCATCATGATCCGCCACATCGTGTTGTAGTGACGTTATACTTTGCTCATGTGTCTCTTTGATGCCCTGGAGATGCTGCAGTTCCATACCCTGCTGCTCAACGTTGAATGCCTGCTCATCTGCATGCTGTTGCATCTGGGCACACTGTGAAGTACACAAGTAAACATGGCGTGTGCATGCACGTCGACGCTGAAATTCTGCAGCTCCTCAACAATGAACTTGTTAGTCGTTTTAATTTTACCAGAATCCCCATGAAATATAAATAAAGCACGATTCATTTATTATTTTCATCTCTTCAGCAAAGCAAAAGAGGCTGCAAAATATGATGACAGTATGATACATGTTTTCCGTTATTGTTGGTACGATGCAATCCCAGTCGAGCAATAAACTGTGACAATGTGTTCTCGTAATGTGCATGGTGTTTGTCCGGTTGCTCCGCCACCTTCATCCTCATGAGGTCCCTCTCACTCTTGAACTGAATGTTGCATTCTTGCTTGTTCTTCAGCTGTAATTCCATGTTCACTGTAAATATGTAAATAGCACAGCTTCTCAGGTATTATCCTGCGAACTTTTTCAGCCTCCTAGCCTTCCAATATAACTTACACTTTATCTCCAAGATCTCCATGTCCACGTCTTCCTCAGCCAGACGGGGTATCTCTTCCTGCTCCTGCAACCGTTGTTGCAATATCTCCTGCTCCTGTGTGCAGAAAGGCAAGTCCAAGCTTCATGTTTTCTCATATTATCGAGCATTGGCTGCAGTAAAATGTTATGTATCCAACCTTTGTGTGTTGAATGATATTCAGCTGCAGCTCCTTCTGAAAGTGCTGTTTGACTGCTTCAAGTTCCTGCTGAGCCTTTTTCTGAGCCTCTGCAAACAAGGATGTGCATAACTCATGCACTGGTGCCAGTTCCTTTCTTGCTCTCTCTGCTTCACCATGAGTCTTCAGAGACCTTTGCTCATGTATAGACTCTGCAGTCAAAAAAGCAAAATAATGAAGAATGATAATACAACGCAAAGTAATGCAATATATAATATTACAAACCATATACTATTACATAACCATTATTCATGTTTTTTGAGAGTGAATGATACAAATGAGTATATTATCATTCTTTGGGGGTTCTCATATGAAGGTAAAATAACTTCAAGCTCAATCTGGATGCTCCTACAGGAAATTCCAGCCTGTTATGTAAACCTGGCAAATAGATTTCAGAGATATGATGTCATCTGGTGGGATAACAGTCAGTGATGTCATGCAGAGGGGTGGTCTTGGGGTGGTTCTTAATAAGGCCAAACCAACAGGCGTTATTGGTGGTGCTCCAGGGAAGCCAATCATTATGACTTCATCGGTGGTGTTCTCTGGTACTGTTGATAATATTATGAATGGACATGCAGGAAGTGTGTTTCTATGAAGTTTAGGTGAGCTCAGATATAAACCAGGGAATCCTGTAGTTGATGTGCTGTTTCGTCTGGTCAGGATCCAAAGTAACTGGTAGCCAATTAGCCTTACAAAGTTCCTGGAAGTCTGGGTGAGAGAATTGAGAACTTCATCGTTAAAAAAAAAAAGAATTACAGTATTATGTTTTTGTACATTTACTGTATGTTTGTTAATAACATTATGTAGGTTATAAATGTATCTCGTGATATGGAGATGGAGGGAGGAGGGGTGTTGAAGTGTCCTACTGCCCCCTATTATTTTTCCTTTCAGGAAAAGAAATACATTTTGATACCTTGCTTTAATAATCACATCTTCCTTAGAAAAATTAGAATGTTTCAACCAAGGGATTATGTCCAGCTGTGCAATTACAATTTGGTTTTGGTAATTTTAAAGACAAGTGATCCACCACCCCTGCCCCCCTTTTTGACATCCCAAATTTACACCATGAAAGCCCAATCAATAGAGAACAAAATGACTATCCTTGGATGGTTTGTAAGTGAATATAATGTTGTACAACTGTAGATGATGTGTTGTGGTCTTTATTCACCTTGTGGTGTGCTTGTCAGCATGTGATATATTTACTTCTCCACTCATCAGCCCGTCCCCTCCGCGGAGCGGGAGATGGGATTTTTGCAACCGTGTGTGTGTGTGTGTGTGTGTGTGTGTGTGTGTGTGTGTGTGTGTGTGTGTGTCTTTGGTTGTTTATCTCCATTTGTGGGTTTCTGAAGTGGAAAGAAGTCCCAACAGGATTCAAAGTATCCACATATGCTTTGGTAAGGGATCACAGTTCATAGACCAAGCTGTTGAATGGCCAATTAAAGGCACACACACACACACACACACACACACACACACACACACACACACACACACACACACACACACACACACACACACACACACACACACACACACCAGTGTCGCACCGTTCGACGTGCATTTGACGGGGCCGAGGCCTGCAGCTTGATGAGCTCTATCGACTCTCTTTGGCCGAGGACAAGGGACTGAGCTTTGGTGGGATCAAAGACCACACCAAATTCAACAGCTTCGATGGGAGTGAAGACAGAGCCAAAAGCAGCAGCTTCGATGAGGCAGAGGGCCACGCACATTGTGCTCAGTATCGTGCTGATCGACATGTGTTTGGGATGCAGCCTGGCCTTGCAGCCTGGATGGTTTTGTTGACTCCATCCCATCAAGGATGGGTGGGACCAAAGTTCGGTGGACCACAGCTCCAGTGAGGCCGAGGACCATGTTTGTGGCATCTGGTATCATGCCGATTGACATGCATTTGGGACGCAGCCTAGCTCTGCAGCTTCATGCACTTTGTCGACTCTCTCCTGCCGAGGAAGACTTTCGAAGATTCCCTCTCACGGTTTGCTGTCGACTCCCTCCCCTTGAGGATGGATGAAACTGAGCTTTGGTGGGACCGTATGTGGATATGGCAACCGGTGGCAGCGGCATGCCATTTCTGGGCAAGCAGGGGAGTCCCTGGGTAGGATCCGGCAAACCCGTGGCAGTTACGTGGAGTGACATTGTCACCACTAAGGAGATGGTGGGGGCAGGGGCACGAATGAGGAGACGGCTTGGTCCATGCATTGTGGTTCCTTGCTGTGGTGAATATGGATGCTTCAATACCGGGGAGAGCTCATTGGGTGCAATGCGGATAAAGAGATAGCTTTACCCATGAGTGGTGGTTCCTTGCTGTGGTGAAGCTGGATGCTTGGGTACCAGGGAGGGCTCTGTTGGGTGCAGCATAGATAAGGAGATGGCTTGGTCCTTCATGGTTCCTTGCTGTGGTGAAACTAGATGCTTCAGTAGTGGGGAGGGCTCCTTTGGGTGTAGCCCAGATAAAGAGACAACTGGGTCTGAGTCGTGGTTCCTTCCTGTGGTAAAGCTGGATGCTTCAGCACTGGGGAAAGAGGAAAGGCATACTCCCTGAATGGAGCATGGATAATGAGGCAGCTTGGTCCATGAGTCATGGTTCCTTGCTGTGGTAAAGCTGGATGCTTCAGCACTGGGGAAAGGGGAAAGGCATACTCCCTGAATGGAGCACGGATTAGGAGACAGCTTGGTCCATGAGTTGTGGTTCTTTGCTGTGGTGAAGATAGATGCTTCAGGGTCGGGGAAGACTGTGTTCAGTCTTAGAAACTCGCGAGTGGAGATGACGACTGGCGGCAGTGGCACTTCATGCGCGCACACACGCACACACATCGTGATTTACACATACACATGCATGCTTCTCCATAATAAACTGACATTTGTAGACAGGGCAGACAGACAGACAGAAGTGAACCAAATGCTTAACCCAGCTTTTTGCTTCATGTGCACAAGGTAAATATAAAGCTTGGCAGGAATGGCAAAAATGTTTAAATAAAATAATTCCCACCTAATTTCTGCACTTCTTTGATGTGCTTATCCACAATGTCTGCCATCTCTTCTTCAAACTTTTGCTGCTGTTGTTCCTTTTCCATTTTCAAAATCTGCCATGACAGGTATAATGCCTTGCTAAAAAGGTTGTTGCAGCTGCCATATAAACCACAATAAGTTGTAGTGAGACAATTTTTACAATGATTTCTTACACTGGTGACCATGACCCCCCCAAATACCAAATGCATTTCATTGTACAGCCATAGTTCTATTCCATACTTTGTTGGCTCAAGTACAACAAGCATTATAACGATAGCAAAATATGTAGCTCAAACAAAGTGTGGCATTGCATGCCAAAGATGCTAAATTCATTTTGGATGATGATAACTCTATTACAGCTGCATATATGGTTTGTAGCCCATATGCAGAGGTTTTCAGATTCTGATGACAGCATTTTTCATGGGCAGGGAGATTCATCAATGTGTGTACAGTCCCTTGGATGGACATTGAATTGAACGTCCCATCTGCCGGCATCAGTTGGTGGATGCTAAATATTCCAGTGTCCTTTATGAAGAGTAGGTGAACTATCCAGCCAAATTCCAATTTCCTGCCCTGGCCTCCTAAGCCGGAGTTGCAACCCGACAATGTAGCCTAGTAACTGCTTCGGCAGCACCAACGCTCTGCATATGATGATGATAATGACAATGGTGGTGGTGGTATGAAAGAACCTGGCATTGTCTGTTGAGGTTCTTTATCTCATGCAGGAAATGTTCAGTAATTTTTCGCTTCTGTTGTCCACACATGGTTTCGCGCATCTGCAACTGTTCAGAATGTTGAGAAAGCACCTCCTCCAGCTGTTTACGTAGGTCCACCACCATTTGTTCCTGGTACAAATACAAAACCAAACAATATTTTAATAGGTGATACAATAAAGTATTGCAGTTGTTTAACTTCCTGGAATCCATTAAAGATATGGCCTCAATTTATCTTCAACAATATGTTAAGTCCCATATTTTCTGAAAGAATGGGACTATTGAAAAAAACACACAAACATGTTGCATCCTCCTTGTATGGAAGCAACACGATCCCAAAATGTTGCATCATATAGCATCCATTACAGAAATTACCTTCTGTAAATATTAACTGAGTACTTTTTTTTTATTCAAGTGAGTGAGGTTTAAGAGACCAGCTAATTATTAATTAGGTATATAAATATACTGGTCTGATTCACCCCCACCCCATCCCCCTCATCGTATACAGTGTGCATTGGAATATTGTCAATACAATTTTATATCGTACTACAAGACTTTCCTCTGAAATTACAATATTAAAGCTTGCACTAAAAGTCAGTATTTGTTCCCAATAACAAAGTAGAGTACGAAGCAGGTTGGGAATTCATTTTTACCTCTGCCACTGAAGGTGAAGGAGGTTATGTCTTCACCCCTTTCTGTCTGTTTGTTTGTTTGTGTGCAGGATACCTCAAAAAGTTTTGCACGGATCCGGATGAAATTTTGTGGATAGGTTCAGTGTTTGACAAGGATGAATTGATTAGATTTTGGTGAAGATCTGGATCTGTCTACTTGAGTTTTTAAGTGATTCTTCACCTTTGAGAGAGAGGGCCAAAACTATATATATAGCACAAAATCTTAAAAAGTTGTGGACAGGTTGGGTGTGTGACCATGACAAATTGATTCGATTTTGGTGAAGATCCGAATCCAGATCTGGACGCGAGAATTATTTGATTTTTAAGTGATTCTTCACCATTGAGAGATTGGGCCAAAAACGATATTTCGCATATTACATAAATGAATTGGGCCCGATATGTTCTCGTGGATCAGGCAGTGCGTGGCGGAGGTATGCGCTCCACAGAATGCCCTTCCAGTTTTTTTCATGTTTACCAAGAAAAATATCAATAATGGAATAAAAGGTCAGGAATTCATGTCAGGTCAGGTTCGATCTGTGACCTGCTACAGGTACCATGTAAACCTATACTAACCTGTTCCATGGTCGGGTTGTCGGCGACTAAACCGTGTCCCCCACCAGGTTTTCTGGTGAGGGGGTGTTTGGATATGGACACCCAGCAGGATTAAAAACAAAACCTGTCGAAGGGCGGAGGTGCTCCTTGTGAGCCAACGGCCATCCATATCTAGTGCCCAACTGTGTCTGCGGACGTCCTCCTGCAGTTGGGTTACTTTTTATCAGGAGGTTGGTGGCAGGATTTGCACTCCGGCCACCGTAAAACCCTTCATTCCGCAAAACACAAAAACGCAAAAAAAATCTGAAAACCCACTCCGTGGGAGTACCTCCTGCACAGCTTCCCTTCGCAGGGCAGCTCACCGGATGACGGGATTGGGGCAAAGCCTTCGGGACCCCCAATCTTTGATGATAGGAGGGAAATCTCGGGGTAACATCCCTGGGTCAGATTGCGGGAGAGTGTGTGGGAGTGGTGCTGAGGTGTCGTCCACCAGACGGCGGTCTCCTTGGGTTAACCTGAGGCGGTCCCTTCGGGTGGGTGCCTGGAATGTCCTATCCCTAAGAGAGGATAATCACCTGTCTCTGTTATCATCTGAGCTCAAGCGTTTGGACATCGGGATTGCAGCTCTCTCTGAGGTTCGGAGACCGGATTGCGGCGAGATAATGGTGGGTGGTTACACCTAGTATTGGTCTGGTCGCTCTGATGGTTACCATACCCAAGGAGTTGCTGTAGCTGTGTCCAATAAGCTGACCCCAATGATAATTGAGGTAACACCGGTCAACGAGCGTATTATGAGATTAAGGATTCGTCACTCCTTAGGTGTGACTTCCCTGGTCTCTGTTTATGCTCCGACTGAGGCGAGTGATCTCACCGTGAAGGATGCATTCTACGCCACGCTCGAGTCTGTGGTTGATCAGTGCCCCAGACGAGATACACTTCTAGTCTTGGGGGATTTCAATGCATCGACTGGAACTGATAGGGATGGTTATGAGGTGTGTGTTGGTCCCCATGGGTCAGGAACTATGAACCAGAATAGCACTAAGTTCCTTGACTTTGCAAGAAGTCATGGACTTAGGGTGGCTGGTTCATGGTTTCAGCGCCCGCAAGCTCATCGCTGGACTTGGTATTCCAACGCTGGCGGTGTGGCAAAGGAGATTGACCATGTCCTCATTGACGGTCGTTGGAGGATGATCCAGAACTGCAGGGTCTACCGGAGTGCTCAGTTCCTCAATACTGACCACAGGCTTGTTGTAGCAACTCTAAAGCTGCACCTTAAATCCTGGAGAATGGTACCATCCCAGCCTAGGCTGGATGTTGCCAAGCTCAGGGATGAGAGAGTAGCTGAGAAGTTTGCGAACAGGCTGAGTGGACACTTGGGGGTTCTTGGTGCTTTGGGGGGTCCTGAAGAGTTGTGGAGCGCCTTCAAGACCACCGTCCTTGATGTTGCCGGTGGATGCCTTGGAGCTCACCGCAGGGTAAAGAAGAATTTTGTCTCTCAAGGGACACTGGATACCATTGACCAGAGTCGCAGGGCCAGGCTGAATGGCAGAGCTGAGCTGTTCAGGGAGCTGAGGCGTAAAACTGTACGTGCACTGAGGGTGGACAAGGAGGCCTATGTGCGAGGAATCTGTGAGGGGGTAGAGCATCACCTGTGGACAGGTGATTCTCGTCCCGCTTACAGGGGAATTCGCGCATTACGTTCATCCAAGCCCATCCCTCGGAGCACTGCAGTTCGAGCAGAGAGTGGTAAGCTCTTGACAGAGGAGTCTGAAGTGAAGGCCCGCTGGGCCGGTTACTTTGAGCGGTTGTACCAGGCTGATCCCCCAGCTGTCGAGTTGGACGTCAAGGGTGTTACAATCCCTGTTGCTGACCCTCGAATCAACTGTGGTCCACCTTCGCTTGTGGAAACACGGCCTGCGGTGAACCAGTTGAAACGGGGCAAAGCTCCAGGGATCTGTGGCATCCATGCTGAACTTCTCAAGACTGGTGGAAATGCTGCACTCGTGTCGTTGCATGCAGTTTTGTGCTCTGCCTGGAACACAGGCATCATCCCAACTGACTGGAAGAGGGGCCTTGTTGTCCCTCTCTGGAAAGGGAAGGGTGATCGCCAAGACTGCAACAACTACCGAGGGGTGACGTTGCTCTCACTTCCGGGCAAGGTCTTTGCTCGGATAATTCTTGATAGGGTTCGCCACCATCTGCTTGAGCACCAGTGTCCAGAGCAGTCAGGCTTTACACCAAAGAGGTCAACGATTGACCGTATCCTTGCACTTCGTGTCCTCATCGAACGCAGACGAGAGTATCGGCAGGGGCTGCTTGCAGCCTATGTTGATCTCTGTAAAGCATTCGATTCAGTGAATCGGGATGTCCTCTGGAGGATTCTTGGTCTTCGTGGGGTGCCACCAAAACTGATCGATCTGATGTCTGAACTCTACTCTGATACTGAGAGTGCTGTGAAGTGTGGTGGTACCATCTCTGACTTATTTCCAGTTGTTACTGGAGTTCGTCAGGGATGTGTACTTGCCCCCACACTTTTCAGCACTTGTATGGACTGGATTTTAGGGAGGATGTCGGAGAGATCAAGTTGCGGTGCATCGTTTGGCAATGTCAAGATCTCGGACCTTGATTTTGCAGATGATGCAGTCATCTTTGCGGAGACTTTAGACATCCTCTTGGGGGCCCTCGAGGTGCTGAATGAGGAGTCGGAGCCGTTGGGATTACGGGTTTCTTGGGTCAAAACTAAGATCCAGGCTTTCGGTGACATCTTGGATGCTGCTGTCCTGTCTGTGTCTGTTTGTGGTGAGGATGTTGAGGTCATGGAGAGATTCACTTACCTTGGCAGTGATATTCATGTCTCTGCTGGCTGCGAGTCAGAGGTCAATAGACGTCTGGGTCGGGCCTGGGGAGTCATGGATTCACTGGATCATGGGGTGTGGCGCTGCTGGTACCTGTGCGGCAGGATGAAAGTTCGAGTCTTCAGGTCCTTGGTACTTCCAGTCTTGCTCTATGGGTGCGAGACTTGGACTCTGACCAAGGATCTGAGACGGAGACTTAATTCCTTTGGTACCAGAGCTCTTCGGAGAATCCTTGGCTATCGCTGGTCGGATTTTGTGTCCAACGAGCGGTTGC
This sequence comes from Eptatretus burgeri, assembly GCF_056783735.1. NCBI lineage: Eukaryota > Metazoa > Chordata > Myxini > Myxiniformes > Myxinidae > Eptatretus > Eptatretus burgeri. The sequence continues at coordinate 39,174,479 of NC_140962.1, forward strand.
TGAGAGAGACTCGGATGAGATTTGTTACCTGCATAGTCCGTGAGCGTTAGTTGCGGCTGTATGGACATGTGGCTCGTTTTCCTGACGCTGATCCTGCTCACCAGATTCTCTCAGCGAGGGAGTCTTATGAGTGGAGGAGCCAGTGGGCCGACCACGTGCCTCATGGTTGCAGCAGGTTGACCATCATCTCAAGGAGATGGGGATGGGCCTGGCATCTGCCTGGGGGATGGCCAGACGGAGGCCCCTGGAGTACCGGCGGAAAGTGGACGCAGCGACGCGCTGTTCTGGCACATGCTCCCATACCTGACCTACCTGAATAAAAGAAAACTTTTGTTGACCAATATTTAATAACCCACTTGCATTTACATAGTATATGTTATATCTGTACTAAATAGCAATGAACATGTTAACTACCGTATGTATTAAATATGTGGTGTCAATGAAATGCATGGACATGTATAACTCATTCTCCACTCTCATGTCCTCCCTCCCCCCCCACCCCCCATTATCACTCATTAAAACATGACATGCTCTGGGGTCCAGAAAATGTAAGGCATTATATAGAGTGATAATTGGCTTCCAGTTCCAGTTCTTGAGTGACAATGGCAGTTCTTTACAGGGTCTCTGCCAACTTTCTCAAAGATAAGTTTTCCGGTCGTTTTTGTCGCGTTTTTACTGTTATTTTGTTATCTCCGTGTTTACTGTACATTTACAAGTCAGTTTTGTGTAAAAAAAAAAAACTTGTGCTAATTGGTGAGTATTCATCAATCTTTTCATATTGGGTTTCCTTGAGGCTGACCCTTCTTCTTCTTCCCGTCTGTGTTCACGATCTTCTTCTTGTATTTTCTCCCTATCACCTTCAGTTTTTATTTTCTCCACTATACCTCTCGTAATCACGTGACTTTCTCTACGGACTCTTCCCACCCCTCCCTTCTCCCTCCTCACTCACGGCCATGCCTGTTCTCATCGTCTTCCATCTCCCTCAAAGCTTCCCTCTCACCCTCCCTCGCAAATCAACCGCCTCCTCCCTCATCTCTCATCTCTCTCTTCCCCCTCACCTTTCTCAAAAGCTCCCCCTACACATTTCTCCCTCAATTCTTACCCCTCACCCTTCTCCCTCAACTCTGCTCCCTCATGTCTCCCTTTCAAATGTCCACCCCTCTCACATCCACAAAGCTGCGTCCTCCTCCCACCCTCTCTCTTCCATCTCATTCCTCCACCTCCTGCAATCTCCCACTTCCCTTTGCCCCCTCTCTTATTACTCCTCACTGCTACTCATATCCCTTCACTACCAAGCCATTTGTCCTCCCCATCCGAACCTCTCCCCGAGCTCTTCTGCAATCTCCTCCACACTGTCAACAACTATCACTGCCTCCACCTCTCCTCCCTCGTCCTACCCTCCCTCTCCCCTCCCCTGCACCCAAAGCCTCCTCTCCTCCCTCTTCCTTAACAGTGTGGACCTCAAACATCCGGGACCTTCGCTCGAACTTAACTGATCTCTCCACACAGGTTGCCACTGATAAACCAGACAAAGTCTGCTTTACAGGAACTTTCCTCCTTCAAGATGTCTCTGACTCTATAGTTTCTCTCCCTGGTTACTCCCTCTTCCAGACTGATAGACCCAAGCCTCGTCCTGGCGGCAGAGTCGCTCTCTTTACCAAAAACACTATTCCTCACTCTCCATGCACGACCTTCACTCCTCAACACCCCCAGGAATACCTCTGGCTACGGCTTCCCCTCCGCTCCCCTCTCATGTTTACATGTGTGTTGTACTGTCCACCAAACAGTGATGACTTCATTTACATCTCACTCGCCAAAAACATGGACCAACTTCTATCCAGTCATCCAAACTCTCTTCCTCATATGTGGTGACTTCAACTGCTATCATGCCAGTTGGCTGGGTGTGGGTACCTCTCTCACCTGCCATGACACTTCAGCAAAGGACTTCTGCGACTCATTGGGACTATCACAATATGTCAACTTCTCAACCCAGTCTCAGCCAATGGTACTCCATCTCTTCTGGATTTTGTTTTGACCAATTTCCCAGAAAATATCTGCTGTTTTTCTTCTGCTCCAATCAGTTCATCTGATCATATGCTTGTTAAAGCGGTCATCTCTGGCTGTTATGAGAGAACCACATCAGCGCTGATGAGTCTGGCATTTCACTCAGAATGACTGGCAGGGACTTCAAGCAGGCATCAAACTTCTAGACTGGTCTTCCATTTCAACTCTTTCCAACATCACTCATCCTGAGAATTTTTTCAAATAAATTTGCTCTCTCTCATGCACACATTTATCCCATCTCATGTTCAGTTGTCCAACCCTTCCTCCTGCCCATGGTACACTAAAGATTGTGGAAAGGCTGTTGTCCTGAAACAACTTGCCTTCTCTTTATGGAAGCCTAATCCCACTGAAGGCAATCTCAGTTCCTTGCACAAAGCTCAGAACAAGTGTGGGTCTACCCTGAGGAGAACCAGGAAACAACATCTTTCTCATCTCAAGTCTGAATTCTCAAACCTGTCTCCCTCCTCCAAACCCTGGTGGCATCTGACTAACTCTGTTTCTGGTGGATGTTCCACCTCCATCCCCTCCCTTACCTCAAATGGCTGCACAGCTGACACTGCATGTGAAAAAGCTGAATACCTAAACTCTGTGTTTGCATCTCAATATTGTGTCCCAAACCCATCGCCTTCTGTACCCACTGTGGAGGAAAATTTATATTAATGTATTCTAAATTGTAACAAATGGGGATTGAGAAATGTAAGTTTTATGCTATAAGTTGAATTGGCTGTCCTTTTTAGCCAAGAGTCTTTTGCCCTAAATGTTGATAAAATGTCTTGGTCTGGAGCGGTGTAACCTGGGCTGATAACAGCAAACCTTTGCCTTGAAATGTACGTCATGTACTTCTCACCGAGAAGACACATATGCAGTTTGAATTGGCAGCCCCCACCACTCTCCCATGAAATTAAAAATGCTTTGAAATGTAAAATTGTTTTAGTGCAAGCACGTGAGGATGTATAGCATCTCAGTGGCTTGTACTCCTTGGGACTGACCAAGTACCAAGTTAGAATAAAACTCTCTGATGTAATGTGAAAGTGAATTGAATCGGGTTGGTTTAATTGTTAACTAAAAGTAAGAATAAATGAAATAGAACCAAATAATATTGCAACAAATGGGGATTCTTAAGTTCATTGTACGAGGGTGAGAAGTGTATGGTGGATAATTAGAAAACAAATTGTTTCACAAAGAAAGGACTCAGTGTCGGTGGGTTTTATGAGGATTTTATAACCAAATCGGACAAACGTTAAACTCTGCCTAAAGTTAAATAGGATTCCACAATCAACCAGGAAGAATCCTTCAACGATCACAATGGGGTGGGTGAAAAAATCCACATCACCACCTTACCCAGTCTGTTCCTGGACTCTGTCGTTTTCTCCTGACAAGGTGGAGAGCTTGCTGTCAAACCTCAATTCAGATTCTGCAACTGGTCCAGACGGCATCAGCCCTCGTGTTCTAAAAACCTGCTCCACTGCTCTTGCTCACCCTTTCTCTGTTCTATTCACCCTCTCATTTGCTCAAGGTCATCTGCCATCTGCTTGGAAATCAGCAAACATTACCACTCTGCATAAAAAAGTGCAAAAACAGATCCCTGCAACTACAGACCAATCATCCTGCTCCCAATCATCTGCAAGGTCATAGAATCCATAATCGCTTCTGATATCAAATCCTTCCTCTTCTCCAATGGCTTGATTTTCGACCATTAATTTGGATTTACACCAGGTCACTCTACCCTGGACTTGCAGCTTGTGCTTTCCCAGCAATGGACAGAGGTCCTAAATGCCAAACATGAGATTAGAGCCATCGCCCTCGACATATCACAAGCTTTTGATACAGTCTGGCATCCTGCACTGCTCACCAAACTCTCTTCTTATGGTATCCAAGGCAATCTCCATCATGGCTCACTGAATTCCTTTCCTGTCACAGTCAACGTGTGGCTCTTAATGGAATTCTCTCATCTCCTCTTCCTATCCAGGCTGGAGTTCCTCAAGGCAGTATTCTTGGCCCTGTGCTTTTTCTCGTTTTCATCAATGATTTCTCACACTCTCTGGAAAATCCTCTTTATCTCTTTGCTGATGACTTCACCCTTCGCCGTACCATATCTCATCCCTCTAATTGGCAGGCAGCAGCCTCTTTACTCTCTGCAGATCTGGATAAAAGCACAAGCTGTTCAAACACTTGGAACATGTCTTTCAATCCTGACAAATCTCACACCCTCACAATATCTCTCCAAAAGGACCGTCTGGAACAAACTCCAACACTCTTCAATCCCACTCCTCCCTCCAGGTCTTCAAAACAGCTGTTCACTACCATGTCATATCTTCCCCCATCCAATACCATGATCGTTACTACCCCCATTAGTTCACCCCAAATCCACCTCCTTAAAATTCCCTGTTTTCCTTCTTCAAAGTCCCTGTAGTACCATCTTGTTTACCCCGTGTACCCCACCCCACCCCTCTCCCTTCCACAGATCTCCTATTGTCTCTGTTCCACTATTTTGTATTTCCCTCTCCCGCCCATCTTGTCCCCTGCCTTGTTATATATTCTATGTGTTCACTCTTCCATCAGTCTCAGCACGGTATAGAAAAAACAAAACAAATTGTGTGTCAGACACATAAATGATCAAGTCGATGCCCAAAACCAGGTGACTACCTCAATCCAACTCACATTCTTCAGCAGACTTGTGCGTGATACCAGGACATCATCTGTAACGTCCTCAGTTTCATCAGGAGACAAGGCCATTGCTGAAATATTCTTTCCCTCCAATTGCCAGAAGAAAAGGCAACCATCTTCAGAAGCCGTGAGCAGATAATGTTGGTCGACAGTCACGCACATCTTTACACAAAAAGGAGTGATCGAGAGCCAAAGAGGAAATTAGATGCAAAGTGAAAGCAAAAAGGACATGAATTCAATGATACTACAACCGAAAAAGCAGGAAGAGAAGTGGACAAACCTTTGTGATGGTAGTTGTATGTGCTGGTACCCTTCGTCCCTCTCTATTTGAAGTAAGTGGCATTGAGAAGACTTGGAGGAACCCTTCCCTGGTGCCAGCAAGTAAGGCTTTCCCCTCTTCTTCAGGTTCTGCACAGATTCTGCTGCTTGATGTTACATTGCAAAATAGCCCAGATTCTTGCCATTGGATTGCCATAGCAGTTATGGGATAACCGGGAAAGAAGATTTCCGATTTCACCTGCAGCACAGTGCTTGCTCTTCACAATAACTTTCCAAATAAAGCATTTTGACATTGCTACGTATCTACAGGCAAATTGTCCTGTTCTTTGGTGTTTACCAGAACATACAACTGGAGAAAAGATGACACTTATTGATATATCTACAGTATTATTATTCAATATAATTATATAGATTATTTATAAGAATTATATATGTACAACGAATTTTTTTCCCATATAGAAGGATGTAAAGGGTGCTGTCTTGCTGTCTTTTATGGAGACAGCGTTTGAGTGCCCATTTCAACTTGCCCTTTGTGAGATTTAAGTCAACCACGTGCTATGGGTTGGGTCACGTTTAGGAAAAAACAGCCAGAGTTAGTAGATTACTTTCTCCTGAAAGGTCATTTGTGAGCCTGTTGAGTTTTTTTTTTTTTAACAAAGAATCCAAAAACAAAACGGTAATTCATACATACTAAGCATGCCTACCCATCACATTGCCAACAGGTTTAATCAAAATATTGCATGTTTTTTGCAAGGCGCCAATTTTTTTTTAATCAAATTAATCACACACATGCCAATTATCTTATGTATTTTCGTTTTCAAGGTACACAAAGAAACTTTAGGTACCGACGGATTTTAATCTTTATAGGGCACCCCTTTATATGAACTTTTCTGGAGCATTACTTGCTTCCTCCTTAGAACACAAGGGTAGTACAGCATGCACATGAGATTTTTTGAATGTCCCTTCTTTTCTATTGTCTGGAATTTTCTACAAGCTATGCAATGTCCCTTCTTTTCTATAGTTTGTCACATGGCACATGCCATATAAAGGGCCTTTTCTATGCCCCTGACAATTTTCCCAAGAATGACCCTTCTTTTCTATAGTTTGCCACATACCATATAAAGCGGTCTTTTCCATGTAACTGGTATTTTTCCCCAAGAATGGAACGGTTTTTCTGTATTACATGCAGTCTTCCATGTTTCAGCCAGTTTTCTTCTAGAATTAGAGTACTTGAAAAACTGATATTTTTTCCAAAGTCCACTTTTACGGTGTCCCTAATTTTTGCTATGTCCCTAATTATGTGGCTGTGGGTAACTTCCAAGTCTCAACAAGTGTCCCTCTATTCATATTCACAATTTCACGAACTTTCATCCAACATTTCATAAGTTATGAGCCCGTGTGTTTGACTATTTTACTACCAGTCAAAATTTTTCTATGTCCAACTTTTTTGGGTTCTAAGCAATATGAACATAAACTATATAGATATGAACGCAAAGTAGTAAAAAAGCAAAAACTATGGCACTTAGGTGGAATTTGTTTTGAAAGCCATGAATGAGACGTATTGGCCGATGTATATTCCAAGTTTCAGCTAATTTCAATGTATAGCCTTTGAGATTTGAGCGCCAACACATTTTGGGCAGATGGACAGACTGACAGACGGACACCAACGTTGATTTTAAAGGTTTTTGTTAACACTCAAGAATGCGGAAACGGACTTTTCTGAAACTTGGAACATATTACCTCAACGTACAAAGGATCGACTTCTGAAACTTGCAGCCGATTCCGTCCAGTAGAAGCCGAGAAACCAATTTTCAGTCCCTGTGTTAAAGTTGCATACAGAGAAACCGTTTAATATAAAAGGAGGGGCGCTTCGCGCTTCTCATGATCACGCTTTCCTTTATTTCTGAACCTTGTGTAGATAATTGAATGAATACGTACTTTGTGGATGGTGTCTGATGAATTGAATGGATACGTACTTTGTGGATGGTGATTAATTGACTGATTAGTTGACTTAGTACCTACTTTGTGGATGATGATGAAAAATAATTGAATAAAGTAGTACCTACTTTGTTGATGATGATTAATAATAATTGATTTAAGTAGTACGTACTTTGTGAATTGTTTCTGACTAGTTGAATGCGTACATAATTTGTGGATGGTTTCTGATGGACTTAGTACGTCCTTTGTGGATGATGATTAATTGATTTTGTACGTACTTTGTCGATGATGATTAATTGAATGAATGAGTATATACAATTGTAGACGACTTATTTGATGCGCAAATAAATTGATCTGCTAATGCATTTCCATAAATGAAAGATAGTGTTGCCCTCTGGTGGAAACCAAGCAGAATTGCATGATGTTTCAGACGGTTATGTGTGGATGACGTGTGGATAGTTGAATATGAGCCAAAACTATGGCACTTAGATGGAATTTGTTTTGAAAGCCATTAATTTAGACGTCTTGTACGATGTATATTTCAAGTTTCAGCTAATTTCAATGTATAGCCTTTGAGGTATGAGAGGAAATACATTTCAGAGGGATGGCCAGACTGACAGACACCAACGTTTATTTCAAGGGTTTTCGTTAAAAACTCACGAATGTGGAAATGGATGTTGCTGAAATTTGGAACATATTACCTTGATGTACAAAGGATTTACTTCTGAAACTTGCAGCCAATTTCATCCATTAGAAGCCAAGAAACTAATTTTCAGTCCCTGGGTTAAAGTTGCATCCAGAGAACCGTTCCATATAAAGGGAGGAGTGCTTTGGGTCTCCTGTAATTTTCTGAGGGCTTTGGTCCAGACATACAGATGGTGATATGTTCATCTGCCTTAGACACCACCTCTAGATGTGAAGAGTGATATGTTTGGTTGGAAGAGGGGTGGCAACAACTGGAATGCTAAAACCCAACGTGTCCACCAAGTTTCATTCAAGTCCATCCACAACTTTTTGAGATATCGTGCTAAATATCGTTTTTCGCCAGATCTCACAATGGTGAAGAATCACTTTAAAATTCCAGTAGTCAGATCCGGATCTTCACAAAAATGTAATCAGTTCGTCCTTGTCATACACTTAAACTGCCCACCAAATTTCATCAGGATCTGTCTACAACTTTATGAGAAATCCTGCACACAAACAGACAAACAAACAGACAGAAGGGTGAAAACATAACCTCCTTCACCTTCGGTGGCAGAGATAATAACATAAAATAAGGTTGCCCCCGTAGGGAGCGGGTGCTTCTATACAGTAAATTCTGAATGCAGTCAATATATTGGGTGATTCGCGGAGGTCAAAACGTCCAGCCCAGAGAGTCTGCGTTAGCTCGACTTCTGACGTAACAATCCCAATCGAATTTGTAGATATGATGCCATCTAAAATATAAGAATCTAATTTGTAGATTTGATGCACTTCAAAACTACTAAATACTATACGTGCATGAGGCCACTTGGCCTCATAAAAAAAAAAAACCAGACACCAGGTTTGTTTTTTTTGACAAATAAATGAGTTGTCAATAATCACAATAGAGACCTATATTTTATTCCTAAAGTCAAACATGGGACTTGAAGTGTTTTCAAGGAAAGTGAAGTGTTCCTTTAGTTTTCTTTGGCACACTGTACCATGAGTTGTGACTCCAAATATGTTGAATATTAATGAAGTCCAAGCATTTCTGATCTGTTTCATCAAAATTCCATCCCTCCAACTTGAACACTTCAGTGTAATAATTCATATCTTATTCCATGACATCATTGATAATATTATGTTTTGGTAAGAGGGAAAAGTTTATTGGACTTGTTCAGTACTGCTGTTGTCAGATGGTGGACAGGGCTAAACAAAAATCTCACATGTATGAATTATCCACAGACTAGCTTGGTTTTAGGGAGCTTACTTAGACTCCTAATCATTACCATTGCTGCTTTTATGCAGAATTTGAACCCAAAATCTTTGGAACCCCATCTCATCATGTTACCCTGGATTAGAATTGGAGTTTGCACATTATTTGTGAATTTTAACACTTTTGTGATTTAGAGTTACTCAGCAAGGAGTTACCAATAAGTACGACTGAATTGAAGTATCACGATGTAAAGCTCAAATGAAGAAGAAAAAAAATTATTATAATAGCATCACACCCAATCACGAGACGATAAACATACCTGTGAATCCACAACTTCAACAATCACCCCACTGGGCTGCAAGGAACGTGCCACTTTGTTCTTAACGTTCACAGCCTCGCTTGCCACCTCACCGACTGCATACTGTGTTCCAACAGGTCCGACGGAAAGGCTGTGAAAGCAGAAACCCTTAAATTCTGCCTCACTCGCTTGTAGGCTGGCTCCATCCTCACTCTTCTGCCACAAATTCCAAAGGAAGATGACTCCATCCAGACTCACAGTGCCCAAGCGCTGGTCATCTTGTCTCCAGTCCAAGCCACTCACCTTTACAGATCACACAGCAGACTTGGGATCACTTAATTTGTACACCTTGCTACTGTCAATGTGGACTTTTAGAAGAGTTATGCTATTTTAGATTAAATTAATGACTCCATTTAAAGTAATAGGGAAAGTTGTCAACCACGGGGCATAAAGTGATAACAATAATACCCGAGATAACTTAAAAAGTTTTTTAAAATATTAATAGTCAGAGTAGTTAATTACCCTGCTATAATAGGTGCTGTTGATTGGTGAAAGCAAAACTAAGTATTGCCTGATGGCTGGGGCTAAAAGAGCAAGGGTTAAATGAATAGTAGAACACATATTCAATGCTGTTTTTTAAAAGTTAACTATTTTGGAGAGCAGAAATTCTTTGCGGGTAACATTTTATTGTCCATCCTGTCATCATGAGGATATTACGAATCAACCACAAAGTGTGAACTGGCAATATATGCAGATCACAATAAGTAGAAAGCCTGGCGTTGGCTTCATGGTTAAGGTGGTGGCTTGGGATCTTGGGGTCCTGGGCTCGAGCCCTGTCGGCTGCTGAATTAACACCAGCGGGTTGACTCAGCCTGTCATCCTTCCGACGCCGATGAAATGAGCACCAGTGTACTGGTAATAGGGGCATTGCATCAGCGGCATAGGCGCGATAACCAATGATGCAACCGGCAGCCAAAAGGCTGTACACGATCGGTACAATAGGTGGTGAGGATAATAACCCCTATTGTATGAAAGGAATTAACCCTTTGAATCCTGGCGGCCGTTTTACCAGCCGCTATTCAAGCTTCCATAAACTTGAGCGGCCGGTTTAATAGCAGCTATTCAAACCTCGATATATCTGAGCGGCCATATTTTTCTCCAGGGAGCACAGGGTGCCCAGGGTGGGGGAGCTAAAAGTCCAGTCCTAGGAGCTCAGGGTTCAAAGGGTTAATGAGCCAGCTAGATTTTACTGACAATTTAATCGTGACATGGTAATTCTTTTGAGGGTAGCTTTGGTTTTGAGAAGCTTAGAATCTAAATCCTTCATCCTGCTGCTTTCAGCCAGATTTGAACCACAATCTATGGAATACCAGTTCTTACCACTAAGCCACTGTCATCCTCAAAAGGTTACTTTCATTTAATAAAAACTCTCAGAAAAACTGAACATGGGTTGATGTGAGATATATCATGCAATTTCAACGAATGCAGGGAAAGAAAAGCTCCAAGTAACTTACCTTGCCAGTATGGCCATGCAGACGAATGAGGCAGTTGAAAGTTACACAACAGAATACGTGCACCACATTTTCACTGGCAGCAGATAGCAGGTGCCCTCCATGGCTAAAAACCACCTGTATAGCAAAATATCAGGTGATCGCATTCAGGAACCAGAAACATTAAAGTATTCTAGTGAATTTCAAAGCAAATGAAGAGCTATTTGCAACAGATTGGCCTGCTCAGCATTCACATGTAAGTATCCAGCTCATGATGGATTGAAATCCCGTACACAAGGTGGGGGGAGAGGAGAGTTGATGAAAAGGTTATCCTTCATTTTCGAGGAGGCAAATCTTGGCTCATATGTTCGTCCTTTTGTGTAGTTACCATCCAATGTCACACATTTATCCCAGTGGGTTGTGAGTTTCCTGATGCCATTGCAACAAAATCAAGTCTTTAGCTCTGAACTATTCTGAAAATGCAAAAAACTTTTTGAATCCACCTTATACTGTACTAATTTGTCTATTGTATATGCAATATGTGTAGATGAGGCTTTGATCATCATAAAAAAAAATAAAGAAATAAAAAAGTAGCAAACTGAAGAAAAAAATAAAGAATATGGGGAAAGATAACAGAAAAGAAAAGAGAAGAATTAACAAGATGTGAGAGAAACTAAAGCAATACCTCATGACAGGCACAGACCGGTAACTGTCTTGAGCAGCGAGGTCCATCCACAAGTATGGAGAAGTATCTCAATTTGTCTGAAAATCCAGCGGCAAAGAAAAGAGCACTTGGGTGCAGAGCTAGGCTCAGGCATTGTTCCGCAAACACAATAGAAGTCTCCAGTAGGCTAGACACAAGAGAGTAAACAGCAGGAAAAAAAACCAAAATAGGGGAATCAAACACGGATGTCAATCCCAAAAAGCCCATAAATTATGCAAATAAGTCATCGAGCACTGGACTGTGCAGACCGGGTCTTGTAGCTCCACACATGCACGGAGCCATCGAGGGAACAGGATGCAACAATTGGACACCTTGCACACACGGCCAATCCAGACACGGGTCCCACATGTCCAGTGACAGCGATTGGCTCCATTCCGATCTCACCACCCTAAAAGGAGTTTTTAAAACGAGTCCAACGTAATGAGAAAATACTGCGAGTCAGACAGCAATAAAACAAGAGGGAAATTAACAAGATAAATGTTGGTTCGAGGGTGAGTAGCAGAGGCAGAGGGAGGGATGCAAGTTAGTGATTTGAGTGAAGGAAAAAGAAGAAGAAGAAACCAGGGATCATAAAGAAAATAATGAAAGATACTGTATTTCATGAACTGGGAGAAGGATCTGATAAAAAAAAAATGAGAAACATTCTTAAAATTCCTTGCCTGGGGTGTCAAGTGTAGAATATAAAGCTGTTTCTGATCAGTTGCAATCACCAAAGAGTCTCCAGACAATGAGACACACATCGACACCACGATCTGGCTCTTGTTCTTTCCATCACTATCCTGCAAAGATCCTGGTGGGACCTGCACAGTACCACGAATCTTTGTTTTACATGAGCCCCCCCGAACAATATCCCAGATTACTTTCGAGACTTCCTGGTCAACATTGCGAAAGCCTCATTTCAGTGTGGGGCAGTTTTTACGGCACTGTTTCAGCGAAGATTTGTTGTACTGTTTGGATAAGGGATAAATATTACCTTAACAAGTCCCATCTGCTTGTAGTCCTTGCTGTCATCATTGGCTTGGAACAGCACCACAGTTTCTGGGCTCATAAAGCAGGCCAAGCCTGGACCGTATGCAACCAGGGGCCTCAAAAACTGTTGTGTCCCTGACAGTGATGGGCTGAGGTAAGAACAAAGAGGGGAGGGTATGTGAAAGTAAATAATGACATCAAGAAAACATTTCTGTCTAATCTCAATTTATATCACCACAGATTATTGAATAAGTCATATATATATATATATATATATATATATATATATATATATATATATATATATATATATATATATATATATATATATATATATATATATATATTTGATTGCCTTGGCAATGAGGTCAGTTCTGGCAGTGTCACTGAAGTCTCCAGTTGAATACGATCAAACTCCACACTCATCATGAAGATTTCTCTCCCTTTGGTGGCGACAGCAATCCGATGATTCTTGAGCCAAGTGTGAGACAAAATTGCAATCCGACGGTGCTTCAGATATGATGGCAGAGACAATTGCTGCAGCCTGCTGCCAATTTCTGGCAGCTTGTAAAGCTGCAGACCACATGGGCCTGTAACGCTCACGTGGCTCATTCCATCCGAGTTTATACTCACCTGAATATTTGTAAAACACACCACAAAAGGATTATCATCACGTTTCAGTTTATGAAGAAATACAGTAGTCTCCCCCCCCCACCCCCTCCTCCTCCCACATTTACTGATACATTTTAACACAATTATTTTTACTACCTTTGTAAACAATGGAAATTGGTGCTTTAGATAGAGTTCCCTCGCCCTTCCCTTTCCCCCTGCTGCCAATGGGAATTCCAGTACAGCACCTGCAAAGGAGGGCCAGGCAGGGTCTCACTAATCTTCTGAAAACTCAACAACTTCTTTCGCTCCCAAGACCAAACATACAGCTGACAATCGGCCCCAGCTACAATAGCAGCAAGGTACTGGCCGTTGGATGACCAGGAGACACTTACAATAGCCTGAAAGTGTTCCGGCAAACGGATGGTACATCGGAGTCTGGGGATCAAGGGATAGGTGAGAGGATAATATTAATTTTCCATTTTTTTGAATATGCATAATCTTAAACAAAAGTATCACCAAATTGATTATATTCTGGCTTCCATATTCACAAGAGAGATAATGTCATTATTATTCAACACGTTTATGTTATATTTTGGTAACCGATTCAAAACATCAAAAAATAAATTTATAGCCAAAGGTAAACTTTCCTCACTCATTTGGAATTCCAAGTGGCAAACTTATACCACATATCAGATGGCTGTATGTGCAGTCGTGTGACGGACACAGAATGTGACCGAGCTGAGTTGAGAAGAGTTGAAGATAACCATTTTATTTGAAACAATTAATTTTGGCAGGATTATGACATGTATAGGGTGTCCCAAAAAAATATACAACTTTTAAAATGCTTCGTTTGATCCTAAAAAAGCAGTAATTTTGTCACTAATGCTTCATTTCTTGTTGCAGAGACCCTGAAGTTTATTTTGATACCAAGCAAGCGCCAGAAAAATGCCAAGACTGACCGTACAACAACGGACGAAAATTGTTGAACTTTGGCACCAGACGAAAAGTGTCATACACGTGCAACGTCTTTACTCGAGACATTTGGGTATCCACTTGCGCCATGCACCAAACTTTCGGACAATAAAGTGAACCATCACAAAGTTTACCAATGTGGGAACCATCTGTGACCTTCACAAGGGTCACAGTGGTCGGAAGAGGACAGGTCGTAGTGAAGAAAATGTGGAAATGGTGAGACAGGCGGTCGTTCAGAGTCCAAAAAAATCGATTCGACGACTTTCTGCCAAGACAAACATTCATAAGAGCACCGTTCAGAGGATCCTTCGCCAAGACATTCATGCCTTTCCATACAAAATTCAAATGGAAATGGTGCTTACTGATCAACAGAAACGCAAACGACGAGACTTTGCAAATTGGTTCTCAGGAAAGTTGGAGGAAGATGCAGACTTCCTCAAAAAACTTCACATGATGGCCGAATGCCATGCTCACTTGTCCGGGGAGGTAAACAAGCAAAACGTTCGGTACTGGGGAACTGAAAATCCTGGTAATGCATCAACTGAACTGGTGCCTCGATCTGTTCTCAAAGTCAGCATGTGGGTGGCGGTTGGTTGGTATGGGATAATTGGTCCATACTTCTTTGAAGATGACCAGGGACGCACTTGCACGGTAAACCAGAGGAACTATCGCGAAATGATTCAGGAATTCTATCTGCCTGAGCTACGTGTTCAGGCCCGTAGGAGAAACAACCTGATCCAGATGAGAACCCAGTGGTTCCAGCAGGATGGAGCACCGCCCCATACAGCCAGGGAAACAAGGCGTTTTCTCAACTAACATTTTGAGGGCCGCTTTATCTCCCTCTACGAAGACGTTGAGTGGCCACCGTATTCCCCTGACCTTACTCCTCCAGACTTCTTCTTGTGGGGGTATCTCAAGGACAGGATCGATGGAAACCCTAGGCCTCAGACTCTTGATCAGCTGAAGGAAAACATCCACCGAGAAATCCAGAACGTTCCTCAGGAAACGTTTCCCAAAGTGATGGAGAACATGACAACATGTTTGCAGGCAGTGATTGGACAACGTGGAGCCTACGTCGAACATGTGGTCTAAAAGAAAACGACGATTCTATACCAAAATTTAAATTTTGGTGGCAATTTTGACATTGGTACAATAAACTTCAACCTTTCAGCTTTCTATCCAGCCATATATCTTTTTTAAAAAATATACGTTATGACCATCCTCTTTGCAGATGAAAAGTTGTATATTTTTTTGGGACACCCTGTAAACTTACTGGTACCATGAAAAGCAGCTCCATTACACTGATCTGTAGCACCCAAGTAAGGAAAATGTTCTCATCCCTGATTATATACTGCAGGATAGAAAAATGCTGTTTTGTGCTGTAGTCTTACAGCTTCTTTCTCTTAATTAATAAAATAATAGCTCGGTGCTCATAACAGCTTGTACTGTACATCATGGGAAGGGGTTAGAGTCGAAGAGGCAGGAGGAGAATGTGGATGGGTGTTCATTGGGATGGATGAACTCATGCATCTGCGTATCTGGAAAGACAGCTTTCAATCTCAGAATACTTAAGTCGGTATGCAGCCACAAACCGCTGTTGGGCTGAAATGCCGAGTTTGAGTTGCTGACAGGAAAGCTACACTAAACTTGCATGGTCAACGATTATGAATCAACTTATCTACCACTCAGGTAGGAAGCAGTGGAAACGGGCATGACCATGGTTGGACAGTTGGAAGGGCTCAGAGGTGGAGGCAGATAAGATGAATAAACAGCAAAGGATTAATAAAAGCTCATGTGACGAGGCAGCGGGTCATATTTCTGTAAGAATAGAAGCGGTAATCATGAAGATGAAAGAAATGAAAGGATGATTGAAAAAAAAATACAACATATAAAATAAAAAAAATCACTCATAGAGTGACACTTGGTGAAACGGAATGGCACTTGGTCGAGCGCATACCTCCGCCAGGCTGAACAGTTGAAATTTTGTATCTCGCTGATAGGTCATATCTGAATCCGGAACTTAACCAAAATCAAATTGGCTTGTTCTTGTTACCTAACCAACTCTTGCACCTCGTTTTGTCACAAGTCGTCCACAACTTTTAGAGACATCATACTATACATAGTTTCTGGCACCATCTCTAATTGGGGAAGAATGACTTTTAAAAAATTCTCAAATTCGTATCCGGCTCCGGATTCGAATATTTACCAAAACTAAATCAATTAGTCCTTTTGACACACCCAACCGGTCCACAAAGTTTCGTGTGAATCCATCCATAACCTTTTGAGATATTGTGCTTTTATATAGTTTTTGGCACCATCTCTCAATCGTGAAGAATCACGCGAAAAATTCTCGAATCCGGATATAGATCTTCACCAAAATTAAGTGTTGCTGTCCTTGGCCAGTCACCGACACACTCAAATATTTCAGAACGTTTACTTGAAAACTGAAGCCGAGCTCGGTGTGAGGCAGGAGCACCACCCCAGAGGGGAGAGCAGTACTCCATTAGGCTGCAGATAAGAGCTTTGTATGTGGATGTTAAGATGTGGAAATTGAGAAGAAAGATTTGTCTGTGGAAGTTGAGATGTTGAGATGCGATTTGTGCATTTGAGATGCGATCAAAGTGCACAAATCTATCAGTTGAAGGGACGCAGGTTTCCCAGTCTGACTTTCATTTAAATAGATTTTAAAACATGAAAATGAAATATTTATGCATCCAGTCGAGAATGACTAATGTCGAGTAGAAACTGAAGTAAACTGTATATGACCAGGCTAAAGAAAAATTCATTTCCAAATGAACAAACCTTTGTGTTAAATCTGTGTTGGTTGGCAATGAAACCTCATGCACTGCAATGCACCTGCAACTGCCCGGTGCTGTTCTGCAATCAGGTTTCTGCAATCGGATATGCCCAGAAGCCACCCTTTTACCAAGAGCCACTAGTCTCTGTCTTGGACACACTGCCACTGCTTGAATATCAAGACCTGCAGTTGATGAGAATAAACATGGAGAAAATAAAAATTAATGAGGTTTTCAAATCAAGCTTAATATATTGTTGCAGGCCGGGGGGTCGGTGGCGAGAATGACCACTAAGTGGGGAAAGCTTGCGTCGTCTCCCACCAAACTCCCCGGAATTGTAGGCCATCGCTCGGATAACTTCGTGAGCCGGCGGGTCGTTTAACCGACCGTGGAACGCCAATATCTTGACTGCGTGGCATAGGGTTATTTTGTCTAGATCCAACGTACTTAAGTAACCACTCGGTCTCGGCTACCGGGGATCCACGCCCTCGGAACGCCTGGCCGAACCGGATTCACTCTACCGGCAGCGGTAAAATTACACCTACCGACTACCACTCTGCCACCCACCTTTCCGGCTCGGATGCAGTCGAGCGGACCTGACAAGGACGTCCCGGCTACAATTGTCCGATTACCGGGGATAAAACCCCGCCTAAACTCAGATCCGAACCATGCTGGACCAATGCAAGAAGGGACGGAAACGGACTGGGAACATTTCTAACATGATTTATTTACAGTAAATGAAGACACAAAGCAAGACTTATCGCGGATATGCAAGAAGTATTTACAATGTTCCAAAAGCACTTATTCCGTTCTACTTGCAAGACGGGCCCACACGCAGACACACACACACACACACACACACACACACACACACACACACACACACACACACACACACACACACACACACACACACACACACACACACACACACGAAAATAAACCCAGAGTTCTTTATTGGACCCTCACAGCCAGGGAGAGAGACGAGCTGGGGGTCAGAGTCCAGCTGGGTATCTGACCGTTGGAGGAAGGGGTTGCTCCACGATGCGGCACCTGACAAAGGTCGTTGGTTTAGTCCCCAGTCGCACATGTGGGACTCGTGGTTCGTGGCGGAGCTCGGGTGGTGAATAGCAGGGTCCACGGAGGGGGGTCAGGGTCGCTCTTTTCGTTCCTTGTAGAGGGCCAGCAGACACGTTTGCCGCCTTCACGACCTTCTGCTCAACCCCCCCGCTTCAAAAGAACTGCACGCTCAACAACAACCCTGTCGAAAACCTCCGAACAACCTTCGTAACAACGCCTTCATGACAGCAAAAACCCACCAAAAAAACCCACACTGCCTCAGAGAGTGCTCGGGAATTTATGGACCTCCCTCAGCAGGGAGGGGCCTTGTGAACACACCTCGCTGTCCACCTTTGATTTGACAGGGTCCCATGGCATACCTCTCCGGGGCAGGGTGTCGGCCTTGTTTGGAGAAAGCCGAACCTCCCCTCCGCGCGTGTTCGAAAAAGCTCGTGGTGGTGAAACTGCCTCGAACATCCTTGGGAATCCGTCTCAGGCAAAGGTGCGCTGTGGCTCCTAAAGTATGTTTGTCATTTGTTGACATTGGTCAAATGTTTTTGGAATACCTTCAAATCCAATTCTATATCGCATGTTCCTATTCATTCTCTTATGGGAGTCTGGGCTAAAAGGGCTAAACATGGATAGCAGGCTGGCTGGCTGGTGAGGACAAATCAGTAATGTGCAGGGAAGCTGGTGGACTCTCTCGTAGTGTTACAGGCCTCGGTGATTTAAACACACAACAACATGACAGACAATCTCCTATGAATTTCAGCTCATTTGATGTTCTTCACAAGGAACTTAATGATTAACCTCTGGTGAATAGCACAGGTGAATAGGATGACAAACCTCATCCTTGTTTGGCCGAGCCTGCTTTGTTTGACCGGCATTGATGTCATGTCCGATTTAAGTTGCTCAGGGCAGACTATCATTACAAAATTTCAGCATCGAACTACATTAGAACACTGCATGATAAACTTGTTTTGCTCCACTTGACCGCACTATTGGTCAATACATGATGCAGATGTAAAATAAACTAATGGAAATAACACCTGGGGTTCGGTCTAGTTCCGCATGATTTCATAAGATGCTTTATACTACAATACATGTAACTTAATATCAATAAACATCAATAATATTTTAATTCTACAACAAAATACAACAATAAAATCAGTAAATAATGGTACAAAATGTGAACAAACATTGGTCAAAACATTCAGTTCTGATCAGAGAACCGGAAGACGCCAGTTAGTTTTGACACACACTGTACCAATTTGGAGGTCAACGTAACGAAAAAAAAAATGAACATTACATTATACACTTTAAATAACATGATTTAACAAAGTTTTAAACATTTTGAAGGAGATTCAGTGACAATTCAAGAATAACCATGAACGGAATAAAAGGGGAAGAAGAAATGAACTTAAGAGTGCTCCTTCAGACTTTGGAGTCATCATCCACACCAAAGCGACTTCTTCAAAGTGACTTCTTTCATTGAACTGAAGTTGTTCAAAGAAAGAAGTCGCTTGGAAGTTATTAGAAAGTTCTTCAGCAATTGAGTGGTCCAAGACTGGATCAGTCTCCCACAACACGTTGTAGAATCTTTATCGATCCAGTCATTCAGAGTTAACTTGGACAGGCATTTGTGGAGGGAAAGATTTGACTTTCACTGAACCCTCACACATGCACACACGTTAAGTTTTGCTGAAGCAGAGACTGGGAACTGCAGGATACAACCTCCTATCCCATACCACGATGACGATGATGATGATGCCAAAGTGGATTGACGAGCCCTCTGCTAATTCCGAGATAAATGTGATGAAAAAAATGAATGTAGCGGTAAAATTGAACAATAAAATTTTCACCTTAACTTATACAGGGTGTGGAACTAATATCTGACATCCATTTCTGTCATAAAACAAACCTGAACTGCTAAAGAATTCCAATACTAATGGTGGCATCTATGTACCTTCCAGTACGAATGCTAAAACACCCTTCAGAGCAGCGATTGATAACATAGATGCCAATGTTGACACACCTGATGGCAAGGATTTCTTCCATGCTTTGTCAGCATCTATTTTCCAGAAAGAATCAAATGATGCTTTGCTAGCAAATGAGCCATTGTCAATGCACAACGTACCACTGACAAAATTGAAAGATGTTCCCAAAACTATTGTGACATTAGAGGATTGTTCCATTGTTGGTCACCCGAAACCCCTTGTGAGCCCACACTATCCAAAGTACGGCACATTCAGCCATGGGCAATCCGTTGCATAAGCCAGTGTTCAGGATCTTGCTCGGTTGATTGCCTGCCATTTCAGCCGCAGTTGTGCACAAGTGGACAGCCTTCAATTCTAAGGTCAGTCCAAACCATAACACCATGCAAGACAAAGTGCATGTCTTGCCCTTGAACAATGCTCCTGCAAAAGACTGGAAGACACTGGTAACATCACTCACTCAATTGACAAAAATCAAGGAACTAACCAGAGAGCCATAAGATGAACAGCCAGTCTGTGTTTGGTTGGATATGGACCGATACAAACATGTGTTGAAGTTGCCATTCCTGGATGACAAGTATGCTAGTAAATGGGAACCATCCCCTGGGGGTGTGCATCCACGG
The DNA here is from genome assembly GCF_056783735.1 of Eptatretus burgeri. Classification (NCBI taxonomy): domain Eukaryota; kingdom Metazoa; phylum Chordata; class Myxini; order Myxiniformes; family Myxinidae; genus Eptatretus; species Eptatretus burgeri. The sequence continues at coordinate 39,194,860 of NC_140962.1, forward strand.
TGGTAAACGTCTGATTCAATTGTTTTTTGGGGTTTTTTCTGCACTTTAAAACTTTTGTTTTATTTCGATTGAATTATACATTTGAACACTCAAGAACAAAAAACGCCTTGTTTGCACTTCCAATAACCTTCAGTTTTTCAGGAGTTGGGCAACATTTCATGCCGTCTCGACCAATCAAATTTGTCGCGTGCTCTGAGGACGGAGTAACAGCGAAATTCAGCCAAAATGGTGGTGCCTAGCGATACAATGACATACAGGGCCAGATTTATGCTCGGGAAACTGGGGAACTTGCCCCGGGACCTCCACCACCCGACAGGTGCTCTACCACCCAAGGGCTCATCCAGGATTATCGATCGTTTTTGTGAATTGTAGCTTATTAACCCGATATTAACCAGTGTAGCATATTTGCGACAAACCTGGGGCATTCAATGGGTATTTGAAAAGTCTAGTTGGAAATTGTTTCGCGAATATAGTCCGCATTCACTTGTTCGAGGGATTTTTACTTTCTCTATTCACAGAATCAGATACCAGGAACATATAGAGCAATGTTTCTCCTTTCGTTACTGATAATTCCATTACTCGAATTAAATCAAACTAGTACAGGCCCGTAGGTGCGTGCCCGAATGTGAGTGTCAGTATGTGCAGCCTCTCTCTCAAACCTCGAAAAGGCACATCCGCGGGTCCCCAGCAATATTCCTGGCAAGTTTCAATCGTACAAAAGAAATAATAAATAAATAAACAAACATTAATTGTGATGTCATTGGTGACGTCATAGCACCGTGTCCTGTCATTGGTCGACAGATAAATGGCTGTAACTTGGGAACCGCTCATCTGATTAATATCAAACCTTGAAAAGCACATCCGCAGGGCCCCGGCAATATTCCTGGCAAGTTTCAATCAGATCGGACCGTTGATCGTGCAAAAAAAAAAAAAAAATACATAAAGAAACATTAATTGTGACGTCATTCGTGACGTCATAGCACCGTGTCTTGTCATTGGTTGACAGATAAATGGCCGTAACTTGGGAACTGCTCGTCCGATCGATATCAAACCTCGAAAAGGCACATCCGCGGGTCCCCGGCAATATTCCTGGCAAGTTTCAATGAGATCGGACCGGCGTTCGTCGAGAAACGGCAGTCGCAGACAGACAGACAGACAGACAGACAGACAGACACACAGAGATTGCTGGAATTATAGATGTAGCTTGGAAGTTGTCACAGTAATACAATATATTTTTGACAAGTTAATTGCATGCTTTGCCAATCTTCAGTTGTGTCTGGAATCCATTGGTGGAAATAAAAGCCAGCGAAACCACTCCTGAAATGATGTATTTTATCCAATAATGTAACTCGTGGAGCTTGCAATGTTCTTAAGGCAACTATGCAAATAGAACATTCAATAGGGGTGCCACAGAATAATATACAAGAGCTTAGGGTGCAATCAGTGAAAAATATTGAAAACCCACTGCTTTACTTCATCGTTGGTGGTATAAAGAGCCCCCACCACCCAAGTGTGCCCCAGGGTCTCCACCACCATAAATCCAGTGTATTGACAGAGCTAACTTTTTTCCAAAAAACATCTGCTTGTTCAGTGCATCATTTATTTTTTTTCAAAGATTGTTCCAAAATCGTAAGTTTCGTTGAGAAGAGTTGGCAGAAGGTTCAGCTCTGGACTGTTCCGTTTGACCCATCGGTTTCATATGGTTGCCATCACGCCTGTTATTCAAACAAAGTTCAGGAACAAAGCTAATATAGATCGTGCTCAGAAATGTAAAGCGAGAGTTGAAAAGGCTCTTTGCATGTCCTTTTTCTCAACACTGCATGGGGTAAAGTGTTCTCTGAACTCTCCAGTCATAACAATGTTTTTTGTATTTAATGTCTCTTATTTACTCTCAAGTGTTTGTTACCTTCACAAACTTTGTTGCGAAGGTTACGTTTTGATCGCTGTGTATTTATTTATTTATTTGTGAATATGTGTGTTTGTTTGTTTGTTTGTTTGTTATTCGCATAATTCCAAAAGTATTGAACTGAATCACAGCAAATTTGGTGGGATGATTGGTTATTATCCGAGGACCATTTGATTAGATTTTGGGAGCGATCGGGTCAAAGGTCAAAGTCATGAAAAGGTCAAAATCGTCTTTTTACCATAGCGCGGTCAATTTGTATCCAATTTGCATGCAACTTATGCCGAAATGTTCAGAATTCAATGCCCCATCTTGTGAGATGTGACATGACACAATGACATAATAACCCTTATTAGCGGTTGGGAGTCAAAAGTCAGGGGGGGGTCATGACATTGCAAAATGTGCGGTTTTAGTCATAACACGGTCAATTCTTATCCGATTTGCATGAAACCAACACCAAAATGTTGACTCTTCTGTTCCCCACACTCTAATACCAATTACAAAAAAAATTAAGAGTACAAAGGTCAAGGTCGAGGTCATGAAAAGGTCAAAATCGTCATTTTGTACAATGAATGTTTGTTTGTTCACAATAAATAACTTATTTAGAAAAACAGAAACTCGTGTGTGCTAAATGCCCCTAAAATGCCAGAAAATAATTTCTTATAATGTGACCAGTTGTCATCAGATTGACTTGACACCGACACCCAAAAAGGTCAGGGAGTTCATACAGAAATTGTACAATGTACGTGAATCAGTGTCAAACAGCAGGAAATTTAATGTTTTTAAGCCATCATAACACATTTGAGATGGCAGATGTGGTATGGGATTAAATACCCTCACAATCAACGGTTTCTGGGGGGGGGGGGAATGCAGTGTTGGCGAAGGTATGCGCTCTACTGAGTGCCTGTTCTAGTTGGAGATATTTTTTTGAAGTGCTCAATTAAAGAAATAGAAGCTTTAATCAAAACAACAGTTATAATAATATTATGTTGTTCCTTGAATAATTTCTCCTCTTGAACTCTGCTGAAGAGAATCTTTTTTTCTAATTACAAACATGCAAAATCAGTAAAACATTTCTGTGAAAACTATACATCACCTTGGAAACATCACCTTGGAAACATATCTTCAAAAACAGCCAAAGTGTCACATGTAAGATGATGTTTCATGACGAGCGATACCTACAGGGGTTGTGAGTTCTGTTCATCAGACATACCTGAGATAAAATGCTGGGTGGAATGCAATGAGCTGTAGAGTATACAATACGAGCCAGAAACCAGGACCAACGTGGCCTCATCAAGCCAAGAAGGTACACCAGGAACATCCACACGTATACCCCATGACCACAAGGGAAACGGCATCATCGCCATGTCATTACTGCAGTTGTGACGGAAACACATATGGGCAAATGATGATTCCAAGCAAAAAAGTAATGCATTAAAACAGTAACAGTATCTATGAGGTTACTGAGTGGGTGGTTATTTAACACAGTTGTATTAACATCCCAGGTCAGTGAGCATTATTAACTTATATAATGAATCCACAAAGATTAAATATACTATGCTTGTTCAGACAAAAAGTCCAAGACTTGAGTGCCTCCAAGGCAGTCTTCGACCCAAACTTATTCCTCATCTCTGTTAGAAACATATACAATGCTCAGTAAAACTCTGCTCCATTTCACAGATGATCTCACATTGTGCCGTACAGTATCCCAATCCACTCATAGGTACTACACAGCAGCTGCAGGACTCTCCGCCGATCAGGAATTAATTACATGCCGATCTGATCCTACTTCCATGATAATAACCTGTTTGGGGAATGACATCCCGGGTTCAATCCAGCGGTATACCACAAACTTCTCACCCCAATCTATATCCCAATCTTTTCTAACCCCAGTAACCCTAACTCAATCCTCTAACTTGCAGGTTACTTGCTCCACCCCCTCTCTCCTCTTTTGAGGATAGGTCATTCTCTTGCATTCTTATATTCAACTGTGGTCCCATTGTCACAACAATTATTTCTTATATTCAACTGTGACCCATTTTTACTCTCCGTTACCATTGAGTCCTTTTTTTTTGTTTTTCCAAAAAGTGCAGAAGTAAGAATGTGCAATCGTTTTAAAATTGTTTATGTATTTGTATATGTAGCGTGTCCTGCCTTTGTCCATCCATCATTTATTTTTCCATCATAACACTTAAGAGAGTATGTCTATTTACATTCCTGGCTCAAAGGATCACAAACCAGAAATGTGTAGGTGAAGGATACATCTGCAGGAACTGAAAAATCATGGGTGAAAGACATGAGCTACATTTGACCGAGAATGATATAGCATGGTGTGGAAGTGATCTGACACACTTGGGAAGTGTGGATGTGGTTAGTGAAGTGGAGCTATCTCATTAGCTGTTGCCAAGCAGGCCCACCCTGTTCCAATCAGATTTGTGATAAAAAAAAAAAGGGGAAACAGGGGCAGAGTGAGGGTTGAGTTGAATGGAGAGTTCAGGGATCCAGAGTGCATGTCCTGGCACTAGTGAGGAGACTTGAGATGTCAATCAGGGACCAGGAGGTGGCGCATGAAGACCAGAGAGTGTTGTTCGCTTATCTTGGGGACCCAAGGGACTCTTCAGCTACTGATGATAGAGCTGTGACTTTGTGCGACCTTATTAGCTCAACCTATGAAAACAACCTTGCAACTGTTAGCAAGTTCAACTGTAGGCCGAAATGTTGCTTCTGCTCAGCACAGAACTGTGAGATTTAACCTTTTTGTTTTGCCCATAATCTCCCTTTGTTCTGTCCCCTGTCAAATCCCATATCCTTCTTCTCAAGACTTCAAGGCAAGGCGTTCCATGAACTCTGTAGTTATTGTGCCTTGCATGCCTTATTCCTGCACAGTTTGTTGAGTCGATCGCTTCTGGCCACTGGATTAGGGAAGCTGGCAAGACTGGACTTAAGAACGGGAGATTGCCGTTTTGGTTGTTCTTGCAACAGGGTTGCAGCAAGCCTAAGACCGGATCGTGTGACGACCCTGAAAGAACATTCTGGGATATTTAGTATTAACTACACACAAGCTACTGGAAGCCCATGGGAGAGGAAGCTTCATGAACACCCTCTCTAAAGGACACTTCGACTCCCTGCAGAACCTCTGTCATATGTACATCGGAAAGAGTTTAACAAATGCTGAGAAAGTTTTAATCCTACTCCACAGCAGTGGAACACGACATTCTAAGGCCCTTTCATCAAGTGTACAAAAAATACCAAATGCCCTTTTTCAAACAATTATCACTTTAAAATATGAGTTTAAATACTGTACAGTATTGTTCTAACTTCCAAGAGCCATAAAAGCCAGATGTCACGGATTTAATCAATTTCAAGACACATTTCACATGACTGACAGAATAATAAGAGGCCAAATATTTAAAGTATGCAAATATAGTGGAATTTTTGACCCGACTCTTCCCCACCATGCCCTTATGCTTCATAAATGCGTCTTTTATTCCAGAGTCTCCTGTCACCTTCATCGAGAGAGAATAATGTCACTTGGAACAATGGGAAGAACGGTGCAATGACGTGGAAAGGACACGCAGCCCTGCAGAGCTCAGTTCTAGTTCCCACAGATTTTGGAGTTTTTCCTAGAGAAGCATCATTTTAACGGAACGTCTCTTACGCGACCTGGTTGTGGATTCCGCTTTATAACCTCAATTTTTCACCATACTGGTGCTCGCCAGAGGCGTTGTTCTTTTATTCAAGGACATTCCCCGTTTTCCCTGAGGAGTTTGTCCCTGAGACCTCGTATCACAGACTTTTCGCGAGTTCAAGCGGTGTGTAGATGCACTACAGGACCACACACTAGAATTTTCCCCAATTTATTTTGTGCCGTTTTTATTATGCAAGATGTGAATCGTCGTCTCCCACCAGACTCCCCGGAATTGTAGGCCATCGCTAGGATAACTCCTCAAACCGGCGGGTCACTTAATCGACTGTGGAATGCCAATATCTTGACCGCGTGACGTAGGGTTATTTTGTCAAGATCCAATGCACCGAAGTAACCATGCGGTCTCGGCTACCGGGAATCCACGCCCTCGGAACGCCTGGCCGAACCTGATTCACTCTACCGGCAGCGGTAAAATTTCACCTACCGACCACCACTCTGCCACCTACCTTTCCGGCTCGGATGCAGTTGAGCGGGCCTGCCCAGGACGTCCCGGCTACAATGGACTGATTACCTGGGATAAAACCCCGCCTAAACTCAGATCCGAACCATGCTGGACCAATGCAAGAAGGGACAGAAACAGACTGGGAACATTTCTAACATGATTTATTTACAGTAAAAATAAAGACACAGGAAAGACTTATCGCGAATATACAAGAAATATTTACAATGATCAAATAAAAACACTTATACAGTTCTACTTAAAGACGGGCCCAACACACTCAGATACACACACACACACACAGATGCTTTATTGAAGACCCCCGCAGCCGGAGAAGAGAGACAAACTGGGGGTCGCAGTTTGGCGGGGTACCTGCAAGCTGGAGGCAGGGGGTGCTCCGCGGTGCGACACCTGTCAATGGTGGTCCGGCTCAGGGGCTCGTGCCCGTGGAGAACCCGCGTGGAGCAGACGGAGTCCCCGGGCAGAGATCAGAGTCGCGAAAGAGACCCACTTCTCCCGGTGGAACGCCAGGGAGACGGCGCACAATCGACTTGTATTCCTGGCGGTGGCGCTAATGTCGGACGGGTGACGAAGTCTCCTCTCACTCTCGTTGGATCCACACAGCTCTCGCACTTCTCCTTTCTCTTCAGACGCGCCCCTCTCTGAAATACCCATGAAAGGGAACAAAAGAGCCTTCGTACGGGGCGGAGCTCCGTGAAGCACACGCCACTGTCTGCCTTGATTGGACAGGGTTCCACGGCATGCCCTTCCTGGGCGGGGTTTGGGTGAAGCACACGTCACCGTCCACCTCGATTGGACAGGGGTCCACGGCATGCCCTTCCTAGGCGGGGTTTGGGTGAAGCACACGTCACCGTCCACCTCGATTGGACAGGGGTCCACGGCATGCCCTTCCTGGGCGGAGTTTCGGGTTGGGCGAGCGAAGCGCTTGCTCATTCGCAGGCTGAATGGTCCGCTGGATGTGGCGTTGGAAGATATGTGGTTTGAAGATATAACCTACCGAAAAAGAAATCGCAATGCACGCCTTTGATTCTCCCACTAGACAAAAGGAAGGGAACTGTCTCACATGTACTTAACGGAATAACTGACTCTTGGGACATCTGTATGTTTGAATGCAAATGGTTTCCAGATCCGTGACAGTATAATCAGCAGAGGCCGACAAGCCTGATGTCTTCGGCCCACCAGAAAACCAAGATGTTAGCCATATTATTTTGTCTGGGTGCCCTGGTGGGTGGAGTCAAGTGACAAATGTGGGTGGGGTCTGGCCGATGTACGACCAATCAGTGCACATTTCAAAAATCGACCCCTTTTTTTGTGCTCACACGTTACCTTGGGTGCACATTTCAAAACACAGCAGCAAATAATCACCTCTCACAATCCGCAAGTGCAATGCTGCCTGAAAGCAATAATGATGTTTGACTCGATGTCAGCTATTTCTCATTTTGATAAATCGTCCGAGGTAATCACGTCACAGGTAATCCGTCTGACCGACCGATCATCCGCCCATGTGCTTTTGTGTTCACGATATTTCAAAAGAAGTTGAACATTTCGCTTTCATATTGCATATATCTATTCCTCAGGACATTATCGCAACCCGATTAGATCACGGCTGTAATTGGCTGAATTGTGTTGTCATGACAACCATCTCGGTGACGTGGCTTGTGTTCACGATATTTCAAAAACCGTTGAACATTTAGCTTTCATATTACCATCAAAATGGTGGGAACCTCGAGTATCAGTGCTCGTTGCTAATTTTCATCCCGTCGCCAAATTTCCTCCATGCCTTCATAATTAATGGATAGGCCCTGCACTGTCGGACCGACACCTTTACCTCCTCAAACAAACCTGACCGTTTATTGGTTCGCGGGTGCCAGCAGTGACCACTATTTTCGTTGTGTCTGGGTGTCTGTCTGTTGGGTTGCCGAAATAGGTGACCCTTATTGTCAGTAATTCTGTCTGTTTGTTTGGAAGTTTGTTCGTTTGTCATCAGCATAATTGGTAGTAAACGTGGGCGGATTTTGACCAAACTCAGGTGGTAGGTACATCTTATGACCTTGTGCTTTGGAAAGTGTGATGGTTGCTGGGGACGCTTTGGTTCCCTAGCAACAACCGAAAACCTTCAAAATCGGTACAGTTCACGCGAAATCAATTCCGAAAGCCATTATCCCACGTAGGGTTATGAAATTTGGCATGAATGATCTACAGGTGATGCTCTATCAAATATATTCCAGTTTTTGTGATATATGGAATACTTTACCCGCAGCGCCCCCTACAATGAGGGTATGCGCGAAAATTGGCGAAAATTGAAGGCCCCCTAGCGACCAGGTGAGTGCATCGATACGAATGAAACTTTGCAGGTTCATGGTACTCAATGAGTACTACAACTTTGCCTCAGGACATATTGACCAATTTCGCTTAGGTCAGGGGTCAAAGGTCAATTAGTGCAAAAATCAATAATATGCGAGAGCTGGAGGTGCCTTCGCGCCGAATGTTACTCCTCCTAGGGTTATGGTCGGATTGTCATGAAAATTCACACTAATCGTCTGGAATACGTTGTGCACAAACGATCGAGCCGGATTTTCGATTTATATCTTTGTTCACCCACAGCACCCCCTCGAACTTTGGGGATTTCCGATTTCAAACTGCATTTTCGGTACTTTTCATTCAAATGGATACCGAGTAGTTATCAGTAGATGGAACTGGATGAGATTTGATCTGCATAATCTTAAGGTGATCTATCTGTTATATGACATCCATTTTGCTCTATATCTTGTAGTTTCCATGCTCGTTGACCCATTGCCGCCTACCGGCTTGTTGGGTGATCGAGTCGAAAAAAAAAAAAAAATTTGATATTTTTTTTTGGATATTTTTTTTCTACCCTTATTGTCGGGTTTTCCGTGTGTGTGTGTATGTGTGTGTGTGTGTGTGTGTGTGTGTGTGTGTGTGTGTGTCTGCAACGTGAGGCTCCACAGCACAAACCAGCAAACCAATTTCGATGAAACTTGGCGATCAGGTGCCATATGGGCTGGGATTGTGCACGTTTGAGTTCCGTTGCTAAGCAACCACCCGTTGCCGAGCAACGGGACTTTGAAATTTTTGAAAAATCATAAAAAAAATATTTTTTCGAAAATCAAAAATTGGCTTCCAGGCTTTTATGCGCTCTATAATCAACCTCTTTGTCAAAAATTTCCAGCCGCATCCTATGAAAACTGTCGGAGAAGATAGACTTTGAATCAACCCTGGTCGAAAACAATAAAAAAATGAAGTTCGTTATATCTCAGAGACGATGAGTCAGATATACATGAAACTGGTATGCTAGGTTCATGGTATGTCCTAGTTATGTGTGAGAAAGAACCATTGCTATGGAGCTCTCGGTTGCCTAGCAACGCCCGAAAAACCTCTAAATGTGGGGGTATTTTAACGAAAAAACAATCTGCAGCGTTAACCCTTGAAGCTCGAATCATGAATTTTCTTGTGCTTAATCCTCAGGTCATTCCTTATCGAACGGGCCCATCGCGTCAGGTTCTATTGGGTAGTGGACTACCCATGTCCGCCTACCGGCTTGTCTGTCTGTTTGTGACTCTCTCCAGAGCATAGTTCCGTGACATTTGATGCGATCTTGATGAAACTTGGACACAAGCTAGATATAATGGTCTAGTTGTGTGTTTTTGTATGAGGGGCGTCCCACGCCCCTTGTGGGCGGAGCCACGCCCACTTTAACTTTATTTATTTTCGATTTTTTTCTCGCAATTTCATTTCCTAGAAGCTGTGCGTAATGTCCATAAGTACAACATATAAAAAAATCAGATTTGATTTGGTCAATTTTGACGGAAGAGATAGGTTTTTACGGTAGGGCTTCCTCAAAAGCTTCCACGAACTCAGTTGTCCCTATCGTCGCATTGTTCAATAATACCCACGAACCATCGTCACCTCGCGGCTAGTCTTCTTTATTTATTGTTAAATCAATTCTGAAAGAATATAAATTTTACATAAATTACATGAAAACAAAACAAAAACACATCCTGCAATGCTTGTGAAGAGTTAAACTTCGTGTGTGTTTCCATGACTACCAAGCTTGCTATCGCTTGCCTAGCCAGCAGTTCCTCAGCAACGGTTTCCTTGGAGTGCTTGCTTGAGTGCTTAAGCCGCTTGGCGAGCGCTTTACAAACTGATTGGTCATGGAACACACCAAAGCTTCTCGTCAGTCAGCATCATAAAACATAAATATATAACGTCAATAATATACGTCGATATATATATATATATATATATTATATATATAATATATACTAATACGTAAATGTATATAATAAGTGTTTTTCCCCTTCTCGACTGTTCCTTTTGTTCTGTTTTTAATGTCCTGATTCGTTCTACGGTCGAGCTCCTCCATGAGCCTCGACTCTGTGTACAAAAAAACAGCTCCGAGGATTTATTGTTGAAGACATTACAAAACGCTGACTAAAAACCTGCTCCAATATCGACAAGATAAACGATTTATCCATTTCCTTGCCGGATGTGAAGCAAACGCGAAGTTCTTTCACATTTCAGTTCGAATGCAGCACCAAGGAAATGACGTCATGGGTTGTGTTGTGAAGGAAATGACGTCATGATTTCTCGCTCTTGGGCGGAGCCCCGTTCGTCTGCTTCCGCTGACGCTCGGTTGTGTGACCAAGGGGGTCCTGAATAACCTCCTCCCTTGACACGGAGCACTTTCTCTGTCTGCAACTTTAACACAGGGACTGAAAATTCATTTCTTGGCTCCTACCGGACGGAATCGGCTGAAAATTTCAGAAGTAAATCCTTTGTACGTCGAGGTAATATGTTCCAAATTTCAGAAACGTCCGTTTCGGCATTCGTGAGTTTGTAACGAAAAACCTCGAAATCAGCGTTGGTGTCCGTCAGTCTGTCCGTCCGCCCAAAATGTGTTGCCACTCATACCTCAAAGGTGTCGCCTCAAAGGCGAAACGTTGAAATGAGCTGAAACTTGGAATATACATCGTTATATGGAATAGGCAAAACCTAGAAGCGAACGTAGAATTCTTCTTACATTCGCTTCTGACTTTACCTATAATTTGTTCACAACTGTATACGCAATTTCCGGTTACTTCGGCCTGGATTCGGGATCAGCGATCAAATAATGTAAATCACGATTAAAAATTATTTTTTGATGATGCGGGAGATATCTTTATTAAAATCAGTGGAGGAAATATACACCATGTCTGATATTATTTGGGTCTTTCATGTCTCCGACGATGCCTTTATCTCCTGGGACGCAAAAAAAATTTCCTCAACATTACCTTCACAACGACAACTACACCGCCTAGAACAGGATCTCATCTAAAAAAAATTAATATTACCTCAACATTACCTTCACAACAACAACTACACCGCCTAGAACAGGATCTCATCTAAAAAAATTAATATTACCTCAACATTACCTTCACAACAATAATTACACCGCCTAGAACAGGATCTCATCTAAAAAAAAAAATTAATATTACCTCAACATTACCTTCACAACGACAACTACACCGCCTAGAACAGGATCTCATCTAAAAAAATTAATATGACCTCAACATTACCTTCACAACGACAACGACACCGCCTAGAACAGGATCTCATCGAAAAAATTAATATTACCTCAACATTACCTTCACAACGACAACTACACCGCCTAGAACAGGATCTCATCTAAAAAATTAATATTACCTCAACATTACCTTCAGAACGACAACGACACCGCCCAGAACAGGATCTCATCTAAAAAAATTAATATTACCTCAACATTACCTTCACAACGACAACTACACCGCCTAGAACAGGATCTCATCTAAAAAATTAATATTACCACAACATTACCTTCACAACGACAACTACACCGCCTAGAACAGGATCTCATCTAAAAAAATTAATATTACCTTCACAACGACAACGACACCGCCTAGAACAGGATCTCATCTAAAAAATTAATATTACCTCAACATTACCTTCACATCGACAACGACACCGCCTGTACTGTACTGTACTGGGAGATACTTAGCAGGCAGACACGAAGCGGAGGAACAGTCGAGCCGGGCTGTGTTGCACGAGTGCGAGCGCGGGCGTACTGTGCCCGCGGCTCTCCTTTATTCCGTACGCGGTACACTCACGAGCCGGCCGACTCCAGCATTACTACGACGCCTCAGACGGCGTGCACACCTCATATCCCTCGCCGAACCCCACGGCCACTCCTCCACCATCACGCCCATCATGCATCATCATCATGCCCCTCCCCGTGGACATGGCTACACCACACTCCTCCCTCCTAAAAGTATGATTATTAAATGATCAGTATTATAAGAAGCATGCAGAACACGAAGGACTTCGTATAATAATCATGGAAATAAAATGAAAATAGCACACCACATCATATAATGTGTCGATGCGAGCGAGTGGAGCAGCAAAGGTCAGGTCTGACCGCGTTACCGATATGAAGCAGCAAAATGAGAAGCACAGCAGCATTATGCAGCAAAAACGCCCCCCCAGGTGGCCCATGCTGACATGACTCTGGCCAAGGTCGTAACGACCTCTCGAGCTAACCTCCTCCGGCCCCATCAAACGCCTCCGGCCCACTCCCCCCAGGCAGACCCGACGTAGATAAACATCCCGAGGCCGGCAGCCCGCTATCTGGAAGCCGTGGCGCCAGCCTTAGACCTTGGCCGGGGGCGCTGAATAGCGCCGCTGGCTGCATGCATTTAATGCGCCAAAACAACTCACGCACCACCATCAGTCGAGACGCCAACGCCCGTCCCAACGGCCTTGAGCGAACACAGCGAGTTGTGCTCGCAATCAGAGGTGGGGGTAACGCAGACCAGGGCACCAGTCTTGGTGCCGAGTCGATCTCCGAGACCCACACGGCCGCTAGACAGGAGCAACTCCACTTAAACCACACTGCAATCATAGGCTCGTTATAAATCATTACGAATAATACTCGAAGCATCGCAAATTCATTTTTCCGTACAGCGCGCTTTTTTGATAAAATCCCAGCACATGACAAAGCAATTACCTGCGGCCCGGGACAGTGGACGGCCAACTCAACCTTTTTATTCGCCACCACCGTCCCTGAAGCCCCTACATCACATTGATCATAATCCAATTCCCATTTAATGATCTCCGTCACATCCACTTTTACACGAGAACTGCTGGCATTTATTTCAACAACGTTAAACTGCATCAATAGAGCAAGGAAAAACACATATGCCATGAACAACAACCCACAACCCGCATCACGAGTCCGCTTCTTGGTTGTCGACTTGATGCTGCGACTCGCGACTCCCTTTAACGCCACGGGCCCACCGCCACCTGTTGAAGCTGCCTGAACCACACCGATGCGCATTGCCTCTCGAACCTTGCCACAGCGCGGGAACTCATCGCGAGCGAAGCGCGGGAACTCATCGCGAGAGCTGATACGGCTCTCGCCGCCCGCCAGAGCCTCGCCCTCGGTACTCGATGTAGGCCCTCGAAGAGAGTACCGGCACATCTGGAGGTACGAACCGGAGACCCAGTCCGAGGTGCGCAAGCCAGTCTCGACCCAACAGGGGGGGCCCCTCCCCTCGTACAACGAACACCGAGAGCCGGGCGCGTCGATCTCGGTAGCGCACTGAGACGTCGGCCCTCGCAAGCGGTGCAATCGCTTCACCGGTGTACGTGTATAACGACAAGGCCGTCTTGACCAGGCGAATACCGCGAAGACCACGAGCCGCCCGCTCACCCATGACCGACACCGCAGCCCCGGTATCCACGCAAAACACAGTAGGTTGGCCATTCACTTCGACTTCAACCGTGAAAGGCGTCGTCATCTCCGAACCAACGGAAAACAGACTCAACCGTGGTTGCATCTCCCGCTCTGGTTCGCCGGCATTGTCAGGCCCCGGTTGCAGGCCGATCTCCAGGTCACTGGGGTCCTCTCGCACCTCGTCACCCAAGACCCCAACGGAGGCTCCCGCCATCCGACACACACGCTTCAAATGTCCCACCTTGTGACAATGCAAACACACGGTGTTCTTATACGGGCACATTTGTCGCAGGTGCGGACCCCCACACCCCCAGCAGCCGCGGAAAGTCCCTTCGCTCCAGGCGCGACCGTGCTGCGGTGCCCCTTCGCTCCCGGTGCGATCGTGCTGCGGTGCCCCTCGTCCCGCACCGCCAGGGCGCGCGTGCGACCTGCGGCACTTGAGCCACCGCTCGGACTCCGGGCTGCGTGACTCGCGGCACTTGTGCGATTACCGCATTGACTTCGGGATTAGCTGCCATACTCCAGCTGGAGCTACTCATTGCGTCCTGGCCAGCAATGGCACGGACATCCGTGAGCGTCTGTTCGACAGACGAAGCAGTCACGACCGCCGAGTCGAATGTGATGTCGGTTAATCGCAGGATAGCCGCTACCATCTTTGCGTCTCGCAGACCAGAAATAAAACGATCTCTGAGCCTTGTCGGACGCTCCTCTGCCGTGAATTTGCAAGGCACAGCCGAATGCTTCACTCGTGCCACGAAGTCCGCAACGCGCTCCTCGCCACCCTTAGCGAGATGATCGAACTGGAACCGCGCGAGATGTAACGACTTCTCCGGCGCCAAGTGGGTCTTCATTTTCGTCACGATGTCCTGAAAGGATAGCATATCATCACTGGGTCTATTTGGAGCCACCAAATCACTCAGCAGGCGGTAGTGCTCCGTTGATAGCGAGGCGAGCAAGATCGCCTTGCGTTTCTCTTCATCCTCTACATCATTTGCCCGAAAGTAGCAACCCAACTGTTCAGAAAACAACTCGAACTCATCTCCCCCGAACACGGGTACACGTCCGTGTGCCGTGCCGCGACCTTCCGCCATGTTCCGTGAGACACTTGGTTCCGTAGCTTGGAACCGCCCTTACACACGCCGATCCGCCGATCCTCATCGCCAACTGTACTGTACTGTACTGGGAGATACTTAGCAGGCAGACACGAAGCGGAGGAACAGTCGAGCCGGGCTGTGTTGCACGAGTGCGAGCGCGGGCGTACTGTGCCCGCGGCTCTCCTTTATTCCGTACGCGGTACACTCACGAGCCGGCCGACTCCAGCATTACTACGACGCCTCAGACGGCGTGCACACCTCATATCCCTCGCCGAACCCCACGGCCACTCCTCCACCATCACGCCCATCATGCATCATCATCATGCCCCTCCCCGTGGGCATGGCTACACCACACCGCCTAGAACAGGATCTCATCTAAAAAAATTAATATTACCTCAACATTACCTTCACAACGACAACGACACCGCCTAGAACAGGATCTCATCTAAAAAAATTAATATTACCTTCACAACGACAACTACACCGCCTAGAACAGGATCTCATCTAAAAAAAATAATATTACCTTCACAACGACAACTACACCACCTCGAACAGGATCTCATCTAAAAAATTAATATTACCTCAACATTACCTTCACAACAACAACTACGCCTAGAACAGGATCTCATCTAAAAAAAATAAATATTACCTAAACATTATAGCGAACGAAGTGAGCTTAATACTTAACGCATGCACGTGAGAGAATAGGAAACAACAACACAATAGCCTGAGCTATTTGGAATCCGTGTCTTTCGCTGTGACTTTTTGCTTCCGGTTGTTAAACACTGTGCGGTGTATAAACACGATTGGGTTTTATTTCTCTCTTGTGAATATTATTGAACACGTGCACATGAGAGAATAGGAAACAACAAAAACAACACAATACCCTGGCAATTGTGAAGCCGTGTCGTTGGCTATGACCATTTTGCTTCCGTTTTTGTTTTGCTTCTGTTTTTTTTTTGTTTCCGGTTTTTTTCATGGGGAATGATGCATGCCGGGAGATCATGACCGGAAGTGTTTATTTATTATTTCAATTTTTTTTTTCATGACAGGAAGTGTTTATTTTGTATTTAACATTACCGGGGGTGATTTTGAAACCCTTTCCGGAACTTTTAATTTATTTTATTCTTGACGAGAAGTGATCGTTTATTTATTTATTTATTTATTCAATTATTTCTTCCCAAAGTAAATTTTAATAAACATATCTCTCGCATCATCAAAAATATTTTTTTTAATCGTGATTTACATTATTTGATCGCTGATCCCGAATCCAGGCCGAAGTAACTGGAAAATGCGTCAAAATCATCAGCTGTGCGGTGCTTACACGTACCACGGTATAGTTGACAAGTATACAGTTGTGAACAAGTTTTATGTAAAGTCAGAAGCGAATGTAAAAAGAATTCTACGTTCGCTTCTAGGCTTTGCCTATTCCATATTATTACCTCAACATTACCTTCACAACATCAACGACACCGCCTAGAACAGGATCTCATCTTAAAAAAATTAATATGACCTCAACATTACCTTCACAACAACTACTACACCGCCTAGAACAGGATCTCATCTAATAAAATAAATATTACCTCAACATTACCTTCATAACGACAACTACACCGCCTAGAACAGGATCTCATCTAATAAAATAAATATTACCTCAACATTACCTTCACAACAACAACTACACCGCCTAGAACAGGATCTCATCTAATAAAATAAATATTACCTCAACATTACCTTCACAACGACAACTACACCGCCTAGAACAGGATCTCATCTAATAAAATAAATATTACCTCAACATTACCTTCACAACAACAACTACACCGCTGAGAACAGGATCTCATCTAAAAAAATAAAATTGTCAATTTTCCTCTGATTGACATGAAATTTGAGCAAGATAAGCATATCAGGTCACTGAATTAAACTGCCCACTGTTTTTAAGGTCAACAAAAGCCAAAAGGTCAACATAGACCGAAATTTCTAAAATTGTCAATTTTCCTCTGATTGACATGAAACTTGAGCAAGACAAGCATATCAGGTCACCAGATTAAACGACCAACTGTTTTTGAGGTCAACAGAGCCGAAATTTCTAAAATTGTCAATTTTCCTCTGATTGACATGAAACTTGAGCAAGATAAGCATATCAGGTCATCAAATTAAACGACCAACTGTTTTTAAGGTCAACATAGACCGAAATTTCTAAAATTGTCAATTTTCCTCTGATTGACATGAAATTTGAGCAGGATAAGCATATCAGGTCACCAAATTAAACGACCAACTGTTTTTAAGGTCAACATAGGCCGAAATATCAAAAATTGTCAATTTTCCTCAGATTGACATGAAATTTGAACAGCATTTTCATATCAGGTCACGAAATTCATCCACCAACTATTTTTGAGGTCAACATCGACCAAAAGGTCAACATAGGCCGAATTTCTAAAAAAATCAATTGTCGTCTGATCGACTTGAAATTTGAACAGGATTATAATGTCAGCTCACTGAATTCAACCACCAATTACTTTAGAGGTCAACATAGGCCAAAAGGTCAACATAGGTCAAATTTCTAAAATTGTAAATTTTCATTCGAATGACTTGAAATTTGAACAGCATTTTCATACGAGGTCACTGAATTCAACCAAAAAATATTGTTGAGGTTAACACAGGCCACATTGCTGAAATCCTCAATTTTCATCTAATTGACTTGAAATTCGAACAGGATAAGCACATCAGGTCACTAAATTCAACCAACAACTATTTTTGAGGTCAACATCGGCCAAAAGGTCAACAGAGGCCAATTTTCTAAAAGTGTCAATTTTCATCCGATTGACGAGAAATTTGAACAGGATTTTCAAGTCACCTCACTGAATTCAACTACCAATAATTTTGAGGTCAGATTGCAAAAGTTCATATAAAGAGGTACCCTACGTATATAGATTGAACGCATCAGTACATAAAGTTTCTTTGTGTACCTTGAAAATGATAACACAAAATATTATGTGCCTGTGTGTGATTAATTTGTCAAAAAAATTGTATGAACCTTTGTATGAACTTTTCTGGAGCATTACTTGGTTCCTGCGAAGAACGCAAGGGTAGTACAGCATGCACACGAGATTTTTTGAATGCGCCTTATTTTATATCATCTGGAATTTTCCACAAGCCATGGAATGTAATTAGGCTTTTCTCCACAAGCCTCCATCACAAGGAGAACAATTTTAACAGCAACTGTTTTCTTTGGGCAGTGTATGCATAAATAAGAGCGATGCGATGAAACTGATAATATTGTTACGGATCTGGAAACCATATGCATTCAACATACAGATGTCCCAAAAGTCAGTTATGTCATTAATTATGTGTGTAATCAGACCCCCTTCCTTTTGTCTAGTGGGAGAATCAAAGGCATGCGTTGCGATTTCTTTTAGTTAGGTTATTACATCTAGCAAGCCATCTCACAACCATCCCCCATCACGATCCACGGCCAACCGGCTGCCTTCTCGCACCCTGACGTGCCAAGGCAAGATCTCGCAGTTCCAGTTTCTCAGCTCCCACAAACGGTGGAACTCCTTTCACGACGACCTTTGCAACATTGATACTGTTGCTCGACAAGTACGAACCCGTATGTAAGAGTGGGTGGGGTTTCCCTGCAGGGGCCAAAACCCCGCCCAGGAAGGGCGAGTCCATGGGAGCCTGCCCAATCAGGGCGGGGAGTGAGGTCTGTTCGAGCGAGTCCCGCCCCGTTGAGGGAGGTCCATAAAATTCCCGAGCACTCTCTGAGGCATAGGTATTTTTGAGGTTGTTATGAAGGTTGTTCGGAGGTTTTCGACGGGGTTGTTGTTGGGCGTGCAGTTCTTTTGAAGCGGAGGATTGAGCAGAAGGTGGTGAAGGCGGCGAACGTGTCTCTGCTGGCCCTCTACAAGGAAAGGAAAGAGCGACCCTGACCCCCCTCTGTGGACCCCGTTATTCACCACCCGAGCTCCGCCACGAACCACCAGTCCCACACATGCGACTAGGGACCAAACCAACGACCTTTGTCAGGTGCAGCATCGCGGAGCACCCCCTTCCTCCGACGGTCAGGTACCCAGCTGGACTCTGACCCCTAGCTCGTCTCTCTCCTCAGCTGTGAGGGTCCAATAAAGAACTCTGGGTTTATTTTCATTTGTGTGTGTGTGTCTGTGTGTGGGCCTGTCTTTTAAGTGGAACCGAATAAGTGTTTTTGGAACATTGTAAATACTTTTTGCATATTCACGTTAAGTCTTGCTTTTGTGTCTTCATTTACTGTAAATAAATCATCACAGAAATGTTCCCAGTCCGTTTCCGTCCCTTCTTGCATTGGTCCAGCATGGTTCGGATCTGGGTTTAGGCGGGGTTTTATCCCCGGTAATCGGACAATTGTAGCCGGGACGTCTTGGGCAGGCCCGCTCGACTGCATCCGAGCCGGAAAAGTGGGTGGCAGAGTGGAAGTCGGTAGGTGTAATTTTACCACTGCCGGTAGAGTGAATCCGGTTCGGCCAGGCGTTCCGAGGGCGTGGATCCCCGGTAGCCGAGACCGCGTGTTTACTTAGGTACATTGGATCTAGACAAAATAACCCTACGCCACGCGGTCGAGATATTGGCGTTCCACGGTCGGATAAACGACCTGCCGGCTCGCGAAGTTATCCAAACAACGGCTTACAATTCCAGGGAGTTTAGTGGGAGACAACGCAAGCCTTCCCCACTTAGTGGTAGTTCTCGCCACCGACCCCCGTCCGCAACAATATACACATTGTGTTAATCCAAAAATAGTTTCCTGTAACGAAGAAAATTTAACCTTCAATTGGTAAAATTAATTAGCGAAAATAATTCCACTTTTTCCATTTGCGAGGCATCAATTTGTGCGCCGTCCCTCGGATGGACGTTGAATTGGGCATCCCATCTGCTCGCATTAGTTAGACTGTTAGAGGACGTTAAAGATACCTACTATCGTATCCTTCGCGAAAAGAGGCAAGCTATCGCCGGAATCCTGGGCAAATTCCAAAATTCTGCCCAACCACTGGAAGGCAACGGCAAACCACCCAGTGAAATCATTGCCCTGAGGCTGCTTTGGCAGCACTAAGTCTCCCTTCGGGAAGAGCACCAGTGTTAGTGTTGATACATTACTCTTACATTTAAACCTGATCCTCCCCGAATTTGACTGCCTCCATCCATATTCTTCTCCCACCATTCGATTATCTCATATCCTCCATTCCATTCCTCATCTTTGATATCCCATCCCGTGGTTATAATAATAACCTTTATTGTGCCGTATCCAGGGAAATTCCTCTTTGGTGACACCGTAAATGTAAACATCATGAAAATTCTTTTGTAACGGATGTCCCATTTTTAGCTTATCTGGAATTGGAATTCCAGATATTGTCATCGTGCTCTATCCGTCCGTCTCCTATTTCGACCTCTCCAGCCAAATCGCTGGGCTGATCCGGCTGAAATTTGACAGCACCGTATAAGATTACGCTCCCAATTTGGAATGGGGATTGCATAGCTCGTTCCGGTCACATGACTTCAGGAAGGTGAAAATGACAGACAGTAAATTCCTTCAAAAATCTTCTTCCCCAGACCCTCCAGTCAGAATGCTACCAAATTTGGGTTATGACATTAGGACAGGGTCCTGATGTTAAATTGCGAAGGCCATGCCGATCACATGACCACAAGTGTGTCGAAATGGTGGTCGCGTAAATTCCTTCAAAAATCTTCTCCAGACCCACTAGTCGGAATGATAGAAATTTGGGTTATGACATTAGCCCAGGGTAGGGAAGCTAAATTGCGAAGGTCATGCCCATCACGTGAACTGAAATGTGTCAAAATGTCCGGCTTACTATATTTTTGGAAAAATCACATAAATTCCTTCAAACATCTTCTCCAGACTCACCAATCAGAATGTGACAAATGTGGATTACAACATTAGGCCAGGGCCCCGATAAGCTACAATTCCAGTGGTCCTATATTTCTTGTATCCCACCAAGTGCATTACAAGTACTGCAATGTGCTCAGGTCAGATTAGATCTGTGACCTGCCACAGCTACCATGTAAACCTGTACTAACCTGTTCCATGGTCGGGTTGTCGGCGACTAAACAATCTCCCCCAGCAGGTTTTCTGGTGAGGAGGGTGTTTGGATATGGACACCCAGCAGGATTAAAAACAAAACCTGTCAAAGGGCGGAGGAGCTCCTTGTGAGCCAACGGCCATCCATAGCTAGTGCCCAACTGTGTCTGCGGACGTCCTCGTGCAGTTGGGTTACTTCTTATTAGGAGGTTGGTGGCAGGATTTTCACTCCGGCCACCGTAAATCCCTTCATTCCGCAAAACACAAAAACGCAAAAAAATCTGAAAACCCACTCCGTGGGAGTACCTCCTGTGCAGCTTCCCTTCGCAGGGCAGCTCACCGGATGACGGGATTTGGGCAAAGCCTTCGGGACCCCCAATCTTTGATGATAGGAGGGAAACCACGGGGTAACATCCCTGGGTCAGATTGCAGGAGAGTGTGTCGGAGTGGTGCTGAGGTGTCGTCCACCAGACGGCGGTCTCCTTGAGTTAACCTGAGGCGGTCCCTTCGGGTGGGTGCCTGGAATGTCCTATCCCAAAGAGAGGATGATCACCTGTCTCTGTTATCATCTGAGCTCAAGCGTTTGGACATCAGTTTTGCAGCTCTCTCTGAGGTTCGGAGACCGGATTGCGGAAAGATCATGGTGGGTGGTTACACCTACTATTGGTCTGGTTGCTCTGATGGTTACCGACTCAAGGACTTGCTGTAGATGTGTCCAATAAGCTGACCCCAAGGATAATTAAGGTAACACTGGTCAACGAGCGTATTATGAGACGAAGGATTCGTCACTCCTTAGGTGTCATTTCCCTGGTCTCTGTTTATGCTCCGACTGAGGCGAGTGATCTCACCGTGAAGGATGCATCCTACGCCACACTCGAGTCTGTGGTTGATCAGTGCCGCAGACGAGATACACTTCTAGTCTTGGGGGATTTCAATGCATCGACTGGAACTGATAGGGATGGTTATGAGGTGTGTGTTGGTCCCCATGGGTCAGGAACTATGAACCAGAATAGCACTAAGTTCCTTGACTTTGCAAGAAGTCATGGACTTAGGGTGGCTGGTTCATGGTTTCAGCGCCCACAAGCTCATCGCTGGACTTGGTATTCCAATGCTGGCGGTGTGGCAAAGGAGATTGACCATGTCCTCGTTGATGTCGCTGGAGGATGATCCAGAACTGCAGGGTCTACCGGAGTGCTCAGTTCCTCAATATTGACCACCGGCTTGTATTGTTGTAGCAACTCTGAAGTTGCACCTTCAATCCAGGAGAATGGTACCATCCCAGCCTAGGCTGGATGTTGGCAAGCTCAAGGATGAGAGGGTAGCTGAGGAGTTTGCGAACAGGCTGAGTGGACACATGGGGGGTCTGGGTGCTTTGGGCAGTCCTGAAGAGTTGTGGATTGCCTTCAAGACCACCGTCCTTGATGTTGCCGGTCGATGTCTTGGAACTCACCGTCGAGCAAAGAAGAATTTTGTCTCTCAAGGGACACTGGATACCATTGACCAGAGTCACAGGGCCAGGCTGAATGGCAGAGCTGAGCTGTTCAGGGAGCTGAGGCGTAAAACTGTATGTGCGCTAAGGGTGTACAAGGAGGCCTATGTGCGAGGAATCTGTGAGGGGGTAGAGCATCACCTGTGGTTAAGGGATTCTCGTCCTGCTTACAGGGGAAATCACGCATCACATTCATCCAAGCCCATCCCTCGGTGTACTGCAGTTAGAGCAGAGAGTGGTAGGCTCTTGACAGAGGAGTCTGAAGTGAAGGCCCGCCGGGCCGGTTACTTTGAGCGGTTGTACCAGGCTGATCCCCCAGCTGTCGAGTTGGACATCAAGGGTGTTACAATCCCTGTTGCTCACCCTCCAATCAACTGTGGACCACCTTCGCTTATGGAAACGCAGGCTGCGGTGAACCGGTTGAAATGGGGTTAAGCTCCAGGGATCTGTGGCATCCATGCTGAACTTCTCAAGGCTGGTGGAAATGCTGCACTTGTGTCGTTGCATGCAGTTTTGTGCTCTGCCTGGAACACAGGCATCATCCCAACTGACTGGAAGAGGGGCCTTGTTGTCCCCCTCTGGAAAGAGAAGGGTGATCGCCAAGACTGCAACAACTACCGAGGGATGACGCTGCCCTCAGTGCCAGGCAAGGTCTTTGCTCGGATAATTCTTGATAGGGTTCGCCACCATCTGCTTGAGCACCAGCGTCCAGAGCAGTCAGGCTTTACACCAAAGAGGTCAACGATTGACCATATCCTTGCTCTTCGGATCCTCACCGAACGGAGATGAGAGTTTCGGCAGGGGCTGCTTGCAGCCTATGTTGATCTCTGTAAAGCGTTTGATTCAGTGAATCTGGATGCCCTCTGGAGGATTCTTGGTCTTTGTGGGGTGCCACCAAAACTGATCGATCTGATGTCTGAACTCTACTCTGGTACTGAGAGTGCTGTGAAGTGTGGTGGTACCATCTCTGACTTATTTCCAGTTGTTACTGGAGTTTGTCAGGGGTATGTAGTGGCCCCCACACTTTTCAGCGCTTGTATGGACTGGATTTTAGGGAGGATGTTGGAGAGATCAAGCTGCGGTGCATCGTTTGGGAATGTCAATATCTCTGACCTTGATTTCGCAGAGGATGCAGTCATCTTTGCGGAGACTTTCGATATCCTTTTGGGGGCCCTCAAGGTGCTGAATGAGGAGTCGGAGCCGCTGGGATTACAGGCTTCCTGGGTCAAAACTAAGATCCAGGTTTTCAATGACATCTTGGATGATGCTGTCCTGTCTGTGCCTGTTTGTGGTGAGGATGTTGAGGTCGTGGAGAGATTCACTTACCTTGGCAGTGATATTTATATCTCTGCTGGCTGTGAGTCAGAGGTCAATGGACGTCTGAGTCGGGCCTGGGGAGTCATGGATTCACTGGATAATGGGGTGTGGCGCTGCTGGTACCTGTGTGGGAGGACGAAAGTCTGAGTTTTCAGGTCCTTGGTGCTTCCACTCTTGCTCTATGGATGCGAGACTTGGACTCTGACCAAGGATCTGAGATGGAGACTTAATTCCTTTGGTACCAGGTCTCTTTGGAGAATCCTTGGCTATCGCTGGTCGGACTTTGTGTCCAACGAGCAGTTGCTGAGAGAGACTCAAATGAGATTTGTTACCTGCATAGTCCGTGAGCATCAGCTGCGGCTGTATGGACACGTGGCTCGTTTTCCTGACGCTGATCCTGCTCACCAAATTCTCTCAGCGGGGGAGGCAAATGGGCTGGCCACATGGTTGCAGCAGGTTGATCAGCATCTCAAGGAGATGGGGATGGGCTCGGCATCTGCCTGGGGGATGGCCAGACGGAGGCCCCTGGAGTACCGGCGGAAAGTGGACGCAGCGACGCGCTGCTCTGGCGCATGCTCCCATACCTGACATGATCTGAACATGCTCATCCGGCTATCAGAAAATACTTGCACAGCCATAGAATGGTGATGAGTACAATAAACTACCAGACAGTCCAGTAACCACCAAATCATTGCTATCTGTTAAGACCTATCAGAGCATACAGGTTTATAACGGCATACAAATATCCTCAACGTAACGTTTATGCACAGTTTTCTTCTTAATCAAAGAATCCTGAAGCTTCGCATTATCCGTCAGGGTAATAAACACTGCACTGTTAAAGCTTTGCCAGAAACAGGTAACTGGTTATATTGTTATGGGCCGGGGGTCGGTGGCGATAAACGACCACTAGGTGGAGCAGTGGAGTCGTCTTCCAACGAACACCCGTAATTTAGGTCGCGACTCTCGGATAAGTCCGAGAGTTCACGGGTCCCAAAGCGGACCGTGGTCGCCAATATTTTGATGGCGTGGGGCAGGGTTAATCGCCTAATTTCAATATACCTAAATACCCATTTAGGTACATTAAATATACCAAAATCCAACTCCCGGGGAAAACCACACCCTCGACGGACTTCGGGCGGAATGGACCGTTTACTGAGCCCGATCCGGGTGTAAACAGAGCGGGGATTACCAAGATCCGTCGGTCCAAATGACAACTTCCCGGCCCAAACGGCCTCACTAATTCTCAAGTCCGAACCATGCTGGGTCAATCAAAGAAAGGACAGAAACGAACTGGAACATTTAAACAATTATTTTATTTACAGGAATAAAAGAAAGGGACGATGTGTCGACTTATTCACGACTATATGCAAGCAAATATTTACAATGATCATAAACACTTAAAGTTTTACTTCGAGGACGGCGCTACATACAGACACACACCCAAAAGAAAAAAAGGACCCAATTGGTCTTTATTCGACCCTCGCAGCCAAGGGGATAGTCGAGCTGGGGGTCAGAGTTCTGTCGGGGTACCTGACCGCGTTTGTGCGGCTTGGCCCACGACTGCACGTGTGGGGCCCGTGGGAGCTTGGGTGGTGAATAGCGGATCCAGGGTCGCTCCTTGTAGAAGGCCAGCGGAGGCTCGAGGCTTGAGAGCTCCAGCAATGACGACAGCGCACCCAAACTGCCTTCCAAGAACTGCTCCCTCCAAAGAACTCTCAAGAACACGCAATAATTCTCTGAACTCTAAACTCTCCGAACTCGAACGAGCACAAGAACTCTCCCCACACACACACACACACACACACACACACACACACACACACACACACACACACACACACACACACACACACACACACACACACACACACACACACACACACTGAGTTCGCGTCGTCCTTTTTCGACTGTTCTGAGTGGGGCGGGGCCTTGGTGGAGCTGATGCGCTGATTCGACAGGGACCTCCATGGATCCGCCCTTTCTCGGCGGGGTTATGGCCAAGCCGGGAAAACCCCCGCCCCCTCGCGTGTCTGTACCCCTCTTGCTGGAGAAACAACAATTTTGCCTCGTGGTGTTGGAATGCAGACCAATTCGAGGAAGTTGAATCAAGCACGCGAGGAGCTTGCCTCATATGCTACGGCCACGAGGCGAGGGCGCAAGCGCTGAAAGACACTGTGGCCGCAAGTGGAGGGGATCTGGAGATTTAAATAACCTAACTATAAAATAACTCAGTGCACACACGAAATTCCCATTAGACATAGGGGATGGATTCTAACTGTATACATACTTATCGAAGTAACTAAACTAAGAAACTGAAGTAACTGAACTAAGTAACTGACACTGGCTGTTTGTGTGCATAAGGTTTCCAAATCCAAAACAATATTTCATTGGAGGCACCCTGAGGTGTTTAATTATTTCCTGAGCCCACTCATACTGATTCAGAGGCTCATGGACTGCCAATTTCATCCTATTAAGAAAGTTAACAGAAAGGAATTGACACTGTCAGTGTCTTGCATATTCATCAATCTGTTATGTTTGAATGTCCCTGTTTCTCTGTGCAGAGATGTCGAGTAAAGCTAAGGACTCTTCATTAACTTACCATATTGGAGTTAAAAGATTTATCTGCACATGCCTGTGTACCCACATGATGTGCTAGTTTATAAAGTTTACATTGACATGTTAAGTTTGGAAGTGATAATGGAGTTACTCAGGAATTGCAAATACTTTGGTGGCTCAATGTAATCAATTTGGGGGAACAATGTGGCTCCATTCTTTCTCCTGTTCATGCAAACAGTATGTTATTTGATCATGGCGAGGTCTTTTCACCCACCAGAGGCTACGGTGAATCATTCCCTGGGAAAGTCAGTCCAACCTGTGAGAGCATGCTGATGCCCCAGCTCACGATAGGGGGGGTCATAACCACAAATCATTTGGAAATGGAGGACAATTTACAAAAGAAAACAAATTGTAAGGTGACCTTACCCAAAAACACATTTTAATATTATTTTCATCAATATCTGAAGAAGTCTTGGAAAACCAAACAATATCATGGAATGACCCAAAAACGACCACAAGCTTCATTCCACAAAAACAATGCCAATTTTTCATTATTTCCTTCTCGCCAGGGATGTCAGGGCATTATAGGGACTGTTTGGGTCAGATTCTTCCAAAAGCACCAAATTTGGCCCATATGTCGCCCATGCCATACTTTTCGATTTTAGATGGGCGCCAAGACTCTCTCTCTCTCAAGTATCTCTCCCTGGCTACTCCCTCCTCCGGTATGACAGACCTGAGCCTCGTCCTGGTGGAGGAGTTGCTCTCTTCATCAAAAACTCTATTCCTCACTCTCCATGCACTGCTCTCACTCCCCCACACCCCCAGGAATACCTCTGGCTACGGCTTCCTCTCCACTCCCACCTCATGTTTATATGTGTACTGTATCGTCCACCGAACAGTGATGACTCCATCTACACCTCACTCTCCGAAAACATGGACCATCTTCTATCTTCTCATCCAAACTCTCTCTTCCTCTTATGTGGTGACTTCAATTGTCATCACACCAGTTGGCTAGGTGTGGGTACCTCTCTCACCTGCCATGGCACCTCAGCAAAAGTATTCTGCGACTCATTGGGACTGACTCAATCGGTCAACTTCCCGACCCGGATCTCAACCAATGGTGCTCCATCTCTTCTGGATCTGATTTTGACAAATTGCCCTGACAATATCTGCTGCTCTTCCTTCGCTCCAATCGGTTCTTCTGACCACATCCTTGTCAAAGTGGACATCTCTCTGGCTGTTATCAGAGAACCACCTCACCGCCGTCGAGTCTGGCATTTCACTCAAGCCGACTGGCAGGGTCTCCGAGCAGCCATCAAACTTACAGACTGGTCTCCTATCACTACTTTCTCAAACATCAACTCATCCTGGGAATTCTTTCAAAGAAACTTACTCTCCCTCATGCACAGATTTATCCCCTCTCGTGTTCAGTTGTCCTACCCTTCCTCCCGCCCTTGGTTTACTGAAGCTTGTGGCGAGGCAGTTGTCCTGAAACAACTTGCCTTTGCCTCATGGAAAGCAAACCCAACTGAGGGAATCTCAGTTCTTTCCACAAAGCTCGGAACAAGTGTGTATCTACCCTCAGGAGAACCAGAAAACAACATCTTTCTCATCTCAAGTCTGAACTCTCAAACCTCTCTCCCTCCTCAAAATCCTGGTGGCAACTAATCAAATCTGTTTCTGGTGTATGTTCCCCCTCCATCCCCTCCCTTACCTCAAATGGCCGCACTGCTGATTCCACACGTGATAAAGCTGAATGTCTAAACTCGGTGTTTGCAGCTAAATCTTGTGTCCTAAACCCATCACTATCTCTACCCACTTTACCCAGTCGCACCCAACTGTCCCTGGACTCTGTATCGTTTTCTCCTGACAAGGTGGAGAGCTTGCTTTCAAACCTCGAGTCAGATTCTGCAACCGGTCCAGACGGCATCAGCCCACATGTCCTCAAAGCCTGCTCTTCTGCTCTTGCTCACCCTCTCTCTGTTCTATTCACCCTCTCATTTGCCCAAGGTCATCTGCCATCTGCTTGGAAATCTGCTAACATCACTGCCCTGCATAAAAAAGGTGCAAAAACAGATCCCTGTAACTACAGACCAATCAGCCTTCTCCCAATCATCAGCAAGGTGATGGAATCCATCATCGCTTCAGATATGAAATCCTTCCTCTTCTCCAATGGCTTGATTTCCAATCATCAATTTGGTTTCAGACCAGGTCACTCTACCCTGGATATGCTGCTTCTGCTCTCCCATCAATGGATGGAGGTCCTCAATGCCAGACAGGAAATCCGAGCCGTATCCCTGGACATATCACGTGCTTTTGACACAGTCTGGCACCCTGCCCTACTCACCAAACTCTCTTCCCATGGTATTCAAGGCCATCTCCACTCATGGCTCGCAGACTCCTCTCCTGTCGCAGTCAACGTGTGGCCCTAAATGGAGTTCTTTCATCCCCTCTTCCTGTGCAGGCTGGAGTTCCTCAAGGTAGCGTTCTGGGCCCTGTTCTTTTTCTGGTTTTCATCAATGATCTCTCAGACTCTCTGGAAAATCCTCTATTTCTCTTTGCCGACGACTCCACCCTCTGCCGTACCATCTGTCATCCCTCAGACCGGCAAGCAGCAGCTTCTTCGCTCACTGCAGATCTGGATGAAATCACAAACTGGTCCAACACGTGGAACATGTCTTTCAATCCAGACAAATCTCACACTCTCACTATGTCTCTTCGAAAGGACCATTTACAAAACCCCCCATCCACTTTCTCAACAATCCTCTGGAAGAAGTCTTTTCTTTCAAGCTTCGGGGTCTCACTATCTGCCATGACCTTTCCTGGGAAAGTCACATTTCCAACCTCGCCTCAAAAGCCAGTCGCCGACTGGGAATCCTCCGTCGTGCTAAGTCCTTCCTCGGCCCTCTTGAGCTCCTGACCACTTACAAAGCTTTTGTCCGTAGCCTGATGGAGTACTGCTCTCCCCTCTGGGCTGGTGCTCCTTCATCCCACCTTTCTCGGCTTCACGCTGTCGAAACCAGGGCATTTAAGATCATCGGCATCTCCCGCAATGAAGCTGAGTCTTTGGGCCTCTCACTCAATCACCGCAGGTTGGTCGGTGGTCTTTCTGTCTTCTACCGACTCCTCTCCAGCCTTGCCCCCCCTGCTCTCTCTGCGATTTGTCCCGACCACATTTCCACAGGGCGCTCAAGGTCCGCCAACAACCCCCTTCTGGTAAAACTACCAAAATCACGAATCACTGCTCACCTTCACTCTTTCATTCCTCTTTTTTCCCGCCTTTGGAATAAACTTCCTCACTCTATTCTTTCCCATTCTTCCCTCCAGGCTTTCAAAACAGCTGTTCACCACCACCTCTTATCTTCCCCCATCCAAATCCTCGATCTTTTCTACCCCCGATAATCCAACCAAGCCCACTTCCTTCATTTCTCCTGCTTTCCTTCCTGAAAGTCCCTGAAATGTCCATCTTCTCTTCGCCATGTTCCCCGTCCCATCCCCATCCCTCTCCCTTCCACAGTTCACCTAATATGTCTGTTCCCCACTGTTTTGTCCCTTCCACTCCCGCCCCTCTTGTCTCATGCCTCCTTGCTGTGAGTTGTGTGTTAGCTCTCATACGAGCCTCGACCAAGGTATACAAAAGACGGGCGCCCCCAGGGGCCGCCATATTGGTGAAATCCAATTATGGCTGCCATCGGGTTAGAGGTCAATCGTAGTTTAAAAAACCAAAAGGGCTAGAATCATGAATAATACCACTTTTTAGGGGTTTTCGGGGTCGGGGAATCTGATTCTGATTTTATTTCAATGACTTGAGATCAAGGTCACCCCTCAAGGTCACCCTATGTCATTTTGGGGTCAAACCCAGTGTTTTGGGGGTGTCATTTCAAAAATGGCCTACCTACGGCTTCTATGGCCTACCTGGGTTATCAATCAAAAGAACCCGTTAATCATTTAGAAAATAAGACTTGAATGTTTTAAATTTTGAATGTTTTAAATTTTGACTCATAATGTCATAAACTTTTTGTTTCATTTTTAAGATAATACCAAGTCTGTGAGCGTCGACATGTCCAGCAGCGGTGGTGGTGCATGATGCCATTCGGAGCTGTGACGTCTACCCTATCTCACGAGACTATCCTATCCCTGTTCTTGCGTGTTCAGGAGTGGATCCGGAACCTGCGACTCAGCCTGCTATCGTGCCGCCGTGATGACGAGACGAAAGTTCATCGCAACGACGAGACTACATAATATGAGTGTCAAACTATGTACTCTACCGAAATTATGAATTGGGGACTCTGTTCTCTTTGTCAATCGGCCAAAACTGGAGAAGCCTTGCAAACTCCTAAGAAGGAGGGACTTGTATCACTTGAGAGAGATCTCAAAGACTTCAATGCTATCAATGCCAATAATCTTCCTTCTGGTATCAATGTCACAATAAGTCAGTTGAATGATGGCTCAGGTATTGCAGCAACTCTTAAATCACATAAGGCGAGGTATCCCAAAACTTACAGGAGTATTTGCAGTAGTTCTCATGTCAAACGGGCGAGAGAGGAGCTAGACAAAGAAGGTGTAACCTTCTGATCGATCGACATGAAA
The DNA here is from genome assembly GCF_056783735.1 of Eptatretus burgeri. Lineage (NCBI taxonomy): Eukaryota > Metazoa > Chordata > Myxini > Myxiniformes > Myxinidae > Eptatretus > Eptatretus burgeri. Next base: position 39,225,819 of record NC_140962.1, read on the forward strand.
AAAAATCGACGCCGGCTCTCAGAATAGTCCCCAAAAAATCAGGTCATCTGGGGAATTTCAGCCTCCAGCCAATGTCAAGTGTTGTGTAATCTGTGAGGAGGACCAGGCCAACCTCCACAAGGTAGTAACCGATGTCGTAGATGCCAATATAAAGAGTTGGGCGAAGACAAACAAAAACTTTCATTTACTTGGCAGACTGGTTGCCGTAGCATCTGATGCACATGCGGCTGATGCCTATTATCACCATCAGTGTGATGTATGTTTGCGAGACTCCGCTCGCACTGCCAAGCGACTAGAATCGGTGGGTCCCGCACCTCCGCCCTTCGATCCCATAATCTGCGCTCAAATTGTAGCCCTGATCGAACATTCGGACACCACCGTATTTAAGCTCTCAGAGCTACGCGAGATGTATCAAAAGCTTATGAGTAATCAAGGTCGCCTATGCCGAGACAAAAAAAAGCCACACTCAACTCGATACAAGGATCACCTTCTCGACCTCCTACCTGAATGGGCTGAATTTTCCAAGGGGAATGAAGGCAGGAAGGATATTTACATATCTCACAAACTGAAGGTGATTGATGAGCTGGCCAAGACATATAGGTCTCAGATTGGTCAAGAGGACGCACTTACGTTCATGCGGGCTGCGGTGATGATGCACAAGTTTTGTCTACAGAGTCAGGAGCCTTTCGACGGCTCCTTCCCCCTTAACTGCCTCATGGCTCCAGTAAATGAGGAGATGAGGAGTTTCTTCAACGTAGTTCTCCGGGGTCCGTCAGCTCGTCGTGGACATGAGAAGATCGGTGGTGACGCCAATCTGGATGCGCGGGAGAAGATCGCATGCAACATCTCACAACTGCTCATCTGCAATACTAGTAAGGGTATGCACCATGCAGTCAAGATGTCTGCAGTACGGCACAACAAGGAGCGAGAAACCCCCTTCCCCCTGTATCGTGGCCTCAAGCTGCACAGACACGCACGGGACAAAAAACAGATTGGGATTGATCAAGAACAGGGTATCTCGATATCGTACAATTGCGTCATGGAAGTGAAGCGAGATGTTGCGCGTGCGGTGTGTGCTCGCCATGCACAGGATGGGGTGGTGGTACCCACCAACAGCCGTCTCAAGGTCTTCACCACCCACGATGTGGATAATATAGATAGTAAAGCTCAGGGCAACTTCTCACTGGACAAGTTCCACGGATATGTCCTGAGCGTACATAACGGCGTTTTGTCAGCAGATGTTATTCCCGAAGTATTTTAATAAAAATTGTTCCTGATTGAATTGAATAATGTTTAATTTTTTGAATTGAATAATTCAATAATAATAATAATTTGATAATAATAATTTGATAATAATAATTTGAATTGAATAATAAAATTGAATAATTTTTGTTTAATTTTTAGTAGTACCACTTTTGATATTTGACCTTCGAACCCAAAATGGGGAGACCATGACCTGAAATCATCAAAATTAGATCAGAATCAGATTCCCTGACTCCGAAAACCCCTAAAAAGTGGCATTATTCATGATTCTCGCCCTTTTGATTTTTTAACTACGATTGACCTCTAACCCAGATGTCAGCCAAAATTGGATTTCACCAATATGGTGGCCCCGGGGGGCGCTCGTCTAAAATCGAAAAAGTATGGTATGGGCAACATATGGGCCAAGTTTGGTGCTTTTGGAAGAACCTGAACCAAAAAATCCCTAACATCCTTGACTATTCCAGTCTAAAATTTGGAAGCCAACAACCATAATGAAAGAAAAAACAAGTGCAGAAGAAACTATAAGTGTACTTTATTTGTAAAGGATTGTGATGGACGTAAAGAGCAATGGAGTGAGACATTGGGCCATGTGATGCTCCTACATAAAAAACACTTACCTTTCCTTTACAAGGAACGTCACATGGCCACTAGTTCCACAAATTCCAGTTGTACTCTATCTATCCCTTGCCTCTTCATTCTCTCATCAAAAAGTAAATGACCATCTCAAAAACAAACCCTCGGCTCATGTTTACCCTCTCCCCGTCATAAAACATCACTGAAAATAAACAGGGCGTGTCCAAGATAGGGGTGGGTTGGGGGAGGGGGGGAGGGGAGTAAGAAATACCACGGTTACAAAACAAAATTGAGAATGAAAAAAAAAATTCCATCAAAAATGGACAATGGTTTCTTGCAATGTTACAACCTGACGTACAAATATACGATTGCAATGGTTTTAATTCTTGCATGCCACCAAAATTTGTTTATTGGTTTTGCAACACCCCACTACCCCTACCTCCTCCAACCACTCTCCCCAAAACATGGGTCAGCCCATTTGGATAAAATGACTGAAGTGACTGTGGCGAGTAGAAAGAGAGGGCTTTTGAGGTTACCGCTTGAGCAAGAATACAGAATGACCAGTTGACTAAAAAAATGAACAAAAAGATGGTGAAGTGTGCCGGACAGGCAATGGTATTAGGACGCCGTGGATATCTCTAAAAAGCAAATTTTTAAAGTACGAAATTTAATTTGGGTTACGAAAAACAAACTTTTTGTCCAAAACGTCAATGGAGCAGGCTCATGGAGGATATTAATCAAATTTTGTTAAATTTATCACTTAGAACAAAAAAAAAAAAAAAAAACCTAAAAAAATATTATAATAATGATAATAAAAAAAGTGTGGACAGCCCAAATGCCCTAACAGATTAAAATACAGCACAGCCTTTCATGACAGTAATCTATCTCAACAACATGGTTCACCATCAGCAAGGCAGCAAATAACCACCTGTCACGATCCACAAGTGCAATGCTGTATGAAAGCAATAATGATGTTTTGGCTCGATGTCAACTATTTCTCATTTTGATAAATAGTTGACCAATTATGGCACCCAAACATGCTGGTGTTGCCAATTAAATGGGAGGGCAAGGAGAGAATTTCAATCAGGAACGACTTTCGTTGGCTTCGTGGAATATTATTGGAGTTGAACCCCTTGGGCTATAGCGGATGCCAAATCATGCATCTCGTAAAGAGCACGCACCATGACCTTGTGCACTCCCCACCCCATGACCTTGTACACTCCCCCCCTCTCTCAAGAGCCTTTCTCCATTACTTCACCAAATATCATTACACGGATCACCCAAACAGAGGGATAGTGAGGAAGTGTGGAAATAGGGGAGAAGTGAGCTAAGTAGCACATCACAGAGCTCCCCCTCTTCACTGTGCTAGTTGAGGAGTCATTGGCTTCAACTGGATTTCAATGCAAATGAGAGCTTCGGCCTGGTGTTGCCTTTGCCCAGTATCAGCTTTTGTTCCTCCTTTTTCTGCTTCTCCTTTTCCTTTTCAAGTTTCATTCGCTCCTCATGGATCTTTCTTTGTTCCTCCACGATACGCAACTGTTCCTCCGCCTGTGGGAAGGAGATAGTGCAAAGAGATGATAGACAAATTTTGGTTATGTATTAGAACTTCACATAGTTTGCAAAGAATTTGAAGGGGTAAAAGGGGGGGAGGGAGGGACCTATCAATATATTATTTAAAAATAAAGTTGAATTTACACAAGCAAGATAATTAATTATCTGATATCTCAAATCAGCATCCACACACTAATTAGTCTTGTGCTGAAGTAGTTGCAAGACTACTGTAACTCCCCTGTTGTGTGTGTCTGTAAACATCTATATATTTCAATTCTTTTTCTCTGCTACCACTTGTCTGATCGATGCAAAACTATAAAACATAAGTGACTCTCCGTGGAGAAAATTTTATTAATAACCCTGACATCGTAGGTCACATGGAATGGCAGCCATATTGGATTAAAGGAAAAAAATTTGGACATCTTTTTCTCTAAAACCACTCAACGAAAAAAATCGAAACTTGAGTATGCACAGACTTACATTCACCAACTTGACTGCATGATCCCCCTTCAGCGTGTACAAATCAGATGGCCACATTAGAAACCTTGTCCACCATCACCATACCAGGCAACCGAGCTTGGAGAACTCGTATGTGCCGATGAGTTTTCACGTGAAAACTGTGTGGAAAGGCTTTTCTCTAATCCACTAATTCTACATTACTAACCAGTCTCCCTGCCTTTTTCAGGATTGCATGTATTTACATTCTCTGTTAAAGGTCCAGTAGAGGACACAGTCATGGGAATGAAGGAAATGTTGAAGGTAAGTTTGTAAATTATTAATTAAATGATGGGTTTCATCAAATCCAGTAACCCAGTGATTCCCTGTGAAATGGTCAATGTAAAAACATAACTGGCATTATGCGATGTAACACTCAATTTGAAGTAGCAATTATTACATGATTAATCGATATCTCCCCCTTTATTGATGTCAGATTATATAATTGGTTGAACAGCATTTCTATTTCACTTTCGTGTGGGCCCACATTTATTGTATATTGTAGTGGGCCTGTTGGTCCATTGGACCAAATTTTTATTGGTCTTCACGCCCTTGTCACATACCTGCTTGCCGTACTGCTTGAGCATGAGCTTGCCTTTTACCAAGGCACAATAAATGGATCCCCGACCATGCCAGTGTACTTCCATTCATTTTTGTGTTATGTTAAAGAGGATTCCTAAAACTCGTCTGACTTTTCACTGAGTAAATGAAACTCGTTTTTATTTCTATGATTATTCACTTTAATGTTGAACTGATGCACGATTTAATGAATTCATCGATTGTTTGGATTAAACTATGTTGATGTTCGTCAGTCGACGACTACAGTTAACTTTAGCATGGTCATTGTTGAGCAGTAAAGTATGACTAACTAGTTATCATTTGACATTATGTACTCTACTTGACTACTCACATATGAAAGGAAATTCCACTGCATCTCCTCCTTTGGTTTGTACATCCATAACAAGCGCAGTTTTCCAGCATCTTTAAAGTACCCCAGATGCAATTTTGTCCAGAATGATGATGGTAGACAAGCTTTTTAATCTGGCCATGATTTAGTCTACCTCCACCATCCAGTGGTTGAAATGTAACTCCATGGGCATGTGTCATCAACCCCATGGGGTATATTGGGTGACAACGATTACATCATTGGTGAAGTGGTATTCCAGCCAAAATTTTTCAAATCGAAATCCTTAACCGAAAAATCTGAAACTACTTATATCTGATCTACGACCCAATGCAAGTGAATAATTTATGACGTCATCGGTAACGTGGTCTGGTGGCCATGTTGGATTGAAAATAAAAAAACGTAAAAACCAGTTTCTAGAACCGCTTAACAGATCGATGCAAAACTTCATACATATGATCGACTAGCCCTGATGAATGTAGTTTGAATTTTTTTTCTTATTTACCTTCGTTGATGCAATTAAGCCTTAATGTGCACAAAAGTGGTTGTTAAATACAATAATCAATCAAGAAAGCTACAGATAATGGCAATGTATGTGACAAAATAGGGTGCATAGATGATACGGGTATATGGGTCATAATAGCAGTGGGCCTTAATTGTAGCGTGTTTCCTTGATGGTATTTTTGTTCAGAATGAGCTCGACAAGACTGCGCTCGACCGAGTGCCGTTCTAGTTTGCAATGCAAACAAATTATATGCACTTAATACCCCATTTATAGTAATTGCATGATTAACTTTGGAAAACATTTTTGTACACAAAGTCAATGATCGTGCAAGGATGCAACAGAACAAAGACTTGGACAAATAAGGGATGTGGACAAATAAGGGAAATGTTACGCTGATGATATATTGTCTTTGCATCAACAACTCCGATGATGCATGGTTTAAAGCTTTTTAGCACAGCCTCATTGCCTGAACGCATTGAACTGCTTTTACGAAAATGGAAAGGCCAACTCTGCCAATTGTCTTACCATGGTAGAGTATTAGTAACAAATAACTTGGTTACTTCCATTCTATTGCACAAGGTCTTGGCTCTGCAACCACCCACTGTGTTGGTCGATAAAATGCAGAAGTGTGTCACTCATTTCTTCTGGTCTGGAAAACACTGGCTATGACCAGAAAGGTTGAAGTTAATGATATCTCAGGGTGGTCAAGAACCTGTCAACGTGAAGTGCCGAATCGTGGCCTTGCGTCTTCGTACGATCTGACATTTTTTGCATGAGCCTTTTTTGCCTTGGAGAAACCTTGCTAACTGTATTTTGGGCTGAGTTGAGAATTTTGGTCATGCTCAGGAGCTTTTCCTAAAGGACTTAACCAGGTTGATTTGTCTTCACTGCCTTATATCTTATCAAAGCTTGTGTTACGGATTAGTAAATCCGATATAAATGGAAACGTTAAGTTTTGTGTCAAAGGTATTTGCATTTCATGATTCTGATAGTAACTGTGAGAAAGGAAACTCAAGTTACAGTGCCAAATAAACGTGATACGTAGTGGGGGGGAAAAGGGTACGTGTGCAAATAACTGAGTGCGTCATTGGCATCGACATCGAGATGGAGATGGATTATATCAACATAACTTTGAGGATGACTTTTGTTGAGGCTACAGTGTTCGAGTAATGTGTGAGCTTCATTCCTACATTGCGGATAACTGGACTGGCGGCTGTAAAAATTGGCGTCGGAAGTGAGATATCAAACTCTGACCCTCTTAATACCCGTAATAATTGGTATCGGGAGATTGGGATTGGACCCAAGGTGCAAATTCTCGCACTTTGAAGCAAAATTGCAGAGCTAGTGTTCAAAATTTTTTTAATAACCGAACGACGACACTATTAAGCTCGGACAGGCAAGATCAGGAGGGGGCCAAACTGGTTAGATGCCACAGTGACCCAAATGAACATTGAATTGGAAGGACCACTGGAGAGCGTGGTGAAGTCCTCCTCTACCTGCTAGCCCTAATCCCCCAAAAACCCGGAAAATCCCAGAAGCAGCAGGGCAGTGATTCCAGAGCTCGACATAAGCCAGCAATTTGTAGCCATGAGGGCTGTGATGGCTAGAATGGAGACAAGGCAGACAGAAATTAAGGCTGGCATGGCGAGACAGGATAACAGCGGAGCCGAGCTGATGGCCAAAATTGACATGGGCAACTGAGCTGGCGGCTAAGATGGAGACCAATGAAGAGATGGCGGTTGGGCAGGCCAGGGTTATAGAGGGGATTAGAGCCACAAGTACAGTTGCTGGAGGATCAGCAAAAGAGGGAGCATGTAGGAGGGAAGGGGCAAGGGAAACAGCAGCAGTATAGTGGTAAAAGTAAAAATAGAGAAATGAAAATAAAATTGAATGATGAAGAAAGTCTGAGATAGCAGAGAGATCAAAAGAGATCGCGCTGGAACGGGAGACGGGGTAATTAAAGTAAATAGCGGGAGTGTGACGGTGCAGGATTTAATAGCCAGGGCCAGAAGATTAAGAGGAGAGTTATAGCAGGCCCTGAAAGAGGAGGGTTGAAGGATGTGCAGGGCAGAGGCATGCAAGGGGTGTGTGGCTCTACATGTGCAGGAGGCATGAGAATGTGTGCGATAAGAATTTGTGGAGCAGTCAGATTGTGCAGTGGAGTCAGCGGCCGGTGCAGCCGCCAATACCAGGTCTGCAGACACCGTCGGTAATGGTGTGAACGGAGAGATGGAAGCCTAGTTAACGGATATCGAGGTGGGAGCTCTCCAGTGAGGTGTACGTGCCTGGGTGCGTGAAGTGTGCAAGCCCCACGCATGAGCCATTTGAACCTGCACTCAAGGATGCAGTGTAGGCCAGTGCGGCGAACGTTGCATGGCTGGCTTACAAACCGTGTTTTAGTAGATAGCAAACTGCCGCGCCGTAAGGCCGAAGCCACATGGCTCGTGCTGACCGGCATGGGAGTGGAAGAAGGCAAGTAAGCGGATGTCTGGTGAGCGGGGTGAGTGTGGGGCCGGTGCGCTTAGCATGCAGAATGGATGTTGAGGAAGGAGAGAGAATGCTATCGGGAAAGCCGCAATTGGAGACAGACTGTTTAGCACGAGGGTTAGAGTGGCTTCCCCAGGGATTAGAAGTGGGCACGACTCTGGTTTGGGGGAGGCCAGGGTGGGAGAAAGTGTTTTCACACATGGAAGCATGCGTGTATGGGTGTCCCCAGTTAGGAAGTCAGATGCTCCCTTTGAGGTGTGTCGAAAGCCTGGAGGTTTAAAAAGAAATGTCACCACATGGACACATTTCACAGCCCCTGGATGACTTGGGGCAAAGGAGGGGGCCAACAGGCAAATTTGGTGGCAAGACGGATTCCCCAAGAGCCCTCCTCAACGGGAGGAGGAAGGTGTATGATTAATTTTTCACGGTATGCCCCCCCCCCCCACGAACATTGGGAAAAGGGTGAGGGTGCCGGGACTGTGAGGCAGAGGTCACGTCACGTAGGGACAGCAGGCGGAGAGCACGATGGGCCATGCAGCGTGCACCGTCCAAGTGGGCATGGCAGCCTCAGGTGGGTTCTCAGTGGGGAAATCCCCAGAGCACAGTGGGTAAAAGCAGTTTGAAGACAGAAGCAGGCAGGCTGACAGGTACTGTTTAGATTAGAAGTAATTATCACGATATTGTAAATTGAAGACGTTTTAAATTGTAATGAGAAGAGAATTGGGAATTATAAAGCTGATATTGTAGACGGCTGGAATTAGGCTTGGGCGATTCTCCACATTTGAGAATCGATTCTGATTCTCAGCTGTTGTCTCGATTCTGTTAAGATTTCATTCGGGTTCTGTGCCTGTTCTGTTGCATATTGTGTGCATGGTTGGAACTGTACAACTTTTGAAAAAAGGAAAGTAACGAGCAAGACTACTCACTAAGGGAGTCCAGGAGCATGCCCCCCAGAAAAAGTTGAAAAATTGATGTCAAAATATATATTTTGGGGGTGGTGCTGTCCAAATTGTAAAAACAAAAAAACAAAACTATGTAAACAAAACAGTGAAATTTAGGAATGAATTTTATTTATTTCACATGAACAGCCATTGATGGGAAGATTATTTTAACTCAGTACATTTTGTCATCATAAAAGAAGTGAATACTGAATTACACGTACCGCTCCAAGACTTTTAGTGCAAGTGTTTTATAAAGGGGGTGTCATGGCGTCACATATTGGAGCAGTTTACAGGAATCATCCTCGACCTTGGTGCAAAACCAGAGCATTCACTACTCCTTTAAACTCACGAGTCAAGTAATGGAGAGGTTTCCCCAGAATTGCCCTTTCTCCAATGTAAACCAGAGCATTCACTATACCCACTTATGTTTTCAGGGGTCAATAAATGCACACTATGCTACCTGAACACGGAAAGATGAAAGTCATCATAAACAAATGCGTTTTGAAATGTTGATTTTATTTGCGTCTAGAACACTCTCTTCCCTGTGCCTGTCACGCTTTTCTCATCCCCATTCCTCCTCCCAGTGAAACAGAGTCGAGAGCCTGACGGATTTATTTAATGTAGTGGTGCTGCAGTACAGGCATGATGGGCCAAATGGCCTTCTCCTGAATCAAAGTTCCTTGTGAAGAATTATTGGTCTCATATCGATGTGGTTGCAAACATTATGTATTGTCCATCATCAGGTTTCGCAGCAGAATCGTGTCTTTACTTCGTGCAATGTAAAGATGGCACTTAGGCATTTTCCGTGAAGTTCATAGGCGCGAACAGTGATGGGAAAATCCAACAATGGACACCATTTCCGTATTTACCAATATAGATAGACATTCTCCTGCCTAGCGGACATCATGTGACAGAAACACGCTTGCAAGCTTTTTTCCCCAGCTAACTTCTATTAAAAAAAAAAAAAAACCTCAGAAAAAACTACCACGGCAGCAATTCACATAATCGTGGTCATGATGCGTTTGCATTGCACTCCATCCAAGGTACTGTCATGGCCAAAAATATTGGCACCCTTGCACTTTTTTCAAAGAATGCACCATTTCTTCCAGAAAATTATTGACATAAAAAAATATATTTTGGTATCCACATATGTATTGCTTTGGTTTGCAGTGGAACAAAACAAAAGAAGCTGAAAAAAATTACTAAATCTCAGCTTATTCCACACAGAAATCCGAAAACAGCCCGGACAATATTATTGGCACCTTTTAGAAGTTGATAGAAATAATTAGATTTCAAGCAGGTGGTTCTCCTTTACTTTGGAATTGAACTCACCTGTGGTGAGTTGCAGGTGCCTGCAATATAAAAATCACTCATTCAACCAGATTGAATAGAGAAAAGGAGTCATTCTGCTGTTTTGTGTCACTGTGTGTACCACAATGAGCATGGAGAAAAGAAAGAAAACCAGAGAATTGTCTGAGAAGGTCAGACACAAGATTGTAGCCAAGCATAGACAATCTCAAAGCTACAAGTCCATCTCCAGAGACCTTGATGTTCCTGTGTCCACCGTACACAATGTTATCAGGAAGTTTAAGGCCCATGGCACTGTAGCCAACCTCCCTGCGCATGGACAATTGTGGAGACCAAATACTTTTGTCAATTTCAACTTATTTTTCAACAAAATTGTGAGTTGTTTGAAAAAAGTGCAAGGGTGACAATATTTTTGGCCACGACAGTAAATTGGCTAAGAAATGAATCAGCATATCGGAATATCAACTCAATTCCCCATAATCGTGGCATGCTTTTCTGACGACAAAAATACGGAAACCTCCGTATGGCTCGTCACAAAAATACGGATTTCCGTACACATACGGAACAGTTTCACCCATGTGTGTTTTGTGTAGTGCATGTGCGTGTGCGCGTGTTGTTGGCTATCTCCACGCATGGTTGGGTTTTAGGTGAAGTGAACATATTTTTGTGTTATATCTGTTTTAAGTTTGGAGAAATTTCAGTCCAAAGAAAGGACAATAAACGTTCAATTTCTCTTAGCTGATTGTCGGCAGCGTTCATTACAACCTCGTCAAAATAAACTTTGATATCTGATATGAAAATCTGATATGAACATGGGCAGTAAAAGTTGTGTTATCCGGCACCCATGCGACTTTGCCCCTGCCAGTTAATCAAATATTCCGGTTCTCTAAATGTTACACAGAATGGTACAAAGGAACAACTTTCAAACTTTGCTAAATAGACTAAATAATAACATTATTACAATACAGTATGAAGGTAATTACCAATGAATTATGCAAAACAATAACGTACCTGTATTATAAACCAAACTATTCTTTTAAAGTTGATGGACAATCTCAACTCTAAAATGTCTACTTCCACTTTCTCAGACTCATCGGAATCATCATCTTGTCGAACTCCAGAGGCTTTCTTGAACTATTTCCTTATGTCGGACTACTGCATTGTTTCTTGCCTCTTCCTCATGAAATGTTATTGTATGAGGTGCAGCTGCATCACTTCCTGGGTGCTGTTAGCTTTCTGCCTTTCAGCAAACTTCACAAACATGTCAAGACCTTTATCAGGGGTGTGTTCCATTACCAATCGGCTTGCTATAGCTTGTCAAGCCAGTTATAACTTGCCTTATAAACCATTTCTTTGGATTGCTTGCTTGACTGCTTAAGCCAATAGGTGAGCGCTCTACAAGATTATTACCTCTGCCACTGAAGGTGAAGAAGGTTATGTTTTCACCTCTTTCTGTTTGTCTGTCTGTGTGCAGGATATCTCAAAAAGTTGTGGACGGATCCGGATGAAATTTTGTGGACAGGTTGGGTGTGGGACAACTACAAATTGATTAAACATTTTGGTGAAAATCTGAATCCGGATCTGGATCCGATAACTTTTTAAATGATTCTTCACCATTGAGAGATATGGTGAAACTGATATATAGCACGATATCTCAAAAAGTTGTGGATGGATTTAGATTAAAAAAAAAAAAAACTTTGTGGACACATTGTGTGTGTGGCAATGATGAATTGGTTCGATTTTGGTGAAGATCTGAATCCGAATCTGGATACGACAATTATTTAAATTTTAAAGTTGATTCTTCACCATTGAGAGATAGGGCCAAAAACGATATCTAGCAGGATATTTCAAAAATGTAGTGGGCCCGATATGTTCTCGTGGATCAGGTATTGCATGGCGGAGGTATGCGCTCCACCGAGTACCCTTCTAATTGGTAATATAATACATCCCTACATTAGCCCAAGTGACATGTTAAGTTGTAAAGTCTTCTTCTTCCTTCGTCATGACGATGATGATGACATGGATTCATTCCTGTATTTTTGGTACATTGAACCTCGACTCAGGAAATGTCACCGAAGTGAAAAAAAATGAATGCCCAACTTTTTGAGTAGCAAAGAGATTTTCGTGGCACCTCGGATGGTGTGGATTTACGAAGGATGGACGCAGCTCTTGAACCAAGAAGCTGTGATGGAAGGTCATTGAGAGAAAGGCATCGTTTTCACAGCTCAGGCTGGGTCGACTCTGTATGGTGTTTTTTTTTTTAATCCTGATTTGATGGGGGTAATAATCAGTGAAACAACTTCATTGAGATCCCTCACATGCTGGTTAGTAGAATTGTGCCAGTTTGTAAAGCGCCGGATAATACAGCTTTTGCTGTACTACAAGGAGTATTAGATGAGAAAGAGGGAGAAAGAGCGAACGAGGGAAGAGATGCAAGCAGAGAGATCTTCAGAAGCAAAGGCAGACGGTGTGCGGGCCACAAAACTCCACATCTGGAGTACAGGTATCGTCAGTCCGGACTACAGGGCAAACCTGAATCCCACCCCTACCCGCCGAAGGATTGATCACATGATGATAACCTATTGAGGATTCAGCTGTTTCGGGACAGGATGCCGGTATCAGGTTGGTTTTGGTAGTAGAAGTTATATTTGTAGTCGGTGCAAAAATCAATTGACAGGCTGAGGGTGTGGCTCACTTAAAGTAGGTTTTGTAGGTCACCTTGGGCGCAGGTGGTGTGCTGGCCTGGAGCATGTCAATGGGCCCTGAGGGGTGAACCAGATTTGTGGGCCCGGGTACCCAGAGAGTGGACCCCAAGGCACCTCATGCCAGGAAATGCACAAGGTAAGGGGAAATTAGAGAGGGCTTCCCCAAAATTCAGACAAGAGCGGGTAAGCTCGGAGGTGGCTCCAACGGAGACACGCTAGAGAGCAGGTAGGAGCCTGCAAGCAGAGCCACATCACCCAGCCCAGAGAATGTACATAGGTACAGTAAAAAAAAATTGAAGGCCAGGCCCAAACCAGTTATTGCACCTGCACACATGTGGGTAAAATGGTTACATAGAACTGCTGTAATGGGGGGAGTGGGGCAGGAGACCACTAGAATGGGGGGGGGGGGAGGTTAAAGTTAAATGAGAATGTGTCTTTGACAATACTAGGATAGAGTAGGGATGCTCCCCTTCATACCATTTTGGATGTCTGCAGCCACTGGAATAAGAGAGCAGGGTAATTGGCTTTTGCGTGTACCCATTGTTTCCTAAATTGTTCATGTAGGGGTAGGCATGCACCCCATCAGGCTACTCCACCGGCGAGCCTTTTGAGAACATGCCACCTCATTGTGTTTATTATGTGTGCCGTGATCCTCCTCCCAGGAGGGAACTTACTTTAAGTGGGATTAGTGGGCCAGGGAGTTTTGACAATTCAAGGGATTTAGAGGGGCAGGAGCTAGCATAGAATAGAGGGATTAGTGGGGCAGGTACAAATAGGACAGGTTAGGGCTGAAGCCAGCTGCCCTACCAACTGCCACCACACGCTCCTGCTGCCAACGACAACCATCTGCCGGTCTATACTATCTGCAGCTGGCTCGTTACATCTTCTAGCACCAGACATCTGCAGGTCACTCACCCACCTAACCTGCTGCTCAGTACTTGCTTCCAAATCATGTCATCTGCTGTGCCATTTTAGCCGTGGGCAACGCTACCTGCCGACCTGTTGCTTACCCGCTATGCCACTTCTTGTTCATAGGCCATAAAGGCCAGACCACCTCACACCTGTGCCAAGGCCAAATGGTCCAAGTTTCTTGTTTATTGGGCCACAAGGGCCATTGCTTGCAGGGCCACAAGGGCCTTTTGCTCACCTGTTTGTGGGCCACATGGGCCAAGAAGACCTTATTGTGCGAGTTGTGATGGACGAAGACTCACCCCCTGTTGAGAGGCCACATGGGCCTTTATATGAGCATTTTGTGGTGCCTTCGGCACATTAAAAATAAAAAACTCGTGTGAAGAGGCCAAATAGGTCAGCGTAAACACCAGGTGCTGACAGGCTCTGTGGTCACCAAGGATATTTGCAGGGCAGGGACCTGGGGCCATTATACACAGTGTTGGGCGAGGGGTCTTATACCGGGTAGGAAGGCCCGGACCTTGATAGACTGTCAACTGGAGAAAGGAGAAGAAGAGGCCCTCCTTGTACACCCCCCCCTTCCCAAACATACGTTATTGAAAAACTGCATCCAAATAGAGTTGCCTAAATATGTGATTAGGAAGTGAATGCATGCAAGTGATAGCAGAGCGACACATTACAACAGGGATGAACACTGTTTTTTAATGTTTTGCATGTGGGTTTTTAGACTAGGGTGGGGAGTTGTATTGTATGGTAAGTTGGATCATGCCCGGCAATGCTCCCCATTCTGAGGGCAGACTCGGGAGAGTCTGAAGGAGGAAGGTGGAGATGGCTCCTATGGGTTAATAAATGCAAAAAAGCTGAGTTATTTCATTGAGTGTTTAAAATAAGGGGAGAAATAATTGAATGTCATTGGATATGCGTCGCTATTATGTTTAGACAGACCATGTCCACTTTCCATCATGTCTGTGTCTGGAATTATTCACCCTTTTGCCCTCATGTATTTAATGTCTTCATCCTCTGTTATCTGTCAAAATACAAACAGTCTTTGACTTACATTAAGGGTCCGTTCCTGGAACATTTACGTCAATCGATTTTTGCGCAAGGCGAATTTCATTGAGTAAAATCTGAAAAAAAAGAGAAAAGGATTAGATATTCAATTGAACATTTACATGCACCACAGAGTAGGGGAAAAAGGAATGCCGAAAGGCAGAGAGGTGAGGCCGAAGGATGAGCCTACTCTCTGGAAATTGATGCGTGGAGAACCTCTGAAGGAGAAAGACAGAGGATGAGCCGATTGGAAGCTTTGCAGCTTGAGAGGGTTAAGGACTCTGTTCAGGGCTCAATTGATTATTATTACTCGCACGAATGCCAGTCTCAGATCGTGCTTCCGTCTTTGAATCCTCCTTTCTGTCATTCCTTTTGCTTCGCTTGCTCGCTTTCCTTCTTTCACTCTCCTTCATGCTTTGCCGATTAATATATCATCACACCATTCGTCTTCGTCATTCATTCTTTCCTGCAACTTCTGTCTCAGTCCTTTCGCTCTCCTCCTTATTTCTTTGCTTTCCACCATTGCTCACGTTATTTCGTCCGATAGCTCAGTCGTTGGAGATGCATTAAATACATCGCGAATGACGTTTCCACAGGGAAACACCGATGCCACGGCTATGCGAGGAGCAGGAGGGGAACGAGTGCGGAGGGTCCCGGTTTCAGTCAGGTTGTGGGAGCCAGAGTCAACAAGTGTAAAGTGTGTATGGGGTCCGTCCTGACCCCCTGCACACGTTACAAGTAGTAGTGCCAAACTGGACCATACAAAAAGCAACGTAAGGATGCAAAGAAATGACGAATTTCAAATTTTGTTGTTTTAATGGGTGCTTATGTAAAGTTGAGTTTCCTTAAGTCAACCTTGGTAACCTGAGGACCGCCTGTATTTACTGTTAAAGCAAAGCACTCGCTAGGCCTTGCAGCACAAGTATGGTGGGAAATGAATAAGCGCAGTCAAACGGCAGTTAACGGCAGGTTGATCACCTCAGAGAGTTTGTGGGAATGCTGTTATGAACTCATTCTCCTTCCATTGAGCTGATTCACCCCGCTCAACATGCCGATTAACGGACAATGGCCATTTAGAAGGAAGGGCACATTTAAGAAGTGATAAAAAGGGCAGGCATGCAGAGAGAAAGAAGATAAGCCTCCTGGAAATCGGCAGAGAGGTTTTCCCAGAATTGGCTGGAAGAGCTCCTGAGAATCGGCTCAGGAGAAGCTTTCTGGAATCGGTAGAGGGAGTTTCCCAGAACCGGCTGAGAGGAGTATTGCTTTATCTCTGGCCATGGAACGTTTTCCATGTGTGGAGTTGAAGTGCCTCCAAAACTCCTGCACAGCTTTGCCGGGTTTGATGACCATCTCGTCCTGTGTTGTCAAACACCCACTCCGTGTTTCTATTGTTGTGTGTCTGATGGGCCGAGATAAGATGAATTATTAAGAACCTAATGATCGTTTGTTTGGTATCATGGGCGTGTATGATCGGGATGGGTAAGGGGATTGTTTATTTATTACATACCGGCTATTTGTACACATTTTATCAGGTCAAGCCAGATTATATCTGTGACTTGCAACAGGTACCATGTAAACCATTGTACTAACCTGTTCATGGTCGGGTTGTCGGTGACTAAACAGTCTCCCCCACCAGGCTTTCTGGTGAGGAGGGTGTATAGATATGGACACCCAGCAGGATTAAAAACAAAACCCGTCAAAGGGTGGAGGAGTTCCTTGTGAGCCAATGGCCATCCATTTCTTGTGCCCAACTGTGTCTGCGGACGTCCTCCTGCAGTTGGGTTACATTTTTTTAGGAGGTTGGTGGCAGGATTTATACTCTGGCCATCGTAAAACATTTCATTCCACAAAACCCACAAATGTAAGGAAATCTGAAAACCCACTCCGTGGGAGGAACTGCTGCCCTTGACAGGGCAGCTCACCGGATGACGAGATTGGGGCAAAGCCTTCGGGACCCCCATTCCTTGATGATGGGAGGAAAGCCATGCGGTAAACTTCCAGGGTCAGATTGCAGTGGTGTGTGTGGTGGAGTGGTGCTGAGGTGTCGTCCACCAGACAGCGGTCTCCTTTGGTTAACCTGAGGCAGACCCTTCGGGTGGGTGCCTGAAATGTCCCATCTCAAAGAGAGGATGATTACCTGTCTCTGTTATCATCTGAGCTCAAGCTTTTAATATAGGTATTGCAGCACTCTCTGAGGCTCGGAGACCAGATAGTGGTGAGATCATGACGGGTGGTTACACCTACTATTTTTCTGGTTGCTCTAAAGGCAACCATGCCCAAGGAGTTGCTGTAGCTGTGTCCAAATAGCTGACTTCAATGATAATTGAGGAAACATGGCTCAACGAGCGTATTATGAGACAAAGGATTTGTCACTCCTTGGGTGTTGTTTCCCTGGTCTCTGTATATGCTCCGACTGAGGCGAGTGATCTCACTGTGAAGGATACATTTTATGCGGTGATCGAGTCTGTGGTTGATCAATGCCCCAGGCAAGATACAGTTCTCATCTTGGGGGATTTCAATGCATCGACCGGAACTGATAGGGATGGTTATGAGACATGTGTTGGTCCCCATGGGTCTGGAACTGTGAACCAGAATAGCACTAAGTTCCTTGGCTTTGCAAGAAGTCATGGACTTCGGGTGGCTGGTTCATGGTTTCAGCACCCACAGGCTCATCACTGGACTTGGTATTCCAACACTGGTGGTGTGGCAAAGGAGATTGACCATGTGCTCATTGATGGTCGCTGGAGGATGATCCAGAACTGCAGGGGTCGACCGGAGTGCTCAGTTCCTCAACACCGACCACAGGCTTGTTGAAGCAACACTGAAGTTGCAGCTTAAATCCAGGAGAATGTTACCAATCCCAGCCTCGGCTGGATGTTGGCAAGTTCAAGGATGAGAGGGTGGCTGATGAGTTTGCGAACAGGCTGAGTGTAGATTTGGGGGGGGGGTCTGGATACTTTGGTCTGTTCTAGATTTTAAAATGATGAAGAGTGGGAAATTGCCTCCAATTGCTCAGCCCAGCAAGCTGAGGTCTTATAAGCAGCTGTTAGTACTGCTAGAAGAGATTTATGGGTACTGAAACCCCCCATTCAATTCATATGTGGATGCAAAGGGAGGTTGGGGGGCTACTATGTCGAAATGCGCATGCCGTGTTCGGTGACGTGAGAGAAACGTTTCCAAAATTTTGATTTGATTTGTCATCATTTTACTTAACATGTGATCGAAATGTAGAAATGTGATTTGGAATGATTTTAAAGTGATTTGTAAAGTAGTTGTGTTTGATTTTGGTATCTTGTGATGAACGAGGATTTATACCACACAGATGATTCTCAGATAAATGTGAAGTTTGAAGTCACAACCATTTCCCAAACTCCCTGTTGGTGTTTAGCACGTAGGGCAATTCACAGATGATGCATGATCCCTCGGATGGACGTTAAACTAGGTTTGCTGTCTTCATTAGTCTCCAAATGGCAATGGCAAACCACCCAGTGTAACCCTTTGATCGATTCAGGCAGGTAAAATTTCTTGCATATATGAATGAAATAATGTTTCCTCTTATAATGATTGATCTGTGAACCAAGTACATCAAGTGGTGAAGAAAATTGGGTTAAAATACAGACAAGGCTAGTGCTCCTTAGACTGGCTCTTCATCTGAGTCCTCCTTAGACAAGTGCGGACTGGCTATCTGGTGCTCCTTGAACACAGCCGTTGCAGGCCTTATCACAAGAACATTCCTTGGCATGCTTATCTGCCAAGGTCAGCTGCCGGCGCGAATAGCAGAAAGCAAAAAACATCTCTGGTGGCTTTACATGTATCTCTATTTGTCAGGTTAATTCATGAATCAAATTTAATTGGACTACAATTTTATTTTTATTGTCACACTGATAGACCATAAAGCTGTTTAAGCAAAATTGGATAAATAACACACTCTAAAGGTGGAGTTTGAACCAAATTGTCATCTGGAGTAGCCACTCAGGGGAAGAGGGACCAGTTGGGTGCTAACAGCAGGTTCAAATCCTGCCATGCTTCCCCCACAGCAAGGTTAAACATTATCTGGGGAAAAGATGGTGGAGGTTCCAAAAGAGATAGCTACATTCATGGATGGTGTGTTTTGAGCTGCAATTTGGAGTGCCATTCGCCTGGTGACTCAACTTTGACACATGACTTGACAATTTTTCTACACCTGTTTAAAACAGAGGTTTAAACTGTATTTATTTGTTTTGATAAAGGAATGCATTTGTATTAAAAAAGGTCAGAGTAAGTGCATAAATGGCTCGAGTAAGTGTGATGGGATATTGCAGCATTTTGCTGTTTAAGTGAGAGAGAAGTGGATAAAAGAAATGGACAATGACAGAGATTTAAAATGTTGATGGAATCCTGAATAGTGATGAGAAAGGTTGGTTACAGATTATTTTTGAGATTTTTCAGCTCCATTGACCGTAAAAGAAATGGACGCTCATCAGATCGATGAAACGACGTTAGCATTTGGTAGTGTTTAAACTGTTTGGAGAAATTTTGTATCTCTTAACCATGTTGTCAAGTTTTGTTTCCAAATGGACGCTCTGCAGCCAAAGTGTGGTCCGCAGCTCGGCAACTCGCACTGCTGTAAAATGTCAAGGCCAAGCGGCGTAGACTATGGCGTAGACTCCTACTATGGGGGAGTTATTAGAGCTGAGAGCCCGAGAAAGACTTCCAAAAGAATCGCCCTGTGACTACAATGATAGCCATGCTCCTTGTTTAATTACTCCTGTTAATTAATGTAATTATAACAACAGAGCTTTGAATTACAAGTGTGCTTTGACCTGTATTGTCGTGATACTCGTGATAATGCTTGCATGTACTGGGTTTGTTGTCATATACATAAACATAGGGAACAGTTGGTAACAAGTGGAAGTTGTGTTCGGTAACTTAGTTAATTACTTCCAGGCTCATAAAAGAAAAGAAAAAAACTCATTGAGAGTACTGGAAGCACAAGATTTTTGTGTCCATTGTGTCTTCTTTTCTCCCTTACATTTCATCATGGTATTTGAACCATCATGTTTCTTTTGGTTAATTACTTCCAGGCTCATAAAAGAAAAAAAAAACTCATCGAGAGCACTGGAAGCACAAGATTTTTGTGTTCATTGTGTCTTCATTTCTCCCTTACATTTCATCATGGTATTTGAACCATCATGTTTCTTTTGGTTATAATTAATATGAAGTTTTGTTTGAGAATTACAAATTGAGAAACCTTTTTCATACAAGTGTCGTAGTGTTCACACTTTTGGAACAGCAGTACAATTTAAAACCAGGAACTTGGAACACATGTAAATGATCGGTTATATCAGTCTGGTACACCGTTGGTTTTTGATAACTTGCATTGATTGATTGATATATTATCAATTGCTGTAGCTATGGACCTCGTTGATCTATTAAATAAGGGTAGACAAAAGTTACTGAGAATAGAACCGAGATAATATATAAAGTTGAGGTACTTACATAATATTGAAGGAGGGTCTATGTTATTAAATTGATTTATTATATCTTTGGAATATGATATTATATCTGAGGAATCATACATCAGTTAACCGTCAGGGAAATTCAATATATGAGGGAAATCAGCATGGTATTTACATAAGTATAATGCACAATAATGGAAAGAATGGCTAGACCAACAGCAATTATGAAATCAATTCAGGGAATTAATAATTTATTGCTCTCACTGATTTGTGGCTGGTACTGGCCTAACTCTAATTTAAGTAAAATGCCTCCATATTTTGTGGAAAGACAAACAAGAATCATGCCTAGTGCAGAAGGCATTAGCATGTGAAATGAATGTAAAATCGGTCAGAGTGTAAGAATATTGTTGAAAATGGTGCAATGATGCCACAAGCCAATTAAAATATTACCGATTTTATTTGTTTTCTGATTAATTGGGCAGGTGTGTGATTTTTGACAAAGTGGTACTTCTTGTATGTTTACTTGCCCAAAATTCAAAATTTTCAATGAAGTAAGTTGAGATATTACTAACACTGACTTAACCATACTTCATCAGTACAGAAGTGCTAAGTTAGCTGAAAATAAAAAAATAAAAAATGGCAGTTGCTCTGGAACTGCTTGTGAATGAAACTGGATTGTTTAGCAGATATGAATGTTAAATTGATTGCAAATGTTAAAATGGTAACTGTGCAAAATCGAATCACTTTGGATTTGGTACTTGCTCCAAAAGGGGGAAGCCTGCTCTCTTGTTGGGTTTGAGTGTTGTACTTCCAGCTCAAATTGATATACATTGAAGAAGAAGAACAACAAAAAGCTAACTTTCATAATTATTACACAGATGATGGAACATTTTTCTTGACTAAAAGGGATCTTTGGAGGATGGTGAAAAGAATTGTTGATTGCAAATTGGAACCCTGATAAAAACTGCTGCCCTTTCTACATGGAAATAGCAAATGAGATGATTGTTTTTGAGTACACATACAACTGAGATTTCTTTTTATTTTAGCATGTCGTTTAGATGTGGAAAAAAAAATGAGCCTGGTGTTGGCGCAGTGGTTATGGCAGCGGCTTGGGATCCAAAAGGTCCTGAGTTCAAGCCCCGTTGGGCCACTGAATTAATACACCAGGGGGTTGACTCAGCCTGTCATCCTTCCAAGGTTGGCGAAGTGAGTACCAGTGTACTGGGCCGGTGTATACCCCGGTTAAAATAGGTGTACCATATCCCTGTGTTGTAAGAGGCGACCAGGGTTGCGTCAGGAAGGGCATCCGGCGTAAAACATGTGCCAAATCACTATGCGGATCATACGGATGATCCGCTGTGGCGACCCCGAACGGGAGCCGCCGAAAGAAGAAGAAGAAGTTTAGATGTGGAAAAAAAAAGAGGAAAGGAAAGGGTAAAATTTTGATATCACATGTGATGTACATTCGATGCTTAACCTTGATTTTGTTTGTTTCGGAGTGCTAAGAGCAGTTGAACTATACAGTGTACAATTTCGTCTAATGAAGCTTTGGAACAACTTCCGCCGAAAGATTGGACGATATGGAGAACCCAGATTTGGGTTATTGGGCATTCAACACATGATCATGACACTACCCCCTCCCTAAGGAGATAAGATGAGCATGTGAGAAAGAAAAAAAAAAGAAGAAAAAAAAACCCACTGAAGAGAAGGTTGGACAAGTCAAACCACAGCAAAGCAAAGACTCAACGTCGACGTTGCATGGTGCCTGTATGGGGGAATGATCCCGACCACACTTGCAAATTGCTGTTCTGCAGATACATTGTGAACTTGCCGTGGACGCACAACGCACAATGAAGGTCCATGCGGCGAGTCATCTGCAATGTGTGTTCAATGGTGCGGGTGGGGCTCGTGCAGCCATTGCGGCTGCCTCCAACGTGCACAGCTCGCTTGGTGAATCAAATCTGATTGCACAAACTGCTGCTACGAGGCCCCAAACTCTGCTGGGGCTGGATCTCTGGATCACATCTCGAGTCCTCTTTGTCTCCTTCAACCCAGTGTCATCTGCAATCCAGTGTCGGGCCCAAGCTTGTACCTGCCAAGATATATCTTCTCTGCAGCTCAAGGAGCGCATATACTGTGTTTCCCGTTGGGTGCTGATCTATCTAAACCCTAACTCGCTTATCTTCTGGCCAATGGTAGCACATGTTTTCGATTTCTGACATCTGCTGATGAACAGGCCATGAAGTAAATAGAAACACTCACTAACCTGGCTGGGACACTATTGAAATGGTCGTCGTCCAGCATTCTTCTCCTGCGAGCACTCACTGCCATTATTTATTGAACTTGCATAAGGGATACCTTTTCTCCTCTAGGAACGGGGTATGGTGATCGTGTGTAATATAATCATTCAAATTTTTCCTGATATGAAAAAGGGGGGATGTGGAAGAAAAATAATTATATTCATGCATTCTCAATTCTAATTGTTGCTGGTACTGTATAAATTTAATTTTTGTACTATGGTCGAATTGGCAGTCAGTAATGTTTCCCTTTTCCCAAGTGTCTTTTGACCTACATATTGATAAAAGGAATATCTTACTATGAAAAAAGGTCTTGCTCGCTGCATAAAAACATGGTGACCTGGTTGTTAACACTGCAACTTTTGCCATGATTGTGTCATTCTCTCCCACCCACCCAAAGTGGACACGTATTGCAGTTTTGAGTTATTTTGCCTAATGCTTATCAGCTCATCCCATGGTTGAATTGCCAAATGTTTCACCCTCCCATTCTTTGGAATGTCAAATTGTGTATAATAGGAATTACTTCGGACTTCTGGTTCAGTAAGGTCCATTCAAATGTTTCAGTGATTCATTGAATGTTCTTCCTCCGTATTTACGAAATTAAAGATTCTCCGTTTGAATGCTGATCCAGCATGTGAAAATTGAGTTCTTTTCCACCACAGATGCCTGAAGTTGTGGTGTGCCTTCAAGACCACCATCCTTGATGTTGACGGTGGATGTCTTGGTACTCACCATCGAGCAAAGAATAATTTTGACTTTCATGGGACACTGGATACCATTGACCAGAGTCGCAGGGCCCGGCTTAATGGCAGAGCTAAGCTGTTCAGGGACCTGAGGCGTAAAACTGTACGTGCACTAAGGGTGGACAAGGATTCCTATGTGCGAGGAATCTGTGAGGGGTAAAGAATCACCTGTGGTCAAGTGATTCTCGTCCTGCTTACACGAGAATTCACGCATTGCGTTCTTCCAAGCCCATCCCTCAGTGTACTGCAGTTAGAGCGGAGGGTGGTGGGCTCTTGATAGAGGAGTCAGAAGTAAAAGCCCGCTGGGCCAGTTACATTGAGTGGCTGTACCAGGCTGATCCACCAGCTGTGAAGTTGGATGTCAGAAGTATGACGATCCCTATTGCTGACCCTCCAATCAACTGTGATCCACCTTCATTTGTGGAAACACAGGCGGTGAACCTGTTGAAATGGGGTAAAGCTCCTGGGATCTGTGGCATCTGTGCTGAACATCTCAAGGCTGGTGGAAATTCTGTACTCATGTCTTGCATGTAGTTCTGTGGTCTGCCTAGAACACAGGTATCATCGCAACTGACTGGAATAGGGGCCTTGTTGTCCTTCTCTGGAAAGGGAAGAGTGATTGCCAGGAATGCAACAACTACCAAGGGATGACGGTGCTCTCAGTGCCAGGCAAGGTATTTGCTCGGATAATACTTGATAGTGTTTGCCACCATCTGCTTGAGCACCAGCGTCCAGAGCAGTCAGGCTTTACACCAAAGAGGTCAATAATTTAATTGACCATATCCTTGCTCTTCGGGTCCTCACCGAACGCAGACGAGAGTTTCAACAGGAGCTGCTTGCAGCCCATGTTGATCTCTGCAAGCGTTTGATTCAGTGAATCGGGATGCCCTCTGGAGGATTCTTGGTCTTCGTGCGGTGCCACCAAAAACTGATCAATATGATGTCTAAACTATACTCTGGTACTGAGAGTGCTGCGAGATGTGGTGATACCATCTCCGAATTATTTCCAGGTGTTACAGGAGTTAGTCAGGGGTGTGCACTGGCCCCCACACTTTTCAGTGCTTGTATGGACTGGATTCTGGGGAGGATGTCAAAGAGATCAAGCTGCGGTGCATCGTTTTGGAATGTCATGATCTCTGACCTTGATTTCGCAGATGATGCAGTCATCTTTGCCGAGACTGGATATCCTTTTGGATGCCTTCGAAGTGCTGAATGAGTGGTCCAAGTTTCTGGGATTACAGGTTTCCAGGGTCAAAAGTAAGAACCAGGCTTTGAATGAAATCTTGGATGCTGCTATCTTGTCTGTCCCTGTTTGTGATGAGGATGTTGAGGTCACGGAGATATTCACTTTCCTTGGCAGTGATATTCATGTCTCTGCTGGCTGTGATCCAGAGGTCAATAGACCTCTGAGTCGGGCCTGGGGAGTGATGGATTTACTGGATCATGGGGTGTGGCACTGCCGGTACCTGTGGAGGACGAAAGTCTGAGTCTTCAGGTCTTTGGTGCTTCCAGTCTTGCTCAACGGATGTGAGACTTGGACTCTGAACAAGGATTTGAGATGGAGACATAATTCCTTTGGTACCGAGTCTCTTTGGAGAATCCTTGGCAATCGCTGGTTGGACTTTGTGTCCAACGAGCAATTGCTGAGAGAGACTGAAATGAGATTTGTTACCTGCATAGTCCGTGAGCGTCAGCTGCAGCTGTATGAACATGTGGATCGTTTTCCTGACGCTGATCCTGCTCACCAGATTCTCTCAGTGAGGGAACCTCGTGAGTGGACGAGGCCAATGGGCCGACCACGTGCCTTATGGTTGCAGCAGGTTTATCAACATCTCAAGGAGATGGGGATGGCCAAACGGAGGCCCCTGGATTACCGGCGGAAAGTGGACGCAGCCACGTGCTGCTCCGGCGCATGCTCCCATACCTGACCTGAGCTGTTCATATTGCTTCGTGTTATCCCTTCCCACGACCATTGTTTCTATTAATAAATATACCTGGTCTCGGGGTGAATTATGTTTGTCCTGGCTGCTTCGCTTGGTGGTTTAGGCTGGTTTCAGGTGAATAGCTGGTGTGCAGTTCAAACCACTTTATTAGGAGGTCATAACCACAGGGTTGCTCGGCCAAATTAATGAGAGGCACGGGCGTCTCTCGGTGTGGCAGTTCAATAATTTCGTCCTAATAGCTGTGATTATCAGCCTATAATCTTACCTAAACAGTGCTTATACCTCCACATTTCCTTGTTTGTGTAGTGTAAGAGCATGTTCACCAGGGGAGTGCTTCGGAATAAGAAGCGGCAGTGGATTTGACATCTGCTTGCATTTTATCCATGAAACATATCAGCTTCGACCAAAAAAGTTGGACAATTTTGAGTTGAATTTCAAGGCGTTAGGCCATTCACTCAACCATGAAAATATAGATGAGTCTTTGACCATAAAGGATTGGATTCCTCCAGCAAAATACAAATTGTACACGCTCATCAATTTTGACTCAGTACATCTGGTTTTAGTTCGAATCAAGTTTGCTCAAAACCTGATCTCAGGACTGGTTGGTGAATGATAGAGAGTGAGGAAGTTTTCTTGGTTTTTGCAACACAGTTTGATGTGCAGCAATTTACTCAAGGCTCCAGTAAATATCAGTGCCACTAGTATTGCAAAAACCATCTGGAAACATAGATGGAAGATCGAAGCACCATTTTACACCAGGATTCCATAAATAAACACTGCATGATTTATATGAGGTGAAGTCCATTGGTACCACAGCATATAAATCCACAGTACTATATATATTTTTTAACAAAACTTGAAGTGAAATGTTGGTTTGCCTCAGCTTGCTTGCTTCTAAAGATACAAGCACACTTTGGCAATAGCATATAATGGGCACAATGATGGCAGCTTTTATTTAAAAAAAAAAAAAAAAAAAAAATTAACATGTAATAAGATTGAGGCTGTTGTAACATGTAATAAGATTGAGAAACGCCAGTAAAAATAAGCTAACACACGAGTTTGAACAGAAACCATTTTAAAAGTTCAGAGTTTGCACTCTAAATATTTTTCCTACATAATATTTATCAAATGTACAAACACAAAAACTTTTAAAAGATAAACAAAGTGCTACGTTGACAATTCAAAAATGGTGAAGTAGGGAAGAGAATGATAAGTGACAATAAATTAAAGATGGTAGGAAGTCATGTGGTTTTGTCGATCAAAAAAACAAGAAGTAAATTAAAGCAAAATGCAAAACAAAACCACCATGGGAATAAAAAGTAGCAATAAAATCAGACACACCAGTTTGGCCTGAGCCTCAGCAATTTTCTTGTTGTTTTCTTCAAGAATCCTTTCAAGTTCCTCACGCTTTTTCCGCTCTTCTTCCTGCCAAGGGGAGAAACAGGGGCGTGAGTGGGATGACGGGTGGCCGGTTTTGCCCGACCCAATTCCTCCAATAAATTTGAGTCAAGTCTAAGTTAACAAGGAATACTAACTAGTCTTGGGAAGACGAGGCAACTCGAAGGTATTTTACTCCCTTACAAACCCCACCCGCCTCCACTCAACGACTTTGCAAATTATTTGTATATCAACAGCTAAATGTCTTTGAAGAAAGAAAATAACAGAGCCAAAAATATGAAAGAAAGCAAGAGAGACAAAATGATGTGTAAAGTTTACTAAAGTACAACCAAAGCAGAGATCTTCCATTCTAACTGTGAACCTGCAGTTGAACAACTGGTCCTGGCGAGAACCAAAAGTCTCATTTCGTAAAGTTTTTTTTTTCTCCGAAACGAAGACGTGGTGGTTGGACTTTGCAGGGAAACAAGGTAGAAACAAGAGTATAAAAAGGCATGGACATGACAAAAAAATAGCAGAAGGAAATTAAAGGATTAGAGATAAGAGTTTCAACATATAAAGAAAGAACAAAATGAGAAAAGGAGGTGACCAGGAAAACATCAATGAGGGATAATAGATAGAAAAGAAGTCAGAAAGAACGAGTTGAGGTAACAAAGAAATAACAGCCGTGAGAATAAAGTTTTGGGAAATTGAAGGTGGCCGGGGACGGGGGGGGGGGGGGAATTGGAATAAAGTTGAATGGGAAAAGGGAGGGGAAAGGGAGAAATTATGACAAGGAGAAAGGACAAAGAAATATAGGAAAGCTAATCATAAACAACACAACACTGGTATGGCACAATTGACAACCAAGTGTAAAATATAAAATAAATATCAGAGTAATACCTACGGTAATACCTACACACCCGCTGGCCAACTGAGCCAACTGGTGACACAGCCTTGGGCTAAGCCCAGCTCGTCGTCCAGCCAGCCTCCTGGCAAAGCCCAGCATGAGGCTGAACCTTGGGCCTGGATTCCTCTTCTGTCCGTCCACCCTGATTTGAACCCACCGGCCAGGCCAGCAAGCAGGAGAGGTGAGTTACAGGGTAGGAGTAGGATGGGGTGGGGATTCGGGGGGGCTGTTCAGGACTGTGCAAAACAGAAGGACAAATGGGACTAAAACGGGAAATGAATGGAGGGACAAAGCAAAAGAGCAAGCTTCAAAAAGATGAAATGAAATAGAAAGTAAATGTAAAGAACTGAATGAGGCAAAAGGGTAAAGGGAGACGATCATGCAACTAATAAAGTGTGAGATGAAGAAAGCATTAGTTGAAGGTTTGTAAAGTGGTCTGTAAAAATATAAAAAAATAAAAAAAAGGAAATGATGATCCCGATTACAAAAAAACAGTCACTCCTGTTAGGTTTCGCAAGGAAATACCAAAAAAACAGAAAAGGACATGTCCATCAGCAAAACCAATTATAGCTATATGCATGAGGGTTGGACTTTGCAGGGAAACAAGGTAGAAACAAGAGTATAAAAAGGCAGGGACATGACAGCAGCCCCGTCGCAGTACGTCAAGTGCGAGACGCTCAGTTAAAAAAAAAAAAAAAATATATATATATATATATATATTTATTCTTAAATCGCTTCTGTGCTTCTTTACGTATCTCCTTTTAAGTTTCAGTGTGTCTGTCCAGGCCATAACATTTTTACGAGCTAGCTATCATGTGCAGTGTGTGGCTGCTGGTTGCATCATTTTATGGGGGTGCAACTGTGCCGCTGATGCAGTGACCTCTATTATCAGTACACTGGTACTCATTTTGATGACTTTGAAAGGATGACAGGCTGAGTCAACCCCACCTGGTGTTAATTAAACAGAACAGGGGTTCAAACTCAAGACCCTAAGATCTTAAGCCAGCCACTTTAACCATTAAGCCAACACCAAGATAACATTTTTTACAAATTGAGCTTTTGTTATCAAATCTTCAACAAAGCTTTTTAAAAATGAGAATATGGAGAACACAAATGAATAAAATATAGAATTTCTTTTCAACTGTCGTTTTCATCACGTTTCGTTCGAATACAAAGCGGACCTGGACGAGCTTTGGATTTTGAGATGCTTTTTAGTTAAGGTTATTAATTTAAAGGGCATGGTGAATTATTTGTTAATTACATTTGTATATGAAAATTATTTTGAGGGAACAATCAGAATATGACTGAAACTCACTGTGCCAAATAAAGGACAGTAGAAAAATATACCGAATGAAGATTTGGAGTTTTGATTTTATACGAACGATGATGAGAATCCTGATGAGCATTTTGCATCTCCCTTGATAAATACAATGAAAAAGGTAAAATTTGATATCCACCTCATAGGTGAGATGCTGTACAACTGTGAGCAAGCAAACACCTGATGGAATGAAACAACCTGTCACAAATCCCTTAGCAATCTTAAAACGAATAATTAAATTTGTAGGGATGCATTCTCAGTGTTTTTGGAGAGGCGAGTAGCAATGAACGAGCAGCCAGAAATCTCGCCTGTGCGCTACTTTAGAACAAGTCGGAAGGGAAAAATAAATAAATAAATATTTAATTTACAAAAATAAAGAACAAAAAAAACCGCACCCACGACTGAAGGAAGTGGTTCAGTTTGGCATTTTTAATATGAAATAGGCAAAGCCTAAAAAAGTATGAAACCCATTCGAATTACCATTTGGAAACCTCTAGAATTAAATATGGTGGGTTCGAAAGGTGGTTCTTCTTTATTTTTTGACGGACGGATGGATGGAAGGAAACAGTCAAGTATTGAAGCGGCTTCACCACTTAAAAATAGAAAGGAAGAGGAGAGAAATATGGACAAATGTAAGTGGGAAAGATGGTGAGAGTGGAGGTGGAGGTTATTGGTGGAAGGGTGGGGGGAAGAAAGGGCAGGGAACCAATGAAAAGCAGTTCAAACGTGAAAAGTATAGAAAAGTGGGGAGTAAGATACGGAATAGGAAAAGCAGAAATGATGGTGATGGAGGAGGGAGGAAGAGAAGAGGCAAAAAAAAAATTAAAAAAGGAAGGGGAAGGAAGGAAGGAGATGGCAAGGTTGAATGAGGAGGAGTTGGCAAATTAAGAGAGGGAAAGTGAGAAAGCAACAAAGGAAAGGAGGTGGAAATGCAAAAATGCAAGAAATGTAGTAAAACAACAACAAAGTGAATTTGGGTTGAAAGGAGTAAAAAGGATTATAGAAAGAGGTGAAAAGAGGCGAAGCAAGCTGCTGGACAAAACCAGAACCGTTAGAAGTTAAAAAAAAAAAAAATCTCAATAATGGACCGTCTCCATCAACAGATCTGCAAAAGGAAAGCAAAGGGCCGAATGTTTGCCCACTGTCAGTGAATGAGAGCTTATCGGGGCCTAGGAGGGGAGAGACGATGTTGAACTGTGCAGTAAGCCATGGAGAAAGCTACAGGAATTTTTGATAGACAAAAGCCTCCCTAAATGACAAAACAAAATCTAGTAAATAAAACTCAATTTGATGAGAAAAAGCTCGTCAAACCACAGACGATAAACAAGCTGTGGAAACGTCAGCTGTGCTTGTTTCTTCCAATCAAACAAAACTTACTTGGCCACGATGCAGAAAAATCTTAGCTAAGAGGTTGTCCACGTATTACGCAATGCACAGAGAGGGAGTGGATGAGTGGGTGGTTGGACCAATGTTGAAGTGTTGGGGAAATTGGGGGGTTGGGGAGGGGGATTCAGCATTCATTATGTAATTGCAGGGGATGAAACTAATGTGGGCCCTGAGCCGAATACTCAATTTTTTATTATTCTTTTTTTTTTTTTACTGCTTCACACCAGAAATCCACACTCACCTTTTTACTTGCTTTCAAAAATAAATCACCGTACTTACCATTCACCACATTGGAATACAACTCGAAGCCACCATTTTGATGTCACCATCGGTTGTTGTTGTGCACGATTTGACGACAAGATATGCATGAGTCAAGCTAAATCAGCGTGGCTGCTCTACAATGTTATTTCACCAACTTCTTTGGAACAAACTGAAATTTACAATGTTTGAAAAGCAAATAATTGCACAGATATCTGAATGAACGAACAAAATTAATTGTGGTAAAGACCAGTGTGAAATTGCTGCTGTTTTTAGCAGATGGCGATGTCCTACTAACTATGGATTCATTAGAGGTTTAATCAGGACAGGAGGCTATGATTAAAACTGGTAAGCCAATTTTCATGTGACACCACTACCAATAGCAAGGTTTTCAGCGAGAGATTATATTATAATATACCAGAAATGATCATTCACTCGATAATATTGCCATATCGGAACTTCCCAGTATCTGATCTCATCTGTCGTAAGAGAAAACCGAAGCGTAAAGGCCGCCGGACACTGGCCGATGTTTGTCGACGCAACACAACAACATTGTCAACGACGAATCTTGTATAATGTTGTTTCGTCAGAGACTGCCACACACTTGACTCGCATTACGTGATTGTCGCCGACACCATTTTCGGTAAACAAAATGGCAACTAGAGCGAAGTCCACGGCACGCCATCGTAAATCCCCACGCTTCTAAGCTAAAGAAAAGTTGAAAGATGGCAAAACGTTCCACCAGGAATGATCCGATATCAAATTTTGAGTTAAATTTGTTTTTCCTGTTTTGACCCCAATGACCCGAAGTTCCAACTCCCTGGGGCATGAACCGGAGGTCAAATCCAAAAGACTGTTACATATTTCATGCGTGACCCAATGTTGATTGCATACACAAAGTTTCATTAAAAAATGATCCAAAATGTGCCCATAATTGCATTTTTTGGTATTTGACCTTTTGACTACACCCCGGGTGCTGCTGGGCTAAAATGATCCTGCTCTCGTCTCTTCGCTCCATGCAGTAAACATAACTAAAAAGTTTGGTGAATTTCTGCACATCTGTTTAGGAGATAGTGTGACAGACAGACAGACACAATTCCAATATCCCCCCCCCTTTTTTTTTCCAAAAAGCATGAGGATAACTAGCTGACAATGATTGTCAACCACCACACATTAAACAATTATTTGTTAAAAACTGTTGTAGACTAAGCTGTCGCCTACAACCTTGTTGTGTTGTGTCAGCTAGTGTATGGCGGCCGTTAAGCAGCCAATTTCACATTAGATTTTAAGGGAGGCCAATCCTGGTGTTTCGACACAAAACGATTGTCTATTATTGCAAAACAATATGTTCAGTAATACGACTGCACCTAACGGAATGTTCGGCATTTCAATAATGAAGCAACGGACTACATTTTAACAAGAGAAAGGGAACAAAAATTAAATCTTGTATAATAGAATCAAAAGTTCTAAAATGTACATCTTAAAAGGAAACTAGGCAAAGTAAGACCAAAACGAGCGGTGTGCTTAAATATAAAAATGCTAAACGTATGTATTTATTATTAATGAGATTTCACCGACCACGAAGCCAAAGGGCTACTCGAGGTGGGGGCTTGGATCTGTCGCTGGGAACACGCTCATTGGGAACAAAAAATATTGTTTTAGTCTCCAGATTCTTCAATCGAGAGAGAAAATCAATTGCCATTAACACTTTGAAATGAGCATTAGATTATGTTGCTGAAAATATTGAAATAATGCAATTCCTGGAGCTTTCTTTGACCCATCAATGCATGAATGTTTAATGGCCTTACTACCAAAACACTGCATCAAAAAAGTACATTTGGAGGTTTACACCAAATCAATGATTATTACGTTTAAAAATGTCATTATCTGAACATTATGCACAGATGGGTTAGTGGCGTGGCCTACCCTCTTCAAACCCCACTAGCTTCCATCGTCTCTCCCTTTTCTTGCTCGAGAACGATGTGTTTACCTCTCTCGCTCGTTGCGCAGCAATTTCCTGCTGCCTTTGCCTTTCCATCTCTTCAAGCATTTGCTTCTCCATAACACGTTTGGCATCTTGCACACGTCGCAGGACCTCTCGCTCTATCTCCTCCCGTCTCTTCTCGAGCTCCTCCTCGACTCGCTGAGCTACAAGTTCCTCTACTCGACGAGCCGTTTCTTCGGCTATGAGTCGTTCTTCCATCTCCTGTTGGCGACTGCTTGGCCAGGGAAGAGGGGTAGCAATAAGAATAAATAAGGTAGATTAGTCGAACGAAATGCTCCTCCCGCCCAAGATGTTCGATGATCAAAATTGCAGATGGTATCATGTTCACCTCATTGAAATTTCAAAATTAAAACATGAGTGAAGAACAACTGAAAACGACATGCAGTGGAGATCTGGAGAATTGTTTTAGCCTTCGTTGCACTCCATTGAAGAATGATTGTTTGAAACATAAATAATGTGCAGACAGACAAAAAGGCTCATACAAACACCAAGAATCAACCTATACATTCTATATCAAAATAAATTGATGACGCAAGATGGGTGATTGAATATTATTTAAGGACAGAGTTGTGGAGATGAAGTGATTTATGTGGATAAAAAGTTGTCAAGAGAAGGGACACATATGGACAAGAAAACTGTATAAACATTGTAAATGTCACAAAAAGGATAAGCATACAAGAGATAAGAAGAGAGACAGAATGGTAAAAAGGCAAGGTAGACTTCGTCATCAGCTGGGTACCGTGTCTCATCGAGGTTTCGACCTTTTAAACACCAAAAGCTCTAGTACATGGTGGGTCCACAACAGAATTCTGTCATGCCCCATCTGCTTTTTCAGAAAATGAAAGAAAACAAAACAAAGCACTGAATACATTATAATCTTAAAACAATTTGAAATTGCGGGGCATTGCATTTGCGAATAAAGAGGTATATAAAAAAAATGGAAAAGATCAAGAAAATAACTTACAGGGTACATATATAGTGGCATGGTGGGGACAAGTATTGAAGGAGAGGGAGAGAAAACATATGAAAGGAATAAAAGATGATTATGATGTACTTGTACTGGTAGCGTAGGGCACAGGTGGGAAGGTAGGAGGGAGAGGGCCGGACAGGGGAGGGTGGGGGGGATGGAAAAGCGCAGCAGGGGGACAAATCCGGGGGAAAGAGATGGACGTGTCAGATAGAGGCAAAGAAGATGGAAAGAAGAGA
>NC_140962.1:39264387-39276887 GCF_056783735.1 Eptatretus burgeri
ATATATATATATATATATATATATGTGATCATCATATATATATATATATATATGTATATGTATATATGTATATATGTATATATGTATATATGTATATATGTATGTATATATGTATATATATATATATATATATATATATGTATATATATATGTATATATGTATATATATATATATATATATATATATATATATATATATATATATATATATATATATATATATATATATATATATATATATATATATGCGCCTGGTGTGGCTTTGTGGTTGAAGCGGTGGTTTGGGATCCTTGGGGTCCTGAGTTCGAACCCTGCTGGCCGCTGAGTTAGCATCAGGGGGATTGAGTCAGCCTGTCATCCTTCCAAAGGTCGGCGAAATGAGTACCAGTATACTGGGCCGGTGTATACCCCGGTTAAAATAGGTGTACCATATCCCTGTGTTGTAAGAGGCGACCAGGGTTGCGTCAGGAAGGGCATCCAGCGTAAAACATGTGCCAAATCACTATGCGGATCATACGGATGATCCGCTGTGGCAACCCCTATCGGGAGCAGCCGAAAGAAGAAGAAGAAGATATAGTTCCGGTTCTCGGAACCGTATGCACACAACAGATAGTTGTCCTGAGTCAGTTATCCCATTAATATACATGTAGTTAGATCCCTTCCTTGTGTTTCATGGGAAGACAAGGGAGTGTGTTGCGATGGGCTATAGTTAGGATTAATAAATCATTTTTCCCCTTTTATTTTATTCCCTCCTTTTTCTGAGGTAAATTTATCTTGCTTGCTACCCTCGTTTCGCTGGCCACAGCGTACCACCGTCTACCCGCTGTATCCGGAGTCTCGTTTTCTGAGGCAAAATCCCGTCGTTCGCTATGGAAGCTGCGCCCTCATCCACCCTCCTAAACCCAGACACGCGAGGCGTGGGCAGGCCAAACTAGGTCTGGCTGAAACACCGCCCAGAAAGGCGGGCGGACCACATGAAGGGCCGGTCCAATCGGGATGCTCGGATCGGACAATGACGTCGGTTTCGCCATGGCTCCTCCCAGAGCTCCGGGATCTATAAAGTATGGAGCAATCCTCAGAGGAAGGGTAGTTGTTATAGATCGAAAGGAAGAAGTCTGTGGTGGTTGGCGGATTGAAAGGGAGAAGGGTGTTTTTTTTGTTGTTGATTGAAAGGAAGAAGTCGGTGGGAGTCGGTTGAAAGAAGGTCGAAGGCGTGAGAAGTCGGTTCGAAAGTGGGGAATTGAAGGAGTTGTTGTGAAAGTGTTCCTGCGGCTTGGCTCTGCCTACGTCTTGCCT
Source organism: Eptatretus burgeri (assembly GCF_056783735.1). Lineage (NCBI taxonomy): Eukaryota > Metazoa > Chordata > Myxini > Myxiniformes > Myxinidae > Eptatretus > Eptatretus burgeri. Next base: position 39,265,684 of record NC_140962.1, read on the forward strand.
CGACGGCACGCCTACTGTACTGGTCCCCGCCAACACGACCTCAACCCAGCCTCCTACCTGGTCCTGTCTACTGCTCCATTCTTGACCTTGGACTCCGCTCTTCTCCACATGGGCTCCTGCTGCAGACACGATTACCACTCGTGCGGCTGTGGACCGAACTACACAACTTTTGTCAGGTGCCGCACCACGGAGCATCCCTCCCCCGAAACGCTCAGGTACCAAGAAACTGCAACATCAACTCCCTCCCTCGCTGGCTGCAAATGTTCCTTTCACAATTGGGTTTATTTTGTCTGAGTGTGTGTCTGAGAGTGTTGGCGCCTGTCCGTTAAGTAAGCCTGTATAAGATATTTTATTGTTGTGATTGTTGCTGTATTAATCTCGCGTCAAGTCTGCACTGTCTGCTTTGTAAGTTGCTTGTAAAATTGCCGCACCCCACACCTCTCTCATCTTTCCCTGCATTACGCACCCAATAAACCTTTGTTGTGCCACATGCTTTTCCTCGCTTTTTGTAAATAAATAATTGTTGTAGAAATGTTCCCAGCTCACCTTTGTATTTTCCCTCATTGGTCCAGCATGGTTCGAATCGAATTTGAGCCGGGTCTTTATTCCCAACAATCCGTTCCTTCTCGCCGGTACGTCCTTGGCAGTGCCGCTCGGCTGCATCCAATCCGGAAAGGAGATCCGATCCGGTAGAGTGATCCGGTTCGGACAAGGCGTACCGAGGACGTGGTACCCCGGTGGTTAAACCGCGTGGTTAATTAGTTAACCTGATTCACCCATAGGCGGGAGGATCCTAGGTCACGCGGTTGAGTTATTGGCGTCCACGGTCGGTTAAGCGACCCACCGCATCACGGAATTATCCATGAGCGACGGCCTACAATTCCGGGGAGTCTGTTGGGAATTGACGTAGCTTTCCCCACCGAGTGGTCTTCTCACCCAACCCTGCCGGCCCGCAACAATATATATATATATATATATATATATATATATATATATATATATATATATATATATATATATATATATACATATATCTCCAAACTGCTTTGTGAAGTATTTGCAAGTAAAGTGATCATTCTGAACAAGACAAATAGCCACATGGGGAGGTGGCAGTTAAAATTGTATACGTAACAAGTAAATACTATTGTCAGGTCAGGCCAGATCACATCTGTGACCTGCTACAGGTACCATGTAAACCTGCAGTAACCTGTTTCATAGTCGGGTTGTTGGCGACTAAACCATCTCCCCCACCATGTTTCCTGGTGAGGAGGGTGTATGGATATGGACACCCAGCAGGATTAAAAACAAAACCAATCAAAGGGCTGAGGAGCTCCTTGTGAGCCAACAGCCATCCATATCTAGTGCCCAACTTTGTCTGTGGACGTCCTCCTGCAGTTCGGTTACTTTATTTTAGGAGGTTGGTGGCAGGATTTTCACTCCAGCCATCATAAATCCCTTCACTCCGCAAAACGTAAGAAAACCGCAAAGAAAATTGAAAACCCACTCCATTGGAGTACCTCCTATGCAGCTGCCCTCTGCAGGGCAGCTCACCAGATGGGGGGATTGGGGCACACCCTTCAGGACCCCCACTTTTTAATGATAGGAGCAAAACCACGGGGTAACGTTCCCGAGCCAGATTGCGGTAGTAGGTGTCGGGGTGGTGCTGAAGAGTCATCCAGCAGACGACGGTCTCCTTGGGTGGTCCCTATAACCTGAGGTGGTCCTTTCGGGTGGTGCCTGGAATGTTCTATCCCGAAGAGAGGATGATCACTTGTCTCTGTTATCATCTGAGCTCAAGTGTTTGAACATCGGTATTGCAGCACACTCTGAAGTTCGGAGACCGGATCGTGGTGAGATCATGGTGGGTGGTTACACCTACTATTGGTCTGGTCGCTCTAATGGTTACCATGCCCAATGAGTTGCTGTCACTGTGTCCACTAAGCTGATTCCATTGGTAATTGAGGTAACACCAGTCAATGAACGTATTATGAGATGAAGGATTCCTCACTCCTTGGGTGTCGTTTCTCTGGTCTCTGTATCTGCTCTGACTGAGGCGAGTGATCTCACCATGAAAGACGCATTCCATGCCACGCTCGAGTCTGTGGTTGATCAGTGCCCCAGGCGATATACTGTACTAGTCTTGGGGGATTTCAATGCATCGACCGGAACTGATAGGGATGGTTATGAGACATATGTTGGTCCCCATGGGTCTGGAACTGTGAACTAGAATAGCACTAAGTTCCTTGACTTTGCAAGAAGTCATGAACTTAGGGTGGACGGTTCATGGTTTCAGCACCAAAAGGCTCATTGCTGGACTTGGTATTCCAACGCTGGCAGTGCGGCAAAGGAGATTGACCATGTCCTCATTGACGGTCGCTGGAGGATGATCCAGAACTGAAGGGTCTACCGGAGTGCTCAGTTCCTCAATACTGACCACAGGCTTGTTGTAGCAACTCTGAAGTTGCACCTTAAATCCAGGAGAATGGTACCATCCCAGCCAAGACTGGGTGTTGGCAAGCTCAAGGATGAGGGGGTAGCTGAGGAATTTGTGAACAGGCTGAGTGGTGATTTGGGGGGGTCTGAGTGCTTTGGGGAATCCTGAAGAGTTGTGGAGTGCCTTCAAGACCACTGTCCTTGATGTTTCCGGTGGATGTCTTGGAACTCACCGTTGGGTGAAGAAGAATTCTGTCTCTCAAGGGAAATTGGATACCATTGACCAGAGTCGCAGGGCCAGGTTTAATGACAGAGCTGAGCTATTCAGGGAGAAGAGGCATAAAATTGTACGTGCGCTAAGGGTGGACAAGGAGGCCTATGTGTGTGGAATCTGTGAGGAAGTAGAGCATCAGCTGTGATGAAGTGATTCTCATCCTGCTTAGAGGGGAATTCGCGCATTGCATTCCTCCAAGCCCATCCCTCGGTGTCCTGCAGTTAGAGCAAAGGGTGGAGGGCTCTTGACAGAGGAGTCTGAAGTGAAGGCCCGCTGGGCCCGTTACTTTGAGTAGCTGTACCAGGCTGATCCACCAGCTGTTGAGTTGGATGTCAGGGTTGTTACTATCCCTATTGCTGACACTCTAATCAACTGTGATCCACATTCGTTTGTAGAAACACAGGCTGCGGTGAACCGGTTGAAATGGGATTAAGCTCCAGGGATCTGTGGCATCCATGCTGAACTTCTCAAGGCTGGTGGAAATGCTGTACTCATGTCATTGCATGCAGTTCTGTGCTCTGCCTGGAACTGTGGAAGTACAATAATTAATTACATCTCGTGAAATATTAGAATGGACATTTTGGTCATATAAATCTCGATGGATCACATGATTGCAAGGCACTGGTGTTTCTGTATTTATCACACTGAACAAATATTTCTCATATTGAGATGTGTTCTTTGTCCACAAATTATGTACTCATTTCTCTTTATTTTTGCTTTTAAAGCATATGGAAGTTGTAAGCAACAGATAAAATCTGTTGTAAAGTATAGGCTAAAATCACTCTGTGAAGAATGGTTCACGTGTGCTGAATTGAGATAAAGATTATAATTGCCTGCAGGATAATTATGCTTATCAGGTCTCTCACAATGACAAGGTCAGAGTTCATTCAATTTGCAGAGTCAATACTGACAGGCCACAAGTAAATGGAATAGAATCTCAGTTCACTATCCTGTGGTCTTGTTAATTCCCTATAAACTGATATATCTTTCCCATTTCAAACCTTAGGATCATTGATTAACCGATATAATAATAACGAATATATATCCCCATCCTGGCCCAAGTGGATCTTGCCTGGAAAGGGATCTTGTTAGTCAATGCTTAGTTCAAGGAAATACGTACCAATCTGTTGTGTTTGTTACTCTGAAATATACTTCATAATGGACCATTGCATCCTGAAGGTTGTTTTGTTAATGAATAGATATAGTATGTTAGTTAACTATGTAACAATATAATCTTATATCTTTCAATTGGTTGGCAAATTGGAGAGAACTACTTTTGTGGCACCGCAGGGTCTAACATCAAAGGCATTAGCCTCATTAACTCTGGCCTCCCATTCAATTGCAAAGTTGTACAAACGCGAACTCTGTCTTCCCATTGTCCTCTTATCAAACAGGAGTCTCATCGAACTGCAGAGGTCATGGACCTCTGATGGTTCTGCAAAAGCTGTGCAAACCAGATACTCCATCGGCATGCTGAGATAAATGCTTATCATTGCCGAAAGTAAATGAAGGTTTTTTGTGCATACACACCCCTGAAGGAAAACACACACTCTTACGCAGCACTATCTGCTTTAGTAATGCACAATATTATTTTCTGTTTGCTCAAAGGACCTCGTGTGCAAACAAAACTTTTGTGGAGTCTGATATCGACTTGGCCAAGTGCCCTGTGATGTTCTGACCCCTCCCGATTTTCCAATTGTATAAAAGGCCATGTATTCTGGCTCAGAGGCAGAGATCTGCTTGGACTCTTGAGACAAACTCTTCTTTCCACATGCATGTGTTTTTGTATAATAAACGATCTGTTAAATTATAAAGGACTTTCTCTTTTGGTTGGAAATCTCTACCACAGAACACAGGCATCATCCCAACTGACTGGAAGAGGGGCCTCGTTGTCCCTCTCTGTAAATGGATGGGTGATCGCCAGGACTGCAACAACGACCGGGGGTGAGGGGGGGGGGGGTGACGCTGCTCTCAGTGCCGGGCAAGGTCTTTGCTCGGATAATTCTTGATTAAGTTCACCACCATCTGCCTGAGCACCAGCGTCCAGAGCAATCAGGTTTTACACCAAAGCGGTCAACGATTGACCTTATCCTTGCCCTTCTGGTCCTCACTGAACGCAAATGAGAGTTTCAGCATGGTCTGCTTGCAGCCTATGTTGATCTCAGTAAAGCGTTTGATTCAGTGAATTGGGATGCCCTCTGGGGGATTCTTCGTCTTCGTGAGGTGCCACCAAAATTGATCAATCTGATTTCTGAACTATATTCTGGTAGTGAAAGTGATATGAGATGTGGTGATAGACATCTCTGACTTATTTCCAGTTGTTCCTGGAGTTCATCAGGGGTGTGTACTGGTCCCCACACTTTTCAGCGCTTGAATGGACTGGATTCTGGGGAGGATGTCAGAGAGATCAAGCTGCGGTGCATCTTTTGGGAATGTGAAGAACTCTGACCTTGATTTCTCAGATGATGCAGTCATCTTTGCAGAGGCTCTGGAGATCCTTTTGGGGGCCCTCGAGGTGCTGAATAAGGAGTCAGAGCCATTTGGATTACGGGTTTTCTGCGTCAAAACTAAGATCCAGGCCTTGAATAACATTTCAGATGCTGCTATCTTGTTTGTACCTGTTTGTGGTGAGGATGTTGAGGTCATGGAGAGATTTACTTACGTTAGCAGTGATATTCATGTCTCTGCTGGCTGTGAGTCAGAGGTCAATAGACGTCTGGGTCGGGCCTAGGGAGTCATGGATTCACTGGATCGTGGGGTGTGGTGCTGTCTGTACCTATGCGGGAGGACGAAAATCCGAGTCTTCAGGTTCTTGGTGCTTTTAGTCTTGCTCTACGGATGTGAGACTTGGACTCTTACCAGCGATATGAGACAGAGACTTGATTCCTTTGGTACCATGTCTCTTCAGAGAATCCTTGGCTATCGGTGGTCAGACTTTGTGTTCAACGAGTGGTTGCTGAGAGAGACTCAAATCTGATTTGTTATCTGCACAGTCAGTGAGCGTCAGCTGCGGCTGTATGGACATGTGGATTGTTTTCCTGACGCTGATCCTGCTCACCAGATTCTCTCAGCGGGGGAGCCTCATGAGTGGAGGAGGCCAGTGGGCTAACCACGTGCCTCGTGGTTGCAGCAGCTTTATCAGCATCTCAAGGAGATGGGTTGGGCCGATCATCTGCCTGGGGGGGATGGCCAGATGGAGGCCCCTGGACTCGCGGCGGAAAGTGGACGCAGCGACTCCCTCCTCTGGCGGATGCTCCCACACCTGTCCTGACCTGACCTGAATAAGTAAATTGACCTCACTTTATAAATATTTCTCACTGCTTTCTCTGTAGCTAACGGAATGAATAGTCCACTCCAAGTGTTAGTAAAGTAGAAGTATACTGCTCACCGGCTCCGCACGGTTCGTCCTTGTCAAACACCAAACCTGACCACCAAGTTTCGTCCGAATCCATCCACAACTTTTTGATATACAGTATCTTGTTCACAGACAGACAGACAGACAGCCGGGTCAAAACACAACCTCTGTCTACCTTCTGTGGCAGAGGTAGAAAGAAAGGAAGAGTTTGTACTGGAAGTGGGACACAAACACATGCTTTTGAGTGGAACACTAACAGTGCTTACAATGGGGACACAGACACGTTTTTACAAGTGGGACACAGAGACGTGCCTATAAGTGGGACACAAACACGTTGCTTACAAGCGAGAAACAAATAGCGCTTACAAGTGGGACACAAACACCAAGGCAATTTCTTCAACGACAACTTCCAGTATCACATGCATTACTCGTTTATCGGTCTGGTACATATTTAGTACTAAAGAGAAGCTTATATCTTCTTATCTAAAAAGACACATATATCTACCAATGGGCATGCTAAACAGTCATCATTTTCTTGATGACAAAGAATCAAGTATTCTTCATCAAGACAAATCTGGAGGAATCCAGACTTTGTGTTGAGCACACACAGCACTTTGGCTTTGGGTGTACCTGCAATCATGTTGCTGATGGAAGATGCATGATGATGATGATGATGACGATGATGGTGATGGATGATGGATGATGGTGATGGATGATGATGATGATGACGATGATGGTGATGGATGATGGTGATGGACGATGATGACGATGATGGTGATGGATGATGATGATGGATGATGATGATGGATGATGGTGATGGATGATGGTGATGGATGATGATGATGATGGATGATGATGATGATGGATGATGATGATGGATGATGGTGATGGACGATGATGATGATGACGATGATGGTGATGGATGATGATGATGGATGATGATGATGGATGATGGTGATGGATGATGGTGATGGATGATGATGATGATGGATGATGATGATGATGGTGATGGATGATCGATGGTGATGGATGATGATGATGGTGATGGAAGATGCATGATGATGATGGTGATGATGGTGATGGATGATGATGATGATAATGATGATGGTGATGGATTATGGTGATGGATGATCAATGGTGATGGATGATGATGATTATGATGGATGATGATGATGATGGATGATCGATGGTGGTGGATGATGATGATGGTGATGGATGATGATGATGATGATGGTGATGGTGATGGTGAAGATGATGATGGTGATGGTGAAGGTGATGGATGATGGATGATGATGATGGATGATGATGATAAGGTGGTGGTGGATGATGATGATGATGGTGATGGATGATGGTGATGGTGAAGGTGATGGATGATGGTGATTGATGATGATGATGATGGTGATGGTGAAGGTGATGGATGATGATGATGTATGATGATGATAAAGTGGTGGTGGATGATGATAATAAGGTGGTGATGGATGATGATGAGGTGGTGATGGTGATGGATGATGGTGATTGATGATGGTGATGGTGATGGTGAAGGTGATGGATGATGGATGATGATGATGGATGATGATGATAAGGTGGTGGTGGATGATGATGGATGATGATGATAAGGTGGTGATGGATGATGATGAGGTGGTGATGGATGATGATGATGGTGATGGGTGATGATGGTGAAAAATGATGGTGATGGATGATTGATTATAATGGTGATGGTGATGATGATGATGATGATGATGATGATGGTGATGGTTAATGTGATGGGTGATGATGGTGATGGATGATCGATTAAAATGATGATGATGATGGTGATGGATGATGATTGATGATGATTGATGATTATGATGATGTTGCTGATGGATGATGGTGATGGTGATGGATGAAGGTAATGAATGCTGGTGATGGATGATGATTATGATGATGATGATGTTGCTGATGGATGATGATGATAATGATGATGATGATGATGTTGCTGATGGATGATGATGATGATGATGATGATTATGATTGTCGTTGGTGTCAATATTGTAAATCGAAATGCTTCTTCACCTAACACTAAAAACAGAAGAAAGCTATTCACATACACACAGGTGCACAATTACGTCACAAGACAAGTGCTAACAATCTGATCGTGTAATTTTTACTTCCGCCACCGAAGGTGAAGGAGGTTATGTTTTCATCCTCTCTGTTTGTTTGTCTGTCTGTGTACAGGATATCTCAAAAAGTTGTGGACAGATCCGAATGAAATTTGGTGGGCAAGTTGGGTGTGTGACAAGGACGAACTGATTGGATTTTGGTGAAGATCCGGATTCGGATCAGACTACGAGAATTTCTAAAGTGATTTTTCACCATGGAGTGATAGGGCTAAATAATTATATTTAACATGATATTTCAAAAATGTTTTGGGCCCGATATGTTCTCGTGGACCAGACATTACGTGGCGGAAGGTGTGCCCTGATAGTTACTATTGTTGTTCTGTTGTTTTTAACTGACCCCCTCCGGTTCTCCCATTGAATAATTAAGATGATTTGGAATCATAGGTCTCTTCTACCCCAAATGACCCCATTCCCAAGCACTCCTTTTTTTCCATGTAACTAATTTTTTCCCCTCTCCATTAATTTTTACCCTCTTTTCGTTTGTTCGTTGTTGGTTGGTTTTGTTCCTTTTCTGTTTCATTACCATTTTCCCCTTTCTCTTCTTGCTGTATTTCATTTGGCTTGTGTGCAGCTTATTCAACTTCCATCTCCCCCTCCCCTTGATCTCACTCTAATAACCTCTGCCACCGAAGGTGAAGGAGGTTATGTTTTTTTCACCCCTTTCTGTTGGGTAGTCGATCCAATCGAAAAAAAATATTTTTTTTTTTGATCTACCCTTATTATCAGTATTTCCGTCGATATGTTGGGTCGTCGATCCAGTCGAAAAAAAAAAAAAAAAATTTTTTTTTTTGAAATTTGTTCCACCCTCATCAGTTTTTCCATCGATATGTTTGTCTGTCTGTCTGTTCGGTCCAGTGCTCAGTCAATACAATGGCGATTTCGATGAAACTTAGTTGGTAGGTTCATACCATGACCTAGTTGTGTGCAAATGAGAACCGTTGCTATGGACACCACCGTTGCCTAGCAACGGGACTTAAAATTTTTTGAAAAATCATAAAAAAATTATTTTTACGAAAATCAAAAATCGGGCCACGAGCGACTGTGGGCAGTACATTCAGCCATATTGTCAAAATTTCCAGCTGGATCCTATGAAAACTGTCGGAGAAGATAGACTTTGAATGAACCCTGGTCGAAAACAATAAAAAAACGAAGTTCGTTATATCTCAGAGACGATGAGTCAGATATAGATGAAACTGGTATGGTAGATTCATGGTATGTCCTAGTTATGTGTGAGAAAGAACTGTTGCTATGGACCCCTCCGTTGCCTAGCAACGGCCGAAACACCTCTAAATGTGGGGGTATTTTAACGAAAAAACAATCTGCAGCGTTAACCCTTGAAGCTAGAATCATGAATTTTCTTGTGCTTAATCCTCAGGTCATTCCCCATCGAACTGGCCCATCGCGTCAGGTTCTATTAGGTAGTCGACTACCCATGTCCGCCTACCGGCTTGTCTGTTTGTTTGTGTGCAGGATATCTCAAAAAGTTGTGGACGAAATTTAATGGACAGCGTTGGGTGTGTGACAAGGACAAAATGATTCGATTTTGTTGAAGAGCCGAATCTGGATCCAGCTCAGAGAACTTTTAAATCAGAAGTGATTCTTCACCATTGAGAGACGGGGCCAAAAAACGATCTATGTATGATGTAGAGCATGATATTTCAAAAGTTGTGGATGAATTAGGACAAAAGTAGGTGGATGAGTTGGGTAGGTGACAAAAACAAGCTGATTTGATTTTGGTTCAGGTTCGGATCCAGATTAGTTTTTGCCAGACTTTCAGAAGACTCGGTCGGGATTCGAACCATCAACAACAATACCATCAACAATTCAGCCTCAGAGCAGATGCTCGAACCATTACAACTCCAGTTGTGGTTAAATAATGCAGATCTGTCGCAAAATGAAATTGATTATTTTTTAGATCCTCGTGGAGGATCTCCAAGTCTTACTCACGTTGTTGTTCTTCATCTTCTTCTTGTGGACTTTTTTGTTTCACATCCTACAGTTTTCATCGAAACTTCCTGAAACTTGGCGTATATATGTAATAATACCCTGCGCAGACAGTAACGATCTCCGATTTTGAAAATTCCTCCGAGAAAAAAAGTTATGACGTCAAAATATCTCCGCTAATAGAAATCGCCTAAAAAATTATCTCCGAAACTATGCAAGCTTTTTGAATTCTCTCTGCGGGAATCGAACGGGGCATTAGCAGAGATGAATTACCGCACACATGATACATCACTATGACGCCGTACCAATTTTTATGACGTCATTCCTATTTTTTGACATTTTTTTGTTTCACAACCCAGAGTTTTCATCGGATCTTCGTGAAACTTGCCATGTATATGCAAAAAGCCCACGCGCAGGCAGTAACCATCTCCGATTTTGGAAATTCTTCCTAGAAAAAAAAAAGTTGACGTCATAATATCGCCACTAATGGAAATCGCCTGTACCATTATTTCCGAAACTAGGCAAGCTGTTTGAATTTTGTTTGCGGGAATCAAGCCGGGCATTAGCACAGATAAGTTATCGCAATCCTGATACATCACAATGACGTCATATTCGTTTTTATGACGTCATCATGAAGAGGACGAGGATCTTAGCTCATTTGAGCTTGTTTAGCTCACCCGCCCTTTATCACACGATGTCTGCAGGTTGAGTGAGTGTCATTCAGTTTGTAAACACCAGTCATTATCGCTTGAACGAAACACACCGATTTCGATGAAACTTGGCCACAAGCTTCATACCTGATGTTTAACGAAGGTGTGTGTATTGACCGAATGAAAATCTACTCTCATTAAGGGGGAGGTCTACAGGGGTGGGGTTTGACCCCACCCAAAGTAGGTATTTTGCCCTCTTCTCTGAAACTACACATGATTTCGATAAAACTTGAGCACAACCTTCATCACCCGTGATATACCAGTTTGTTCACGGCGTTAAAAACCCCAAAAAGACAGTGTTTTGGGGGTCTGCGGGGGCTTTCAGTGAC
>NC_140962.1:39281887-39471887 GCF_056783735.1 Eptatretus burgeri
TATCTCTATCTCTATCTCTATCTCTATCTCTATCTCTATCTCTATCTCTATCTCTATCTCTATCTCTATCTCTATCTCTATCTCTATCTCTATCTCTATCTCTATCTCTATCTCTATCTCTATCTCTATCTCTATCTCTATCTCTATCTCTATCTCTATCTCTATCTCTATCTCTATCTCTATCTCTATCTCTATCTCTATCTCTATCTCTATCTCTATCTCTATCTCTATCTCTATCTCTATCTCTATCTCTATCTCTATCTCTATCTCTATCTCTATCTCTATCTCTATCTCTATCTCTATCTCTATCTCTATCTCTATCTCTATCTCTATCTCTATCTCTATCTCTATCTCTATCTCTATCTCTATCTCTATCTCTATCTCTATCTCTATCTCTATCTCTATCTCTATCTCTATCTCTATCTCTATCTCTATCTCTATCTCTATCTCTATCTCTATCTCTCCCAAACCTCGAAAAGGCACATCCGTGGGTCCCCAGCAATATTCCTGGCAAGTTTCAATCGTGCAAAAGAAATAATAAATAAATATACATTAATTGTGACGTCATTCGTGATGCCATAGCACCGTATCCTGTCATTGGTCGACAGATAAATGGCCGTAACTTGGGAACCGCTCGTCCGATTAATATCAAACCTTGAAAAGCACATCCGCGGGTCCCCAGCAATATTCCTGGCAAGTTTCAATCAGATCGGACCGTCGATCATGCAAAAAAAAAAAAGAATAAATAAATAAATAAACTTTAATTGTGATGCCATAGCACCGTGTCCTGTCATTGGTCGACAGATAAATGGCCATAACTTGGGAACCGCTCGTCCGATCGATATCAAACCTCGAAAAGCACATCCGCGGGTCCCCGGCAATATTCCTGTCAAGTTTCAATCCGATCGGACCGGCGGTTGTCAAGAAACAGCGGTCACAGACAGACAGACAGACGGACACACAAAGATTGCTGGAATTATAGATAGATTATTATTATTATTGTTATGTTTGCAAAATATTTAAATATTGGACACCTCTCCCTGCCATTGCCATCGCTATTGCAATTTGCATTCTGTTTCTGTTGGCATCATATGCAAGTTTCAGGCGACGAAAAACTCGGAAAGAATCAAAAACGTAATTTTAATATTTAATTCCTACCAAACGTGAAAATGCTTTTCGTCAGGTTGTCAGTGACGCAAAATACACCAGAATACTGAGATAGCTATTCGTTGACGCGGTCGACTTGCGGCTGTTCAGAACCTGACTGGAATCTTTACTTGCAGTCTGACTGTAGCATCATCTCGACGGTTCTTGAGCACCGCACGAGCAGAGGTCAGTCAAACTGACATGGCTAGGATCTGACGGACGAGTCACTTTTTGTCTGATTGTGCTCGACATTTTATTCCCCACTAGCAATTGTTTTATTTATTTATTTAAAATCCTTTCTGACATCTCTTGGTGGATCAAACTTTTGGCACGGATTTTGCAAAATATAAGTTTGCTTTGCATGTGAGGAGAGCAGCCAGGTTGACCTCATTTGACGAGCGACCTCAGAAATCTGCTTTGTTTTTGTGAACTTTGGAGTGGATGCGTTCCTCTTCGGCTTCACCGAGGCAGGGCAAGTACGTGCTGAACCACTGAAAACAGAATGCCACATCATGGTTTCCCCATCTGCCCTTCTAATCAACTTTCCGTCCAACACTGGTTTTGATGATATTTAAACGGATCTGTGGGTTTTCGGCAACAAAACTGGCTAAACCCTTGTAATGAGGGTCATTTGGCAGAACTGCTATACCCTCCCCAACCCACTTTCGTTTTTCTTCCTGCTCTGCCACAAATTATGAAGTTATTATTATTATCATTATTATTATTATTATTGAAAATTAATTTAAAACCCAATATCGAGGTTCACGGAACGGTGAGTCCAGTGATTATTTATTTAATATAACTGTTTATTGTGTTTATACAAGTTGTTTGTTTTTCATTACAAATTGGCATGTGGGAACTAACGGGTGATTTAAAGAACAAGGACAAATGTGTCCAAGAGGCGCGTCCTAAAGGTTTTGGCTTCACCAGAAGAAGAACAAGAAGAGGAAGAAGAATTTAAACAAAAAAATAAAAAAACAACTTCTGATATTTCGGCACGTGCTGTTACGTCACGTCCGTCATGTACGATCTTCGTTCATGACGAGAAAATAATGTATTTACGAAATTGCAACACGTTAAATGGAATAATCTTTAAATAGTAACGTGAACGTTTCGAAACTTAAAAGCAAATGTCCGAATATATTTAAAAGTTCATGAAAAACGCTCTCAAAAGGCACCCTCAATGTGAGGATGTGTAGAGGTGTTTAGTATTAAAGGAGATCCGGATCCTGTATATAAGAGTCGAGTCCTAAAGGTTTTGTCTTCACAAGAAGAAGAAGAACGCCGAGCCCCTGAGAGCCCCCTTAGAACCACGTCTCGCCTTGTGAGACGCGACTAAAAAGAAAATTGACCAAAGTACAGTGATGTAGTTTCCGGCACCATGAATGTCTTGCATTCATGCAAGTGTTGCCTTTCGTAAGTGAGATGTGATGGGTATTGAGATGTTTTGTCTTGTAGATATATGTCTAATGTTTTACCTTGCTCTAAATCTGGCTAGCAAACGTTGTATTTATATACTAGTAGTAATGCCCGGCGTTGCCCGGGCTTTCTTGCAAATTTCCTGAATAGCGGTTAGGGTTAGTGTTAGGGTAGCTGACCCTAACCCTAACACTAACCCAAACCCTAACCCTAACAGCTTGGCATAGCGGAGGTAAACAGCGCCCGGGGCAAAGTGGAAATTTGCGTCCCCCGTAGGCCTTAAACTTGAGTGGATTTGAATGGAAAATCCCATAAGGGATATCGATTTATCGATTTTTTTTTTTTTTTTTTTTTTCGAATATCGGAAGTGTTATGGAAAAAATTTATAGCCAATGACCGAAGTTGGACCAAAAGCCATAATCGTACCGAATTTGAATGGAATCGGTTGGAGTTTGTGAAAATGCATCAAAACGAATTTTGAGGGGCCTCTTAAGGACGACAATAATATCATTAGTATATGTGCCAAATCTTGTTTCATTTCATGCAGTAACAAAAAACTGATGGTGGAACAAAGAAAGGGGCGTGCCGAAATATATATATATATATATATATATATATATATATATATATATATATATATATATATATATATATATATATATATATATATATATATATATATATATATATATATATATATATATATATATATATATATATATATATTTTGTGCATGCCGCACGTCCCTGCCTGCCTGCCTGTCTGCCTGTGTACGCGCACGTCCCTGCCTGCCTGCGTACGCGCACGTCCCTGCCTGCCTGCCTGCGTACGCGCACGTCCCTGCCTGCCTGCGTACGCGCACGTCCCTGCCTGCCTGCGTACGCGCACGTCCCTGCCTGCCTGCGTACGCGCACGTCCCTGCCTGCCTGCGTACGCGCACGTCCCTGCCTGCCTGCGTACGCGCACGTCCCTGCCTGCCTGCGTACGCGCACGTCCCTGCCTGCCTGCGTACGCGCACGTCCCTGCCTGCCTGCGTACGCGCACGTCCCTGCCTGCCTGCGTACGCGCACGTCCCTGCCTGCCTGCGTACGCGCACGTCCCTGCCTGCCTGCGTACGCGCACGTCCCTACCTGCCTGCCTGCGTACGTGCACGTCCCTGCCTGCCTGCCTGTCTGTGTACGCGCACGTCCCTGCCTGCCTGTGTACGCGCACGTCCCTGCCTGCCTGTGTACGCGCACGTCCCTGCCTGCCTGCCTGCGTACGCGCACGTCCCTGCCTGCCTGCCTGCGTACGCGCACGTCCCTGCCTGCCTGCCTGCGTACGCGCACGTCCCTGCCTGCGTACGCGCACGTCCCTGCCTGCCTGCGTACGTGCACGTCCCTGCCTGCCTGCGTACGTGCACGTCCCTGCCTGCCTGCGTACGTGCACGTCCCTGCCTGCCTGCCTGCGTACGTGCACGTGCCTGCCTGCGTACGTGCACGTGCCTGCCTGCGTACGTGCACGTCCCTGCCTGCCTGCCTGCGTACGTGCACGTCCCTGCCTGCCTGCCTGCGTACGTGCACGTCCCTGCCTGCCTGCCTGCGTACGCGCACGTCCCTGCCTGCCTGCCTGCCTGCGTACGCGCACGTCCCTGCCTGCCTGCCTGCCTGCGTACGGCTGGCTGTATGAACTTTTCCATTGCTTTTCCATGGCTGTATGAACGATTACTTTGGGAGACGTATGAAATATGTCATTTTTGGGGGGATTCAACCCTGGGGGTGTGGGGGGGGGGGGTCGCAGATTTCAAAACAAGAATTAAAAATTTTTTTTTGTTTAAACTCAAAATTTGATGATGGCTCATTTCTGGTGGTAGTTTTTGCCATATTTCCACTTTGCTTTTGGTGGGAAGCATGGGGATTTGTCATGGTTTGCCATCGACTTCACTCGAGTTAGAAATTCCCTGTCTTTAGAAAACTGCCCGAGTCTGCTCTCAGCCGCACGATTATTGTGACCCTGAGACAGCTTCTCAGAGTTGAGAATCCCTGATAGGTTTATAAGTGATAATGGGCCTCATTTCTCCAGTGCTGAATTATGTTCCTTCACTGAGATGTGGTTTTGACCCCAGTACATCATCCCCTGCCAGGATGAGATTGTGAAATCCATCCTTCACAAGTGGAAAAAGTGCAGGAACTGATTTCTACCTGGCTTTGCTATGATGGAATTCCACTGCCAGTGCATTGCCTTTTTATCTTCTGTGAGCCTAGATCTTGTATTTAAAAACAAATTGACAAAGGGTTTATGCTCATCTGAAGATGCAGGAATTTGGAATTTGTTGAGGATGTCGGTAATACCTCGCCTCTTATCCAAAACCATGTGAGATCTTCAACGTCCTCCAAATAATGCCAGCAGGCAGAAGAACCAGCTTCACCGCAATCTTGGGGAGGGTGCACTCTAATGCTACACATTGTCTGCAAAACACCAATATGATGTTCTATTGTTGGGTCGGTTATTGAACCCAATGAGACTTCAACTGTTCTCTCGCTGCCCCATCCTGTTAGATGTTGCCTAGTGTCTGTCTGCATGTCATGGCTCCTTTTATTTATTTGTTTTTGTATACCTTGTCGAGGCTCGTATGAGAGCTAACACACAACGCACAGCAAGGGGGGCATGAGACGAGAGGGGTGGGAGAGGGAAGCACAAAACAGTGGGGAACAGACATTAGGAGATCTATGGAAGGGAGAGGGATGGGGCGGGGAACACGGGGTATACAAGATGGACACTACAGGGATTTTCTGGAAGGAAAGCAGGGAATTTCAAGGAGATGGGTTTGGGGTGGATTAACGGGGGTAGAAAATGGTACCATGCATGGAAAATGGTACATGGTACCATTCGCCATCGAATCAAAAAAAAAAAGTTGTATTTCAAGCACTTGTTCTTGCAGTGTAATGATGTTCTAGCAAGCCAAGTGACACTTGCCAATTACTAGCAAATTGTGGAATAAGTACCTTGTTCATGTTCAGGCTTCAATTCCTATTATTTATTTTTATAACTTTTTTTTTTTCAGTAAACAAAAAAAAACAAAAAAAAATGTAACGAATGTGAACTTTCCACTAAGCTTTTACATCTTTCTCTAATTCCATGGCCGAGGTTGTGTTTTCACCCCTGCCTGTGGTCTGTTTGTTAACGGGATATCTCAGAAAGTTGACGGATTCGGACGAAATATGGGAGAGAGGTTGGGGGTGTAATAAGGAAAACAAAAATGGGTTAGATTTTGGTGAAGATCCGGATCTGGTTCCAGCTGCAAGAATTATTATTATTATTATTATTATTATTATTATTATTATTATTATTATTATTATTATTATTATTATTTTTAAACGATTCTTCACCATTGAGAGGTAGGGCCAAAAACTATATATTGTTGCGGTATTCGCGCCCGCCGGCGTGCTGACGGCCACGTAACTCGAATCGCGGCACGTCGCCCACCGGACGGACAATCCAGTCGTGACCCTCTCGGACTAACGCCGGGAACCAGTCACGGGTGGACCTTTCGGTCTCACCGCGATCGAGCCAATCAACCCCCGCGTGGGATAGGGTTGCTCTCCAAATTCGACCTACCTAAGTACCCACGCGGAGGGTAGACCGGGCGATCGCACCTCGCCGCAGGTCGACTTCGGACACGGGCCACTTAAGCGACCCGTTCCGAACTATCAGAATAACCGAGCGGTGTTATCGTCGACCTCGACGGTTCGATTAATTATCGGGCGTATTCAGCCCACTACCAACCCTTTACGTGAAGCAAGATGAGGATTCAATGAAGGAAATGACGAAGCGAAGCGGGAAACAGTTCAACACAAAGCACATTTATTCGCGGCACACGGGAAGCACACATATTCAATTCCACCAAAAGCACACAGAAAAGACACAATGCAATTTACACAAAAAGCAAATATAAAAGAGACACAATGCAGAGCTAATACCGACTACCGAGCACACAGCAACACTTATACAATTCTACTTCACAGACGGCGCCGACAACACATACCCAAAACCAAGGAAAAGAATACCCTCAAGGATGAGGCGGGCCTGAGGCCGAGACCGGGTCGCGCCTACCCGTCTGGTGATGAGACGCGGAGCGGCGATGGCGCCTCAACTCCGCGGGCCTCGCGGACAGTGTCTGGTAGGGGGTGGGAAAGGGGCCCCCTTGGTCGCACTATCTCAGCGCGGGGGGAAACAGGAGGGGGTTGCTGATGCTCGGGGTATAGAGGATTTTTATTATCCCGCGACGAGCGTCTCCACCTCGGCCAGGTCGCGCTGTCGGCCTCCCTGGGGTGCAGCTCCCGACGCGAGCACCCCCTCGTCTGGTGTCGCTGCCTTTCCACAGCTTTGTCCCCTCCGTTCCGACTCCAACGCACACGACGACCAGCTCCTTCTTGCCAACTCCACCGCCCGCGAAGTCTTGACTCTCTGTTTCCGACTCTCCTACTCTCCGCCTCTGGACTCTCCTACTCTCCGCCTCTGGACTCTGTTTCCGACTCTCCTACTCTCCTACTCTCCGCCTCTGGACTGACGAACACGGTCCTTTTATCAGCCCCGTAGCTTCGCCCTCTCCTCTTTGACCCCCTCCCTTCGACCTTTCACCTCGCTCCCCATTGGCCCGAGAAAAAGTGGGCGTGAAGGCTTTTTGATCCATAAATTTGCATATATCGATCGCCCTGGGGGCGGGGCCAATTCGCCCCTCGCTCACCGATTGGACGGCAAAAAGTGGGCGTGTCGTTTTTGATCCGTTTTTGAAGCACAAAATCCGTGATTTTGTACACGCTGTTCGGCACGCGCCCTGCACGAGTCCAACACCGGTACCCACAGCGGGGCAAGAACGGTGGCGATGCGACGGTTGCGAGGTGTGACGGGAAGGTCGTGGCGGTTGTGGTGAAGCGGCGTTGTGGTTGGTGGTTGATGTTGTGGTTGTGGTGGTGGTGTTGAAGCGGTGGTGTGGTTGGTGGTTGATGTTGTGACTGGTGGTGGTAACAATGGCGGTTGGTCCAAATTAAAGATAGTAAAAGAAAAACGGCTATCCTGAAGAGTCGCAGCACGCATAAATGACATGTATTCCCACTAGACAACGGGTTTGGGCCTAACTACACATGTACTTACCGAGATACCTCACCTAAGGGACCTGAATGGTGGTTTGCGAATTTGGTAACCACAACAATATATATATATATATATATATATATATATATATATATATATATATATATATATATATATATATATATATATATATATATATATATATATATATATATATATATATATATATATATATATATATATATATATCTCAAAGTTGTGGACTGATTCGTACAGAACAAGGTGGATGAGTTGGTTTGGTGATGAATAAGTGGATTAGATTTTGGTTTGGATCCAGCCCATCGGTGAGATACAACACTTAAACTGTTCAGCCTGGCAGTTAGCGCTCTACTGAGTGCCCTTCTGGTTTCAATATGAAATCCCATAGCTAGCTTACACCCTTTCTGCATCATGCTTCTATCCCTGTCTCTCATTCCTCTTTCCCTCCTTTAAACCCACCCCCCCCCCTTTAACCAGATATTTCATGCATGTGAGGAGACGTGGCTGTCGAATAATCCCCAAGGAGTCAATTTTATTATCACAATTTGTGTCATACATTGATGACTATTTATGTCTAGGTTGAAGGAGGTGCTGATGCAAGATTCGAGGCTTTATCTGGTGTTTGAGTTTCTGGCCATGGATCTGAAAAAGTACTTGGACTCCTTGCCTGCTGGCCAACTTCTTGATACAGCCATTGTAAAGGTACACTTTTAGGTTTACAATGGATGTTGTGAATCATTTTATCCATTATCATGTGAGACTCTATCATGAAATCACATGGTACAAAGGTGTGGCTTTTCAAGCTTCCATATATATTGTTCTGTTGTTTGGCTTTAGCGGGTAAATAACCCATCTTTAGTATAACGCAAGTTACTCCAGTATATGTTCAGTTAAGTGTTCTGCATTGCATGTGAGTGGACATGCATTGCAAATGTGTTCTGGATAGGTGTCCATATACGTTCTTTGCACCTCCCAAAACTGTTCTCTTCACACATTTCCTATATATATATATATATATATATATATATATATATATATATATATATATATATATATATATATATATATATATATATATATATATATATATATATATATATATATATATATATATATATATATATATATATATATATATATATATATATATATATATCTAAGCACAGAAATGCCTCCTCTCTTCAATTTTTCGTTAATCCTCAAAACTGGTACAAGCCACCCAGCCCTCATTCTGCCGGTTTTGTATGCCAGATGGCTAATAAATCCTAATTTGCCCGTGATGGTGTGCCAAAGCCATACATGCCCTTAAGGTGCATCAGACACGAGCACTTTGGCATGTCAATCGTATGAGGCAGCGGAACCCCTGATCCGCGTGTCTCCTCCAATGAGATTGGGGTGGGGGCGAGGGGGGGAGTTAAGGTAGAAGAAGGCGCAATGAAAGGGGGTTCACATGAGCTCTGCTCAATGTTGCAATGGTCTTGAGTCGGGGAATGCAGTGTTTCAAGCAACTTTATGAAGAAACAGAAAAGGCTGCGAGGCAACTCTTCCTTGATCAGTTCCTCAAGAAAAACTCAGCCGAAGCCTGAAGAGTCCTGATGAGTATCAGCAATTGTAAGATCACCCCGACAGTTCTGTTTCTTGGCAGGATTCGGATTCTAATTTTTATTTTTAATTATAATTGTTCTAGTTGTGATGTAAGTTTTTTATTTATTTTTTTTAATTGAGGCAAGCCACCAATTAACTTGCACTTATTCATTTCATTTTACTGTAGAGTACTGTACTTTCACTACCTTTTAATAATTAACGAGCAAATACCTCCCGTCGCTTTGCTGATGGGAATACTGAGAGGGGCAAGAGTGGGGAGGGTGGGAGGGAGAGCGAGGAAGGAGGGGTGGGGGAAGGGAAGGCAGATGTGCAGTGGAGCATCAATTACGATTCGTACTGTCTCATCAAAATTATTTTGCATGGAATAACGGTGAAGATGGAAACAAAATAATGTCTGAAATCCATTTTTCTCCTGGTCATACTATAAATACCATCCGGAGACAAACACCGCCCGGACGCGTCCAGAGACAGACACATATGGAGATAACCACAGTCTGGATACGTGCGGAGATGACCACCTTCAAGTGAGAGACAGAGACATGAGGGTAGGGGTGCTAGTAGAGAGAATATGTTATGCTCTATGAATAGGCATACACTCACACTGCCACACAATATATTGTTACGGTTGTGGAAATTCACAGAACACCATTCAGGTTTCCCAGAGATCAGTTATGTCGATAAGTGTGTGTGTGTGTGTTCAGATTAGATTTCCCCACCGATGTCGAAAGGGATTTATTCGTGTAGCCGGGCTGTGATCTTTGAGGTAGTATTATTCTTTTGCTATCTTTATTTTGGAACAACCGCATCTCA
Organism: Eptatretus burgeri; assembly: GCF_056783735.1. NCBI lineage: Eukaryota > Metazoa > Chordata > Myxini > Myxiniformes > Myxinidae > Eptatretus > Eptatretus burgeri. Next base: position 39,291,980 of record NC_140962.1, read on the forward strand.
ACAACCACGCCATCCCCACCACAGCGCCAACCACGACATCTCCTCACCATCTCAACAACATCTCCACAAACGAACAACATTGCCTCATCTTCATCTCCATTGCGCCGCCATCTTTTCGCCAGCCACGGCGAATCCCAACGAACAGCATCTCCGCGACAGACGCGGGGACTCCCTCGTTGGGGCGGGAGCCGATGATTTCCACAACATCCGCGTGGTAAGGATGATCTCCACCACATCCACTCTCTCCGCGTTTGGCGATGATATCGGATCAAAATGCCAAAAGGGGCGGAGCCAGCGGGGGGTGAAAGGTTGAGGGTGGAAGATCAAACTCACCCCGGACCCCATAAAAAGGCGCGCTGGAACGCCAAGCGAGCAGTCGGGGTGGAGAGCGCCAAGGTTCGAGTCCAGTGGAGGGCAGTCGGGGTCGTCGGAGCACAGCGAAGCCTGGAGCAGCGTGCCGAACTGTGGGTCGCTAGTGACGGCCGGAGAGAAGTCGCCAGCCAGCGACAGAACGATCCGAGCAAACTCCGAAGAACGGGCGGGACCGTAAAAGAGCATCAACTCTTGAAAGAGCAAAGGCCCGTTCGTTCCTCTGAGGCGTCGTCGGATAGGCCCGATCGACCAGGCCGCACGGCAAGGCCCGGACCAACCGAGTCGCCATTACACCAACTACCGTGTTGACGGAACATCGAGGGTCGCCCAGCGAGTCACCATGAGGGTGGCAGGTAACCAGCCCGGTCTCACGGAGCTCCTTCGGTCTCCACAGCTCCGCGAACATTAAAGGCCTACGGGCCCTGTTCTTACCCTTTCCTTTCCTGGGGTTTTCTTTGCATGAAAGTGGTGGTGCCTTGTCCATAAGTAGAATTGTGGATAAGTGGTTGTGTACGTTATAAATAGATACGGCTGCAGGTATTTTGTTTGCTCGTGTCTTGTCCCTACCCCCATTCGTTGCATTCATTGCATTACATACGTGCTTGTATATCTGCATTGCTTCATTGACTGCATACGTGTTCTAAATAAATGTCCCCTTTTGTTGAATATTCACCTGCTCGTTGCGTCCTCTTCCTCCATTGAGCTGCTGTAATTGCGTTCGGAATAAATAGCTGGTTGTTAATACCGATAAGCTAATCGGGTCCAACGGGGATTGGCGATAATACACCGCTCGGCAAATCGCAAACGGAGCGAGCTGCTTAAGCAAGCAGGTCCCGTTGAGGTACAATCTCTCGGTAGTCTCCCCGCGCGAATAATTAGGTAAATCGACCATTCGGCGATCGGACCCTGTAGCGCGGGTAGAGTATTGACAAAGTTGTGGTGTGCTTAAAAGCACACCAGTAGCTGGATTTCGGCGTTGATCTGAAAGCTGCGACTAGGATTGCCTGTCAGGTGGGCACGCGGCCGCAATTAGCTAAAAGCGGTCATCCGCACGCCGGCGTGGTGGAGATCCACAACAATATATTACTGCTTGTCCGATGTCAACAATTTTTTGGGGAATCGGCAGATTGGAGTCAGTGTGATTACTGATTACAGTCGGTACTGAAAACAACCCAAAAATCTTGAGTAGCTTTCACCCTTGTTTTGGGGGAATTTCAATAAACAAATTTAAAAAAAACAACATTGCATTGTAGACTTTTCAAAGAGATGTGCTGCCAATCGTCATGTGATTGCTGGAAAAAAATTTGGCTCTAATTTAGAAAATGTATCTCGACGGAAAAAGACTTGGAAATTGGGTGTTATCAAATATGTTGTTGCAGGGGTACGAGGTTGGTGGTATCTCCCGGTTTTCCCTGGACTCACTGGGAATTGAGGTGTCTCGCTCTAATAAGTCCGTGTTGCAGCAGGTCGTTAATTGACATCAAACGCGAATAATTTAACCACGTGACCCAATGTCCTCTCTCTCACTACCGTTTAATGGAAGAACACGCAGTCTCCTTATCAGGGAATCGCGCCCTTAGCGGTTGTGCTACTTTTAATTTTATAGGATCTTGATTAAGGTGGCCGAGCTTACCGCTAACACAATGCCAGACTGATGTGAGAGCCAATTGGTTGGGAAATTGTAATCTCCTGGCTAATCTATGTTCAGACATTGTTGGACCAATAAGGGGAAAGGCAGACATGGGCAGATTGAAAGGAAAATTTGAACAAGGCAATTTATTTACAGCAAGCAATGGTGGCGTCGTGGGAAGGAGGGAACGAGGGAAGGGAACTCAAGGGCTTTAATGGAGTCAAAGGGCAATTGGGGCAGTAAAAGGGGAAATGCAATTAAAAGCAATCAATGTATGTATTTACAAAATGCAAAGAAAATGCACAAGTCGCAGACTTACCTAAACTTATTCCTGACCTACCGGATAACATGACAGAGTACCCATCAGACCACACACACGGGGAGACAAATTTGAAGGGGAAGGGTGGCCTCAGCCTACCGTACTTGGAAATGCACTGCTTTGTAGTTCCTGGGGCAGGCGGGGCCAAAGAGCCGCACGTCGGATCTTGCGCGGTGGCATGGGAGCAGCTATTGGGCCCCGTCAAATCTTACGAGCTGGCCCCATGCCTGCCTCCTGCAGCCCCTCCCGGATATGCCCTCAGTTGACCCTTCTGACTGTCGCCAGGAGCGGAGCTCCGCATCCAACATGGGGAAGTCACTTTTATTCCCATGCACCAGGGATGAACCCCACATGTCCAGAGCACAAAGCCAGGGAATGGGGCAATTATTGCAGGGGTGCTGTCATGTCCTGGTCTGTATACCGGTCGTATTCAGGTGGAGGGGAATGAATGGGAATTAGGGAAACGAAGTACAGTACAGGGGTAGACTGCAATAAATTACAGTATATGTCCATATGGACTTGGTGGGGCTTTAAACAATATATGAGAATTTGGGACTTTAGCGTGCACTTCTAAAGGCATAGCTTTGGCGAAGGTTACAGAATGCTGGTGTTATTCGCGCATGCCAAGAAGCCATGGCAGTAAAACAACGTGCACCCTACGTGATGACGACAGTCACGGCACACGTCATTATGAGCTGATGTTGCTACTTTCCCACTGGGTTGAGAGGGGGTGCCAGCTCCCCAACCCAACGCATTTAATTACATAATAACCCCGACGGGGAAGGTGCTATTCTTCATGTACATTATGGAAATAACTATTCTAAGAGTCTTTGTGCTGTGTGCCTTTCAATTACGGCATACTGTTTAAAAAGCCAGAACAATGTTCTCGCCATGTTCTCCGTCCCATTCCCAACCCTCTCCCTTCCACAGTTCACCTAATGTGTCTGTTCCCCACTGTTTTGTCCCTTCCACTCCCACCCCTCTTGTCTCGTGCCTCCTTGCTTTGAGTTGTGTGTTAGCTCTCATACGAGCCTTGACCAAGGTATACAAAAAACAAAAAACAACAACAATATTTTGCTTTGAAACTCACAAAGAGAAACCATATAACCTTTGTAAAGCACACCTGGTTTGGATAAAATAACCAACTGCCTTAGAAACGGTCACGAGGCCAAAGGAAAACGTGATCGCTCATCTGCTGCTGAGGTTAAAAGTTAAAACCTCCACCACTCATCATCACCATAAGATACCTCATGAAACCTTGGCACCACGGCGCCCGTAACCAAGCACACATCCATGGAGAGTCTCTTTAAAGATCAAAATCTACCCATATGTACCATGTTAGTGTGTGCTATCTTTGTACCTCTACCTTGTATTGTAGCAACTGCCAACTTTACATCCTAATCGGGACATGAACTGTACCACTATCGACTGCAGTAGTTTAGGGCGCTTGGTACGTGGTTTAAGCACTCGAGCAAAGCATTTCAATGGTTGATAAGGAACCGCTGACTTTGGAAACGAGAGCAAGCTGATTGGTAATGGCACATGCCCACAAAAAAACTAAACATTGCCAATTTCTTTACATTTTCAGATTTCACTCTAGATTTCGAGGTTATCCCATGATATCCGATCTTCCAAAATCAAATTATATTTCGATTTTATACTTCAATCAGTCTGTGGGAGTAGATTGTGGAAAATTGCATCATATAATGCATGAAATCGCTCCAAGCTCCTAATTTGAAAACTATAATGCTTCCAAAAGCAATGTATGTAGATGAGGCATTCGATGAGGTCACTGAGGAAATTGGGGGGGGGGGGGAAACGTTTTGAATGCTTTTATCGTTAAACCGTTGCAGCCTGTTCCAACTCGAGGCATTGTTGAGCAGGCTGAACAAAATGGCGAATTAAGACCCGACCGATGATTGGAGAGGTGTCTGGGGAAGTGCCTGATAAATGATATAATTTAATAAGACTGTTAATTATCTTCAAAAGGGGTGTTTTAATTAACCCAAATGCCCAATTTTCACTCACGCACTCCCTTGGAGTTCCCTTAGTATGCATACAGAGTTTCAGGTTGCTATGTTTCATGGTTTTGGAGTTATGGAGGACACACACACACACACACACACACACACACACACACACACACACACACACACACACACACACACACACACACACACACACACACACACACACACACACACACACACACACACACACAGCGTTTTATTTGTATAGATGTACCTAATGTTTTTTTTGTTTTTTTTTTCACATTTATTTCACTTGATCAATGCACTTAACGGTACTCAAACTTACCGAGAACTTGACAAAATCCATGAACTTTCGTCTTCAAAATGGCCGCCAAAAGACCTTGTGGTGCGGGTGGTACAGCAATGACACCAATTAGGTACGCAGAGAAGTAAACAAGCTCAAATGAGCTAAGATCCTCGTCCTCTTAATGATGACGTCATAAAAACGAATATGACGTCATAGTGATGAATCAGGTTTACGATAAATTAATTATCTGTGCTAATGCCCGGCTTGATTCCCGCAAACAAAATTCAAACAGCTTGCCTGGTTTTGGAGATAATGATGTAGGCGATTTCCATTAGCGGCGATATTATGACGCCAACTTTTTTTCTAGGAAGAAATTCCAAAATCTGAGATGGTTACTGCCCGCGCGTTGGCTTTCTGCATATACATGGCAAGTTTCACGAAGATCTGATGAAAACTCTCGGTTTTGTAACAAAAAATAGGAATGATGTCATAGTGATGTATCATATGTGCGGTAATTCATCTCTGCTTCTGCCCTGTTCGATTCCCGCAAACAGAATTCAAAAAGCTTGCCAAGTTTCGGAGATAATTTTTTTTATGCGATTTCCATTAGCGGAGATATTTTGACGTCATAACTTTTTTTTTTCTCGGAGGAATTTTCAAAATTGGAGATGGTTACTGCCTGCGCAGGGTATTTTTACATATATACGCCAAGTATCAGGAAGTTTCGATGAAAACTGTAGGCTGTGAAACAAAAAAGTCCACAAGAAGAAGATGGAGAACAACAACGTGAGTAAGACTTGGAGATCCTCCACGAGGATCTAAAAATGACCCCTGTTCCTGATTTACAATGGTAACGACATCAGGCACCAAATTGGTGCATGACGTTCATCAGGTATAAATAGTAAAATATTCCTTATGGATGAGTATTCCATCAATAAATCCATTGATTCAAGGGAAAATGAACATATGTCATCAGTCCGAGGTGACAGAACTGCAAAGCAACATAACATTTTCCCAACTTTAAAGTATGACTTGGATGTTTGCTGGGATGTCGGAGTGGACATTTCAGACATAAATGTTATTTTTCAATGATCTCAGTTATCCCACTGTGGACTCAAATTTGTCCCAACCATGATTAACCACCACAAACTTTCCCATGCTCCCTGCAAGTACAACCACCAGTTTTCAACTCATCTTGTCAAGTGGTTCAGGAGTGCATGAACGACATGCATGCATGCATGCATACATACATACATAGTAGTGTCCATACCGATTAACACTGACACTGCACTGAACTGGCTTTCTTACTCAGACTGCATTCGACTAATGGCGAGTTTGCGTGCGCAAGAACCTTCGCTCTGCTAAAACCAACGGGTTTATTTCCAAAACAAACCAGGGAAAGATTGACCTGACGAAATTAATATGACGGCGGGTTGGGAGGGAAGGAAGGAATGCAATTGATAAATAATATACAGTGAGGGTAAATAAATTGTAGGCACCTCACTCCAGACTCGATAACAGACAGGGAAAGGGAACAAGAATTGGTGGCTTATTTTGAGATTGTGGGGGGAGAGGGCGGTGGTGCTGAAGCAGTCACGGACAAGCAGAACGAACAGGTGATGGGGTAGTGAGAATCATGGAGGCAACAGGGCAGAGGCAGGCAGGCAGGACGATAGCCTTCATGAGCTCCTTTCCTTCGAGTTGGCTCTTCTCAATCTCTTGATCCTTCTTCCTCAGACCAGCTGAGTCAGAATAATTCCTCAGCTTAAGCTCTCTTCCAACTCACGATCATTCTCAGTCGGTTTTCCTCGATTTATTTTTACAGGCTCTCCTCAGTCGATGAACCCGCACTGGCTCCTCACTCTTTACAACAGTCCACCCCTCGAGGCGTCCATAGCTCCGCCACCCCCCCCACCCCCAGTTACATTACCTGCCAGAGCCCCATGCCACCCGATTACACCTGGTGGGACATTCAAAAGGGGTTAGACGTACAGTTTCCTTAACTTTAATCCCCAATTAATTAATTATCGCATACTATCCCCTGTATGGTGCACTTTCAAACAAGAATCCTTTAGCTAACATTTCCCTACTTAATCACATTGAGATGGGCTAACTACTCGTACATGGGCCGTGCTGCTCCAAGGTAATATCTACCCCCCCCCCCCCCACACACACGCACACAAATGTAACAATTCATACATACAGTGCCTTGCAAAAGTGTTCACCCCCTATGAATAATGTCACATTTAGATCCATCCATTGGGACCATACTCTATGCAGAGTGTTGGTGCTGCCGAAGCAGTCTCCTTGGCTATTGGACACAATTCTGGATGGGTCGCCACTCCGACACAGTATACCAGCAAGCTGGCACTCATTTTGCCGACCTTGGAAGGATGACAGGCAGAGTCAACCCCACCTGGTATTACTTCAACAGCTGAGCAGGATTTGAACTCGGGATCTGAGGATCCCCAGGCCACTACCCCAACCATTAAGCCAACACCAAGCATACATTTAGATGAATTATGTAGAAACAATTTTTCCAAATGAACTTTTTTTTTTTTTGTTCCAAACTGAAGAGAACAAACTAAACACCGTTATAGTTGAAGGAGGTTACTTGTGAATACCTGCAAAAAACATGTACAAATCAAAATTCACTGGTTGCAAAAGTATTCAGCCCCTTAGGTCAGTATTTGGTGGAAGCACCTTTTGCAGCAATGACTGCTACGAGTCTTTTTTGGTTGCTCTCTACTAGCTTTGCACGGTGACATGGTGAAATCTTTGCCCATTCTTCACGTGAAAATTGCTCTCGTTCTGCCAAGTTTGGTGGGAATCGTCGAAGGACTGCAATCTTCAAGTCTCAGCATAAATGTTCAATTGGGTTCAAGTCAGGACTTTGACTGGGCCACTCAAGAACATTTATTTTCTTCTTATTCAGCCACTCTCGTGTGGGCTTAGTTTTGTGCTTCAGATCATTGTCCTGCTGAAATGTGAATCTCCCACATTGTTTCAGATTCATGTCTGACTAAAGGGGCTGTCACACCTTTACGTTTTAGCCAGCGTATGGCAAGGTATCAAAATGTATGTAAAACGCTGGCGTACGCTGAACAATTGATGTTTTTTAAGTTTTGAGCGTATAATAATGTGTTGGACGTATGCATAACGTATTAGTAATGTACACAGAACGTTTCAATCACATATAGATAACTTATACCAACGAATGCTGAGCGTGTTGTCGGCGTTCACAACCTATGCCCAACGATAGTCTAACTTATGCATAGCGCGGCAGCGTATTGCCGACGATCACGTGGCGTAGGCTATTCATAGGCTGCGGCTTGACGATTCAAATCATAACCACACTAGACATACAAGTGTGAAGCCGCTGTCACACCCTGACGTTTTAGCCAGCGTATGCCGACGTATGAAAAATTTGCCGAACCAAGCTGGCACACGTCGAATACGTTATGGGTAAGTTTTGTATACGTTAAGAGCATGCTGGCATACGTCGTAGTACACCGAGTACGTCGACAAATTTTTAGCATGTTGAAAATTTCTCGACATACTCTGCGTATGACACACGTTCCGCATACGCTGGCCATAAGTTGTAGGCACGTTACGCGATCGTTGACACACATCGACACGCGTTACTTGTAAGTTATTCATAAGTCGAAACGTGTCGAGGTAATGGTTAGCATCAGTGTTGCAGACTCCCAGGTTTTTTATTTTTTATTTTTTTTTCTTCGGTATGACGGTGATGTTGACACTTCGATTTATAGTGCGGTTATGATTTAAATCGTTGAGCGGCAGCCTATTAATTATATTATTATAACCGCACTAGAAATCGAAGTGTCAACATCACCGTCACACCGAAGAAAAAAAAAACCCCCAAAAAAACCAGGGAGTCTGGAACGCTGGCGCTAAACATTACCTTGATGTGTTTCTACTTATGAGTAACTTACAAGTAACGTGTGTCAACAATCGCGTAACGTGCCTACAACACGTTACTCATAGGTTAGAAATAAGTTTCCGATACGCTAAACATTATCTCGACGTGTTTCGACTTATGAGTAACTTACAAGTAACGTGTGTCGACGATCGCGTAACGTGCCTACAACTTGTGGCCAGCATTATGCAGAACGTGTGAGTCGTACGCTGGCATACGTCGAAAAATTTCAAGCATGGAAAATTTGGCTAACAGCTCGGCATACTACGACGTATGCCAGCGTACTACGACATATGCCAGCGTGCTCTTAACGTATACAAACTTACCCATAACGTATTTGACGTGTGCCTGCGTTTTAGCCAAATTTTTCATACGTCAGGCATACGCTGGCAAAATCGTCAAGGTGTGACAGGGTCTTCAAGCAGATTTTCATCAAGGATTCTCCCGTACTTTGCACCATCCATTGTCCCTTCTATCCTGACAAGTTTGCCACTCCCTGCTGATGAAAAAGCAGCCCCATAACATGATGCTGCCACCACCATGCTTGACAGTCAGAATGGTGTTGACTGGGTGATGTGCAGTGTTAGGCTTGCAGCAGACCCACCTAAACCTAAAAAGTTTAATTTTTGTCTCGTCTGTCCACAAAACCTTGCTCCACATGCCTGCAGTATCCTTAAGATATTTTTTTCGGAAACTCCATAACTCCATACGATCTTTTAGATGCCTCTTTTTCACTCGTGGCTCCTTTTTTGCCACCTGTCCATAGAGGCCAGCTTTGTGAAGAGAACGGGATATTGTTGATTGATCAACACTGATCCCCATCCTGGACGTAGAGCCTTGCAGATCTTTCAAAGTCATTGTTGGATTTACAGTGACATACTAAACCAGTTTTCTGCTTGCCAAGCTGCTGAGTTTGGATGTGTGACTTGATCTGGGTCAAGTCTGGGTGGTATGATGCATTCTTCACTTCTTAATGATTTATTTCTCCGTATTGTAAGGGATAATGAGTGACTTTGAAATCTTATTATAACCCTCTCCTGAACGGCGCTTCTCCACCACTTTGTCTGATTTCTTTGGAAAGCTCCTTGGTCTTCATGTTTGCCTTGTTGGTTGACCAAGTGAGTTGCACCTTAAAGCTCTGTAGGTAAGTGGTGGAGCTTAATTTTTTAGGTTAAACCACTGATTGCATACAGGTGAAACATGTTGCACTTGTTTTGTAACCTTTCAAACAAATAATTATCTCCTGAAGTGATTTCGGGTTAATTGGGCAAAGGGTTTGTATACTTGCAGTACGTAACTGAGAATCATCTGAGTTTCTCTGTTAATCTAACTTGTTCACATTTTTTCTGCATTTTTTTTAGCTTTATCACTTTGGAGTAGTTTGTGAAGACTATAAGTTTGATTGGAAAGCATCATGGAATAAGCTCAGGTGGCATAAAAAATGTGAAAACTTTGGAGTGGGGGGGGGGGGTGAATACTTTTGCAGGCCACTGTATATACATATTGTTGTGAATTCGCGCCCCGCCGGCGTGCGAACAACCGCGTTTAACCAATAGCGGCCGCTTCGCCCACCGAACGTGCAATTCAGTCGTGACCCTCTCGGAACAACGCCGGGAGCTAGTCACGGGTGGGGGTTTAACCTCACCACAACTCAGTCCGCATTCTACCCGCGCGAAATAGGGTCTGATCGCCGAATGGTCGATTTACCTAAGTACCCGTGCAGGTAGCGTACCAAGGAGTTGTACCACGCCGCAGGTTGACTCCGGACACGAACCGTTTAAGCGGCTCGTTCCGTACTGCAGGGATAACCGAGCGGAGTTATCGTCGACCTCGATGGTTCAGATTATTTATCGGGAACTTACACCCACTATTAATCCCTTACGTGATGCAAGATGGAGATTCAAACAACGGAAAGGACGCAGCGAAACGGGGAACAATTGGACAAGCACATTTATTCATGGAAGGCACGTATATTACAGTAAAACAAAGGAACAAAAGCAATACACATATACGTTTATGCAAAGAAAAACACAAGCAAAGAACCAACGCAGATCTACAACCGAATAAGGCAATTCACACGGCAACACTTAAAACAGTTCTACTTCTCAAGACTGGCACCACCCACAGACATTTACACAAAACCCCAAAAGAAAAGGAAGTCGCGACTTCCCTGAGCGCGTCGTCCAGCCCTTGGCGACCGCAACTCCGAGTCCCTCCGGCGTGGTCCACTGGGCTCGTGCCACGCGCCTGCACGTGGTGTCCACCCGACAGCTCGGACGGGGTTCTGGGGGAATGCGCCGGGTTTTCGCCACAATCTTGGTATGGGGGGGGGGGAAATGGCAGGCGCTCCGTCCCACTAGTGGGGTCTCGGGACTGCGCCGACTCCGAACGACCCTCCGATCAGGAACAATCACCAGCGACCAGGTTCGACGACCCGTGGCAATTCGACGACCTGCGCCAATTCGACGACCTTCACCAGACCATGACCAGACCCGAACGAACGAACAGAACCTCAACCTCTTCCTCTGAACGAACGAACCATAAGCAGGGACTCTCCAAAAACTCTCGACAATTCTCATTCAGGGACAACCGACCAGCGACTCCTCTTGACAACTCTCAACAATTCTCCTCAGGGACAACCGACCCGACTACTCTCCAACCACTCTCGACAATTCTCATTCAGGGACAACCGACCAGCGACTCCTCTTGACAACTCTCAACAATTCTCCTCAGGGACAACCGACCCGACTACTCTCCAACCACTCTCGACAATTCTCATTCAGGGACAACTGAACCGACGACTCTCCAACCACTCTCGACAATTCTCATTCAGGGACAACCGAACCGACGACCAGGGACTCTCTTCGCCCACCCTTTTGTAGGGTGGGGCTCCGCCCCACGCCCCGCCCCGTTCTTGGCTCCTCCTTCCTTCGAGACGCTTCCAGAAATGCCTCGAAGGGGGGCGTTACTCTCCCCCGGCCGCGTCACACCGCGCATCCGCCAATCGGGAGAGGATGCGCCACCCCCTCCCCCTTTCTCACTTAGGACGACAAGGGAAGGAAGATTCGGGCGGGAGATATTTGCGTGGGCGTTTTGGGCGGGAGATCTTGGCGGGAGATTTTTGGGCGGGAGATGCCCCTTCACACACTTGTTGCTGCTGCCACTCCGCTCCTTTCATCTGTCCCGTGGAGATCATGACAGCACGGTGCTCGTTGAATGGCGAGTGGTGAAGATGGTGGTAGCGTTGTTGTGGAAGGTGGTGTGAATGGCGTGATTGTTGGCGTCGTGTAGTGAATGGCGTGATCGTTGAGATGCTGGTTGTGGCGATGTTCGTTGTTGTTCTTGCACCAAAATAACGACAGCAAAAGAAAAACGGAGAACTGAAGAATCGCAGCCCGAATGGATCACACATATTCCCTCTATACAACGGGTTTGGGCTAACTACACATGGACTTATCGATATATCTCACCTGAGGACCCTTTATGGTGTATTGCGAATTTCCACAGCCGTAACACTATATACATATTGTTGGAGAAAGCAATGAACCTTTGTGTCATTGCAGACCACATTCCCTGCTGCTTGTTAAATTGTTATGCATTTTTTAAAGGTCTATTTATCTGTCTCTCAAACATATTATGAAATGTTGAAGAAGGGGGATTAACTCTGACCTCTTCTTTTGACCAATGAAGAAATATATGAAGCAGCTGCTTGAGGGCATGGTCTTCTGTCACTCGAGGCGTGTCCTTCACCGTGACCTGAAACCCCAGAACCTGCTCGTCGATACCAAGGGCACGTTGAAGATTGCTGATTTTGGTCTTGCGCGGGCTTTGGGGATTCCTGTGAGGGTATACACGCATGAGGTGTGTCTTGCTGCCAATATTATCTCAAGAAGTTTTATTTTAAATGATGTGGTTAACGTATTTTGAGGTTTGTGAAGATTTCTTTATTTACATCTCGGCCACATTTGTACTTTTCCAGGTTGTCACTTTGTGGTACAGAGCTCCTGAGGTGCTGCTTGGTGCAGCACGGTATTCTACACCCATTGATGTTTGGAGCATTGGCACCATCTTTGCTGAGATAGCCCAACGCCGCCCACTTTTCCATGGAGACTCTGAGATTGACCAACTTTTCCGCATTTTCCAGTAAGTTCAGAAGGAGTTTTGTGTAAATCATTGGGATGACAGGAGAAAAATGGAATTAAATTTTTATTGCATAATTCGTCCTCGCTGTAGTTTTGCAGTCTCTGACCGCTCTTTCTTGCTTGGCCTTTGTGGTCTCATTTATACTTGCTAAATTATCCTGTTTCACCTTTGTTGGTAAAATAAATTAACCTTTACGTGTCTTTTTTTTTTTTTTTTTGCTTTTTTTTTCGTTGTTGGTAAAAGCAACTTTTATATTTTGGCACTTTTTTTCTTCTTCATTGTCTAAGAGTGACTGAAGCTTAAAAGGGGAGCAGATTTTATTGTATTGAAGGATAAGGATTTTGTACATAAGTTGGTCTTTTAGATCACGGAGCATTGTTTACCTCCACCATCGAAGATGGACGGAGGTTACTGTTTTCACCCCTGTCTTTGTTTGTTTGTGAACAGTATTACGGAAAAACTCCTGGACGGATTTCGACAAAACTTGGTGGGGGGATTAGGTATGGTCCAAGGATCATGCCATTAGATTTTGGACTTGGTCCAAAGTCCAATATGGCCGCTATAGCGGGCATTTTGAAAAAAAAATTGTTTTTGCATTTCTACATGTTTTAAGTGATTTCCAACCAAAAATAAATAAATTTGTTAGAGAAAAAAAAATTGCAACTTTTTTTTTTTTGCATTTCTACATGTTTTAAGTGATTTCCAACCCCCCAAAAAATGTTAGAGAAAAAAACCCCAGAAATTTTGCAACTTTTTAAAAAAAAAAAATTTCGATTTTTATTTATTTTATTTTTTTGGGCATTTCGACATGCGCGTCAATCTAGTTTAGTTTATTAAATCGTGGTTCAGTAGAGTCTGATCCGTTTTGACCTACAATGAATAGGTCCAAAGATGGGTGGGGGTGGACCTTTATATATGGACCTTTATATATTTATAATATAAAGGGTGGACCTTTATATATTTATAAAGTAGTGATGTTGATCTCCGAAACTGTAACACCATGAGGTTCACTTAAGTGACCCAGCAGTATTGGTGGCGGAGGTTTTGCACTCCACCGAGTGTTCCCCCTCGAGTTAAGACTTTTAACGATTAATTGATTCCTTTTATTCAAAAATTGCAGGCCAATGTCTTGGTACTCTGGCTAGATTCCTAATTTGTGGCTGAATGCGTGACTTTTGAAATTATGTAATCCAGATTGCTTAGCGACATACGCAGAAACCCCAAGTAACGAGGTCCATTGGGGCGGCCTGGACATAAATCGTTTGTGCCAGATCAGGATTGTTGCATGAAACGGCTCATTAAGCTTTTATAGAAGCCAGAAATTCTTGTAAATGTCCCTGCGAGAAACAATATTTGGAGAACTTTCTGATCACCTCGTTCAAAAAGTTGATATTTGCAGCCCCAACAACAAAAACTCACGATGATATGGGCTGTGTGAAAGACCCGAAGGTTTGTAGACTGGCCCATTCTAATGGGAAGGATGGGGCTTGTCGATGCACATAGTAAGTTTGAAAATGATGATCTTAACCATTTAATCATGTTTGGGAGGAGGGAGTGGGAATTGTGGGTTGAGTGCCGTTATAAGTAAATATTATTTGTTTGGTTCTGGGACTACAACATAAATTGTACTCTGTTTTAATTTTTTTTTGTGTGTGTTTGTTATATCCACTGCCACTGCAAGCTTGTACTTCCAGGAAATGGTATGAGCCCAACTCTTCTCATCCATGGATATTTCCATGAGTCAGTTTTGCATTTAGGAACATACCAATTGTGGTTAACCATTTTGAAATTGCCACTCTTTTGTCGAAATGCTGAAAATTGTGTTTTTAAAAGACTATTTGAATTGCACATTTCGCACTAGCAACGACAGGTTAGAAGTGCCTGGTGAGCTGAAACGAGTCATTGAATACACAAACTGTGCATACTCAAAAGGCCTCATTTAGTGTCGGTACATCATTCCGAAAGTCACTTATTGAGAGCTGCTCTTTTCAGGGTTTTCTCAGCCATTAAATGATGCTTAATAAGGGTGAAAAATTTTCATCTGGCTGACAATTCGTCTGACACTGAAACTACCAATCAAAAATGTGCTTGAAGACCATGAGCATAATTTCATTGTGGTTGTCAACAACAGAGCAGAGGTTTCTATAACTACGATGAAACACTAAGATGGTACAATATTCACGCAAATTTTATAAGCCGATTCTCTTGAATCGAGCCTGCATAGAATCATTCAAAACTAATGCGTTTGTGATGCCTAACTGCCACAACCAATTTTTTTTCCCCATTATTAAAGGGGATCCCAAACACTCAGACCACTTCAAAGCAAATCTATCCCTTGATACCCTACAACATAGATATGATGCGTCTTTTTCCAATTTCCGATTTATAAAGTAGTTAATTTTGTGATTAAAAGTTGAAATAGTCTTCAAGCTGTCAAGTCGACCGACACATTTGTATTGTTTCTGGGTTACATCGCGGTACGATTTAATTCAAACGGCGACTAATTTTCAATTTTCCACAAATATGCCGACTCGATGCATCCTTGGTGGTTGCATTATTACAAACCGAGATGGTGTCGTGCTGCACCAACGGCCGAAAGATCCGAGAGTTGCTGGATGAGGTTTCTCCGAAATACCTACGTGTGGAACGGACCTACAAAATATTCGGTTTTGTGATTGGAACGTTTTACAGAGCACTGTTTTGAACCAACAGAGAGGCGAGATATTGTGGTTAGCTGCCACAATTGAGAGGGATGCCATCCCCATGATGAAGCGGAAGAAATGGGCGTGGCTCAAAACTGTAACACCATCTCCACTGAGCTACCAGCACATGAACACGGGCGATTTGATTGGTGCATTGAACACCTGTGTTGGCCTGCCTGCGACCGATCTCACTTTGTGAGATGTACTCCACTCCCCTCTCCACTACCCCATTCAACAATCACCCCCACAATTCCCACCACTATCCCACACCCCCACAAGCCCCCATCCACCATCATCCTCACAATACCCATCACCATCCCACACTCCCCTCCAATACCCCCCCCCCCACAAGACCCCATCAACCATCATCCTCACAATACTCTCCACCATCCCCCCATGTTTCCTCCCACAATCCCCCATCAACCATCACCCTAACAATACCCACCATCATCCCACCACGTTTCCTCCCACAATCCCCCATCAACCATCACCCTAACAATACCCACCATCATCCCACACCCCCCTCCACAAGCCCCATCAACCATCACCCCCCCAATACACACCCCCTCTACCAGCACCACCCCCTCCACTGTGGTGGGACGTCAACGTGGTGCGACCACAGACACATATGGCGTTCCAGTATAATATGAAATGGGATGATCGTGTAACATACACGACACCTGGTCAGCTTGCAACGGTGGGACAAAAGATTTGTTGCTCATTTTGTCAGCAGTGTCGACTGTCGGGTGATGACGGGTATTTCTGCTGGAGTAATATTGTTACGAATCTGGAAGCTTACTGCACACAACAGCCAGGTCCTATAGATCAGTTATATCGGTAAGTATGTGTTTCTCGTTAGGGTCCCGTCCCCTGTGTCTCATGGGTGATTAAATGTCCGTGCGCTGCGGAGTTATTTTGATAGTCAGGGTTTTCCTTTACATCTTCGCTTTCACAACACCACCACCTTCACCTTCGCTCCATCCTGATGCCATAATGCCCGCAGTGGGCGGAGTTCAACGAAGGACTTGGCATCTCTCTCGACCAATCAGAGAGATGCTCGCGAGTTTGCCGTCGGTCGGCCAATTCGAGTCAACGCAGGACAATATTACTCCTCTTCCTGTTTGAGGGGCGGTACGCTGTGATGCCCACCACGGCTCCCCGGTCAAATCAGCGGACTTGCCGCCCCTTTTGGCCAATCAAAGGGGGCAACGAGCGCATTTGCACGCCAAAACCGTCCAGTGAGGGAGAGCGGGTCAGAGGAGGAGGCTCCTCCCCTCTGGAGAAGGAGTGAATCATTGTTCGGGACGATCCGACTGGAAGCAGTTGCAGTTGGTTTTTGTTGGCCGGATCGTCTGGGATCGCCTCGCCTTGCCTGCTGGCGCTCGTTGCCTTGTCCGCCCTCACGCTGGTTGGCGTCTGTCCTTCATCCTCCGTCCCTGGTGCTTGGCGTGGCATCGTGGTTGCGAGTTCAAGTCTCGCCGATCCAGAGCGTCGAAGACCACACGAGGTGGACAGGTTCAAGATAGCTCTGGTCTCTAGCTCACCCTTTTCCTCGAGCTGGAAGCCTTCAATAAAGACCCGACGGGGTCCATTTCTGGGTATCTGTGTGTGCGTGTGTCTCCGTGGGCCCCGTCTATAAGTAGAACTGTCAAGTGCTTTTTGTTGTACATCATTTGCCTTGCTTAGTCATGATAACTCTGCTCTGTGTTCCCCTCCTGATTATTCTTCCCCTCGTTCCCCCGATTATTGTAAATAAATTCCCCTCTTCTTGAATGTCCCAGCTCGTCCTTGTCCTTTCTATCATTGGTTTGCCGTGCTGCGAACGGGAATTAGGAGGCTTCATTGTTGCCATAATCGTACAATCGGCCCGGCAGGAATCTGGTACTCACCGCTCGCGGTACGACTCTGATCCGGCTCTGTAACGGCCCGGATCGCGCAGATCCTGCCGAGGGTGAATTTCCCCGGTAGTTTGGACAATGTGGGTATTTAGGTATATTGAAATTGGCAATTGACCCTATCCCATGTGGTCGACCTATTGGCGATCTTCGGTCCGATAAGGGACCCGTGACCTTTCAGATTTATCTGAAAGGTACGACCTAAATTCCGGGTGTTCGGTGGAGTTGACACTACTGCTCCACCTAGCGGTCGTGCTCGCCACCGAGACTCGGCCCCACAATAATATAACTGATTTATCAATTAATACAAAATCTCTTGTAAACCGTGAATTGAATGGAAAAACAAAACTACCAATCTGTTGTGAACATGTGATCAGCGTTTTAATCTTCACTAACACTTCCATTGTTGCCGCCTTCGTCAGAATCGCTTGCAGAAGGTTCACAACGATACGGTTCCACAATTCCACCAAAAGCGTTTCCATCACCAATTTTGTCTTCAACCATTTCTTCAAAATCCCACTGATCACTTTCAACATTTTGAGAACCTTAAGAGTTGCTAATGATGGTGGAATCAGTATCAGAATCCGAGCTCAAAATGCACTGTTTCTCTATGTAAAGCCGTCATTTGGATCAAGGTGGGCTGGCTCCAGGTGTGATGGCATTGGTGAAAATCGACACTCTCGGGCACTGTTCTTCATTGCGTGGCCTGGGAGCCACTGGTGGTCCCTGGTGGCCTAAATTGTGGCTCCTGACGTACGGCTGATAATACACAAATGTGAAAACGCTCCATCCTAATCCGCAATAAATGCGATCAAATTGACCCAATGGTTTAAAATAAGTGTTCCAAAGCGAACCATAAAAGTAACGTAACTGCATCAGTAAATGGCAGTATACAAACAATTATGCTTGTAGCCCAGTAAACCCCAATGAAGAAGAGTATGTGGGGGCACGGCCAAAAAGCAGCCATTACGGAGTCCTGCAGGCGGTCTTGCAGCTCTCGCACTGATCAGCAAAAGTGGTCCCCCTCTAAAATATAGTAAAGATCACTGCTCGAGCTTTTTTTTTTAATATATATATATACATATACACTTTGTGATTGGCAAAAAAAAATATTTTTCCCTTCTAATTAGACCATGATTAATGATTTTCAATGGTTTTCAGAAAAAAAAAATTACATTTGGGGGTCTTTAAAGGTTTTAAGATTGTTACTTTGATTTGCACCAAAGTTAATTTCTCAAAAGTGATGGAATTTTTTTTTTCATTCCATCTGGTACAAGTTGTAATCATTCATCATTTTCAAAATGATGCTCATGCAAAAAGTAATTGCAACATTTGATCACACAAATGAAGATGCTTTTAACTCGAACTACGTTGTCGATGGCACACCATCGCATATCCCCGCGCGCACTGCTTTGTCCCATTAACGCGAGGTGAAATTTTATTTTGCAAAATGGATTGAGTATTCTTTTCTATTTGATGTGCTTTATGACCAAAGACTTACTATGTTTACGAAATCAGAAGTCATTGCAAGCATGTCAACATTTCACGAAACATTAATTTAACACTGTCCAGCAATATAGAACTGCGCATCAATTTAATCATAGGAATGAACTGTGTATAATATTATTTATAATTATTCATAATCAATTAGATAAATACAGTAAACCCTGTGACTGTTTGTCACTCATGGGGGCCACATAAGTAAGTTCTTTATAAAATAATTTACCATGTGCAATGGTAAATACACTTAAATTAAAAAAAATCAGCCCCCATGACCCCACCCCCTCTGGCCCGGCCCCTAGGAGTCATATCAAAAATCTGACAGTGTTGTGCACTTTGCCATTCATATATCTACTATGTCCCAAAGTTTCAAGTTCCTATCTCAAACGGTGTAGGAGGAGCTATTTTGACCCCCTATCCGCTAAGCACCCCCTACCCCCCAAGCACCCTCTGATCATCATGTGTTTAAAAAAAATATGTTGTTAAATGTATAACTCATGAATATGTTTGATTTTAAAAGCTGTAAGACAATTTTTATTTTTTTTTTTAAATCGACCCCCATGACCCCAACCCCTCTGGCCCGGCTCCTAGGGGTCATATCAAAAATCCGAAAGTGTTGTGCACTTCCCCATACATATATCTACTATGTCCCAAAGTTTCAAGTTCCTATTTCAAACGGTGTAGGAGGAGTTACAGGGTAAGACAGATGGACGGCGGAGACGATCACAATATTCCCACTTTTCTTCGAAAGCGCGGGAATAATAACCAATCGCTAAATTGTGAGCAAATTTGCTATTCGTGTTCGCAGGATTCTTGGAACTCCGACTAGTGCTGTGTGGCCGGGTGTGGAGGCTCTGCCTGATTTCAAGACTTCCTTCCCAAAGTGGAAAGGCAAAGGCTTGGCAGAAGCGGTTTCCTCCCTTGACAGCAAGGGTCTTGATTTGCTTACGGTAAGGCAAAGCTGGGATTGTTGAAGTTTGTGGGATGGGGGTAGCTCAGGGGGAGATGGGGGTTTTGTTGAAAAACTGCCGAAATTATTTGGAGCATAGTTTTTTTTGTGGTTTGGCAACCTCCATGGGTGAAGCAATCTATTTATTACATAGGCCCTATGCAAATATGGTCCAGTTTTGAATCCCCCTTTCCACTAGATACCCCAGAGAAGATGCATTCCTCTCCCTTCCACCCCACCCACCTTTCTCCTAACCTCTTCCTTTTTCCCTCCATTTTCTCCCATATCCTTTATTAATTTTTTCCATATCCACTCTGTTTCTTTCCTCACCCTGTGTTAATTAATTTATGCATTGGTTACTTGCTCGTAAACATGGCTTTGTTCACGTTCCTTGTGGTGAGGAAAAAAATTGAGTTGGTTGTTGCCGATTGGGAATACTGTATAATTGGTGTGCAAAATATCTGGGCAGCCTCAGAACATGGATGATTTGATTGTGGAGCAATGCCTTCTTGTCAAACCTTCCATTTTACCACTCAGCCCAATTGGGCTAAGGGGTATTGTCATCATAGGCGTTGTCGGGCGGGCGTCTGTCAACTTTTGGTTTCCGTCAATTTCGAGGAGAACGCTTTGTCCGATTTGATCCATTTTTGCAGGGTATGTTGGGGTTGAGTAGAGGAAGGTTCCTTTCGAAAATGGGCGCGCTGCAATTTTTACCCCTCAGCCCGAATTGGGCTAAGGGGTATTGTCGTCACAGGCGTTGCTCGGGCGTCTGTCAACTTTTGGTTTCCGTCAATTGAGGAGAACGCCTTGTCCGATTAAATCCATTTTTGCATTGTGTGTTGCGGCTGGGTCGAGGAAGGTTCCTTTCGATATTCAACGCAATCCGATATCCAATATGGCGGCTAGAGCAGCCATCTTGAATTTGGTTTCCGGACAATAACTTGAACGGCTTCACACGTTGATTTTATTCTGGCGAGGTATAATGGGGTTGAGTAGAGGAAGGTTCCTTTCCAAAATGGGCGTGCTGTGATTTTCACTGTGGCCGCCACGGCAGCCATCTTGAAATTGGTTTCCGTCAATTTGAGGAGAACGCCTTGTCCGATTAAATCCATTTTTGCTGGGTGTGTTGGGGTTGAGTAGAGGAAGGTTCCTTTCGAAAATGGGCGTGCTGCTATTTTCAATATGGCCACCATCTTGAAATTGGTTTGCGTCAAGGGACTGAGGGGTTACGCCCGCTTTGCGGTGCTATTTTTAAAAAAATTTGGTTCATGGGCGCCATCAGTGACCACTATTTTCTGTGTGTCTGTGTGTCTGTCTGTCTGTCTGTTTGTGACTCTCCAGAGCATAGCTCCATTACATTTGATGCGATCTTGATTAAACTTGGACACAATCTAGATATCATGGTCTAGTTGTGTCTTTTTGTATGAGGGGTGTCCCACGCCTCTTGTGGGTGGAGCCACGCCCACTTTAACTTTTTATTTATTTTAATTTTTTCTCAATTTCATTTCCTAGAAGCTGTGCGTAATGTCCATAAGTACAACATAAAAAAAAATCCGATTTGTTTTGGTCAATTTTGACGGAAGAGATGGGTTTTTTACGGTAGGGCTTCCTCAAAAGCTTCCACCAACTCAATTGTACCTATCGTGGCATCCATATATTAATACTGAAGGACCAATTTTGTGCTCCTCCTAGCGGTCGCGTCACGTTTTTCTCGGTACTGTGACCTGGACTGAAAGAAACTTTGTACCTGTAAGAGTGCATCGCACATAGTGGCAATAGTCAAACTTCAACTCTGAAGCAGAATAAACACTTTTCGTTGAGACGAAGGCGAGGAGTGAAGAGGCGGGGGCGGGGAATCAAGAGACTGGGAGTGAAGAGGCAGGGGCGGGGCCGGGGAAATTAATTTTTTGGGTGGGGGTAAGCAAATTGAAGGCGGGGGGGGGGAATGGGGCAGGGGCGGGGCATGAGTAGGCGGGGGTAAGCACGCCCTGTCCAGTCCATGTCCCTCGAGTGTGGGTGAGCTGGTGAGGGTGGTTGAATGAACGGAATCCGTCTGTGGCGGGGTTTCGGCTAGTTGTTGAATAATGCCCATGAACCATCGTCACCTCCCGGCTTGTATTTTACTTATTTATTTTAAATACCTCCACCATGTAAAGTGGGTGGAGGTTGTGTTTTTACTTCTTTATCTCTGTCTGTCTGTGAACAGGATATCTCAAAAAGTAGAGGGATTTGGCCGCAATTTGGTGGCGGGGTGTGACAGGGATGAAATGATTAGATTTTGGTGAAGATCCAGATACAAGAATTTTAAAGTGATTCTTCACCTTTGAGAGGCCAAAATCGATATACACTAAACCCTCAAATATTGTGGGGGTTACGTTCCTGGAAAATGCTGCAATTGTGAAAAGCGAGGGTCAATGGGAATGGGGGGTGGGGGGGGGAGGGTTAGGTTTCTGGGCTTCAAGAAAAATATGGAGGAAGTTTGGGTGGCAGCCAAACATTACAATTGGGTGGCATTACAATTTAAATAAACATGTAAAATAAATATAAAACGTGTTAAAGTTGAAATAAACAGGTAAATAAAATAAATTTTGTGTAAAATAAAAGAAAACAAGACTTTTACCTTTTTAATTTATTCTAAAATAGCGAGGTGGGTGAAGGTAAGAAACATTGCATACTACTCGTACTGTACTCTTCCGGAAATAGAAAACACAAGATTTAGCTCGGAACAATGATGCTGTGAGACATGGAACTTGTGGGCAGCCGTGATTGAACTGGAGCCTTCGGCTACCTCATTGAAATGTTGTTAAATGCTCAATGATTTCTCCCATATGACCGGTCCACTCAAACGTGCCTTTTTTTATCTTTATTTTTTTTAATTTATTTTTCTGTTTGGTCCTCGATCCAAACATTAAGGGGTTTTTGTCCATCCTTTCAATATGAGGATCATGAGACAGGAATGACACTTTTTTTCGCTTTACTTGGCTTTGGCAGTAACACTTGAATAAATATTTGACTCGCTTTCATGTTTACCGCACAGTCGATTAATCGGTCTTGTAATGGCAGCCCACAGATGCCGCATTTTCACCTCCTCACAATCTAACAACTCTATCTTTTTACTCAACATCACAACCTTTCTCTGCCTTTTTGCACAACTAACCCCTTGTCCATTGCTTTACATTTGGGCTTATTAGAAACGGTGCACGAAAAACACCAAAAGGCTCATAATGGGAGGTAATCGTGCACGTCG
This sequence comes from Eptatretus burgeri, assembly GCF_056783735.1. Classification (NCBI taxonomy): domain Eukaryota; kingdom Metazoa; phylum Chordata; class Myxini; order Myxiniformes; family Myxinidae; genus Eptatretus; species Eptatretus burgeri. The sequence continues at coordinate 39,314,954 of NC_140962.1, forward strand.
ACACAAACAATGACTCATCTCAGCTTAAAAACTGCAATTGGCTGAAACGCGTCATAATGGAACCCACGATGTTTGGGGGTTTACTATACAGCATTATATTTCAAAAAGTTGTGGACAAGTTATGACAAAACTAGGTGGATGAGTGGGTTAGGTACATGAACAAGTGCATTAGCTTTTGGTTCAGATCCGACCTATCAGTGGGATACACAATGTAAACTGTTCAACTTGGCGGAGGTATGTGCTCTACCGAGAGCCCGTTCTAGTTTTTCCATTTTCTTCTTTGGATTTGTAAGCAGTTCAGGTTAATGTATCTACCGTAACGCTGTTAATAAAAAATGACTGTACTTGCTCATTTGGGAAAGTTTTTGGTACATTTGGGCCTAACTTAATGTTGTACAGTAGTTGCAGTCTCCAAAATGTGACTTTAAGCAAATTGCATTTTCCCCTAGGAATCAATCTATAACTGGAATTTGGTTCTCTTGAACATTTTCTCTTCAGGAAAAAATAAAAATTAAAAGTTGAAATGCTCTACGAGACGACATTCCCTACAACTTGCAAAAGTATTGCTAAACTTCAGGTTCGTGTTCCGATTTATGTTAAGCAGTGTTCAAAATGTAACATTAAATTGACATAAAGTAGCTCCTCAATTCGAGACTGACATCGAAATAGACAGACAAATTGAACCATTCGCTTCGTGCGTGGGGTAGTAACACTTACCAGTGATGGTTGTGGAGGTTGTTTGTAGAGCTGGGTTGCGGTGCGGTTAATGGGACAGCCCAATTGCTCTCCCGACATCAACCGCTCGTTCTCCGGCATCAAAATGCTTGAAAACCTCAAATTTCATTTCTATACGAATTGTTTCTCTTGTTTTCTTACGACCAGACTCGCTACGATAACTTATTGAACGTTTTTGACCCCTCTTTATAAAGATGTGAATCGTGCTTCCAACAACATTGAAACGGCGTGATACAACCGTTCAGTGTCTCTCCTTGACAAAGTAGTTCACCGCTTCCCCCTGGAAAACTACGTAATAGCAAGCATTGCGCTGTTAAAAACATATCTATATATATTCCCGATTGTATCTGCGACGTTGTAATGAAATTACGTTAACCGAAGTAATATTAAGTGAGGAATTATTTAATATATTGTATCTGAAGTCACAATGGTGCATTGTGCACTTGGCAAATTAAAAATTTGAATTTCAAATGTCATTCGAAAGGATAGTGTATGTTGCCTTGTCTGAAAATGGGCACGTGTTGTATTTTACTGAGTGCAAAAATTAATGGGTATCGTTACAAAATGGATGCTTCCATGAAGGTGTTCACATGTGGTGTGTGGAGCAGGCGGACACATAAAGAGATCCGTCCAAATGTAGTGACGCCTTCAGTCAGGCAGGATTGGGAGGCAGTAGTCTCCTTCTCCCAATCTAATGGTGAGCAGGAGGTGATTTCCATCCTCATCCCCACCTCTTCTACCCATACCTAATGGTTATCAAAAGGTGATTGGCACCCCCGGCTACTGTACGAGACCTCGCTGATCGCATCAAAATTGTTGCCACAGTGACTCGGAGAAAGTGTCATGAATTGATACGAACCAGTCAGAGTACGGTACTTGTGTCATTTTCAGGACCTTAAGGATGCCTCTCCCACAGAGAATGTATGTAGAGTTGACCGCACTTCTAGAGAAAGACAAAGGGAATGGTGAGCGGAAGAGTGCAGGTGATTGTGTGGGTTGGGAATGACTGCAGAAGATTAAGACCTTTCTGATCTTGCAGATACTTTAAACTTCAAAATCAATGTTGAGTGAGGAGAGGATGAGGGGGTTGCTGATGAAGCATCCTATCCCCTACCGTGAGCAAATGAGGTTCTTATGACCCCGAATAAGAGGAAAATAATCATACTAAAAGCTCTCTCAGGAAGAGGTCATAAAGTTATTTTTTTTTTTTTTTTTTTTCTTTTAAACAATACCTTGAGGAAAATGTGTGTTAAAAAAAATAAAATAAAAAAAGGATTATTCCCCAAATCTACGTACTTTTCTCCAGCTGCCAAAAGGTACGATTTAATGCTGCTTCAGCTGGAAAAGAACGAAGAGAAGAGAAATAAAGAAATTTAATACTACAACGAAGTAGATTTAAAGGTTTTAAATAAATAAATATTTTTTTTAATGGTGGCATGCAGGTGCATGAACCCCCGAGTCCAAGTTCATGTTGAACCAGTGCTTGCTACAGGAGACGCATGCTCACCAGTTTTGTGAGACCGAGTGACATTGATGATTTAAAGGTTTTTTTTAATTTATATTTTTTAAATTCTTTATTTTGTTTTCTTCTTCCCCTCGTGTTTTTGGAGATTCCAGGGCTGGTCTGGTGGTAGTTCTGCATCCTAGGTTCCGGGCTTTATAAGTTCCTGTAATAGAGGTTTGTAAAGAACTTTGGATGTCTTCCTCATCTGTTGTATATCTGTATTTTTTAATGCGAGGGGAAACCTATATTGTGCCTTTATCGGTTGTGGAGGACTATCATGTGCTTTTCTCTTTCTATGCCATATTTATTTTGGTAAATTGAAGGGTTTTTATCTTGCCAAAACGAAGTTTTTGCAAGATATGTTAGTCAGCTTGTATGTTTTTTGTTTTTTTTGTTTGTTTGTTTGTCTGTAATCACGTATAAAAAATTCTGCAGAGCACAGTTATCATCGGAAATTTTTGTAACTTCGCATATCAGAGGCCTATAGAGGTCCCTTTCAGCGCACAAAATTTTGAAGGTCAAGGTCAAAGGTCAAGGTCACTTTGGCGCAAATCAGGGGAGTCGACGAAACCCTTATTTTTTGAGTAAATTTGATCGGATCGTCTTCAAACTTCATGGGACTATAGTTCATGGTCTGGCGCTCAGATGATTAATTTTTGGTGGCGATTGGCCTCGACCTTCATATGTTTTTTTTTTTTTTTTTTTTTGGTCTGTAATCACGTATAAATCACTCTGCAGAGCACAGTTATCATTGGAAATTTTTGTAACTTCGCATATCAGAGGCCTATAGAGGTCCCTTTCAGCACATAAAATTTTGAAGGTCAAGGTCACTTTGTCGCAAATCAGGGGAGTCGACGAAACCCTTATTTTTTGAGTAATTTTGATCGGATCGTCTTCAAACTTCATGGGAATATAGTTCATGGTCTGGCGCTCAGCTGATTAATTTTTGGTGGTGATTGGCCTTGACCTTCATGGTTAGCACCTCAGGTCAAACATATTTGACCCCAACGTCAAATTTTCAAGTTTTAGGAACCATATCGTGTAGTACCTCAAATTGAACACCTCGATGAGTGCTTTCTAGATATGTCAAGCTTGAGACATTATGATGTCATTTGGTGACGTTATGAGGTAAACACATTTTTCATGGTTACTCTGTAGAACGATTCTCATTGGAATCTCTCCTCGGCAGATATTCCTCAAGGAGTCGCTCCTGGTGGATAGCAGCTCTGTTCACCTCAGTGTGTCCTTAAAGAAGTCACACGTGGTCACCTTTTGGCAAGATACGGGTCACCCTGCGGGTGACATTGGTTTATTTTTTTGTTTGTTTGTTTTTTTCGGTGTTCATTTATGGACTTTCATGCCTTACTGAGAAACTGAGAAAGAAACTTACTTACAAAAAATGTGTGCGATTATAGATTCTGCACGAGTTATTGCCCATTCTGCTCTTTATAAAACCAGAATAGACAAATTCGTGAGTCGAAGAAATGAAATTGGAGCATTCTTCCTATTTATACTAGAATCAGCAGTGTAATGTTCTATATCACGATAGGTTCTGACATCAAATCCTTCCTCTTCTGCAATACCTTGATTTCTGATCATCAATTTGGATTCAGACGAGGTCACCCAACCCTGGACTTGCTGCTTCTGCTTACCCAACAATGGATTGAGGTCCTAAATGCCAAACATGAGATCAGAGCCATCTCCTCAGACACATAGCGAGCTTTCGATAGTTTGGCATCCCGCACTGCTCACCAAACTCTCTTCTTGTGGTATCCAAGGCAATCTCCATTCATGGCTCGTGGACTTCCTCTCCTGTCAGTCAATGCCTGGTTCTTGATGGAATTCTCTCATCTCCTCTTCCTGTCCAAGATGGAGTTCCCGAAGGCAGTGTTCTAGGCCCTGTGCTTTTTAACCCTCAGCCCCAATTGGGCTGAAAAAGGGGTATTGTCGTCACAGGCGTTGTCCAGCGGGCGTCTGTCAACTTTTGGTTTCCGTCAATTTCGAGGAGAACGCCTTGTCCGATTAAATCAATTTTTGCAGGGTATGTTGGGGTTGAATAGAGGAAGGTTCCTTTCGAAAATGAGCACGCTGCGATTTTCAATGTGGCCTCCATGGCAGCCATCTTAAAATTGGTTTCCGTCGATTTCGAGGAGAACGCCTTGTCCGATTAAATCCATTATTGCAGTGTGCGTGTGTTGGAGTTGAGTAGAAGAAGGTTCCTTTCGAAAATGGGCGCGCTGCGATTTTCACTAGCCGCCACGGTAGCCATCTTGAAGTCTGATTGATTTGCGATATGACGTCCAACGTGCTCTGACTGCATCATCGTGATGTCACTGTTTTCTTTTACAATGCATGGGCTGAGGGGTTACGCCCGCTTTGCGGAGCTATTTTTCTAATTGTCATCAATGATTTCTCCGACTCCAGAAAATCCTTTATCTCTTTGCTGATGACTCCACCCTCTGCCATACCATCTCTCATCCCTCTGATCGGCAAGCAGCAGCCTCTTCACTCTCCGCAGATCTGGGTAAAATCACAAGCTGGTCAAACACCTGGAATATGTCTTTCAATCCTGACAAATCTCACACCCTCACCATGTCTCTCCGAAAGGACCGTTTGAAACCCACCCCTCTCCCCCACCCCCAACTACTTTCACAACAATCATCTTGAAGAAGTCCTTTCATTCAAGCTTTTCGGCCTCACTATCTGCCATGATCTTTCCTGGAAAGGCCACATCTCCAAGCTGTCCTCCAAAGTCAGTCACTGACTGGTTATCTATCTTATGTTGTACAGAGTCCTTCCTCAGCACATCTGAGCTTCAAACCATTGACAAAGCTTTCATCGCAGTCTGATGGAGCACTGCTCTCCCCCCCCATTCTGGGGTGGTGCTCCTGCTTTACACCCAGCTCAACTTCATGTTGTGGAAACCAGGGCTTTTAGGATCATTGGTATCTCCCGCGATGAAGCTGAGTCTTTGGGTTTCTCACTCTCACTGGAGGCAGGTCTGTGGTCTTTCTGTCTTCTACGCTCTCCTCTCCAGCCTTGCCCCCCCCACCCCCCACTCTGTCTGTGATCTGTCCCCTCGATATTTCCTCAGGGTGCTCAAGGTGAAAAAAACCCCTTCTGGTGAAAATGCCAAAATCAAGAACCACTGCTCACCTTCACTCTTTCATTATTCTTTCTTTTCCCATCTCTGGAGCAAACTCTCACACTCTCTTCAATCCCATTCCTCCCTCCTGGTCTTCAAAATGGCTGTTCATCACCATCTCTTATCCCCCATCCAAAATCTTGATCTTCACTACCCCCATTAATCCACCCCAAACTCACCTTCAAATTCCCTGTTTTCCTTCCTGAATGTCCCTGAAGTACCATCTTGTTTACCCCATGTACCCTGCCCCCATTCCTCTCCTTTCCATAGATCTCCGATTGTCTTTGTTCCCCATTATTTTGTGCCCCCCCCTGTCTCCTGCGTTGTTATACGTTTCTGTGTATTAGCTATTCCACGAGCCTCGACTTGGAATACAAAAATAAAATTAAAAAAGTGGTTGGAGCGTCCGCCTTGAGTCTGGGAGTTCGTTGGTTCAAACCCTGTCCGAGTCATACCACAGACTAGAAATGGTATGTGCTGCTTCTTTGCTTGACACTCGGCACTCAAAAGGATAGAGCACAGACAAAACAATGCTGGGAAGACAATGGCAAACCACCCATTGTAACCCTTGCTGATAAACTGCTTCAACAACAGCAACGCTCTGCAACGAGTATGATACAGCAAATGAAATATCGTATTGATGTGGGTATCGTATTCTTCACGTGTTTCAAGTTGTGGTACACTCGTAATATATTGTGGAAATGAAGAACACATTCACTTGTGAAAAGATTTTTTTAATGCCTCCGCTGACCAACTCACTTGAGGCATTGTGCTTTCAATTTGTCTCTCCGTATGTTCGTCCGCGATAGGTTTTCGTTGCTGCGATAACTTGAACGGCTGAAGGGATCGAAGTCAAACTTGGTACCAGTATGTATAATGATGTAAAGATGAACTAATTGGACTTTGAGGTCAAAAGGTCAGATGTTGAGGTCATGTTTGGCAAACTTTACTGTGCCAACTTGTGACCCAATCGTGGGATTTTGACAAAACTTGGTACAAAGTATTATAATGATATCGAGATAAAGCAATTAGATTTTGGGGTCAAGAGGTCAGAGGTCATGTTTGGTTAAAAAAAAAAAATGTTACGGTGCTAACTTGTGAACTAGTGATGGGATTTTGACCAAACTTGGTATGAGTATACAGTACGATGCAAAGATGAACCGAATCGATGGCGGCATCAAGAGGTCAAACGTCAGAATCCATGATCGGTTTTTGTTTCCACGATAATTCAAGAATGGCTGAAGCGATCAAAGTCAAACTTGGTACAAGTATGCATAACGATGCAATGATGTGGGTGGAGGCATATCGGTTGAAGAGTGCTGTTGTAGTTCTCATTTAGGTCTTCGATATATATATATATATATATATATATATATATATATATATATATATATATATATATATATATATATATATATTTTTTTTTTTATATTTAATCCCCCCCCAAAATTTTATGAATGTAGTTTTGTTTTTCTTATCTTTGTAATAAAAGGTGTCTGTGTGTCCGCTTCTGTCTGCTTGCCTCGTTTTTATGTCTGTCTTGCATTATAACAAAATTGATGTCATGGATCTTGCCCGTTTTTAATCATTTTTCTTTGGCGTACAAGAATATCTATATACAGCAGACTTGGAAGATTTAAGATGACGATAAAACTTGTTGTGCTCGTTTCCCTTTGCCTTTCCCGCGTAGCAATTCCTTCACTACGATCCCGCTCGTCGAATGTCTGCCAAGCAGGCTCTCAGGCACCCATACTTCGACTCTTCTTCACCCTGCCCATCCTGAAATTTTGCACTGCCATTTATTTCACCAACTGTCAATATGTTCTCACCTTTCGTCACCTTCACATTCTTAATGAAAATAGTTTACAACCCCTTTGTATTTCTCCTCGGTTTATTTCACACTGCCCTTGTGCAGTAATTTATCTTATAAAACATTGAAACCTATTGCGTGCACTGTTCGTGCAGATCACTTGCTTTCTTCAAAATGGCCAACTGGTTGAGCCTGTTTGTTGTTTGTTGTTTTTTGTTTTTGTTTTGTTTCAAGGATGGCAGAAACAAACAGGGTTGTATAATTTCCATGCTTTAATACAGCCATGCGACACAGATCAACGCCGATAGCAATGACTAAAGAGCACGATGTATGATTGATAGTTTATGCTTTTGGGATGCATCTGTGCTGCACTCTTTAAAATTAAAGCTAAATTGTTGGTCTTTGATTTGCTTTTGACATGACGCCGAGTTTGTATTTTGTTTTGTTTTTCTTCCCACTTTTAAGGTTTCATTTTTGGGGTTAAATAGCTAATGTATCCGTGTTTAAGCTTTCGGATGTCTGGCAAGGAATCGAGCATCGAGTTGTTTCCTTGGTCTCGAGCCTCGTTTTAAATTCTTGTGCTAGCCTGATGATAATCCTGCCAACTTCACAGTTTGTCCTCTTGTGCCAATTTATTACCCACACTTCGCTTCCATCACCTTATTTCTGGGTAAGACGGTCTAAAATATGTACTCTTACATGTCGAATAATAATTCGATGATTTTTCTCTCATTTGCAAGTTAAACGACGTCGAGTCGAAAGGTTACGGGATTCAAGCCTTGCTACGAGTTGTTGTAAAAAGTGCAATTTAATATCTGATTTTTCTCCGTCAACATGATGCCAAATGTGATCGCAATAGATTCAATATGCTGCATGAATTTAAGATATTTCCAAGATTGTTTGATGCTTGAACCTGTGTATTTTTTTTGACTAATAGCAAGGAACCAGCTCTAAAGGAAGTTTGTACTGTATTTGGTGAACTCTCTCACAAACAACAAAAACGAGATTATTTTCAGGACCACAACCCATGATTGATATTATAATTGAGAAACCACGTACCGTACAGTACTTTAAACTTGGTGAACAAAACCATGAGTCTGGCTGAATGACAAATTTTCACGACGTAGCAATATTGATAGAAGTAGCTGATATGCTTATCAGCTTGTATTCGATGTAAATTCCATCACTGTTGGTGTTTTCCTTGTTGTGTGTGCTGCACTTCAGTGGAAAGTTACCTTTTGGCCGATTGCATTGGATTTGGACGGAGTTGTCTTCTTGCAGTCAGGACATTGTTATGATTGTTGTTTTGTTGTTGGCTTTTGTGAATCTGTGATTGACAAATATACTTCTTACATTTTATTTGTGGTCTGTGTTTGGCTTGATTGCTCGCGAACGTTTCCAGTGCGTGCGCGTGTGCACACACACACACACACACACACACACACCTTGTTCATTTGGTGAACAATCTACTATATCAGCTATTCCTAAAATTATATAATCTAAAGGATTGCTGTAAATGATCTGATGTTAATTTCACATCTGATATTCAACTTCATTTATATTGTAAACCTCAAAGCATAGTTTCTCCAATAAAGTAAGAACCTTAACCTGTGAGCAATTGAATGGTTTCCCGAACGCACGGACCATCAGCTGGGCACCGTTCCTCCTCGAGGTTTTGATCCTTTCAGCTTCGGACCTCTCCAAACAGTGGATCCACAGCCTCGGTCATGGATCCACAGATCAGTGTATTACTTACATCAGGAGATCCACAACCTCAGTTGTGTCCAGACAGTCAGTCACCCATCAATGTGACCACTCATAAGACTCTACTTGCTCGAGGATTTAATGTAGTCTCATATTTACAACTCTCATCACGTATTCTATTATACTAGAGCGTGCCCGTATGTGCGTGGCCATATGTGTAAAAAAAAAAAACAAAAAAAACTTTCAAACCGCGTGTCAGGAACAACAACCACACAGGCTGTTCTTTCGCTCTCGCGTGCCCGTACGTCTGGAAAAAAACAAAAACTTTCAAACCGCGTGCCAAAAACAACAACCACACCGGCCGTTCCTTTGCTCTCGTGTGCCCGTACGTGCGTGGCGTGCAAAAAAAGAAGAATTGTGACGCCAATCGTGATGTCATAGCACCGTGTCCTGTCATTGGTTTGGTAAATAAATGCCCATAACGTGGGAACCACTTGTCCGATTAATATCAAACCTTGAAAAGGCACATCTACAGGGCCCCAGCAATATAGTTGGCAAGTTTCAATTAGATCGGACCAGTGGTTGTCGAAACGGTGGTTGCAGACACACACACACACTGCTAGAATTATATACTGAACAAAAATATAAACGCACCAACCTAAATATCTAAGTCAAGATTGCCATTATGGGAAAATGGTCAAACCGATGATATGTTGGAGCAATGGTTCCTTTGTTTTGCTCAAGACAGATGTTCCCATTGAAATTGACCACTCTGAGTTTGTGGACTCACACGTTGAGTAATCCTTCCCATGAGCACCATGGGGCTTGACAGAGTGATGGTCAGTGAGCGTGACCAGGACACAAACACTCCCTATAGCTTGCCCTATAAAAGGCCTCCCCAAAATGTGGACTGGTGCCAAATGTCAACATGCCACAGATGTCGCAAATCTTGAGGGAGCGTGCCATTGGCATGCTGAATGCTGGGACGTCAGTACGGGCCGTTGCAGCACACTTCAATGTCCACCACTCCACCATTAGCCGCCTGAGAACGCCCCTCAGAGAGACTGGAAGCACCGTGAACCGCCCACATGCCCGGCGACCACGTGTGACCACCGCCGGTCAGGATCGTCACATGAGGCTGCAACATCTCCGGGATCGACTCCGACCGGCCACGAGGACTGCCGATGAGACTGTCGGGCTGCATAACAGGCGCATTTCAGCCCAGACGGTGCGTAACCGCTTGAGGGAGGCCAAGCTTGAGGGAGGCCAACACCCGCTACTGACTGTGTGAACTCTGACAGTGACACCTCGGTTGTGTCGGCTGTTGTAGCACAAAGACTGTCACCAGAATTCTCAAGGAACTCTGAAATTTAATGCTCAATTGTCATGGATTCTATAACCAAATTGTTGTGAAGATTTAGTATTAATGAGTTCGAGGTAAAATAGTAACAATCGCTTGGTGCGTTTATATTTTTGTTCAGTATAGATTGACTTGTATGTGGCCGTAAATTTTTTAAATTGATTAATTAATATTCAAACTGCGAGCAACAAACAACTACACAGGCCATTTCTTCGCTCTCGCATGCCCGTACGTGCGTGGCCCGGAAGTTCGCATATGATTTGCAGTTACGATTATTCGCAATTTAGTTTTAATGCCCAAATATTCAATTAGCGCCAACGTATTTTGCCTTTTCGCAATGTCATCGCAAGGAAAAACAAAAAGAGAAGAGAAGAGAGAAAAAAATTACTTCCTGGTTCGGAGCATACCAGCACTCTGATGTTACTGAAATTTATGCACCGTCTAATATGAAAACGACCATAACTTGGGGCATTGTGTTTATCTATAAATGCGCATAAGAAATGGGGAGAAATTATTAGAATACACGAAGTCATCACTCTCTGGAAGCCCGTACGTTGTAACCTGTAATGGTGAGTACGACTGAGCTTCCCTTCCCCATCAGCCACGCCCACGCAACAACGTGTCTTGTCATTGGTTTGGTAAATAAATGGCCATAACTTGGGAAGCACTTGTCCGATTAATATCAAACCTTGAAAAGGCACATCCTCAGGTCCCCAGCAATATACATGGCAAGTTTCAATTAGATCGGACCAGTGGTTGTGGAGAAACAGCGGTCACACACACACACACACACGCACACGCACACGCACACGCACACGCACACACACACACACCTGCAATTATAGATAGATGATAATATATTAAATCATGCACATCTTGCCTTAAATATTGTTACGGCCATGGGTACCGAGACACCAGCTTGTCACTCAGGGGGATTAATCCTCGGTGGAGCCGGACCTGGGGCCACCGCTCACAATTAACGTTGTGGTACGGTGGGTTGTTTTAGAACCACGAACGCCACCCAGTTAACCACGAGTTCCAGTGTCCAGCGTCTAATTATTCCGTTTAACTAGAGGTCACGTGGTTTCCTGAGCGGGGAATGTGCCCTCGGCAAAGCACCAATGTTATCTCGATTAGATTTTAATTAGGGCGGCCGAGCGTTTTGACCGCTGGTGCGTGCCGACTTTTTTTCGTCAAATTTGTGGTAATTACCTCCCAGTCTATCTCGGTTCGAACGATGCTCGACCAATGGAAGGAAAGGACAAACATGGACAGGTTGGAAATCGACAAATGATTTATTAATAATAAAATTAATAAATGGAAAGAACCTTTTATTTTCTGAGGTAAATGAAAGAATAAATTTCAAAGCAAAAATCAATCAAAATGCCAGGAAAGAGACAGAGCAGATGCTTATCGGGGGTTGACTTACTTACAGCAAAACACAGACAAGGGTACCCAACAGATCATTCAGGGGGAGGGAGAGAATCGTTTCGCTCATCGGGAGTCGTCCGTGAAGTGAAAACGTCCTGAAAGTGCATGCGTGTCACGTCCGTCGCCAGCACCCAGCTTTGCCGTGCACCCTCTCGCGGGGCAGCCTTGAACGCCAGTCGACGTCTGGAGGGCACGGAGATCGTCTGTCGCGGGTTTAGACCCTGGTGTTGTTGGTGACCGACCCGTGCTGCACTTGCTTGCGGCGCTGCTCACACCCGCTCACTTGCCCAAGCACTGGGAAGGACGAATTGTCATTGTTGGCACTGGTCAGACACCCGCTTCTTGCTCAATTCTCAAGCTTACTTCTCGTTCTCTTCTCCCTCCCTGGCTTTCTTTCGCCTCTGCTTTCCCTCTCGCTTTCCTCTCCCGCTTTTCTCCTCCTCAGAACGTACCTCTCGTTCGTTTTATATCCCCGGGCCGTCTCCGTGGGTGCAGTCCGTCCCAAGCACACCCCGCCCCACTTGCACACTGTTACCATGACGACCCGTGCGCTCTCAAAAAAGGCAGGCGGTGGAGCTTGTGAAAGATTGTTGCTGAGGAAGAATGGGGGGCAGGCTTCAGAGCTCGTGAAAGAAATGTGTGCAAACATCTGTCGTAAAGAAAAAAGATTCCCATAAGAGAGGGGATCTATCCTTCACCCTTCTCAACGCATCACATTTGAGATCCCATTAGACTTGGGGATGGGGCTAATCTGACAATGCATTGAAGAAAATAACTGTCTGAGAACCTGGATGTGTGGATGCATCTTAAGACCGGATTCTGAGATCCATAATACTGTTGCGAATCTGGAAGCCATGAGCATACAACATACAGGTCCTTTGGATCAGTTATATCGGTAAGTACATGTTGCCAGTTAGGGTCCCGACCCGAGTCTAATGGGTAATTAAATGTTCCTGCGCTGTGGAGTTATTTTAATAGTCAGGTTTTCTTTTCAAGTGTATTTTTACACCAGCAACATCAACGCCGACCACACCGCATCACCCTCACCTTCACCTCGCTCTGGCCGACGTCATGGGTGGGCGGAGCCCCTGCAGAAACATGTTGCTCAGCTTCCTGTTGGAGGGGCGGTCCTTTGGAAGAAGGCGGAGTTCAAGAAGGAGCCGCGCGGCAGCCCTCGACCAATCAGCGTGCAACGTGTGAGGTGACGGTCGCCCGGCCAATCAGATCCCGCAACCAGAGGAAAGGGCTCCGCGCGACGTCACCACGCCCCCAGCCAATCAAGGAGCTTGCCTCCCGTTTTGGCCAGTGAGAGAGACGAAGAGCGATGTTGTGCACCAAAACCAGCCAGTGAGAGAGGGAGGGTCGTGTGGAGGCGTCCCCCTTCCAAAGAGGGGGGTATAAATATAAGCGCGGTCTGCACGTTCGTTGTTCTTCGTCGTTCTTCGTTGTACTCCGGGTTGTTCTGTTGTTCTCCTGTTGTTCTGGTCGCGCACGAGTTCTGAAAAGTGTCTGCGCACGGAGGGTCTTCTCCCGCCAGCCCCGCAACAATTGGTAGTCAGGAGTGGGGTGTGAACCCATCCACCTCCGTAAATTTGCAGGTTCGAATCCACAACAATTGGTGTTCAGGAGCGGAATTCGGACCCCTCCGTCTCTGTAGCGAAATTCACGGACTCGGATCAGGGGTGGAGGGAGCGAACCCCCCCCCCCGTTTCCCCATATTGCGAGCTATTAAATTTTACCCAGGACACCACCATGCAGGTCGAGCACCCCCCACATCCGAACTCAGAGCCCGAAAGGGGCGCAGTGGCGGCGTATGACAATCGACCCCTCCGTCAAATTTCCTCCCCAATCCCGTCCGTTTCCGCGACCGATCATGGCGGATCGGCTGCGCCGAGTTCATTTGAAATGGGCCAGTTGATGGCAATGCTGGCAGGAATGAACAACAAAATGGATGCGAGCGCGCAGAAAATGGATGCGCAGAGGGACGATATGCAATCCCAACGGGCTGAAATGCAGAGCATGGGGTTAGGCCTGCAGACAAGCTTGGACGAGGTGAAAGGCATATAAATGGCGGTTGTGCGCGACGAAACGCGGACAACGGAGCACAAGATGGCGACACCACGTGGTAGAACGAACGAGCCGAGGAGTGTGGAGGTTTGTCGACCCGCTATGGAGACGGGTGTGGCGAGCCTTCTGCGCCGTGTTGGGCTAATTTGGTTCTGCGCCGGGTTCACGGGACGTCGTGTACGAGGCGCGTTCGGCATTTCACGAACGGCCCTCGCGCGCGCGTCTTCGTGGAGGGATTCCGGCGCGGGAACGTCCCGCGTATCGGAAAAGACCGTCGCGCGGACGGTTAAAATGGCGGCGAGTGATTGAATTCGGAACACGCGGGTTGCCATGTGCACGCGGGCACGTGTTCGGGGCATCACGTGCTGCATACCACGTGTTCTGTTCGCGGAGTGGGTTTTCGGGACGACGCGCGTGCCAGCCTGCGCGGCTTGCCGTGCAGGCTCGGTGTGCGAGTGACGTCACCGGGAATCTCACGGCACGAATGCCGGAGAAACAGCGCACGTAGTCCCACTTGGGGAATTCCCCGCGAGCGAGCGCTGTTTGGGATGCGCAGAGTGACGTCATGGCCGCACGTATCGCCCATTGGAAGGGACGCTGGCATCGCCCAGAGGGACGAACGGGCGTGCCAATAACCACCACCTTGGCGCTGCAGAAAAGAAAAAAAAAGCCTCACTCCAAGTATACGGCCCTGCAGGATGTGGTGGACATCCTGTGTATTCGGGCATAGGAGCACGAGTTAGTGGAAAGGGTTAGCGATAGTTAGACCGGCTTCATGGGGACATAGGTTGTTCCTCATGGAGCCTGTGGAATGGGTTAGTTAGAGGGATTTTAGGATGGATTTCTGGAAGACATGGACAGACATGAAATGTGTAGTGGGGACGTAGCCTAGCTACGTAGAGTAAAAAGAACGTGCGTTAGTTTAAGGGACGACGAGGGAGCACGAGATAGTTAGGGGAATTTAGTTCGGAGAATGGCAGTGTTGGAGTGTACGAGTGAGGTTAAAAGAAAAGTTGAAATACACAAGGAGTGAGTATGGGTCAGCGGGCCCGAGTGGGTGAGTAGAGTGAATGTGGAATACATGGTGTGAATGAATGATGGGGGGAGAAGTGATTCCCACCCAAGGGACCCCGGGGTCAGTGTTATGTTATTTAGAGGGTTAGTTAAATTTACAAAAAGGGAGATCGTTTTGTTGTTGGTGTCGAGAGAAGGCACGGAACCCATTTGGAGGGGTGCAGGAGTTCATGGACCGGCTGGGAGATTGGCTGTCGAAAGGTGAGTATTGTTTAGAGGGCACCCCAGGCACCGGACGAGTCGGCCAGAGTAGGCCAAGCGTACAAGGGACCGGGATAGTGTAGTGGGCATGGGCGACCCGCGGAACGGGACCCGTAGCGCCAAAATGCCACGTGGGCATCGGAGGGGGGCAATGCCAGAGAGGGCAACCCCCCATGTTCATAGGGAGCTGGTAGGTTCGGAACAGCCTACGGGCCCGGGGGTGCTCTGGTTAGAGTTCGGCAGAGGGGAAGTTCCTGCCAGTTGAGCCACGCTGCCCAGCCACTAAATTGTGCAAGGGCACAAGTAAAAATTTGAGGGCTAAGCCTAAATTTATTATGGACACCAACACAGGCGATGGGAATCATGGTTCTTAGAACCGATAGTTTAAAGGACAGGCGTTTCGAAAAGCCCTGGGGTAGTTTTCAAGTTAAAGAGCAGGTTTTGGGTTACCAATGACTGCGTGATTGGAAGGTTGTAATCACATTAATAATCGTTAGGCAATTATTTTCTTACATTTGAAACTCAGAATATGCTAAAATCAACTTTTATTTCAAAACTTTTGACCGTGATCGAAAAACAGTCCGGAAGTTACCGAAGATGCTATGACGTCACGTTCTCCGAAAACTTCGTGAACATTCGGAAACAGCGTGTAAACAATGGCGAGATGCGAATCAGAGAGTGATTTCAGCGGGGATGAAATCGAGTGTTTTCATTCTGATATTGCAGAGGCGAGTCAGAGGATGATGGGAATTTATACTATGGAGTTTCTGGCCCTGAGCCATATAAATTTGAGCTACTTGCAAGTGCAAGAAAACGGCCTATTTTGTGTACAAGTGGCAGGACTGACTGCCAGCTCAGGGAGGACGGAAACCTCCCGTGGAGCCGAAGGGCGAAAGCTCACTTGATCTTGATTTTCAGTATGAATACAGACCGTGAAAGCGTGGCCTCGCGATCCTTTTGACTTTTTTGGTTTTAAGCAAGAGGTGTCAGAAAAGTTACCACAGGGATAACTGGCTTGTGGCAGCCAAGCGTCAATAGCGATGTCGCTTTTTGATCCTTCGATGTCGGCTCTTCCTATCATTGCGAAGCAGAATTCGCCAAGCGTTGGATTGTTCACCCACTAACAGGGAGCGTGAGCTCGCAAGAATAAGGTAAGTTTGGTGCAATTTGAGCTTTTATTCGTCGAGTTATGAATGTTTCAAGTTTAGGGCGCCTGGCGCGTATGGCCGCGGGCGCCTTGGCTAGATCTGGGCCGCGGCGCTTTTTCCACAAAGATGAGGTTTAAAAATCATTTTTCATCCCAATAAAGGTTATCATCACATGCCTGACTTGTTAAGCTGTCGGATTATGTAAAGATTGTTCGTGGATGGCTGAATAATACGGTTTTATGACTTTGACAAAATAATTTTAAATAATGCCGTGAATTCCTGTGGTGAATTGAGATTTTTGCTTCAATCGACGTTGCGGGTTCGTTTTAAAGTCAATTAAAATTCTGTTTTCTGTTTTTGCAGTCGCTTAGGATGCTTAACACTCGGTAGTTGTGAAGTTTTTAAAATTCCGATATTTTATAAGGTTTATGTTCGATGGCGCGCAGGGCCTAGGGCGCCTTGTCTAGATGTTAGGCCGCAGCGCTTTTTCCACAAAGATATTGTTTAAAAGTTTAAAAGGCAGGGAAATTCACCTGTTTTGTTTGTACAAATCTTATCCACTGCCAGCGAATGTTTGATTCCTTCGGGAATTGGTGGGAGCGATTACCCATTTTCCAGCCATTTTCGCAAAACATGACGACACACGTACGAGGCATGATGAACAAATATCCAAATAACTTTGTTCTACAATAATTCAAAATAAAAAGGATAATACAGACAGTTGCAAGCTCAAAAAAAAGCGAAAGAACGGCCCGCTCAACTGGACACTTCTTCAATGAAAGAGTGAGCTTCTGCTTTGTTTTGGAGAACGTGACATCACCATCCATATATGGCACGCGGCTGTTTTTAGCTCGCCTGTTCGAAGAACAGAGAGCTATAGTGATACCCTCGGCGTGAGTGTCAGCGCCAGCGTTAGCGTGAGCGTGAAAATGTTAAAGTTTTTGGTGCAAGTTATTTTTTCCTTTCTAATGTTTTGATCGACCACACTTTTTATACGCCCGAAATATATATCGGGGCATATTATGTGATTTCGTCCATCCATCTGTCTGTCTGTCCGTCCGTCCGTCCGTTCCTGTCCGCACTCTAACTCCCAAAGTTTTCAACTTTCACGTTTCATATTTGGTACATCGGTACAGACTGTGGAGACGGTGTGTCGTGACATACGTCCGTCATCTAAAGTGGTTGCCATGGCAACCAGGATGCTGTTTTCCATCCATTCCTGTCCACACTCCAACTCCCAAAGTTTTCAACTTTCACGTTTCATATCTGGTACATAGGTACAGACTGTGGAGACGGTGTGTTGCGACATACGTTCGTCATCTAAAGTGGTTGCCATTGTAACCAGGATGTTGTTTTCCATGTTGTAGCACAATTCTGTATATACCTTCTTGTTCGGGCGTATATTGTGCTCACTTGCGCTCTTGTTACTGATTACAATGTACAAATACATATATTGCTTCGAAATTATTTGGATCAGATTTCACTGCAATGCTTTATAAAAAATATTAATTATTAGACGAGTCTTTTAAAAACGATAAATGTATAAACTGGCGAGCATTGGGTGGCTTTGACACCAACTCTGGTTTTCAACAGCCTCGAGAAATAACAACTTCAGAGTTAAATTTCATTAATTTTCCCAATAGTTAGGCAACCACAATAGTTTGCATCGAACTATTTAATGCACATATAATCATACTGATAAATGTTCAGAACATGTTTGGTGACCCGCAACCTGCTCTCGGCTAGGTTAGTTAGGAGATGTACCATCCATCCCTTCGCTCTCGGTAGGCCGCTGGACTCACTGTGGAGAAGACTGCTGAATTATGTGGGAGGCCATTCTGAGGCTTTATTGGGCCTCAAGACAGGCGCTAGTCTCTCCCTATTCCCCTCCAGACAGGGAACGTAGGGATTGGGAGTAGGCTAGGTTGACATGATATGTTAGCCGGAAAAGGACAATAAAGTGGGTTAGGAAGATGGAATTGTAAAAGGAAAAAAATAGAAAGGGGCTAAATTTGTTTTGTGTTGCAAATTAAGGGAGTGGGTATGGACAGAGACAGGCAAAGGCGATAGGTTGGGGGAGACAGTAGGTTAGGTCCGAGTCCGCCTTCGGAGCGGCCGGCACTACCGCACTCCCTCCAGACCTGATGGAACCATACCAGAGGCTGGCCAGCTTCACATGCCGGCCTGGTTGTGCTACAGCGGCCTGTTCCGCGTTTGCCTTGCCATGACTTGTTTGCCTGCCTCTACCATAACCCCATGCCTGCTGCCCTATTTGCATTTGCCCCTGTGTTCATCATCCATCACCATGTGCGCCAGGATCGCCAGTGTTCTGCAAAGACTGCCCTGCAGGCAGCTACACCACGGGGACTGCATTGCGCAGCCCGTGCGCCGTGTTTTGCATCTTCCATCCAGTCCATCCAGTTCATTCTTGTGTTTTGCTTCCATCCAGTTCACTTCAAGGGAGCCAGGGACTGTATTGGGCAGCCTGGCTGCCTCTTATAATGGCCTGTGGGATGGCATATGGCATGCCGGGTTAGGGTGAGTTGCCTCCAGCAGCTGAAACCTGAAAAAGGGGGGAAAAAAGAGGTTCAGTGACAAACAAAGGGCCTTTTGAACAGGCCCTGAAGACGTCTGACCTTCAGCTGCGGACCACTCACCCTCACAAACTGTTGACTAACTTTGCCATGTATTTTTACACCACCAACATCAATGCCGACCACACCGCATCACCCTCACCTTCACCTCGCTCTGGCCGACGTCATGGGTGGGCGGAGCCCCCGCAGAAACATGTTGCTCAGCTTCCTGTTGGAGGGGCGGTCCTTTGGAAGAAGGCAGAGTTCAAGGAGGAGCCGCGCGGCGGCCTTCGACCAATCATCGTGCAACGTGTGAGGTGACCGTCGCCCGGCCAATCAGATCCCGCAACCGGAGGAAAGGGCTCCGCGTGACGTCACCACATCCCTGGGCCAATAAAGGAGCTTGCCGCCCGTTTTGGCCAGTGAGAGAGAAGAAGAGTGATGTTGCGCACCAAAACCAGCCAGTGAGAGAGGGAGGGTCTCGAGGAGGCGCCCCCCCCTTCCGAAGAGGGGGGTATAAATATAGGCGTGGTCTGCTCGTTCTTTGTTCTTCGTTGTTCTTCATTGTTCTTCGTCGTTCTTCGTCGTTCTCCGGGTTGTTCTCCTATTGTTCTGGTCGTGCACGAGTTCTGAAAAGTGTCTGCGCACGGAGGGTCTTCTGCCGCCAGCCTTCGCCCTGCCGACTCCGTTTGCCTGGATCGTCCGGATCATGCTGGGGGTCCAGTTCGGCCCCGAGGACCTGGTCCTTGAACACCGCACGAGGTGGGCAGGTCCGAGATAGGTCTCAATAAAGACCATTTGGTCCGATCATTTTTGGGTGTGTGTGTGTGTGTGTGTTCGTGGCGCCCGTCTAGTAAGTAGTAAACTGTCAAGTGCTTTGGGCTGTATATATTTGAATTGCCTTCTCAATAGTCGGTTTAGTTCTGCTTTTTGTGTCCCCCTCCCTGCCTATTGTAAATAAATACCCCGATTGTTCAATGTATCAGCTCGTTTTTTGTTTCTTTCATTGGTTCGACATGACGCGTGATTGAGAGTTAGTGAAAGCTGTTACGGCCCTAAGAGGACATTTGGACCGACGGTTCTTGGCGATTAAGCCGCTCGGAATCACACACGGAACGAGCGTGCTAAGCGGCTCATTTTCGTACGAGTTCCGTCGAGGGTGAATTTCCCCGGTAGTTGGACCACGTGGGTATTTAGGTAAATTGAAATTGGCAATCGACCCTACCCCAAGTTGTCAATCCATTGGCGAATTTGGGTCCGATAATGGACCCGTCGACTCCGGACTTATCCGGGGCGACGATCTGAACTCCGGGCGATCGGTCGAACCGACTTGCGGCTCCATCTAGCGGTCGTGCCCGCGGCCGACGCCCGGCCCCTCAACAATACTACCCCTTTCCCTATCCCAAACTCGGCCCGAGTCGTCCAACAGGTGGCGACATTGGTTGAATAAAAAAAAAAATATATATATATATATATATATATATATATATATATATATATATATATATATATATATATATATATATATTACACCATTGCCATTAGCATTACCGTCTGACATGTAGGTGAAGTTACCCACTACCTCTTATGTTTTAACTCTACCCTTTCGTGTGTGCGACAATTTAAACTAGATATGTCCCACCTGATGTGTTGGGAACTACCTAACTGATTCACACAGACAACCTTATGCTACACCGAAATTGCCGGAATTTTTGAAACTACAACACATAACCGGTGGGCTTTCGAAATTGCACAACTATACAACTATATACAATTTCTGACCCAGGACCTGGAGAAATGCAGAAGAAAAATTGTGGAGAGGGGTGAGTAACACCTGCTGATTCTTGCTCCCTTCATGCTCATCACCAGCACACCTAACAAGATAAACCAGCAGGCCAATGACCGGCATACAGGCCATAATAAACATTGTGGCCTTCAAAACAAAAATGATCAAGAAGCAGTCACAAGTATTGAGCCACGTCCTCCACAGAGCTGCGTTTGTGCAGTTGATGGCCATGGTGATACGTCATAAAACAAGTGAAGCAAACTGGCATGAACCTGGTATGTGGCTGGTATGAAGCTGGTGTAAAGCTGCTCTGAGCTGGTATGAACTGGTAGGAAGCTGGTATAAAGCTGGAATGAGCTGGTAGGAAACTGGTATGAGCTCGTAGGAAGCTGTTATGAAGCTGGAATGAGCTGGTACAAAGTGGCTGCAACAAAGGGGCAGTCCATAAGTGTGTTGGCATGCTGCCCAGTAAAATGCAGTTCAAACAAAAGGAAATAAACAAAACCACCATGATAACTGGAACGGTGTCACCTGGTATGAGGCTGCAGCGAGGAGAAGTCCACAGAACAGGTGTCGGTGGAACACAGGTCACGGAGCAAATGGTGAAGCGAGGTGAGTGATGCCTTGATGGAGACAGGTGATCCAGCAAGGTGAGCGATGCCTTGATGCAGAACAGTCTTGATGGTCCTGGGGCAGTGGCGAGACAAAGCGAAACTGCAAGACAAACAGCAAACAGCATGAAAAGAAAAAAAAGTAATCCAGGTAATGCCAAACACCAGGTATGACCAACATGGTCAGCCAGTCCCTGGTGTGCACATACCTGGGGCAGTGGCGGTGGTGCCAGGAGAGAGAGCTCGAGGTTGGCCCAATTCGTCCGCACTCATCCGTCTTTCCCATATACACAACCCTAGCCCCCCTGTTTTTACAATTTGTCGCTATGTCTCGTCTGCTATACCCCACTACCCCCATTGCCAAATTCATACCCAATTCCCCCAAGGTTCCATGGAAAGGAACAGCAGAACTACATGCAATCTTACACTTGCATCGTAACACGACTCATTCTCAAGTCCGACAGGAGGGCAAGTACAGCAGCCGGCGATCATCCTGCCAGTGGATGGTGTGAAGAGGTCTTCATCAATCCTAACTATGCTAATATTGTTTCACTTTTAAACTTTCCCCAGGGTTATACCCTGCCAAGAGGCTTTTGTTAAACTATGGGGTTCTAGAAACCCAAATTCCCATCGCCTACGTGTTGGTGCTCTCACAATTTTGGGCCTTGCCCACCAAATCTTCTTTCTGTGCCATCGCACAATTTCGTGGCTGGGTAGTGTGGCTCCACTACCAGGTCTGCCCACCTGCATACTCACCATTAGCATCCCTGGGTCGCTGGAGCTGCCTCCAGGCTTGCCTGCTCCTCACCCTAACATGGGGGATGTCCTTACTGGCACTCCCCCTCACGATGCTGACTTGGCATTTTGGCGCCCCGGGTTTCCTTGGGTGGGATCCACTCCCCCCATTCAATCCTTCACACCATGCATTCCATTACTCACTCATACCGGCCATTGCCCTGCCCTCACACTCATAATTCATCTATCACACACAAACACGTTTCCACTCACCGACACAGCATCAACGAACTAATTTCCCCTAACTAACTCGTGCACCATCGTCTTCCCTTATTCTAATGCATGTTCCATTTAACTCTATCGCGAATCTAAATCCCCACTACACGTTCATGTCTCTACCAACTCTACCAACTCTACCTCCACCTCATGTCTCCACCTAAACAGTCCCTATTGTCTCTCTTGGTCCCTAAATTTATCCTCTCCCTCCCTCATGGTCGCTGCTTCGGTACCCACAAAGAGGCTACCATCGCTGGCACCCCCATGTGGGCCTACTGATGCCATCCCCTTAGGCTAGTGCTCCTTTGCCCCGGTATATGTGGGGCTGTTTCACAACTGCACTCCACACATGGGGGTTACTGTCACCGTCTCCTACCCACATGAGCCCCCCCGCGTCCGCGGAGGTGCTCAGTCATATTGTTACGAATCTGGAAGCCATGAGCACTCAACATACAGGCCCTATAGAACAGTTATATCGGTAAGTGCGTGTTTCTAGTTAGGGTCCCGTCCCTAGTTGAATGGGAATTCAATGTTCATGCGCTGCAGAGTTATTTTGATAAGTCAGGGTTTTCTTTTATTTTTACACCACCAACATCAACTACAACAACACCAGCATCACCCTCACCTTCACCTCGCTCTGGCCGACGCCATGGCGGCCGTGGGGGGCGGAGTTCAAGGAGGAGCCTCGCGGCGGCTCTCGCCCAATCAGGGAGATGCGAGCGAGTTCCTCGGTGGTTGTCTAATGACCACAGCCCACGCAGGATAATGTTCCTCTGCCTGTTTGGAGGGCAGTCCGCCGGGCGGCCGTCACGCCCCCCCGGTCCAATCAACGGCCTTGGCGCCCGTTTTGGCCAATGACAGGGCGACGAGCGCGAGAGGAACGAGGAGAGTTGTAGTTGTCGGGATGAGCGTCGAACGGAGCTCTCGACTCTGCTCGCGTCTCGCTGGCGCCTGGTCCTTCTGCTCGCGTCTCGACGCTGGCGCCTGGTCCTTCTGCTCGCGTCTCGACGCTGGCGCCTGGTCCTTTTGCTCGCGTTTCGCTGGTGCCTGGTTCTTCTGCTCGCGTCTCGACGCTGGCGCCTGGTCCTTCTGCTCACGTCTCGACGCTGGCCTGGTTCGCTCGTCTCAGCCGAACCGCACGAGGCGGGAAGGTCCATGTCCTTCTGGGTGTCTGTGTGTGTGCGTCTGTCGTTGGGCCCTGTCTGTAAGTAGGAATTGGATAAGTGTTTTCGCTGTACATTGTTTGCCTTGCTTTAGTCGGTTTTAACTCTGCTCTTCTGTGTTCCTTCCCCACCCATTGTAAATAAATAGCCAGGTGTTAAATGTTTCAGCTCGTTTCTGTGTTTTCTATCATTGGTTTTCCGTGCTGCAAACGGGAACTAGGAGGCCTCATTGTTGCTGTAATCGTACAAATGACCCGGCAGGGTTCTGGTACTTTCTGCTCGGGGTATGGCTCGGATCCGGCTCGGTAACGGCCCGGATCGCGCAGATCCTGCCGAGGGTGAATTTCCCCGGTAGTTTGGACCACGTGGGTATTTAGGTAAATTGAAATTGGCAATCGACCCTATCCCACGTGGTCGACCTCATTGGTGAACTTCGGTCCGATAGAGGACCCGTCGGCTCCGGAGTTATCCAGGGGGACGACCTATACATTCCGGGTGATCGGTGGAGCCAACTCTATGGCTCCATCTGGTGGTCGTGCTCGCGGCTGACACCCGGCCCTGCAACAATATGACTCTGGGCCTTATGGCTACGGGTTATGGGCAATGGGCAATATGGCTACGGGTTATGGGCGATGGGCTATATGGTTATGGGTTATTGGCTATATGGCTACGGGTGATGGGCTATATGCTATGGGTTATGGGCGATGGACTATATGGCTACGGGTTATGGGCGATGGGCTATATGGCTACGGGTTATGGGCAATCGGCTGTATGGCTACGGGTTGTGGGTGATGGGCTATATGGGTTATGGGCGATAGGCTATATGGTTACGGGTTATGGGCGATGGGCTGTATGACTCTGGGCCTTATGGCTCCAGGTTATGGGTGATGGGCTATATGGCTATGGGCGATGGGCTATATGGCTACAGGTTATGAGCGATGGGTTATATGGCTACAGGTTATGGGCTATATAACTCTGGGCCTTATGGCTACCGGTTATGAGCGATGGGCTGCATTGCTACTGGTTGTGGGCGATGGGCTATATGGTTATGGGTGATGGGCTATATGGTTATGGGTGATGGGCTGTATGGCTATGGGTTGTGGGTGATGGGCTATATGGGCGATGGGCTGTATGGCTATGGGTTGTGGGTGATGGGCTATATGAGCGATGGGTTATATGGCTACAGGTTATGGGCTATATAACTCTGGGCCTTATGGCTACCGGTTATGAGCGATGGGCTGCATTGCTACTGGTTGTGGGCGATGGGCTATATGGTTATGGGTGATGGGCTATATGGTTATGGGTGATGGGCTGTATGGCTATGGGTTGTGGGTGATGGGCTATATGGGCGATGGGCTGTATGGCTATGGGTTGTGGGTGATGGGCTATATGGGCGATGGGCTATATGGTTACGGGTTATGGGCGATGGGCTGTATGACTCTGGGCCTTATGGCTACGGGTTATGGGTGATGGGCTATGGGCGATGGGCTATATGGCTACAGGTTATGGGCGATGGGCTATATGGCTACGGGTTATGGGTGATGGGCTGTATAACTCTGGGCCTTATAGCTACCGGTTATGAGCGATGGGCTGTATTGCTACGGGTTGTGGGCGATGTGCTGTATGGCTACAGGTTATGGGCGATGGGCTGTATGGCTACGGGTTATGGGCGATGGGCTATATGGCTACAGGTTATGAGTGATGGGCTATATGGCGATGGGTTATATGGCTACGGTTATGAGCGATGGGCTATATGGCTATGGGTTTTTGGGTGATGGGCCATATTGCAATGGGCAGTTGGCTGTATGGGCTACATGGTTAAGGGTTATGGCAATGGGCTATATGGTAATGGGCATTATATCAATGGACTATATGAGGTACGGGTGATGGGCTGTATGGCTTTGGGTTCTGGGTGATGGCTATATGGGTTATGGGTGATGGGCAATCGATTGTAATGCTATGGGTTATGGGCTTCATCGCGGCGGGATATATGGGTGATATATTTATGTTGGGTTATGTGGAGATGGGGTAAGATGATGGGCTATATGGGCAAAGCTCGGTTTCCACCTTCCTGATCACCACCGATCGCCTCCTCAGGGAGAAGAGGGATGCTCAGTGGATTAAATCTGGCTCAGTGGATGATGGATTAAATCTCGGTCCCCTCCCGCTTCGTGTCATCGTGAATGCAACTGACGATGTTCATCATTTTAAATGTCCGTTTCTGCAACAATGAAAATATCTTGCGCACAAGCGCCGTTAATGCGACTGTGCGCACATTTATCCGCTCCCCATAACCCAACATCAAAATCGTGATCGCAAGGATTGCGAGGAGAGGCGTCATCAGTAAGAGCTCTGTGATTGGCTGCTCCTGGATGGAGCGGTCAGCGTGGGGCGATCGTCTGAACCAATCGGTATCGCGGAAGCAAAACGAGCCAATCGGCAGTGGCTGGCACGTGCGCGTGCGACCAATGGGCGTGCAAGGTTCAGCATGAGGCGAGTGGGTTTAAAATCGGTGGAATTGTGACGTCATGTGCGATTTATATTTTTATTCGGAGGGTGATGTGTGCCTCCGTTTTTGTGAGATAACGTGAATTCCATTGACTGGGATTGTGGAAAGTTGGTATCAACAGAGACAGCAGGGCCGTGATCACGTTCAACTGGTTTGTATGTTTTATATATCTTGTGCAATCTTGTTCATCATACAATCTTGTGTATATACACGTATATGCAAATTTCTGAATGTACTGATAATGACTGTATTCAAGGGAAGGTGTGGAGTCCAATTTTTACCTGCGTATGTGATTACAATGTGATTTGGTTTTGTTTTTTTCAATCCTTGTCCAGTTTTAGTTGAAAAGTTTTGAATTTTTTTTCCTGTTGAGTTTTGGAATGTCGTGTGTTTATTGTGTGTTAAGCATTGTGTATAATTTTTTTTTTAAATGTATATATATATATATTTATATATTGGCTGCAACCGAAATAATTGGAACATTTGAATGTCCCAGGTTAGAGTAAGGTTTTGTATTTTTTTTTTTTTTTGTCATGAAAGGTGGCCTGGAAGTCTCTTTATCCCTTCCCGGTAAACCATTCGTTCTTGAACTCTTTTAATATGCAGGTTTTATTGTACAGTAATTGTATCTGTATGCGCTCCATCATTCTCCCTGCACTACTAAATTTGTCGCCCTCTTAGACGTCTTGTGGAGTCACCTGTGTGAAAGAGGTCACGGCTGCAGCGCGTAATTCTTGAATCGTCCTGTACCAGTTTGTCGACACTTGCTCCTTGATGAAGACAACATCAACCCCCAAGTAATCAAACTGATTGAGAAAGGAATGCAGCTTTGGAACACCATATTGATACTGCAGCACTCGGGAAAGATTGAAAGACCAGGAGTGAAGATGCGGCGCGAGATCTTCCAGGGAGACTGCCTTTCGCCCCCTCCTATTTTTGCCTGGCCCTGGACCAACTGATCAAACTCAAATCAATCATTTAGGTTTATTGGGAACATCAAATGTTGGACATCTGATGATCCATGCCGATTCCATCGTTGAGGGAATGTTTCAATGAGATGGTCCTGAATATGTCGGACAAAATGCACAGGTGCACCATGTTGGTGAAACCAGACACTTTCAGCTATTCCCGCAGTAACAAGTTGTGGTATCAGCCAATTTCTTAACATAAGCTCGTTAGCTCTGCTGTTTTACCAGTCCATCAAAAAATAGTGATGAAATATATGTCTCGAGATCATTCCTGCCCATATTGACATCATGCGATGATGCTCCAATTACAATGTTGATTTTCCTTAGACCAGAACACCACGTTTCGTGCCTGTGTACTTCGAGAGTTGGGGAGGGAGGTGCAGGAAATTTGGCCGGGTAAAGTGACTTTCAGGCCACCCCGTACAACAATGAGGAGGACGAGGAAAGTGAAACTGCACATCATCGGTGTGATTGATGATGGATTATTGAATCTTGGTGCCCTGTTAGTGTTTTAGGGAAGCATCCAGGTTTGCGGACACTGGAATCTTGCAAACAGATCTGTGACAGATCATTTCATTACGTATTTATTTGTTGCTTCATTCTGTTGTGGTTATGTCCACTGGTTAAAAACCAATGAGGTATTTCTAAAATGATGTTTTTGATCAATTTGGGATTAAAGAAAAATGGAAGGAGGCAGAAAAAAAATTAAACAAGTACAGGTACATTCAAAGTACACCGTCCCCATGCCAAATAATAAATAACAAATCCTCCAACGTGCGACATCGCTTGAGTGCCTTCAGCGACCAGCGATGCCGCCTCGCAGCACATGGAGTCGGAATTGGGAGGGAGCGGTGTACAATAATTGATTGATTAATTGATTCATTGCAAAATTAAAATAAATAAAGAATACACCAATGTCACCCCCAGGGTGACCAGTATCTTGCCAAAATGTGAACATGAGTGACTTATTTATTCGATTAAAGTTACTCAAAAAATAAGGGTTTCGTCGACCTTGATGCTTGACCTTTTTGTGACCTTGACCTTGATCTTTATATTTTCGTACGGTTAATGGTATCTCTTCAGGACCGTTGTACATGAAATATCAAGAGATTTTGATGAGAACTGAGGAAATAAAATTTTCATGAAAAATCCGTTTTTTCGTCATGACGTCATCAAATGATGTCGTAGCGTCAAACTTTTGACAGATCTGGAAAGCACTTATCAAGCGCTTTCATATAAGGTATTACTCGATATGGTATCTAAGATTTCAAAATTTGACCTTGGGGTCAAAAACTTTCGACCTCCAGCGCTAACCATGAAGGTCAAGGCCGATCGCCACCAAAAATTAATCAGCTGAGCGCCAAACCATGAACTATATTCCCATGAAGTTTGAAGACGATCCGATCAAAATTACTCAAAAAATAAGGGTTTCGTCGACTCCCCTGATTTGTGACAAAGTAACCTTGACCTTTGACCTTGACCTTGAAAATTTTATGCCCTGAAAGGGACCTTTATAGGACTCTGATATGCGAAGTTACAAAAATTTCCAATGATAACTGTGCTCTGCAGAGTGATCGATACGTGATTATCTCCGTTAATACAATGGCGATTTCGATGAAACTTGGTTGGTAGGTTCATACCATGACCTAGTTGTGTGCAAATGAGAACCGTTGCTATGGACACCACCATTGCCTAGCAACAGGACTTTGAAATTTTGGAAAAATCATAAAAAATTACTTTTTTCGAAAGTCAAAAATCGGGCCATGAGCGACTGTGGGCAGTACATTCAGCCATATTGTCAAAAATTTCCAGCCGGATCCTATGAAAACTGTCGGAGAAGATAGACTTTGAATGAACCCTGGTCGAAAACAATAAAAAAATGAAGTTCGTTATATCTCAATAACTATGAGTCAGATATGCATGAAACTGGTATGGTAGGTTCATGGTATGTCCTAGTTATGTGTGAGAACCGTTGGCATGGACCCCTCCGTTGCCTATCAACGGCCGAAAAACCTCTAAATGTGGGTGTATTTTAACGAAAAAAACAATCTGCAGCATTCACCCTTGAAGCCAGAATCATGAATTTTCTTGTGCTTAATACTCAGGTCATTCCCCATCGAACGGGTCCATCGCGTCAGGTTCTATTGGGTAGTCGACTACCCATGTCCGCCTACTGGCTTGTCTATCTGTCTGTCTGTCCCGAGCAGAGCTCCGTGGGTTTTGATCCGATCCTGATAAAATTTGGGTGGGAGGTTTATATCATGATCTAGTTGTGTTTTCCTGAGAATGGGCGTGCTGCACCCATTATGGGCGGAGCCACGCCCAAAAACATGTGTTTTTAGGGGGTAGCCGGTTTCAAGTTACATCTTCTCCGAGGGGGTTTGTCGAATCTGGCAGGGGTTTCAGTGTTTGGTTAGCCCAATGGCACCTGCATAGCCCCACGCAGCTCGATTTTTTATTTATTTATTTATTTTTTTTTCATTTTCATCACAAGGTCACGAACTTAGAAAATTGCGAATTTTGACAAAAATCATACGACCGCCCAAACTTTGAGAGCTAGGATGACAATATTTTTATGCATAATCTTGAGGTCATTCCTCACCTAAAGTCTTGAAACCATTTTGCTCTATCTCCAACACCTTGCCCGTGGCGCCCCCTTCAAGTTTGTTTTTATGCCGATTTCATCAAAGTATGGATAATCCGAGGAGTGCGAAATGCCATATAGCCGATATGACGTTATATTGCTCCTGGAATGTTCCAGAGGAAGTTTTGCAGCAAAGGTCATAATCCTTGACCTTTGACCTTTAAAGTTCACAAAGGTCAAATTTTCAAAGTTGTGGGACTCGAACCGGGTTTTCGACTTTCTTCGACGAACCAACTCCAATAAGCTTTAGCACGTATCCTGTTTCCTTATTTACTGTCCACAACATTGTTTTGTGACCTTTAAAGGTTATGCAAAGGTCAAATTTTGAAAGTTGTTGAACAAAACCGGGGTTTCTACATTTTACAGCTAATAACCTGTCACCCGTACCACATCATGTTGATCATTTTTATAACTTGGTCAAAAATTATCACATTGTCTCATCCTTGACTTCTGAAACAATCTACATCATCAAATACCGTTCGTGAACCATCGTCGTCTTCAGACTTGTTCTAATTTAAACATATATAATGTTTCTGCTGCCACTACCTTTCCAGGGAACCATTCCATACATAAACTACTCTCTGAGTAAAAGTCCCCTACCTTACTACCATCTTAACTCTCTTCTTTACTCTCAAGCTATGGCCCTTGGTCTTGTCATTGTCTACTCTGTTGAATAATTCATCTGCACTTATTTTATCGATACCTTTCATTATCTTAAACATTTCTATCTCCTCGTAACCACCTTCTTTCTCGTGAAGAAAGCCCTGTCTCCTTCAGCCGCTGATCATGGCTGAATCTAGGTAGGCTCGGAATCAATCTTGAAGTCTTGCGCTGAACCCTCTCTGTGGCATCTATGGCTTCTATGTCCTTCCTGAGTTATGGTGACCAAAACTGCACACAATATTTTAGATGTGCCCTCACTAAATTCCTGTACAATGTTACCACCACCTCTTTTGATTTATAAATGATCCCCCTCCGAAAACAACCTAAAACCCTGTTTGCTTTACCTATAGCTGTCTGGCACTGTGCTGCCTGCTTACCTCCCATATGTATTACCACCCCCAGATCCTTCTCCTGTGCGACACGCTCCAAAATTACCCCTTGCATCCTGTTGGTTCACGAGTCAGTAAGTGACCACTATATTCGTTATGGGTGTGTGTGTCTGTCTGTCTGTCCCGAGCATAGCTCCGTGGGTTTTGATCCGATCTTGATAAAATTTGGGTGCGAGGTTTGTATCATGATGTAGTTGTGTTTTCCGGAGAATGGGCATGTTGCGCTCATTATGGGTGGAGCCACGCCCAAAAAACATGTGTTTTTAGGGGGTAGCCGGTTTCAAGTTGCATCTTCTCTGAGAGGGTTTGGCGAATCTGGCAGGGGTTTCGGTATTTGGTTAGCCCAATGGCACCTGCATAGCCCCACGGAGCTCGATTTTTTTTTTTTCATTTCCATCCCAAGGTCAAGGTCACAAACTTAGAAAATGTCAAAAAAATCAATAAATTGGACATCGAGCTCCTAGGGTTTTCAACTGTTTCGAATGAAAGTTGGTATGCAAGTCGTGCTCTTCGAGTACTCAAACTTTCATCATTTACATTTTTCCCGATTCCCGCCAGTTTGCCCGTGGCGTCCCCTCGAAGGTCAAAAAAATAAAAAAGGCAAACCGTGTACATTGCTCGTGAACCATCGCCGTCTCCAGACTTGTAATCACTATTTTCATTGTTCTTTCCCATCCCCAACACCTTACACTTGCTCAGGTTAAATTCCATCTGCCAGGCTTTTGCCCAATCTATGCAAGTATCAATACTTTCCTGTATCTGATCACCACCCCTTCTGCTATCCACCTTACCTCCAAGCTTTGTGTCATGTGCAAGTTTGGAAAGCTTACTCTTCATCCCATTATCCAAATCGTTGATGTAAATAATGAATAGAAATGATCCGAGTACTGATCCCTTTGGTAACCCACTACTATACCTGGTGTTTGCTCAATGGTTAGGGTGGTGGCTTGTGATCTTAGGTTCCTGAGTTCAAGCCCCGTCGGCCACTGAATTAATACACCAGGGGGTTGATTCAGCCTGTCATCCTTCCGAGGTCGGCGAAATGAGTACCAGTTTCAGTGTGTGTACTGGTAGAGGGGCACTGCATCACAACACAGTCGCGCTTCAAGAAATGATAGCTACCCCAGCAGCTAAGCTGCCATACAACCATGACCACCCACTACTTACATCCTCCCAGCAAGACATCCTCCCACTCACAGCCACTCTTTGCTTCCTATTACTAAGACAGTTTGCAATCCATTTACCTACCTGACCAGCCACTCCACAAGCCCTCACCTTGGGTAACAACCTCTGATGTGGTACCTTATCAAATGCCTTCTTAAAGTCTAGATATACCATGTCCATTGCCTTTCCCTCATCCACCCAATCAGACGCTGCTTCATAGAACTCTAAAAGATTTGTTAAACAGGAACTACCTTTGGTAAACCAATGCTGACTACCTTTAATTAGTTTGTATTTGTTTAAATGGATCCTCATCTGATCCTTAATTAATGTCTCCAACACCTTCCCCACAACTGAAGTCAAACGAACAGGTCTAAATTTTCCCAATTCTTATATGGATCCTTTCTTAAATAATGGTGTTATATTTGCGACTCTCCAATCTTCCGGCACCTGTCCTGACTCCAGGTGAACTATTGAAAATATCCGTTTATATCTCGTTTACCTGCTCAGCCACTTCCATCAATACTCTCAGGTGCATATTATCTGGACCCGGAGCCTTATCTTCTCTTAGATAACCCAGCTGTTCCTTTACTTCCTCCGCTCCAACCTGGATCTTCTGTAAAAGCCCTTCCCCACCTCCTCGATAGATAGTCTGAGCTATTGGCAATTCTCCTGACTGTTCTTGTGTAAAAGTGGAAGCAAAATACCTGTTTAATAAGCCTGCCATCTCACTTTCCTCACTCACCACTCTCCAGGTGCTATTCCTCAATGTCGTACTGCAGCATAGCAAACCAATTGTTCGACTTTTCATAAAAGCACCAAAATTGGTACATATGTTGACTAATGTATTCTGAACAATTCTGGATATGGAGCCACTCGAGATTTTGCCACTTCGATATGGAGGCACTTCGAGAAAAGCATCCAAAGGAAAGGAAGCATCTGTAAAATGATATGGCCTGATTTGCAAGGCTCTACATAGGCTGCCAGAACCGCGATGGGAACCTGGACGAGTTCTTCCATCATGAAAATCAAGCATGCCCTCCTGCGTTATCTCATGCAGGTGAGCTACACCTGGGTAGCAAAAGCGACTTGCTGGTGTGCCTTGAAGGCGTTGCTGAAGGTCAGTCTGATGCACCTGCTGTCACTTCTGTTGTCCTTGACGGCGCCGTCATCGTGCAGATGTTGAAGCCTGGCACTGCCAAGACATTTGAAGAATATGCCCAACAAGTCTTCATCCCATACGTCGAGGGGCAGCTGCGTCGTGCTTCACGTCTCGACCTCGTTTGGGATAGCTACAAAGATGGCTCCTTGAAGACGGCGACAAGGGAGAAACGAGGAAAGGGGTGCGATGGCGCGTGGTGAGCACCGCAGCCATACCAGGAAATTGGCAGAGTTTCCTACGTGTCGACGCAAACAGGGTGGAGCTCTTCACCTTCCTGTCCGAGGTGCTGGTGCAGTCCTTCCATGACGAGGCAAAGGAGTTGGTAGTCACTGATGGTGAAGCAGTCATCTGCCTTCCAAGGCAGGAAGATGAAAGCTCTCTGGCTCCATGCGGTCAAGAAGAGGCGGACACTCGCATCATGCTACATTTGGCCCATGCTGCAGAACATGACCACCGTTGGATTCAAGTTCGAACCTTAGACACTGATGTCGTCGTCTTGGCGGTGATGGTAGCCCAGGCACTACCATGCGTGGATGAACTCTGGATTGCCTTTGGGATGGGCAAGAACTACCGCTACATCCCTGCCCATGAAATAGCTGCCTCCCTCGGTCCACAGAAGGCATGTGCCCTCCCTGTCTTCCACGCCATGACCGGATGTGACACGGTATCAGCATTCGCGGGGCATGGGAAGAAATCTGCCTGGGCCACATGGAACTCATTTCCAGAACTGACAGATTCTCTTGTGACCCTGACCACCACGCCAGTCAACATCCAGGATGACACAATGCACTGCATTGAAAGGTTTGTGGTGCTCCTCTATGACCGCACCAGTCCATATACGGACGTCAACGAGGCCAAAAAGAAACTCTTCGCCAAGAGGAACTCCGTCCAGCGCATCCCACCTACCTACGATGCTTTGGAACAGCATGTGAAGAGATCAGTCTTCCAGGGTGGCTATGTCTGGGGGCAGGTCTTAGTCCCTCAACCCATGCTTCCATCACCAACAAGCTGGGGCTGGCGGCAAACAGAGGATGGGTCCTACGAACCGCTCTGGACCACACTCCCTGAGGCTTCAAAAAGCTGCTTCGAGCTGGTGTCGTGCGGCTGCAAAAAAAGTTGTAGAAACCGCTGCAAATGCAAGAAGGCTAATTTGCAATGCATTGGACTGTGTGCTTGTGAAGGAGAATGCCAGTAGACACAGACTGAGATATCGGCCGAGCTTAGAATGTGCAAATGCAAAGTCGCATTGCTTGTAAAAATGTTGACTTCTTGATCCAGAGCCAGTACACTTGAGCTCAGAAACTCATATTGTACTGGATGTATGCGTGTACCATGTGTCCTGGTAAAATGGTAGTAGACAGTAAACGGTAGCCGCTTCAAAGTGAAGTGTGCAATAATTTGACGACATTTTCTGAGTTTGTCATCACGATTATCAGTCCCCTTTTCAAAATAGAGTAAAGTATGTAGTCTATAATGCAATTTTTGTTGATTCCAAACCCATTGAATGTGATGAATATCATTTTACTCTTGTTCTCCAGGCAATAATGGGTACTTTTCAGGAGAGCAGCAATTTACAAATCAAATAATGGCTTTTTTTAACCTAAAATACTGGCTCATAATATTTGAATACGCCTTTTCATGGTCAATTTACTGAATTTTACACTTTCCTTATATCTACCACCAATACAATAAGAAAATACGAGCATACAGCCAATTTCGCTAAAGTAGAATGGTGGCCATTTTGGAAAATGGTCGCCGAAGCTGACCAAGGCACAATCTCGGGTGGCTCCATATCTAGAATTGTTCGGAATACATTGTTCTACATGTGTACCAATTATGGTGCTTTTATGCAAATTTGAACAATTGATCTGAAATATCAGACTACGCTGCAGGACTAATGGGCCCACACCAGTTCTAACCTGTTCTTTTCCCCTGATGTACATCAAGAAAGCCTTGCTATTATGTTTCATATTCTTAGCCATGTCCTTAGTTTTTTTTTTCTTCTTCTTCAGTTTTCACTTTTGTCCCCAAATTTCAGCTTCCTAGCTCAAAGGATGGCTGAGATATCGCCCAGACCAACAAACAAACAAGAAAGCAAGAAATAAAACGGAGTAAAAACTGAGTACTGCCTTCGTCGGACGGCGTGATGTCATGCATCACCTGGATATGGAATTGGGAAGGAGCGGTGTATAATATTGTTGTGGTTACCAGATTCGCAAACCACCATTCAGGTCCCTTAGGTGAGGTATCTCGGCAAGTATATGTGTAGTTAGGCCCAAACCCGTTGTCTAGTGGGAATACATGACATTTATACGTGCTGCGACTCTTCAGGATAGCCGTTTTTCTTTTACTATCTTTATTTTGGACCAACCGCCATGATTACCACCACAACCACAACATCAACCACCAACCACAACGCCGCTTCACCACAACCGCCACGACCTTCACGTCACACCTCGCAACCGTAGCATCGCCACCGTTCTTGCCCCGCTGTGGGTACCGGTGTTGGACTCGTGCAGGGCGCACGTTGAACAGCGTGTACAAAATCACGGATTTTGTGCTTCAAAAACGGATCAAAAACGACACACGCCCACTTTTTGCCGTCCAATCGGTGAGCGAGGGGCGATTTGGCCCCGCCTCCAGGACGATCGATATATGCAAATTTGTGGATCAAAAGCCTTCACGCCCACTTTTTCTCGGGCCAATGGGGAGCGAGGTGAAAGGTCAAAGGGAGGGGGTCAAAGGCGAAGCTACGGGGGGATAAAAGGACCGTGTTCGTCAGTCAGAGCCGTGTGGAAGTCTGGAGCCCGAAGCCTGCAGTAGCTGGAGAAGCTGAAGAGAGTCGAACGAGGAGAGCCCAAAGAAGAGTCCAGGGTGGAGAGTCCAGAGGCGGAGAGGCGGCAGCGGCGAAGGCAGACGAGGGGGTGCTCGCGACGGTGCCGGGAGCTGCACGCCCGAGGAAGGCCGGCAGCGCGACCTGGCCGAGGTGGAGACGCACACCAGGGATAATAAAGATCCTCTATACCCCGAGCATCAGCAACCCCCTCCTGTTTCCCCCCGCGCTGAGATAGTGCGACCAAGGGGGCCCCTTTCCCACCCCCTGCCAGACACTGTCCGCGAGGCCCGCGGAGTGAGGCGCCATCGCCGCTCCGCGTCTCATCACCAGACGGGTAGGCGCGACCCGGTCTCGGCCTCAGGCCCGCCTCATTCTTGGGGGTATTTCTTTTCCTTGGTTTTGGGTATGTGTTGTCGGCGCCGTCTGTGAAGTAGAATTGTATAAGTGTTGCCGTGTGCTCGGTAGTCGGTATTAGCTCTGCATTGTTTTCGCTTTTATATTTGCTTTTTGTGTAAATGGAATTGTGTTTTCTTTTTTTGTGTGCTTTTGGTGGAATTGTATTTGTGTGCTTCCCGTGTGCCGCGAATAAATGTGCTTTATTGTTGAACTGTTCTCCCGCTTCGCTTCGTCTTTTTCTCCCATTGAATCCTCATCTTGCTTCACGTAAAGGGTTGGTAGTGGGCTGAATACGCCCGATAATTAATCAAACCGTCGAGGTCGACGATAACACCGCTCGGTTATTCTGATAGTACGGAACGGGTCGCTTAAGTGGCCCGTGTCCGAAGTCGACCTGCGGCGAGGTGCGATCGCCCGGTCTACCCTCCGCGTGGGTACTTAGGTAGGTCGAATTTGGCGAGCAACCCTATCCCACGCGGGGGCTGATTGGCTCGATCGCGGTGAGACCGAAAGGTCCACCCGTGACTGGTTCCCGGCGTTAGTCCGAGAGGGTCACGACTGGATTGTCCGTCCGGTGGGCGACGTGCCGCGATTCGAGTTACGTGGCCGTCAGCACGCCGGCGGGCGCGAATACCGCAACAATATATTGTTAGGGCTGTGCAGTCTTCGACGACTGTCATGCTGCTTGAAGGCTTTGGGACGAAAGTGTCTCCACATCTATGACACGAATTGGCGACTCCGAATGCAACGACCTTGGTGGAATCACCGACGGGAATAGCCAAGCCAAGTTTGCAAAGTCTGCATTCGAGGTGTGTTAGCGTGTTTGCGTGGAGCCAATCTGCCCATCTAAGGGGTAAGCCAGAATTCTTTAAGCACTATGGAGCCTGTTCCCGATGACTACACACGTTTTTATCAAAACAGGTAATGCAGTTGCCAACTCTACCACTTTTGGCGGTAGTCAACCGCTTTTTACCTCCGCCACCAAAGGTGAAGGAGGTTATGTTTTCACCCCTTTCTGTTTGTTTGTCTGTTACTTGCAAAATCGAAGATTTTTCGAATTTTTTAGTCAGTCGGTTTTGTTATTCTGTCTGTTTGTCGCCTACAGGTCATGATGTAAACCGATCTTCACGAAACTTCACCACATGGTAGCATTTGTCATAAGAAAGAAGTCTATTGTTTTTGAGGTCAAAAGGTTTAAATGTCAACATAGGTCAAAGGTCAACAACTTAGGGGAGATTTCTAAAATCCTAAATTTTCAGCCGATTGACTTGAAATTTGAAGAGGATATATATCTCAGGTCACTGAATTCAACGAGCCAATTATTTTTGAGATTAACTTGGACGAAACGGTCAACATAGGCCCAAGGTCAGCAACTAAGGTGGTGTTTCTAAAATCCTCAATTTTCATCCGATTGACTTGAAATTTGAAGAGGATTTGCATATCAGGTCACTGAATTCAGCCACCAATTATTTTTTGTGGTCAAATTTGTTTTGTGGATTTTGCAAGTGTCGTGCTCTGCATGATATCTTCTTCTTGTTTGTTTAATTGTGTGCAGGATATCTCAAAAAGTTGTGGACGGATCCAGATTAAATTTTGTGGACAGGTTGTGTGTGCCAAGGACACACTGATTTAGATTTTGGTGAAGATCCAGACCTGGACCCGACTACTAGAATTTTTTTAAGTGATTCTTCACCATTGAGAGATCGTGCCTAAAACGACACATAGCATGATATCTCAAAAAGTTGTTGAGGGATTCAGACGAAACTTGGTGGACAGGTTGGTTGTGTGACATGGAAGAATTGGTTCAATTTTGGTGAAGATCTGAATCCAGATATGATAATTTTGTAAGTGATTCTTCACCACTGAGAGGTTGGGCTAAACCAATATGTTGTTGTGGAGCCGGGTATCGGCGGCGAGCACGACCGCTAGGTGGAGCAGTAGAGTCGGCTCCACTGAACACCCGGAATTTAGATCGTGCTCCTCGGAGAACTCAGGACCGTGAATCGCCAATAATTCGGCCGCGTGGAATAGGGTTAATTGCCAACTTCAATATACCTAAGTATTCATGCGGCAAAGCTCCCGGGGAATTCACACCCTCAGCAGGCCTCGAGCGGAATGAGCCGTTATCAGGCTCGAACCGTGCGTAACCCGAACGGATGGTTACCAAGTCACCTCGGTCCAAATGCACAATTTGCTGCTTCCCAATTTCCCAACACGCACCATGCTAAGCCAATGAAAGAAGCACAGAAACTAGCTGATACATTTAACAAAATGGATATTTATTTACAATAGGCAGGGAGGGGAACACAGAAGAGCAGAGTTATCCGACTATATTCCAATGCAATGTACAATGATCATGCACACTTAAACAGTTTTACTTATAGGACGGCGCCACATACAGACACACACTCAAAAGAAAAAAGACCCAATTGGTCTTTATTCGACCCTCGCAGCCAAGGGGATAGTCGAGCTGGGGGTCAGAGGTCTGTCGGGGTACCTGACCGAGTTCGTGCGGCTTGGCCCGCGACTGCACGTGTGGGACCCGTGGTCCGTGGGAGCTTGGATGGTGGATAGCGGATCCAGGGTCGCTCCTTGAAGGAGGCCAGCGGAGACTTCAGGCTTGAGAGCTCCAGCAATGATGACAGCGCACCCAAACTGCCTTCCAAGAACTGCTCCCTTCAAATGACTCTCAAGAATTCCCAAGGACACGCAAGAACTCTGAACTCTGAACGAGCACACAAACTCTCCACCCACACAGCTACACACTGAGGTTCAATCGCTAAGTCCAAAATATTGCTTCTGGTCCCAAAGCAAAGTGCCGGGAGAAAGGGAGGATTTTTCTTTGATTTTTCTCTTTTCCGCTAGTCTGTTTTTGTGTCTGATTGCAGAGGTGCTTCAAATAGGAAATTAGATTTAGTTTACCTCACGTTCTGTTTTTATTATTACACCTTGTATTATTACCATTGTAAATATTTGATTTTCATTAAAAACCCGTATTTATTTAAAGGTATCATGACACTCAAAAGTACTGAAATTGCATGTATGTATATATATATATATATATATATATATATATATATATATATATATATATATATATATATATATATATATGTATATGTATATATTGTTACGTTTGAGGGGGGGGGTATGCATTCAAAGGGTAATTAGGATGTTTAATTAGGTATGCCATGCTGTTCGAGTTTACCAGGATCTCGATGTAATAAGTAGCAATTCAGTGGTGATAAGTTGTCTAGTAAATGTTCATTTCTTCAAGGGGGAAATGATAATTGTCACGTAATTAGATAGGGACACGGGATAGGGTAAGTGTGTCTGCGTAAACCCCTTTTGGTATTCTCTGGAGACTGGCCGTGACGTCACAGGACAGTGCAGCGGATGGCTCCGCCCCGTGATCACGATTGGCGGAAGGCGACGGCGGTGGGCCAATAAACGGCTCGATTGGAAGTGACGAGGACCAAGGATAAAAAGGTTCTGTTCGGGGTCGAAAAAGAAGAGGAAGAAGATCGGGACAAAACGATCGTGTTTTTTTGGTGTGGAGGCTGTTGCGCGGAGAGTGTCCTTGTTGTGCTGATTCGATCGTCTTCTTGATCGTGTCTTGGAGCCTTGCTGAGCCTCGTGCCTCACCTTGGTTGGCTCTGGGGTTCTGCTGACTCGGAGTACTGGGACAAACGGCGGGCGGACCTGCCTCCCTCTCCTGCTCGCAACTTGGCGCCAGAACTGGTTCCCTGGCGGCTGTGAGCGGACTTGGGCCAAGACCAGGAGGTCAACAGCACCACGGTTTCTCCTGCCCCCCTGACGAGAGCAAGGCCAGCTCGTCCGACGCCGATCCAGGGACAGTTGCGTCCACACCACGGTCCAGCCTGACCACCAGAAATAGCTACGTTTTGTGTGTGTGTGTGTGTGTGTGTGTGTGTGTGTGTGTGTGTGTGTGTGTGTGTGTGTGTGTGTGTGTGTGTGTGTGTGTGTGTGTGTGTGTGTGTGTGTGTGTGCTTGGCGCCTTAGAGGGTTTGAGATCTGTATATTCATTGGAATTGTCTGTGTTTTTCCCCACTCCCGATCCCACACCATCCCGTCG
The DNA here is from genome assembly GCF_056783735.1 of Eptatretus burgeri. Classification (NCBI taxonomy): domain Eukaryota; kingdom Metazoa; phylum Chordata; class Myxini; order Myxiniformes; family Myxinidae; genus Eptatretus; species Eptatretus burgeri. The sequence continues at coordinate 39,355,101 of NC_140962.1, forward strand.
AATCGCCCCGGATCCCTTTTCTTGCCGAGTCTTGTTATTTCTGGTTAATAGTAAAAACAAATAAACATCATCAACTCAGTGAAAAGTGACTCGTGCCACCTTCCTCGTCCCGTTTGCGGTAGAGCGATTAGAACCGCCATGTTTGGGTTATAAATAAATAAACCGCCTCCATCGTTTCGGCTCATTCTACGTTGGCGGGACTGTTCAAGTCCCGTGGACGTCACAATATATATATATATATATATATATATATATATATATATATATATATATATATATATATATATATATATATATGTATGTCCTATAGGAGTTTTTTCCGAGATGACTATAGGAGATATCTCCTATAGGAGATGACTATAGGAGTCATCGTGATTTCCGATCTGACAATTTTTTGACAATACTCGTTCTGTAAAATGTAAAATAAAAAAACAAACCTCTTCGGGAATGCACCTAAAAATTCTGCCAAAATCTACTGAACGACGCGCAACCCACATGACATCATCTCCAGAACAACCAAGGCTGCACGTAAATTACTCGGGTTGGTGGTCTACGTGATTGTATTGGTGTCCTGTGTGTTTCCACATTCGATTGGTCGACTCAAACGCTTCGTTCATTTCTGCTTTAAAAAATCAAATATTTGGTTTTGAACAATGGATGACATGGAGTTTGATTTGTCTGGTAGCAACAGTGAGTGAGAGAAATGAAGGCTTTTGGTCTGAATCAGATGGAGAATTGTCGGATAACGTAGTCGCGGGAGGTGAAGTTCAGGCAGCTGGAAATGGAATATGGCCTTACCAGTTCGAGCCCGAAGCAGGACAAGCAGAGGAAAATGGCTGAAATTCCCGGAGTTCATGATTATCGGGAGGACATCGAAGGACGACTTGGCAATAACAACTGGTTAGACTAAATCCTATTCATAATTCAATAATGTAAATTCGACTTGCATACTGCTCGATCTCAGAAATATTTTTGTGAGGTGACGTGACCAGCGCAGCTCAGCCGACATGTTGCACTGCAGCCAATGAATCGCAAGCAAGGCCAGCGCATGTCATCGGCCGTATCTCTCCGCGCATAAAACGAAGCAATCTCGCTGTCCGGATACGATGAAAACTTGTGTGCAGAACACACCTTGTGACACAATTGTCTGGAGTAGTCTGATAAATCTGACGTTCTGTTGCATTTTTATTTCTTTTATTCCTACTGTCATCATGTAGTGCCAGTAGAAAACAATGAATAAAATTACCTCCTTGCACCTTGAAATGATGCAATATTAATCTTTCGTATTTTAGTTGTATGTCCCTGTAAGTTTCTTTTTTAATGGAAAGGTTCAACAGTCACATTTTATATTTTGTGGACATGGTATAGCCCGTTATTGTGCACACATGTATTGGATTTGTACACGACTACGACAAGGTACTAAAGGGATAAATAATTGCCTCGTGATTGTTGTGCATACACGGCTCAGAAGCAGAATTTCTTTTCCACGAAACAATCACAGGAATTTAGACGATCAGTGAGATAGCAAACAAATGTGCACAATGCATTTGTACGTACTTTATACGGCGCGCGACGTCTAATCAATCCACTCTGAGCGAGTCGCGTTCTGGAGATGACGTCGACAGTCACGTGATCTGCGGTTCGCTGAACTCAACTTTTTTGAGGGGCGGGGCATAGCAAGTTGTAAAAAGCACTACAAATGTTTGAAATATTGGTCTAATTATCCCATTGTTGATTTAAAAAAAGAAATATGGGTGATTTCTTCACTAGGAAGGTCAAGTTAATATATAAATAACCAGAACATTTTGAGTGTCATGGGACCTTTAAGTTGCTTGTATCTGTTGTGGGTTCGAATATAAAACCCTTTTGCTACCGTCCTGGTGAACGCCTCTGGTATGTCCTAGCCGTTCACCATCCGGCGTGCCATACTTAATCTCCGAGGATCATGTGTTCGCCTTCAAGGAAAACCGCTCGGCGATCCGGCCTGGTCGGTGTTAACCGTCCGTCCATGACAATTGGGTCAGGGAAATGAACATTACCACCAGGGTCGCGACATTACATTCAGTCATTCCAATATATGTCATATAATCCATCCATTGGGACCATACTCTGTACAGAGCATGGACGGGTCGCCACTCCGACACAGTATACCAGCAAGCTGGCACTCATTTTGCCAACCTCGGAAGAATGACAGGCAGAGTTAACCACACCTGGTATTAATTCAACAGCTGAGGGGGGTTTGAACTCAGGATCGTAGATGTCACACAATGTAAAGTCCTAAACACATTCAGGAGTTACATGTGAAAAAACGCAAAAAACAGATTCATCAGGAAAACTTGATTATTGTGCTTTCCTTTTGCAAAAAAGACTGTTAGAATGTACAAATTTAATGTTAAAATTACAAAATTTCGTTATGATGGGAAGGGTGAGGGGGGGGGGGGACACCCCCTTTCGAAACTCTCCACTAGCATCGGTCACTTTGCTCCCTCACACCACGGATCCTTTCCACCCTTCCGCTTTTTCTTCTCTCAACGATGGCAACTATCAAATATATAGATAAATTGTATGAAACTCGTCCCCAGAAGCATGACAACTTAGCAAATATACCTTTTGTCTTTCACTTGAGGGTAGGTGGGAGGGGGTTTGTGTTGAGACACAGACCTTATTTACGCAGCACTGCTCATTCATGTGGTATGCATCCATCCTCAGCCCACTTGGCTGTTCGGGTCGTGTCCGGGCATGCAACAGTTCGGTGCTGGCCTCAGCTCATGGAGGCGACCTCTCTCCTCTCTCCAGAAGACCAGTAGCAGTGCACCGAAGACAAGAATGCAGACCCCAAAGACTGCGCAGGATTCACCAACACTGGCCTCAGCACACAACGACACTAACCCTTTTATAATCTGCATGGAGCTCATTGAAGCATCCGTGGGGCATGCCCATTGACCAACACAAGCAGATCGATGTCCTTTGTCTGTTTGGTGGTTTTGTGCTCACTCCACGATCGAGCAGTGGGTCGCACTCATTGGCTATTGCTGGGAGGAAATTCCATACAAGGACAGATAAATGATGGGGAAGATTCAAGAATGTAGGGAAAGGGGTAAAGGAAGAAATACAGACACTTGGGCAGAGGGGGGTGGGGAGGGACTACATACTTAGAAATGTGTGCTCAACACGTTTTATCAGTTACGGGAATTAGAAACACCCGCTACCTGCAGGAGCAGCCTGGGAAGTGGGAGCGGTAGTAGGGGAGGTAGGGCAAATGTAATTTGCACCATGGCTAATAATCCCCCCTGTCTACAGGAGGGGTCAGTTAAATCACTTGCGCTGTTACGTATGCAGTTGAAAATCATAAGCCCCCCCCCCCCCTTGCAGGGAGATGGGTGGTTGTGCCCATGACCTGACCCTGGGTACTACCAACACAGATGCAAAATTTGGTGTAGACCTAACCCTGCTTTCAGTTTCGACCCGAAGGGGTTGCGAGACTATTGCCCTACGTACGTGCGTGCATCTGTCTGTGTGCCTGTGTTTCAATCGTTTCTCTTTATAATTTTTTTCTCTGTAACCGCTTGTCTGATTGATGTGAAACTTTAAACATAGGAGGAACTTCCCATGGAAAATATTTTAGTGATAAATCTGACCTCATAGGTCACATGGTATGGCAGCCATATTGGATTAAAGGAAATATTTGGACATCTAAACTGCTCAACGAAAAAAAATTGAAACTTGGCATATGTCATCAACTCCCATGGGGTATATAGAATGATAATGATGACATAATCGGTGAAGTGGTATTCCAACCATAATTGGTTGAATTGAAGTCCTTATCCAAAAATATATGAAACTTCATATGTCTGATCTATGACCTGATGTGAGTGAAGGATTAAATTTATGACGTCATAACCCATGCCAATAAATGGTTACGTAATAGGGTGCATGGGTATATGGGCCATAATAGCTGTGGGCCATGATTGTAGCATGTTCAAGTTAACGATGGTATTGTTGTTTGTGGGGTAGATGGAGGAATTTTATAGTAAAGGAAGGATTGTATTGTATAGCATGGTCAGTGGACAAGCAGGAGACATCTTGATGAAATTTAAGGAGGGAAACTGTGAGCTTAAGTTTTTACGTGTCAGCACATGGGTGTGGTGTTGTGTTAACTAGGCAGGGTATAAGGCTATTTCTACCAGGATGTGATTGCCCCCTGTGACCTTTTTCTACATTTTTGCATTTACAAGGCTGGCTATAAAAAGGAACGACGCTTTAACAACAACAACCGGCTGGCCATCCACCTGAGGTTTGGGATTTGTCGGTGTGATGTCAGAAGGGGCTAGAGAGACTAGAGGGCAGTTGGTGTGAGGTACGCGGTTGAGACAGAGGGTCTCGTTTTGCTCTCCTTGACATAACAAGAGAGCTGGCCAATTCTCGTTGTCGTGCTGGTGTGAATTTGTTCACGTACTGAAATACGACGCCAGCCATGGACTGTTTGGCTCGGTCAAGAAGTTTGGACGCTTTGAGGAGAAGGAGAGGAGAAGAAGAGCGTGTCTCTTGGCCTTATCTCAGCAAATGTCCCATTGTATGCTCAAGGAGAAAGCTAGCGCCCTTTGCAGTGAGTGGGCCTGGTGCTGAGAGAGGAGCGGTGTGGCAGTTTCGATCATGTGAAGAAACTGTACGGCGGGATGTGGGTCCTAACTAAGGAAGGCCGTCCGCGCGAATTACCTGACATATGTGACCGCAAAGAATGACTTGGCGCCATTTTGGGTGCATTTTCCTGCTTGGTGGCTACGCGGTTTCGAGGATCGCCGGGCTCCTAAAAGGTCATCTCTGGACACACAGCTAATTGCTGGAATAAAGGGAGGATTTTATTTTATTTTATTTGTTCCTTTGTTTTTGTGACCGAGTGGAGATATCTCAAATTAGGTTTTAGTTTACCTCACGTTTCATTTCCTCATGCTTTGATTTATTTTCATTATAAATCTTTGATTTATGTTCATTGAGCTCTCATTCGTTGAATTCACTTGTTTGTCTATTCGTTGTGGGTTCGAGTGTCAACCCATGTGCTCCCGTCTGTTACGTGTCCTCACTGCCCTCCATCCCACGCGCGCCACAACCTCCAAGAACCTCAGCTGTTCGCCTCCAAGTAAAACCATTCGGCGATCAATCCAGGTCAGTGTTAACCACCCCGAACACGACATTATTTTTGTTTATAATGAATGCATGAGTGAGACCATGCGCTTTGCGAGTGTCGTTCTAGTTTTTCTATGTTTTTCACATGTACACACATACACACATACAGATAATTAGCTTTTTTAATATATTAGGATCACGCCACAATTTTACGAACACGTACTATGAAATTGGTATTCTAATCTGTCCCCTATTTTACCTCTTGGACCAGACAAGTAACGAAGTATGTTATCGTTTGACTCGTAGAATGTTACTGACCATATGGTATGCATTTGAACTTGGCTAAGCGAAATTGATGATTGCAATTAGAAGAACCATGTTAATTAGCTAATTCTTGTGATCGGATGATGGCATGAAGATCATTTGGATCACAGGGGTTTGCCATGAGATCACTTTGGGACAGTCTGTTGGACCTCCAGGACAATGTTCAGACCCAGCTGCTGACAATATAAAGTTTTGCTCATCGTTGTTTTTTTTGTGGTGAATATCCAAACAAATTAATTTTCTTTACTTCATGCCCCCCACTCTTCCCCTCCGCAACCTACTCATGTTGTTGACGTTACCTTAAAATCTTTGCTCATTTAAGCTATTTGATCGCAATATGGTGGGACCTCCTCGGCACTGGAAAGGGGTTATACCGACTGTGCAAAATCTTACAATCCAAATCTTCGGAAGTTGCAAGTAGTGAGATTATTTTGATTTAAAGGTCTGTTCATCGTGTATGAAATAAAAATATAACATTGCTCTGTAAAGTTTATTCTTGACATCAGTGTGTTGACATTCCATCAAATAATGCAAGGAGGAACTTTTCACAAAGAAGAGCAACTTATCACATTTATCGGAGGGAATATTTCTGAATTTGTAGTTGCGTTCGCATACCACTTCTCGTGCCACCCTAGATTCAAATCTTGGTTTTTCTACGTGTGCATTGATTACATGTACTCAAAGCCTGGTGTTGGCTTCTTGGTTTAGGTGGCTGGCTTAAGATCTTAGGGTCTTGAGTTCAAGCCCAAACACATTGAATTAACACCAGGTGGTTGACTGTCGGGAAAATGAATACCAGCTTACTGGAAACAGGGGCATTGCATGAATGGCACAGCCACGCCCCCAGAAAAATGATGCAGCCAAAAAGCCACAGACTGCATACAAATAAAAAATGTACTCTGATGACCAATGATAGAATTGAAGTCGAATATCGCCCGGATAAATTGATGGCTTCCTCTTCCTCCCCCCCCCCCCTTGTATTTTTTTTTCTTCTTCTCTACAGACATGAATAACATTTCACATTGGGCTGATGGAATGGCAGTCCTTGACCTCCTGCCTTCCAATCCCCTGCAGGAGCCAGCAAGATTGGCCTGGACTGCCATGCTCAATCGTTACTCACATTTCCAGGTGAAAGCAGGCTGCACAATAAAAACTGTTCTTAGACTTGTGATTAATTATAAATATTTATTTTAAATCTTAGCCTGGGGATATTGATTTCACTTCAAACAATTAGCCATGCTTTTCAAGTCACGAGGTATTGTTATTTTTTAAGCTTACTAAGCCTCAAAGGCCCTCTTTTGTAGAACGCTAAACTTTCCTTGTTTTATTTTTTTTTTGCAAAATGTACTCTGAAGCTACATCTAGTACTCTTTGATGATCCATCCAACAGCAGTTCCTCAGGGAAGTAAAGGCTCTTTGCTTGACCAACTTTTTTTCTCGACTGATATTCTTTCGCATGCTGTGGGTGGCATCGTTTGTTGGAGACATAGCTGTGCTGCTAATGCAGTTCCCCCTGTAGGTTAGAGCAGGAAGTTGGAATTTGGCCAGGATACCGGTGATAACTCATTTACTTCTTTTGAAGTACACCATGGGATCTTTAACATCCACCAAACTAATGCTGGCAGACGAGATGCATAAACATTGATGCTTCGTCCTGCCTGTGAAACACCAGGATGACAGTTTATAGCTGGGTCGAGATTCGAACGCAGGCTGGACAGCTGAGAGGTGAGTGTGCGTACCTCTAGGTTTTCTTGCTGGTCCTTTCTCCACTCAATGAAGCACGTGGTGATTACCTGCACGTTGCATTGGCATTCTCAGGTCCTGTGACGATGAACACGGGGCGATTTGTCATTTTAAACAGTGGAGTTTGAATTTTAACCACAATTTTAAAGAGTGGTAATGGTAGAAATAAAAGTAAAAGAAAGAACAAGCAAGACAGTACGAAAAAAAAATTATGAGAGGAGAACGGGTAGCAAGGATAAATGTGTTGTGCAGCCCCATCACACCATTAGCCTCATAGTATATAAAAGCACTTGCAAAGAAGGCTTGATTCAGCCAAATGTACCAACAAGTGATAAGCATGGAAGAAGGTTTCTGTGTTGAAAGTTGGAGAGAACAGGTTGAAAAAGGCCGGCCACTGCTGAATCCCTTTCATCAGACCCGGACGAGTTAAATCGCTAGTCAGCGACTTGGAACATGACATTTAATACTGACAAATCACAAGCTCTCACACTGTCTCTTTAAAAGGATCAGCAATTGACCTATCAATCTTATTCTAGGGACAGCCCCTAGAAGAGGTGCTATCCCTCAAACACCTTGGCTTAACGATATGCCATAACCTTTTGTGGGAGGATCATATCTCAAAACTGGCATCAAAGCTAGGCTGGACACTATTTGGGTATTCTGCTTTGAGCTGAGGCATTCCTGAGTTGCACCAAGTTCATCATGGTGTACAATGCTTTCGTACTCGTGGCCATGGAGTATGGTTCCCCACTCTGAGCTGGTACTCCTCATTTCCACCTTGCTGCTCTTGAGATGGTCATAAACAGGGCCTTCCTCATCATTGGTATCCCAATAGTCCTGCAGCGTAGTCTGATATTTCAGATCAATTGTTCAAATTTGCATAAAAGCTCCAAAATTGGTACACCTGTAGAATAATGTATTCCGAACAATTCTAGATATGGAGCCACCCGAGATTGTGCCTTGGTCAACTTCGGCGACCATTTTCCAAAATGGCCACCATTCTACTTTAGCGAAATTGGCGATGTGCTCTTATTTTCTTATTGTATTGGTGGTAGATATAAGGAAAGTGTAAAATTCAGGAAATTGACCATGAAAAGGCATATTCAAATATTATGAGCCAGTATTTTTGGTAAAAAAGCCATTATTTGATTTGTAAATTGCTGCTTTCCTGAAACTTTTCGCTGAAAAGTACCCATTATTGCCTGGAGAAGAAGAGTCAAATGATATTCATCAAATTCAATGGGTTTGGAATCAACAAAAATTGCATTATAGATTACATACTTTACTCTATTTTGAAAAGGGAACTGATAATCATGATAATGACAAACTCAGAAAATGTAGTCAAATTATTGCACACTTCACTTTGAAGCAGCTACGGTTTACTGTCTACTACCATTTTACCAGGACACATGGTACACGCATACATCAGTCTAGTACAATATGAGTTTCTGAGCTCAAGTGTACTGGCTCTGGATCAAGAAGTCAACACTTTTACAAGCAATGCGACTTTGCATTTGCACATTCTAAGCTCAGCCGATATCTCAGTCTGTGTCTACTGCGTCTGTCTACTGGCATTCTCCTTCACAAGCACAAAGTCCAGTGCATTGCAGATTAGCCTTCTTGCATTTGCAGCGGTTTCTACAGCCTTTTTTGCAGCCGCACGACACCAGCTCGAAGCAGCTTTTTGAAGCCTCAGGGAGTGTGGTCCAGAACGGTTCGTAGGACCCATCCTCTGTTTGCTGCCAGCCCCAGCTTGTTGGTGATGGAAGCATGGGTTGAGGGACCAAGACCTGCCCCCAGACATAGCCACCCTGGAAGACTGATCTCTTCACATGCTGTTCCAAAGCATCGTAGGTAGGTGGGATGCACTGGACGGAGTTCCTCTTGGCGAAGAGTTTCTTTCTGGCCTCGTTGACGTCCGTATATGGACTGGTGAGGTCATAGAGGAGCACCACAAACCTTTCACTGCAGTGCATTGTCATCCTGGATGTTGACTGGCGTGGTGGTCAGGGTCACAAGAGAATCTGTCAGTTCTGGAAACGAGTTCCATGTGGCCCAGGCAGATTTCTTCCCATGCCCCACGAATGCTGATACCGTGTCACATCCGGTCATGGCCTGGAAGACAGGGAGGGCACGTGCCTTCTGTGGACCGAGGGAGGCAGCTATTTCATGGGCAGGGATGTAGCGGTAGTTCTTGCCCGTCCCAAAGGCAATCCAGAGTTCATCCACGCGTGGTAGTGCCTGGGCTACCATCACCGCCAAGGCGACAACGTCGGTGTCTACGGTTCGAACTTGAATCCGACGGTGGTCATGTTCTGCAGCATGGGTCACATGTAGCCAATATTACCAATTACAACACCACTTCCACCACTACCACCACCACAACAAAATACTTCTGAACCTGTCACTGATGCTGTGTGCGAAAATGGATTTTCCCATTAAAATGACCATTTTTCCCCAATACAATAGTTGGAAATATAATAAATCAACACAAATGACATTTGTATTGTTTTCCTTTGTAAATGTACATCACATGGAGTATTTATCACCTCTGAGAAACCTACAAAGAGAATAACAATGATAGATATCCCATGTTGTTAAAGTAGAATGACGTCCATTTTTGGGAAATGGCCGCCAAAGCTGACCAAGGCAAAACCTCGAGTGGCTCCATATCCAGAATTGTTCACAATACATTAGTCAACATATGTACCAATTTTGGTGCTTTTATGAAAAGTCGAACAATTGGTTTGCTATGCTGCAGTACTACAAGGGGATGAATATCCATGGACTTTCCCACCGGTGGTACGTTGGTTGGTTCTATTTTATCCAAGCTAATATTTGGCCTTGCTCTGCCTGCTCTGTCCTTCTACTGCCTTCTCCTAGCCACCCCAGGTCGCACGTGCTCCACAAGAAACCCTCTCTAAGTTCAGGCAGCTTGATCACCTTCATCCATTCATCCCACTTGGTCTCCCAATTGTGGAATCATCTTCCTGTGTGTTTTCTGCCCTTCTCACTTAAGTTTTTAAAATTTCCTACCAATCAATTACCCCTTGCACATCCACAACCTCTGCGACATGCACTGATTCTTTCCTATCTTATTCTTCTCCGAGCCATTTATTACTCATTTGTTATTCTTCCTTTTTTTTTTTGTACGTCAATCCCCCTCTCCCCCTGATACCCTTTAGTGGTATGTAAACTTGCCGCCCTTTGTCATTTAGCTTCTCCATGAGCCTAGCTCGACCCTTGTTGGGAAAACTGTTCAAAATATAAATGGATTCTTATGATTATTATTATTATTTTGCTTTGCAGATAGCTACCTGGGGGTCTCTCCTGATTCATGAAGTTGCATACTTCACCATCTGTCTTCCTGGATTCCTTGCTCAGTTTATTCCTGCTATGCGCAAATACAAGATTCAACAAGTATGAATTTATTTTTACTTCTGCCCTGACTGGTTCGATGCAATTGATTTTTGTTCTTTTCATGAATATATATATTTTTTAAATTGAAATTTTGGGCATGTTTGTGCATATATCCAAGTCTGGTCATAAGTCCAACCTATCCTCACAATTGTGACTGGGTGTACCTATGTATTTGGTACTGATTAGCTTCTGGGTTTATGATGTTGTCGGTGATGTTTCAGGTCCTACAAATGCAAGACATCATTCGATGGCACCACTTGGCTCATCCCTTGCAAAGTTGCCGAAAGAGAGCTTAAAAGTCTCCTGAGCACAATTACAATTTGCATACACACAACGAAGCAAAGTTTTCCAATATGGTCCATCGTTGAGATTGCCAGGCAGGGCACTGAATTGAGTCGAGTTGTTGATATGCGAATAGATATAGTCATAGGAAAACTTGACAGATACCAGGTAACAGTAGCAGCTCTGCAAGAAACAAACTGGTTTGGCAACACATTTTGCCAAGTGGCCAAGAGCATTGTGCTGCAATAACTGGTCAACCAACATTTGACCCAGGGAAACAGATGAGGAGTAACCACAGAACACCAACAAACATTATATGAGATGCCATCAAATTATTCACGTTGTGATGAGAGAGAGACTTAGATGGACGTATCGCATTTTTTCTTGTATCCATAGTCGAGGCTCATGCAAGAGCTAGAATTGGTACACTGAATGGATCAGGACACAATGGGACAAAAGGAACAGTTGAGAAAGGGGGGAAACACCAACAGCAAAATTGAAGGACAAGATAGAGGCAGACTTGCACAAATAATGGGTGTGTGGAGGAATGTGGGGCAGGAGAGGATGCATGGGGATGGGCAAGATGGATACAAAAGGAAACTCCAAGCAGGGAAAACTGGAAATTTGAAAGGAGGAGGGATTGGGGTAGAGGAAGAGGGGGGGGGGGGTAGGATGGGTTAACGAGAGTAGAGAAGATCATGGTTTTGGATTGGGGACGATCTGAGATGGTGGTGAACAGCTGTCTTAAAGACCTGGAGAGAATAATAATATTGAAGAGAATGTGGAAGTTGCTTCCACACATGGGGAAAAAAAGGAACAAATGAGTGGAGGTGAGCAGTGATTCTGGATTTTGGTAGTTTAACCAGAAGGGGGTTGATGGTGGACTGTTTTTGTGTCCTGCAGAAACCTGGGGGAGAGAGGGGGGGCAAGCATGGAAAGAGCAGAGGGTGCAAGACCAGAGAGGAGGCGGTAGAAGACAGAAAGACCACAGACCTGTTGGCGATGGTGAAGTGATGGGTTATAGCTTCATTGTGGGAGACCTTGATGGCCTTGGTTTCCACAGCATCAACCTGATCAAGGTGTGAGGCAGGCGAGCCAGCCCAGAGGGGAGGGCAGTACTCCAGCAAGCTGCTGATTAAGGCTTTGTAGGTGGATAGGAGTTCAGGTGCACCGAGTAATGATTTACGAAGGAGGATGCCCAGTCAGCAGCTCTCTTTGGAGGCCAACTTTGAAATATGGTTTGCACAACAAAGATCATGGCTGATAGTGAGACTCAGGAGTGTTTGAATGACTGAACTTCCTCAAGAGAATTGTTAAGTAAGTAGATGGTGGGGGTGGGGGGGGGCTTGCCAGATGGTCCTTCCAGAAAGAGATTTCTCAGGATTGAGACATAGTCCAAGTGTTTGACCAGCTTGTGATTTTTTTTAAAGGTCTGAAGAGAGAGAAGTTGCTGCAGCCTTCCTGTCTGAAGATTGAGGGATGTCATGACAAAGGGTGGGAGTCATCAGCACATATATAAAGAGGATTTTCCATAGAGTCAGAGAGATCATTGTTGAAGATCAGGAATAGGACTGGGTCCAGAACACTATCTTGGGACACTCCAGCCTTGACAGGGAGACAAAATGAAAGGATTCCATTGAGAGCCACACGTTGACTATGAGAGTCGAGCAAGTCAGTAAGCCATGTACGGAGTTGGCCTTGGATGTCATAGGCAGAGAGTTTGGAGAGTAAGGCAGGATACCAGACTGCATCAAAAGCACGAGATATGTCCAGAGAGAAGACCTTGAACTCATGTCTGCATTGAGGGCCTCCATCCATTGTTGAGTGAGAAGACGCAGCATGTCCAAGATAGAGTTACCGAGTCCGAAACCAAATTGGTGATTTGAGATTAGGTTTTTGGAGAAAAGGAAGGATTGCATATCAATTGCGATGATGGATTCCATGACCTTGCTGATGATTGGAAGTAAGCTGATGCATATGTGGTTAAGGGGATCAGTTCTTGCTCCTTTTTAGCTCGCCTGTTCGAAGAACAGAGAGCTATAGCGATACCCCCGGCGTGAGCGTCAGCGTGAGCGTGAACATGAAAATGTTAATTTTTTTTGTTTTACGGAAAAACTCCTCGACAGATTTCGACGAAACTTGGTGGGGGGGGGTTAGGTATGGTCCAAGGATCATGCCATTCGATTTTGGACTTGGTCCCCCCCCCCCAAAATAGTTGAGAAAATTTTTTTTTGTTTTGCATTTCTACATGTTTTAAGTGATTTCCAACCCCCCCCCCCCCCCAAAGAAAAAAAAATGTTGGAGAAAAGAACTATAACTCTGTCAGCACTGTTGACATCATATTTAATGAATAAGATATAAGGTTCTCTTGAGTGACCCAGCAGTATTGGCGGCGGAGATTTTGCACTCTCCCGAGTGCTCCCCCTCTAGTTTCCTTTCTAATGTTTTTATCCACCACACTATTTTTTTATACGCCCGATATATGTATATATATATATATATATATATATGTATATATATATATATATATATGTATATATATATATATGTATATATATATATATGTATATATATATATATATGTATATATATGTATATATATATATGTATATGTATATGTATATGTATATATATGTATATGTATATATATATATATGTATATGTATATATATGTATATATGTATATGTATATATATATATATGTATATATATATGTATATGTATATATATGTATATATGTATATGTATATATATATGTATATGTATATGTATATATATATATATATATATATATATATATATCGGGGCGTATTATGTGATACTGGTCATCCGTCCGTCTGTCTGTCTGTCTGTCCATCCGTTCCTGTCCGCACTCTAACTCCCAAAGTTTTCAACTTTCACATTTCATATTTGGTACATAGGTACAGACTGTGGAGCCGTTGTGTCACGACATACCTTCGTGTTCGCTCGCCTGTTCGAAGAACAGAGAGCTATAGCGATACCCCCGGCGTGAGCGTGAGCGTGAAAATGTTAAATTTTTTGTATTACGGAAAAACTCCTCGACAGATTTCGACGAAACCTGGTGGGGGGGGGGTTAGGTATGGTCCAAGGATCATGCCATTAGATTTTGGATTTGGACCCCTCCCCAAAAAAATTGTTAGAGAATTTTTTTGCTTTCTTTTTTGCATTTCTACATGTTTTAAGTGATTTCCAACCCCCCCCCCTCCCCAAAAAAATGTTGGAGAAAAGAACTATAACTCTGTCAGCACTGTTGACATCATATTTAATGAATAAGATATAAGGTTCACTTGAGTGATCCAGCAGTATTGGCGGCGGAGGTTTTGCACTCTCCCGAGTGCTCCCCCTCTAGTTTCCTTTCTAATGTTTTTATCTACCACACTATTTTTTATACGCCCGATATATGTATGTATATATATATATATATATATATATATATATATATATATATATATATATATATATATATATATATACATATAATCAGGGCGTTTATGTGATACCGGTTGTCTGTCTGTCTGTCTGTCTGTCTGCCGTCTGTTCCTGTCTGCACTCTAACTCCCAAAGTTTTCAACTTTCACGTTTCATATTTGGTACATAGGTAGAGACTGTTTAGACGGTGTGTCGCGACATACGTTCGTCATCTAAAGTGGTTGCCATGGCAACCAGGATGCTGTGTTTCCATCAGTTCCTGTCCGTACTCTAACTCCCAAAGTTTTCAAATTTCACGTTTCATATTTGGTACATAGGTACAGACTGTGGAGACGGTGTGTAGTGACATACGTTCGTCATCTAAAGTGGTTGCCATGGCAACCAGGATGCTGTTATCCATGTAGTAGCACAATTCTGTATATACCTACTTGTTTGGGTGTATATTGTGCTCACTTGCGCTCTTGTTACTGATTACAATATACATATATTGCTTTATAATTATACTTCACTGCAATGCTTTATAAAAAATATTTATTATTAGACTCGTCTTTTAAAAATGATAAATGTATAAACAGGCAAGCATTGGGTGGCTTTGACACCAACTCTGGTGATGTGATGCAGTGATTTTGGCAGATTTCCAAGCAGATAGAAGATGACCTCGCACAAATGACAGGGTGAAACGGGCAGAGCACGATTTTAGGACACATGAGCTGATACCATCTGGTCCAGTTGCAGAGTCAGAGTTGAGGGTTGAAAGAACCTTTTCCACCTTTTCAGGTGCAAAAGACACAGAATCCAGGAGCAGTTGGGGAAGACAGGGAAGGATGGGTACTGAGAGTGAGGGGATGGGACACAAGATTTGGAAGCAAACACAGAATTGAGGCATTCGGCCTTCTCACAAATGGTGTCAACTGTGGTGCCATTTGAAGAGAGGAACTAAATGGAAGGGGAGCATACGTTGGAGACAGACTTATCAAGACACCACCAGGTTTTACAGGAGGGAGACAAGTTTTGAAATTCATTTTTGAGGTTGGACAGATGTTCTCTGACTCTCCTGAGAGTGGACATACACTTGTTGCAGACTTTTTGGAATGCACTGAGATAGCCTTCAGGTGGATTAGCCTTCCAGGAAGATAAGGCAAGTTGTTTTAGAGCAACTGCTTCACCACATAATGCAGTGTACCATGGGCAGGAATAAGGGTGGTATAATTGAAAACAAAATGGGATGAATCTGTGCATAAGAGAGAGTAGTGGAAGAATTTCTGTGGAAGAATTCCCTGGTTGAGTTAACATAAGGGGCAGTAGATATGGGAGACCAGTCCTGAAGAGAAGTGGCTACTTGCAGTCCCTGCCAATTTACCTGAGAGAATCGCCTGACTCGCCTGTATTGAAGCGGATCTCTGAGAATAGACAGAGAGACGTTTACTTTCACAAACATGTCATCAGATGAACCAATTGGAGCAGAGGAAGAGCAGGTGACATTTGTGTGAAAGTTAGTCATCACCAAGTCCAGAAGGGAGGATTTGCCATTTGGAGAAGTCTGGGTAGTGAAGTTTACAGATCGATTCAGTCCCATGGAGTCACAGAAGTCGTTTGTTGAAGTGCCATGGCTGGTGAGAGAGGTACCAACACCCAGCCAAGTTGCACCATGACAATTTAAATCACCACATTATAAGGAAGAGAGAGTTGGGATGAGATGAGTGGTTAAAAGTTTGTTCATGTTGTCTGTGAGAGAGATGTAAATGGAGTCGTCACTGTTCGGAGGACGGTGCAACACACAGATGAACAAGAGCTGGGAGTGGAGGGGAAGTCGCAGCCAGAGAATGAGAATGAGGATGATCAATGAGAGCTTTTTTTTGGGGGGGGGGTGAGGCACATGCATGGAGGTAATCAACACAAGTGTTAAAATCCTCCATTGGGGGTGGGGACGGGGGTAACATTGATGTGGAAAGGAAAAACGATACTGGGAAGGCATTCATGTTTCTAAATGAAGTGACTGTAATATCTGGTTCCAGAAAGATGATATCGACAAGAAAACCTGGCAACAATAATAATAAAAAAAAAAATCAGTGGCACTGGTTTGTCTTGGCTATTAGGCAAAGGGACTTCAACATGGGTCTGTAGGTGTAAAGTGATGAGCTGAGTAAAACACTGATTGTTTTGTCCATTCCATTTACATCACCAGCGGTCTCTTTCAATGGCATGTATGCACCAGAACGAGATAAGCATTGAAAGAAATGATCAGTGATTAGATCTGTAACTGAGACAGCACAGTCTGTGTTTGGCACCAAGTATTTCATTAACACTGGCTGCTGAAATAATTTGTTTACTTTCTTGTTTAGCCACCTAATACAATTTGAGTGACTAAAATTTGCAAGTCAGGAAAAACTTGTGACACAGAGAAAAGGACCTCACCACATGGCGGAAGTGCAGTATATCCATCCATCCATCCATCCATTGAGACCATACTCTGTGCAGAGCGTTGGTGTTGCCGAAGCAGTCTCCTTGCCTATTGGACACAATCCTGCAATGGTCGCCACTCTGACACAGGATACCAGCATGCTGGCACTCATTTTGCCGACCTCAGAAGGATGACAGGCAGGGTCAACCCCACCTGCTATTAATTCAACAGCTGAATGGGATTTGAACTCAGGGTCGTCGGATCCGAAGCCCACCACCCTAACCGTCAAGCCAACACCAGGCAAGAAGTGCAGTCTATTTGTCTTTATTTTCAGTTGCAACAATAAAGAAAACCTGTGTAGTCCAGAAGTACAACCAAACAAAACGTAATACAAAATGTTCACAATCCGATACTTCACAAAAGTATTGATTGAATAAAATGCTGACAAAATCTTGGAAGTATTGTTACGAATTGGGAAGTTTACTGCACTCAACATACAGGTCCTATAGCTCAGTTATATCGATAAGTAAATGTGGATAGATAGCTCCCTTTTCCCTTGTCTAATGAGAATTAAATGTACGTGCGCTGTGTGTTATTTTAATAGTTAGGATTTTTACACCCCTTATAATAACAACAATACGCCTTCACCTCGCTTCCTCACACCGACGCCATTGTCTATGTGCATTCGACCACATACGTGGGCAGAGTTTCCTCGGCCACCAGAGCTCCGACTCCGCCGCAGAGAGATGGAATGTTCCCCCTGACCAATGAGAGGCGAGACGTCTCAGACGGCGAACTTTCCCACAGCCTCTCGACCAATGGGAGGCATGAGACATCTCAGACATCGACTTTCTCACGAACCCTCGACCAATGGGAGGCGAGACGTCTCAGACGGCGATCCTCCCAACGACACCCCAGCCCGCAGGAGAAATGCAATATAAGAAACGCCAGGGCCTTGGAAAGAGCGTCAGGGTTGGGCGATCGGGTTCGAGGTTCCGGAGATCGACTCGTCTGGTCTGGTCAGGGTTGGGCGATCGGGTTTGAGGTGCCGGAGATCGACTCGTCTGGTCAGGGTTTGGCGATCGGGTTTGAGGTACCGGAGATCGAATCGTCTGGTCTGGTCTGGTTAGGGTTGGACGATCGGGTTCGAGGTGCCGGAGATCGACTCGTTTGGTCCGGTCATCTTGGCAGTGCTCGGGTCGTCCCTCGTCTCGTCCACCTGGTGTCCGGCACTTTTCCTCCATCCCTGGTGCTTGGAGCGGCATCGTGTTGCGGGTTCGAGTCCTGCCGAGCCAGATCATCGAAGACCACACGAGGTGGACAGGTCCAAGCGCAGGCTCTGGTCTCCAGCTCCCTGTCCTCGAGCTGGAGGCCTTCAATAAAGACTATTGGGGTCTGTTTCTGTGTGTGTGTCTGTGTGTGGGCCCGTCTTGAAGTAGCAACTGTTAAGTGTCTTGTACATGATTTGCATTTCATTCCTTGTAGTCAGATAACTCTGCCCTTTACGTGTTCCCCTCCCACACTATTATAAATAAATATCCATTTGTTGAATGAATCAGCTTGTTTTTGTGTTTCTTTTATTGGGTTAACATGGTGCGTGTTGGAGAATTAGCCAGGCGGTTGCCACTGTAATGGGATATTTGGACCGACGGGACTTTGGTAACCGTCCGCTCGGGTTACGCACGGTTCGAGTACGCTAGCAGCTCGTTCCGTATGGGTGCCATCGAGGGTGAATTTCCCCGGTAGTTGGACATCGTGGGTATTTAGGTAAATTTAAATTGGCAATTGACCCTACCTCGCGTGGTCGACCTATAAGCGAACTTTGGTCCGATAAGGGAGTTATCCGGGGTGACGACCTATAAATTCCAGGTGATCGGTGGAGCCGACTCCACTGCTCCATCTGGTGGTCGTGCTCGTCGCCGATACCTGGCCCGGCAACAGTATGACATCAAGTAGATGCCATATTAATAAACAGTAAATTAGGTTCACTAATTAATCAAAACTGCACACGAATAGCATCTTGTGACAAAAACAGGAGAAACACAAGACATAATCACCACATAACTCCTTTGTAACACCATAATTGTCACTCTCCCCGGCTGTCAAGCCTGGAGGACAAGGCCCCAGATGTGACCTCCTCCAAGCAAATGCATCACACAGCACAGCCACAAGTCTGCACCAAGGGAATACAAAAATAATGGCAGACACCACTACATACCACAATGTCAAATCAAGAAAGATTCTAACAATTACAATCCTACCGAAAACTCAGGTTGTGAGATCTGCTCTGTTCCGTCCTGCTCTCTGAAGATATTCATGGTACGAATGTCCGATCACATTCTCACACCAGAACCCTTAATCCTCTCTTGTGGATTTTTCCATTCCAATTTGTGGAGGGGGATTGACTGGTCCACGTTGAGGGAAAACAAACTGGAACTACCATTGACTCAATGTGGTGGTAAAACTGCTCTGTCTCACTTTGTATACAAATTATATTCATACTAGCTGGAACCCGTGAAGTAGATTCCAATATCACTCTCCTACCTGGCATTTCTGATGACGTTTGCATAATTTGTGATTATCAAGCAGTTATTGTACAATTGGCTAACGAGACATTTTGTTTGTAAATGGCTGCCAGGCAGTCAAACATGATGAAAATGCTCAGTGAAATATCTTGAAGTTCATGGTCTAATACTGAGTGAAAAGTTTGTTTGGAGTCTAATTGTCAGGAAGAAAAAAATTTAACTCATGGTAAAAGATTAGACCTTGGTGTTACATGGACCACCCTTGGGTCAATGAATAAATGCATAGTTTTTGTTGTTATTATTATTATTCTTTAATGCCCTCCCTTCCTTTTCATATATATATATATATATATATATATATATGTATGTATATTTTCATTGCTGTATCCCACTTTACAATCTTCATTCTTCCACCCCTCCCCCCATTTTGTACCTTTATTCTGTCAGTCGAAGACAGAGACTTGGCAAGGCCAGTGGCGTTGTTTACAGCTTCTGTTATTCAGTCACTTCTTTGTGCAACTCCCCATGATTGCCTGCACCTTCCACTGTGCGGAGTTCCTGGGCCTGAACTACAGCTGGGAGACCATGCCCAATTGGTACTGTATACTAAATATTACATTGCAGAAAATTACACCACACCGAACTACTATATGTAGTAAACCCTTAAATATCACGGGGGTTATGTTCCTGGAAAATGCTACAATATTCAAAACTACGATAGTTAAAACCAAGGGGCTATGAGAAAAGGGAGTTAGGTTCCTGGACTTCGAGAAAATGTCGAGGAAGGTTGGCGGCAGCCAGAAATAAACGCATCACAATTGAAATAAACATGAAACATAAATATATCGGCTTTATGATTAAGTCTCCTGCTGTATTGAAGGAGATTAAACATTCAAAAGCAGATTAAACGTCTAAAGCGACCACCATTCCTCCTCAATTAATCTCTTTAACCGTTTCCCTTTGTAATCTTTCGATGTGTTTCTTTTATAAATCGTTCTGCAGCTCCGTAAACCAGTGAATGAATAAAATAAAATCACTTTTTTTCCATCGTTTAAATGCTTCGGCACCATTATTAACAGTGCGTGAGAAACCTCAAAAAGCTTGTGGTTCGAGTTAACCGTCACAACTCTGCTCAAAAACTGTGATTGGTAAAAATTAAGCCCCGTGATAACTAGATCGATGCATAAAGGGTTTGCCCATGATTGGACAAAATTGCCATATTCAAATTCATGATATTTAATTGTATCTTTGATCATTCCTCTTTAAAATGAAAAATGAAAATAATTTATTTATACTCTAAAATAATTAATGTAATTAATAATTTGTTTGTTTACTCAAATGATTTATATAATTGATAATTTGTTATCAAAATTATTTAGTTTTATGCTAAAATTGCACCCCACATTTCTTTGAAATGCTGACAAATTAGAGTTTTTACCTGTTTGCCGCATGTTAGTGAATGAAGCAATCTTTTTTAATGCAACTGAATGTGTTGTCATTTGTGTAAAAGTTGATGTACACATGGCCTGTCCATTCTCATTAAAATATTTGAACTGTTAAAAAACTAGTTCGAATTGCGAACATACCCCGTGGGAGTTCATTCGTACAACTCTCAGGTGAGCGATTGCACGGATGACAGATAGTTTTGAAATTTGGTAAGATTTTCATCGCATCAGTAAAAGAAACCAGAACACCTCACAAGAGTGAGGCTAGTTTCATATCATCATTTGCGATTTAATTTTGCGTTGGGCATTGCCCAGCGCATTTACTATATATATATATATATATATATATATATATATATATATATATATATATATATATATATATATATATATATATATATATATATATATATATATATATATATATATATATATATCTAATAACAATTTTAAGAAAATGGGCTGAAAGGGCCGTTTTTCGGCCCAAAGGGCCAGAATCGCACTTTGGGTTCAGTTATTGCCTGGGGATGGTCTCTAGAATATACCTGTCAAGTTTGGTTCAGTTCCGTCCACTAATAACCGAGAAATAACAATTTTAAGAAAATAGGCCAAGAATGGCCGATCCTCGGCCCGAAGGGCCGCAATCGCACTTTGGGCTGAGTTAATGCCTGCGCATATGTGTCTAGTATATGCCTGTCAATTTTCATCGAATTCTGTTCATGAATAATGGAGAAATAGACGTTCAAATGAACTGTACACAAGAAAAGAGAGAACGTGAGCGGCGCTTAGACCCCGTGGGGTGTAAGACCCCATGGGGTAAAAAATAGAAAAAAAATTCAGATTTAGCCTCGAAGTGCCATAATGTGTTGTCTTAAAAATTTCTGGATGGTGACTCGATGGTTATTAATGCATTCACGTGATTTGTGGGAAGACGGGTGAACGATTTGAAATGCACTTGAACATTGACCACAATATTAATGAGAATTTGGTAAATGTGTTCTGCCTCGAAAGATGTTTGAACTGTGTTGTTATGAATCAAAAGGTTTGTTCAACTCCAGCACAGGAAATGCGTTTAAACATTGTCTTCTGGCAAGTAGAAATCACTATTCCTACTGTTTGGAATGCATACTAAGAGTTGGAAGGTCTTCTATCTCTCCCTTAACTGTTCCTAAGGTTGTCGTGGAAAAAGGTTTTATTTATTAACAACAGATGTTCACTGTTAGCTGCACTTACCCTTTGTTAAGGCATAAGTCACATTTGGCACGGCGGCCATAGGGTCTACAAAATCTACGGCGACTAGCAATTATAGGGTGGCCACAGTATTTCCACGGTCACACAATGTAGCAGTCACACAAGTTTTTATTTTTTGGGGAGCCGCACGGTGTATTTAGAAATTGTGGAGACAGAAAACGTGGGGGTGCCGTACGGTCTTTGAGTTGATGTCACACGGTGACCTTAGGGCGTCCCTGTGGCGGCCATATAATTTTCAAGGTATCCGCAAGGTAGCCTCAAGGTGCCCGCAAGGCGACTGCAGGGGGGCCCTAAGGCGAACATGCGGCCAGACGGACGGTAACGAGTGGGTATATATATATCAGTTCTTTTTTTACTGAAATAAAAAATATAACAGTTCGGAATATACTTCTTCTTCTTCTTCTTTTGGCTGCTCCCATTAGGGGTCGCCACAGCGGATCATCCGCATGATCCGCATAGTGATTTGGCACATTTTTTTTTTTAAAGGAAAATTTGAATAATTTTTCTTACACATGATTACCATGTCCCATTCCTGAAGGAGAAAAGATTTCCATTATTCAAGTTCAATCAATGGAATCACTAGCAATTATAGGGTGGCCACAGTATTTCCACAGTAACGAGTGGGTATATATATCAGTTCTTTTTTTACTGAAATAAAAAATATAACAGTTCGGAATATACTTCTTCTTCTTCTTCTTTCGGCTGCTCCCATTAGGGGTCGCCACAGCGGATGATCCGCATAGTGATTTGGCACATGTTTTACGCCGGATGCCCTTCCTGACGCAACCCTGGTCGCCTCATACGACACACAGGGATATTCATACAGACCTCATACGACACTAGCAATTATAGGGTGGCCACAGTATTTCCACGGTCACACAATGTAGCAGTCACACAAGTTTTTATTTTTTGGGGAGCCGCACGGTGTATTTAGAAATTGTGGAGACAGAAAACGTGGGGGTGCCGTACGGTCTTTGAGTTGATGTCACACGGTGACCTTAGGGCGTCCCTGTGGCGGCCATATAATTTTCAAGGTATCCGCAAGGTAGCCTCAAGGTGCACGCAAGGCGACCGTAGGGGGGCCCTAAGGCGAACATGCGGCCAGACGGACGGTAATGAGTGGGTATATATATATATCAGTTCTTTTTTTACTGAAATAAAAAATATAACAGTTCGGAATATACCAGGATATATAACTAAATATACTTTAACTATAATATATATATATATATATATATATATATATATATATAAAATATGTATACATATATGTATATATATATATATATATATATATATATATATATATATATATATATATATATATATATATATATAAAATATGTATACATATATGTATATGTATACATATATGTATATATATATATATGTATGTATATATATATATATATATATATATATATATGTATATATATATATATATATATATATATATATATATATATATATATATATATATATATATATATATATATATATATATATATAAACCAAGTCGAAAACACCAGGGGGGGTTGACTCAGCCTGCCATCCTTCCGAGCTCGGCGAAATGAGCACCAGTTGTACTGGCCCCGGTGTATGCCCCGGTTAGAATAGGTGTACCATATCCCTGTGTGTCGTAAGAGGCGACCAGGGCTGCGTCAGGAAGGGCATCCGGCGTAAAAACCTATGCCAAATCATTATGCGGGCAACAAAACGAATTTCCATATCGCATCGGTGGAGGCCCGGGTTACTGACCGCCACCGGTACCGGTGGTCAGCAGGGTACCAGTGGAAATTGTGCTACTGCTGGGCGAAGGAGGAGAAGGAGACGGGGAAGGCGTAGTCCGGAGGCAGTGGGAGAGGGGGAAGGGTAGAAGTGTGGGAGGTGAGAGTTGGAACTCTGACTGTTGGGACGATGACTGGCAAAGGGCGAGAGTTGGCTGATATGATGGAGAGAAGAAAGGTGGACATACTGTGTGTACAAGAGACCAAGTGGATGGGGAGTAAGGCGAGGAGCATTGGAGGTGGTTTCAAACTGTTCTACCATGGTGTGGATGGGAGGAGAAATGGTGTCGGGATAATCCTGAAGGAAGATCATGTCAAGAGGGTATTGGAGGTGAGGAGGGTGTCTGACCGAGTGATGAGTGTGAAGTTGGAAATTGAAGGGGTGATGATGAATGTCATCAGTGCATATGCCCCACATATGGGGTGTGAGATGGAATATAAAGAAGATTTCTGGAGTGAGTTAGATGAAGTGGTGGAGAGTGTATCCAAGGATGAAAGAGTGGTGATTGGAGCAGATTTCAATGGACATGTTGGGAAGGGAATAAAGAGGATGAGGAGGTGATGGGGGAGGCACGGTCTCAACAAGAGAAATGTGGAAGGGCAAATGGTGGTAGAGTTTGCAAAAGAATGGAAATGGCAGTGGTAAACACGTATTTCAAGAAGAAGGAGGAACACAGGGTGACATACAAGAGTGGAGGAAAGTGCACACAGGTGGATTACATCTTGGTAGGAGATGCAACCTGAAAGAGATTAGTGACTGTAAGGTTGTGGCAGGGGAGAGTGTAGCCTCGACAGCATCGATTGGTGGTCTGTAGGATGACTTTAGAGGTGAGGTTGAGGAAGAGAGTGAGGGCTGAACCAAGGACCAGATGGTGGAAGCTGAAGGAGGAAGACTGTTGCGTGAAATTTAGGGAGGAGGTGAGACAGGCGTTGGATGGTGGTAAAGATGGGTGGGATGATTGGGCAACGACAGCAGAAGTTGTGAGGGAGATAGCTAGGAAGGTACTTGGTGTGACATCTGGACAGAGGAAGGAAGATAAGGAGACTTGGTGGTGGAATGAGGAAGCACAGGAAAGTATAAGGAAGAAGGGGTTGGCTAAAAAGAAGTGGGATAGTCAGAGAGATGAAGAAAGTCTGGCAGGAGTACAAGGAGTGGCGTCGAAAAGCAAAAAAGAGAGGTGGCTAAGGCCAAGGAAAAGGCATATGACGAGCTGTATGAGAAGTTGGATACAAAAGAAGGGGAAAAGGATTTGTACCGATTGGCAAGACAGAGGGACCGAGCTGGGAAGGATGTGCTGCAGGTTCGGGTGATAAAGGACGCAAATGGGAATGTGCTGACGAGCGAGGAGAGTGTGTTGAGAAGGTGGATGGAGTACTTTGAGGAGCTGATGAATGAAGAAAATGAGAGAGAGAGAAGGTTGGAAGAGGTGGAGATAGTGAATCTGGAAGTGGCGTGGATCAGTAAGGATGAAGTCAGCACTGCTATGAAGAAGATGAAAAGTGGAAAGGCGGTTGGCCCAGATGGAATACCAGTGGAGGCATGGAAGTGCTTAGAGAGATGGCAGTGGGGTTGTTAACCAGATTGTTTAATAAAGTCTTGGAAAGTGAGAGGAAGGCGGAGGAGTGGAGATTAAGTGTACTGATTCCGATTTTCAAGAATAAGGGTGATGTGCAGAGCTGTGGAAATTACAGAGGGATAAGGTTGTTAAGCCACACCATGAAGTTGTGGGAAAGAGTAGTGGAAGCTCGGTTGAGAGGAGAGGTGACGATCTGTGAGCAGCAATATGGGTTTATGCCAGGAAAGAGCACCACTGATGCGATGTTTGCTTTGAGAATGTTGATGGAGAAGCATAGGGAAGGCCAGAAAGAGTTACATTGTGTGTTTGTGGATTTAGAGAAAGCTTATGATAGGGTGCCAAGAGAGGAGTTGTGGCTGTGTATGAGGAAGTCGGGAGTGGTGGAGAAGTATGTGAGGATCGTGCAGGATATGTATGAGGACAGTGTGACAGCGGGGAGGTGTGCGGTAGGGAATGACGGACCGGTTTAAGGTTAAAGTGGGATTGCACCAAGGATCGACTCTGAGCCCTTTCCTGTTTGCAATGGTGATGGACAGGTTGACGGACGAGATCAGACTGGAGTTCTCCATGGACCATGATGTTCGCGGATGACATCATGATCTGTAGGAGAGTAGGGAGCAGGCTGAATCGAGCCTTGAGAGGTGGAGGCACGCACTGGAGAGAAGGGGAATGTTAGTCAGTAGGAGAAAGACGGAGTACATGTGCGTAAATGAGAGGGAGGGTGGTGGTATGGTGCGGTTGCAAGGAGTTGAGGTGGGGAAGGTGGATTGGTTTAAATACTTGGGATCAACTGTCCAAAGTAACGGAGAGTGTGGGAGAGAAGTGAAAAGAGAGTGCAGGCAGGATGGAGTGGGTGGAGAAGAGTTGCAGGAGTGATTTGTGACAGAAGGGTAGCTGCAAGAGTGAAGGGGAAAGTATACAAGACGGTAGTGAGACCAGCTATGTTGTATGGTTTGGAGGCGGTGGCGCTAACAAAAAGACAGGAAGCAGAGCTGGAGGTGGCAGAGTTAAAGATGCTGCGATTCTCGTTGGGAGTGACGAGGATGGATAGGATAAGAAATGAGTGTATTAGAGGGACAGTGCAGGTAGGACGGTTTGGAGACAAAGTGAGAGAGGCGAGATTGCGATGGTTTGGACATGTGCACAGGAGGGAAACGGAGTATATCGGGAGAAGGATGTTGAAGATGGAGCCGCCAGGCAGGAGGAGAAGAGGAAGGCCAAAGAAGAGGTTCATGGATGCGGTGAGGGCGGACATGCGGGTGGTTGGAGTGTCAATGGAAGATGTGGAGGATAGAGCAAAATGGAGACAGTTGGTCCGCTGTGGCGACCCCTAGCGGGAGCAAGCCGAAAGAGGAAGAAGAAAGAATATATATATATATAAAACTGAATATACCAGTTCGGAGTATAGGCAAACACCTCTCTTGCGGTAGCACACGGTGGACGCACGGTCGACGCAGACTGCCACGGAGGCCGTACGTAGGACGCACGGTGGGCATAGGGGAACCGTGCGTCGACCCTGCATTGCCCGTAGGTAGTCACACAGACCGCAAGGCCACCGTACGTTGAACACAGGGACGCCTTAGGACTACCCTATGGTGACCGTGGAAATAGTGCGGCTGCCGTAATTTTTTGGGGGTTGGCAAAATTCATTTTTCATTGATAAGATCCTACAGCAGCCGCACGAATAACGCAAGCCCACCGTATGCCCTACATACGGTTGACGTGGAACACATCTACGTCACAGCTTGGCTTGTCGAATTGCTACGGCCAACGTAGAAATGAAAAAAGTTATAATTCCACGGCAACCCCTACGGCCTGTAAAAGATAGCCATACGGCGTAGCCACCCTGAGGCCACCTCAGAAACTCTGCGGCCGCCGCATGTTTCTGTCAATTCAGGGGGGGGGGGGTATGGCTGCCGTATCCTAGCCGGAGAGCAAATGTGACTTAGGCTTAAGATATTCAATTGGTTACGTATCATTCCGCTCGGCTGTTGAATTGATACCAGGTGGGGTTAACTCGGCCTGTCATCCTTCTGAGGTCGGCAAAATGAGTACCATCTTGCAAGTATATTGTGTCGGAGTGGTGACCCGTCCAGTATTGTGCCCAATAGCCAAGGAGACTGCTAAGGCAGCACCAATGCCTTGCATGGAGTATGGTCTCAAAGGATGGATGGAATTACACATACACAGAAATTTTCAGTCCATTCCAAATTTTCGACGAGACAGTAAGAGCCAACCATGGTATGAATTCATGGCTGGATGAAACTGCTCAGCCAATCGTTCTGCACAGAGTATGGTCCTGATCTCTCTCTCTCTCCTCTCTCTCTCTCTCTCTCTCTCTCTCTCTCTCTCTCTCTCTCTCTCTCTCTCTCTCTCTCTGCTGCTCAAACTGAGGTATAGCGAGTTTGACATTAAGTTGGTGAATCTAATTCGAATGAGAGGCAGTTTCATCGGTGTCATCAACATCCCATCCAGTCCTCCTCAAGTTTGATAATGGAGGACTTCCGTAGTTCAGTTGCATGGTGACATTGTCTTCAAAACTTGGTATGCTCCATCAACTGGTATTCAGCAGTGATCTTACGTTTTTTAATTTTCAAACTCCCCTAGATCCCCAACAGCTCTGTTGATACAAGGATTGGTCAAACACAAACGTGTTGAGGTCTTCCTTTATACAGTCCGGGTTTATACGGTTGTCGCCTCTCGAGGGGCAGAGCTTGGATCGCCTGGGGAGAGGAGGGTGGAGGTTTTTGTTGCCCAGGGAGAAGAGGGAGGAGCGAATCAGACAATTGGATGTGTCGGAGAGGGAGTTCTGAGGTAAAAGATGAGGCACGTCGAAGTCTGAGGAGAAAGTCTGAGGCGAACATGACGTGAAGAGAATTGACTGTGGGGAAAAGAACTGAGGAAAAAAATCGGACCATCAAGTTCTTCGAGAGTTTTGAGGAGGTCGTCCTACCTGTCTGTTTTCTTTGCCCTGTGCCCGTTTCATCTTCCTGCTGCTTCGTCTCATCATCCTGGTCATCACCTCATCGTCCCCGCCACCACCAGAACTGAGTTCCCCGGTTTTTGTCCCTTTCCCCATCAGGGTCTGAGTCTGGTGTGTGGCACCATCGTTTTTATTCACATTGTAGATAATTATTTATTGTCGATTCGATATTTCCCCCTTTCTTCCCTCCCAACCCGCCGTCATAATCCTTTCGTCGGGTCAATCTTCCCCTGGTTTTATTGTGGTTCGGGAATAAACCTGTTGGTTTTAAAAGCTTTAAGGTTCTTGATACTCTGAACAAGAGGCATTCAAGCAGCCTTTGCCTGTGAATTGGTGGGCACTCTCGTGTACCATGCGTCTCGATCTGGAATCTCGATCCATCGCGCGTCTGGATCTGCTGAGCGTTTGCCAGGAGGTTTTGTCTCGTAGTGCTCCGATCCACCCACTGAAGTGAAAATAGGTAGAATGCTCATTTTCATTCACAATTCACAGACCGTGGTGTAGCTACAGGGCGCCATCTTGGTTAGCACTCGATGCTGGGCGAAAGCGATTTCTGTCATGGATTTGCGTGTACCTTGGAATGAAAAACAATCATGTTTTTCACCTTTTGTGTGATAGTTTTTCAATAGTAAACTTATCATAGTTACTAAGCCTGGTGTTGGCTGGCTTAGGATTCTAGGGTCCTGAGTTCAAATTTTGCTCTGGTGTTTAATTAATACCAGGTGGGGTTGACTCTGCCTGTCATCCTTCTGCGGTCGGCAAAATGAGTACCAGCTCGCTGGTAAAGGGGCACAACATCGGTGGCATAGTCTTGCCCCAACAAAATGATAGCTACCCAGCAGCCAAGCTGCCATACACAAGAAGAACATCATTGTAACTATAACACTTTCCTTTATCTTTTCCTTTTCACATTAAAGTTTGAGAACAAATGTTGTTAATTATGGGAGCGTAAAGAACTCGTGCCATTTTAATTGAACGTATGAAGATCAAGTCTGCCCGTTTATTTCACAATGATTTTTTTTTTTAGGTCAAAACATAAAGCATGAATGTACCTGTCATTTTTATTTATTTATTAGGTACCACAATGATGCAAACCAAAGTGAGAAAATACAGTATAACCAACTTTGTTATGTATACCCATTTCGTTGCTTGAGTGAGCAGCAGGGAGAATCTACATGTCTGCTGCAGGCAGGGTGATTCATCAATGTGGGCCATCCCTTGGATGGACATTAAACTAGATGTCCTGTCGCATACTCACCTAAAAGCTGTCTAGCCTGGGTTTGAATCCCGACCCAGCTATGAACTGTCATTCCAGTGTTTCACAGACAGGGTGATTCATCAATGTGTGTGCTGTCTCTTGGATGGACATTAAACTGGGCATCACATCAGTCGGCATTGGTTGGTGAACATTAAAGATCCCACGGTATCCTTTGCGAAGAGTAGGAGAGCTATCAGCAGCACAATGAGCAAATTACAAATTCCTGCCCTAACCAGCAGAGGGCATTGCATCGGCGGCACAGCCATGCACTCGGCCAATGATGCTACGCTGCAGCCTTGTGTGGCATACGAACGAAGAATACTTAAGAAGCCATGGAATTAGAAATCCATGAGACACGGTTGCAAAATATTGGGTGTGGAAGTATTGGGGGGGGGGATGTTTATTGAGAAATGCAAGAAAAGGGTTAGGAAAGAAGAGTGTATAAAAAAGGTGGGTTCAGAGGTGATCATGATTGTTATGACAAAACTGTTGCAGAATGTTATTTTCAACAGATTGCAATCTGACATTCATTTCAATGGAATACTGTACAATAATGTTTCAGGTGGGCGCTGTTAGCACAATGTGCTGGCTGTGCAGTTGTGGAGGACACTTGGCATTACTTTCTCCATCGCCTCCTCCACCACCCTCGTCTATATCGACACGTTCACAAAATACACCATCGCTACACGGTAATTGTGCTTGTTTTTTTTCATTGCATACAAACCATGACTACTGCTTCACAAGAACTAGTGCTGCACATTATGACATGTTTGTGTTATGTGCAGGCTCCATTTGGCTTGCAGGCAGAATATGCACATCCAGTGGAGACTATCACCCTTGGATTTGGATTTTTCTTGGGTCTACTGCTGTTTGCTTCTCATATGGCACTGCTGTGGGCCTGGGTACTCTGCCGCCTTTTGGAAACCATCGATGTCCACAGGCACGGCACATCGACACCTTGCAATGCAGCATTTCAGCACTTCTCAACCATAACGTTTTTGTTAATCATCCAAAATATTTATTTGTAAATGGATTTTTTTTTTCAACGAGCTGGTTAAGCTCTACAACCAGGCTATTTAAAATCTATTTTTCCTGACTGCATTCCAATGCAAAGTTATGGTCCCGATGGCTAATTCAGGCTGGGCCAAGGCTTGAAAACATTTTTCATGCTGTATCACACGGCAAGTTTATTTATTTATTTGTATACAGCCTGTGGCTACTTAGCTGCATCTTTTTCTGGGGGCACAGCTGTGCCACTGATCCAATAACCCCTGTTACCAGTAAGCTGGTATTCATTTTGCCAACCTCAGAAGGATGATAGCCTGGTTCAACCCACCTGGTGTTCATTTAATAATGGGACAGGGGCTTGCACTCAAGACCCTAATATCTTAAGCCAGCCACCTTAACCATTAAGCCACCTTAACACCAGGCTTACAGAAGTTTATTGACTGTGCATTACTATTTCATCATATTCATCATAACCTTTGATTACTGTACAAAAGGGTCCTTCATATGATACGTATGCGGATGGGATTACATTTAGTAGACATGTTAAGTGCACAAAATAGGGTGTTGACTTCAAATCATGATGCAAATGACCCCTTTGGCATGGAAGTTCCTTAGGGTCATAGAAACAAATTTATCCAAAGACACACGTCATATCTCAAAATCCAAGATGGCCGCCGTCGACCATTTTGGAAAACATGGCCCAGTCAGAGCTCATGAACCGTTTGTCATAGAAACTATTATGACGCGTTTTCTAGCTAAATTGAGGTCGCTGAATTCATTTCCGGCATCAGCTATGCATTTGAAGGTGAAATCCCAAAAATAATACAAATTATAACAAATTTTATTGTTTTTCGCATCCAGAAAATTTGAGGTAATTAGATTATCCATCGCACAATGTCGTAATTACACAAGTTCTTCCTCCTCTCCTCTCTTGTCCTGGTACATCCTGCCAGTGTGGGTGCACGAACCTTGACATCTGCAGAGAAGCATACAGCGCTGTCTCTGCACGCAGCACTTACAAGGAGCTTTGCAATTCAGTCTTACACTTGCAAATGGACTGCACAGTCTTCTTCCCCATCTCATCTGGATTGAGGATCTCATCAAGATTCGCAACTTGTTGTGTGTCTGACGAGAAGTGCTGGTGAATGCTGATGCATGTTCCATGGAGGGCTGATGTTGCTGTCGTAGAGGATGGATTATGGTCAATGTTGTCAAAACCGTCTGTGGTGAAAACGTGTTTAACTGCCTGAGGGGGGACCACCATACCAACCTGCTCCCAGTGACCAATGACTGAATTCACAATATCTGTACTAAGCACTCTCAAACGGTCATACGAGATGCATAACCCTCGCTGATGCAAATCATCGATTAGAGATTCACGGCCCAGTTTGAAGAGGTACTTTCATAGCCATATACAGTGAAGCTGGTGTTTCCCTATCTCTGTTTTGACGTGGAACACTGTCACGTTTCTTGGATCTGCATGCAACTGAGTTGAAGATGATCTGCTGCCCAATTGATGTTGCAACCTTGGACTTCTTCGATCCAGGAGATGGCTGATCGATAGATTGGCCATCAAGAAGCATGTACAGGAATGAACGCAGAGTGGTTGGGATTGATTCAGCTTCAGATGAGGTTGAGAAGGAACCCGTAAAAGCTTTCCGCATTTGAAGATATTCTCGACGGAGGATCTTGGCTACTTTGTGCAGGGTGGAGACTTCAGTTGATGTATTGTCTTTCATATCAACTATAGCTTTGGATAGGTCATCGTCGAAAACAAGAGACCAGCAACGGTTAATCTTTACTGCCTTGATGTCAGGAATCATGCGCTCAATGTCCTCTCTAAGGCGTGTTGTATTGCATTTGATGTAGGGAAAGCCGAGAGCAGCAATACGCTTATCATAAAGGGTCGTCAAGTGAGCCATTGCTAGCGACTCCCCTGAACCACGGTTATCTTCAATAAAGTCAAGTAACTCATTGAGAACATGTGCTCACATCACCTGCGTGTTATGACTATCAGTGATGTCACATCCGACTGTCTCCACTTTCCTATACAACCGAGTCAGGCACGCACGATGATAGACGTCATTGATTGCGATGAAGTCACCAGCAGACAGTTTAGACAACAGGCGTTTGTTGCCCAACAGCTGAGCACAGTCATTGATTTTTTTTTTTAATCCAAGCCAAGTGTAGCAGCTTTTCTGAGCTCTTTCTTGTTGCCCACTTCATCACAAAAGAGACACGGAGTGTCAACTGGTTCGCTCAAAGATGTAGAGGGTGATGTCTGTGTGACTGACCTGACTGCACGAGTTTTTACCGGGCTAAATGACGCTTGTCCTTGATGCTTATTCCTGGCTCTCTGCACTTTCTGATTGCCGACAGCATTCCTGCAAGCTTTGTGCCACACTACATGATTAGACATCATCAGATGCACTATATTCTGAGTATCACTGTCACCAGTATTCTCTACGAATACAAAATCAGGCAGCTCACCTAATTCATTGAGTTCCTGGATATTGTTCACAACCTGTCTGTAAGTGGCTGAAAGTCTTTCAGGATTGTTTCTCAATTTAACAGATGATGAGGGATCTGAAGTTGGATTATGAGTCTCGTCTGATTGACATATAAAACATAGGCTCCAGTCCATCGTGGCAGGCGTGCTTTCACAGTTATCGGAACTCATTTGGATTGGTCACTTTGAATCTGAAAGTAAAAATTAAAGGTCACATAACATAGATACATTATGTGACTAACTCGTGTGTAGTTAAATTCAGCATGAGAAAACCATTTCTGAGTTGGGTCCGACCTAACCATCATATAGTAGACATGTTAAGTCATGTCTCGTTCTCACAATTTTTTTTTCTCATACATTTTAGAAAAAATGTAACATTTATGTATTTTTGTCTATGATTTGACCTTTAAATCCATCAGAAAGCAATATTGTCACCGTAAATGAGTTCAGTGACCTCAGGTTAGTTAGAAAACATGTATCATAATAGTTTCTATGGCAAACGGTTCATGAGCTCTGACTGGGCCTTGTTTTCCAAAATGGTCGACGGCGGCCATCTTGGATTTTGAGATATGACGTGTGTCTTTGGATAAATTTGTTTCTATGACCCTAAGGAACTTCCATGCCAAAGGGGACCTTTGCATCACGATTTGAAGTCAAATGTCACTTAACATGTCTTCTAATTTGAGGAGATAAGATGAGAAGAGTGGGAGTGGTTGTGAAGAAATGATACAGCATGAAAAATATTTTGTGGACAAAGGGGTTGCTTGTCGAAATGCATGTTTTGTTTTTTTTGGTTGCACACTTAATATATAAATTCCACTAGCTTTTAAATACTTGATATGTAGACATCCACGAGGAGGCCAGATCATGCCTCTGATTCCATCGATGCTGCTCCTCTGATTGAATAGACGCAGGATGACAACATGCTTGCTAGTTCCACCTTGTAAGACAAATAATAATTAATCAAGATGGCATCTTGCGTTATATCATTTCAAACCTTAGAGCCAGGTTTATGTCCTCCAAGTTTATATTTTCATGCCAAGATTATGTTCAATTTGCCTTTCCAGCAACTTCTAACAAATTTCAAAGTTCTGCTGTATTGTGTCTAAATGTGGTAAATGTCATAACCACAGCACATACAATGCTGGATGATACCTAATTTAAGTGCTCTTTTATCCAGACAGTGCATGCGGAGGCTTACAAACATCGATATTTATGCAATTTTGAGTTGCATTCTTTTTTTTATTGCACACGTGGTGTATATGCTCAGAGTCGTTGGTTCACACACCTACCGGAAGTTAACAAAAAAATATAACCACAAATTATTCGGTCAATTCTATCAGCGTATAACTACCTTTCCATCAATTTACTTTACCGAGAAACCTTAGCAGTCTCTACAGTCAGTGACTGTATTATGCTATCAATGGAGAGTCATAGTAAAAAAACAATGAATTTGAATTCATTACAAACGGAAACTGGGACTCCTTACTAATGCTTCCACTTTCTTTTCCTGCACATGTGAGGCGTACAAAATAATTTGCTCACATGGTGTCAATGCCTTGTGTGAGCTGTCTATCTATATATCTGTGTGTATCTATCTATCTGTGTCTGTCTGTTGATCTATTTATATCCTCTCTATCTATCTGTGTCTATTTATCCTATTGGGTAGTCAATCTAGTCTACCCTTATTATCAGTATTTCCGTCGATATGTTTGTCTGTCTGTTGGGTAGTCAATCTAGTCGAAAAAAAAAAAAATGTCCAAATTTTTTTTTTCCTACCCTTATTATCAGTATTTCAGTCGATATGTTTGGCTGTTGGCTGCTCTTAGAGCACCCTTATTCTGGACATTTCCATCTGTCTGCGAAACTTTGGTCAAGCCTAGGGGCTAAACCACTCAACCGATTCCAATGAAATTTGGTAGGTAGGACCAATATTTCTGGGAATCGTGTGCTTTCGAATATGGGATCCTGGGCCCTAGCAACGGCCCTTTAAAGTGGTCAAAAAAATCAAAAAAATAAATAAATCGAAAAATCGAAGCTTAGAGTTCTGTGCGCAATCTATCTCGCTCCCTTCATGCCAATTTGCAGCCCTAACAAAAAATATTTGTAGGAGGAGATAGGTTTTGGGCGAGTACATGTCGAACATTTCAGAAACGGTTAATTGCGAATATCTCTAAGAGAAAGAGTCTGATTTTGATGAAACTTGGGTGAAATGTGTACAATGTGGCTAGCATGTACACAAAAATGAATGGTTGCTATGCACACCTCCGTTGTTTAGGAACAGCTAAAATACTTTATCGTACATCGTACACTTAATGTGGACTGTACAAAAAAATCAATACCTCCGAAACTGGACCTCCGAGGGACCTGTTTTTTTGTGCCCAAGGAGAATGTCTTACAGCATCATATAAAAAAATAAAATCTTTAGCGAATAGATAAATGGAATTACCAGGGCTGCCATTTGTTAGAGTCTCTTTGGAAACATGCCTGAAATTTCACAAGGCGGGTTTCTGGGCGCAAACTAAGAGGGCTGTGATAATCATATTTATTGTGCTAAATTGATTGATAGCATGTACATGAATATCGGTTAGTCGCGTTGGCCAGCTTTCCATCTAGAGCGAGCAGCCATGTCGCCTACCGGCTTGTCTGTCTGTCTGTCTGTCTGTCCCTCTGTTCGGTCCAGTGCTCCGTTAATACAATGGCGATTTCGATGAAACTTGGTTGGTCGGTTCATACCATGACCTAGTTGTGTGCAAATGAGAACTGTTGCGATGCTCACCACCGTTGCTGAGCAACGGGACTTTGAAATTTTTGAAAAATCATAAAAAATTAATTTTTTCGAAAATCAAAAATCGGGCCATGAGCGACTGTGGGCAGTACATTCAGCCATATTGTCAAAAATTTCCAGCCGGATCCTATGAAAACTGTCAGAGAAGATAGACTTTGAATGAACCCGAGTCGAAAACAATAAAAAAACGAAGTTCGTTATATCTCGGAGACGATGAGTCAGATATACATGAAACTGGTATGATAGGTTCATGGTATGTCCTAGTTATGTGTGAGAACCGTTGCTATGGACCCCTCCGTTGCCTAGCAACGGCCGAAAAACCTCTAAATGTGGGGGTATTTTAACGAAAAAATAATCTGCAGCATTAACCCTTGAAGCTAGAATCATGAAGTTTCTTGTGCTTAATCCTCAGGTCATTCCCCATCGAACGGGCCCATCGCGTCAGGTTCTATTGGGTAGTCGACTACCCATGTCCGCCTACTGGCTTGTCTGTCTCTATGTATGTCTATTCGGTCCAGTGCTCCATTAATACAATGGCGATTTTGATGAAACTTGTTTGGTAGGTTCATACCATGACCTAGTTGTGTGCAAATGAGAACCGTTGCTATAGACCCATCCGTTGCCTAGCAACGGACCTTTGAAATTTTCAAAAATTAATTTTTTCAAAAATCGGGCCACGAGCTATTGTGGGCAGCTCATTCAGCCATATTGTCAAAAATTTCCAGCTGGATCCTATGAAAACTGTCGGAGAAGATGGACTTTGAATGAACCCTGGTCGAAAACAATAAAAAAACAAAGTTCGTTATATCTCAGAGACTATGAGTCAGATAAGCCGGTAGGCGACATGGCTGCTCGCTCTTGATGTAAAGCTGGCCGACGCGACTAGCCGATATTCATGTACATGCTATCAATCAATTTAGCACAATAAATATGATTATCACAGCCCTCTTAGTTTGCGCCCAGAAACCCGCCTTGTGAAATTTTAGGCATTTTTCCAAAGAGACTCTAACAAATGGCAGCCCTGGTAATTCCATTTATCTATTCGCTAAAGATTTTATTTTTTTATATGATGCTGTAAGACATTCTCCTTGGGCACAAAAAAACAGGTCCCTCAGAGGTCCAGTTTCGGAGGTATTGATTTTTTTGTACAGTCCACATTAAGTGTACGATGTACGATAAAGTAGTTTAGCTGTTGCTAAGCAACGGAGGTGTGCATAGCAACCATTCATTTTTGTGTACATGCTCGCCACATTGTACACATTTCACCCAAGTTTCATCAAAATCAGACTCTTTCTCTTAGAGATCTTCCCAATTAACCGTTTCTGAAATGTTCGACATGTACT
Source organism: Eptatretus burgeri (assembly GCF_056783735.1). NCBI lineage: Eukaryota > Metazoa > Chordata > Myxini > Myxiniformes > Myxinidae > Eptatretus > Eptatretus burgeri. The sequence goes on from NC_140962.1 coordinate 39,392,319, forward strand.
CGCCCAAAACCTATCTCCTTCAAATATTTTTTGTTCGGGCTGCAAATTGGCATGAAGGGAGCTAGATAGATTGCGCACAGAACTCTAAAATTGGATTTTTCCATTTATTTTTTGATTTTTTTTTCGATTTTTTGACCACTTTAAAGGGCCGTTGCTATGCCGTTGCTAGGGCGCGGGGTCCCATATTCGAAAGCGCACGATTCCCAGAAATATTGGTCCTACCTACCAAATTTCATTGTAATCGGTTGAGTGGTTTAGCCCCTAGGCTTGACCAAAGTTTCGTGGACAGACAGACAGATGGAAATGTCCAGAATAAGGGTGCTCTAAGAGCAGCCAATATACATGAAACTGGTATGGTAGGTTCATGGTAAGTCCTAGTTATGTGTGAGAAAGAACCGTTGCTATGGATGCTTTTGTTGGCAAGTAACGGCTGAAAAACGACTAAATTCGACTTGATCGACAACCCATGTCCGCCTACCGGCTTGTCTGTGTTTGTGTCTGTTTGTCTATCTCTGTCTTTCCATTATCTATCTATGTGTCTTTGTTTGTGTATCTGTCGTTATATATCTGTCCATCAATCTATTGGGTGGTCGCTGGACTACCGTTATTCTCAGGTTTTCCATCTGTCTGTACGTATGTAATGGACAGCTCTGGAGGCCAGAGGAGTCAACCGATTTTGATGAAACTTCACTGGTATGTTCATACCAGGATCTAGTTCTATGCTTTTGAGCACCGTTCCTATGGACACCACCGTTGCTTAGCAACGGGACTTTGAACTCTTTGAAAAAATCCGAAAAATATTTATATATATATATATATTTTTCGAAAATCAAAAATCGGCTTCCGTGCTTTTATGCACACTATAATCAACCTCTTTGTCAAAAAATTTCAGCCCGATCTGTCAAAAACTGTATGACTAGTATGGAATTATGTCGCGACTACCATGTCGCCTACTGGCTTGTCTATCTATTTATTTGTCTGTTGTAGGAATACCCTACAACAATTGTCAGAATGCCTGTCTGTCTATCTTTCTCATGTAAGAATGGATGGTTGATGTAAGAATGTGCTTTCACTTTTATGAGGGTGATGGTAGGGGAGGCCAGTGAGTTGGGGTTCGGAAGGGGTGGGGAGAGCAAATATGGGATAGGGTTGAGAGTGTGAGGTTGAGACTTTGGTGGGGGGAAGGAGGAGGGTTGAAACTTTGTGAGGAGGGGGGAGGATTGAAGACAGTTCTGGTGGTGGTGAGGGAGGTTGAGTTGTGGTGGGGATGGAGGGATTGAGGTGGGCCTGTGTACTCTGTAAAATAAATGACAAGGAAAAAATAAAAATGACAGTTTAATTGCTTTAATTCAAACTCGTTGACCAGACTCGGTGGTGTAATGGTTACAATCGGTAACAAAACTTTTGACCAGTCTCAGTCTTTTGCGTGTCATTAATCTTGGTGATTCCGCTCCGAATATGGAAGGGTTGGTTATTCAAATGTTTATAACCAAATAAGAGCACCCTCGGAATCTCCGCCATGCTACCGATAATGAAGTGACAAGGTTGCCAGATGTCTGATAAGTATCGTATTTGTATGATAATAATTCAACCTCTTGTACGATGAACGATCGATAATTGCAACTGTACGATAATTCTTGCAATTCCAAAAAATAAAGTACTCGACCTTCAATTTTCAGTTTAAATTTCATAACATTTTTCTCAGTCTTCTGGGAAGATTCTGACCTTCTCCGTCACACCTCATGCAGGCGTAACGTCACGTAAGCACGCGCACAGAGAGCAACTGAGAAAAGCAATGTACACGTCACTTCCGAGTTCTGACTTCCGAGCACGTGGACCGTTAACGTGCACACATCAGGTTAAGGTTATGGCTAAGCTTATGGTTAGGGTTATGGTTATGCCGAGGGTTATGGCTTCGTCATTTACATGATATTTAAAAAAAATTGACATCACAGTGTGCAGGTGAATACAATTTGTTCAGAAAGTGGTCGTATGTTAGTCCACAACAAAAATTACCGAATTGTAGCATAAATATGGAGAAAAATCGATTATTTTAAATACGATTTACTCATTAAATAAGCCACGGAATCATCAAAATATGGTCAGAATCCGTTTCCTCAACAAAAAGTAACCGAGAAATGTATTTCAAATTATTAATTTTTCTTTTCAAACAATACTTTCAAATATGCCTCTGACAATCTGGAGTTGATATTCTCTACTAGCTTCACTGCATTTTTTGTGGCATTTCAGTCAAGCTCAACCATCCACATTGTGACGTCACAAAGTGATGAAAATTATCATGTAACATCACATTTATATTCTCTTTCTGAAAATATAAAAATTTCCCCCTTTAATATTCGATATCAGGATGTTTTGATCATTATATTCGAGGCGGTGCATAATAATACACAACACGCTTCCATGTTTTGATTTTTTTTTTTAAGGGCTGTTTCTAGCTAAGGTGTCATTATACAACTCTCATGCATTGATGCATTCATGAGCGGAAAAAGGCCCACAGTCGAGGCCGTGTACAGTAAGGGAAAACCAGGAAGGAATGGAAATGACCATTTCTAGAATGACACTACGAATCTAAGATGGTTGACAGTTGCAAATTGAAACATCGCTGTGTATTGTGGGTTAACGCCGGTAAAAAAATTTTTTCCACATAGTTCATGGGAATTGTACGATAATTTTGAGGTTCCAACACGATATTTCCACTTTTCAAACCTGGCAACTCTGTGAAGTGAAACATGTATGCGCAGAGAGTAGCAACAAGCTCAACAGTGATGCTCAGTCTCGATGGTGTATTGGTAAGAACCTTTACTCAAAGCTCAAGCCATTGTGGGTATGTGCATGTGTGATGTTTATGTTCGTTCCATTATGAGCCATAAAACACATCGCTGAAACAAACAAAAAACCGAAGAAGCTTTTTGGGTATGAACTGAGCAGCACCAATAATTCCACACATACATCGTATGGCATGCATGCCTTCTGAATTCAAGGACGTAGAATCCATGTAAAGAAAGATGCTATAGCTCCACTTGCTTTTCTCCATAATTTACCTCCTTTTTCTCCACTAGATACGTGTATGTGTGATCGGAGGCTCGGAGCTCAGTGGCACTTTCAGTGCTATACAAGTAATGCCTTTTCTAAGCTCGGCGCGATCTATTTTCAGAGTTCGTGCTCCCTTTGACACGCGACTCCAGCTGTCCTTGTTTATCAATACTAGTGCATGCCCGTACGTGCGTGCCCGTTCATGTGTGGCCGTACATGCAAAAAGAAAAAAAAAAAACTTTCAAACCGCGAACCAGAAACAACCACACAGGCCGTTCATTCGCTCTCGCTTGCCCATACATGCGTGGCCATACGTGCGTGGCCGTACGTGCAAAAAAAAATTGTGACATCAATCGTGATGTCATAGCACCGTGTCCTGTTATTGGTTGGCAAATAAATGGCCGTAACTTGGGAACCACTTGTCCGATTAATATCAAACCTCGAAAAGGCACATCTACAGGTCCCCAGCAATATTCCTGGCAAGTTTCAATTAGATCGGACCAGTGGTTGTCGAGAAACGGCGGTCGCAGACACACACACACACACACACACACACACACACACACACACACACACACACACACACACACACACACACACACACACACACACACACACACACACACACACACACACACATTGCTGGAATTATAGATAGACTAGTGCATGCCCGTATGTGCGTGAAACAACAACAAAAAAACTTTCAACCCACGTGCCAGAAACAACAACCACACAGACCATTTCCATACCCACCTTGAGAGCGATCCGATGTGGAGGCATACCAGATGGACAGAGGGTGTTCAGGAACTCAGGCGGATACAAATGATCACCCTCAGATTCCGCTGTATCGACGCTACAGCAAACATGTTCCTCCCCTGGAAATATGGTTGTCATGTTTTGATAAATTATTTTCGGAACAATTTTTCTTCAATAAATAAATAATAATAAAAATTGTCTGCATGTACACACCTTTATCTCGTTAGCACCTCTTCATAAACGACATTGCTGAGGAAATGGCGCTTCTTTGTTTCCTCGTCCAGGGCAAGAATGCGGAGGCTGCTGGATCTGCCAACCCTACTGGCCGCCACATAGAACTGACCATGACTGAAGAAGTCTCTTGTGCAGAAGACCCCAACATGGTGTAGCGACTGCCCTTGGGATTTATTCACAGTCATGGCAAAGCATGGTCATACCGGAAACTGCCGACGCCGCAGAGTGAACGGGAACATGTTGTCAGATGGACTCAAGGTTATGCGTGGAATGAGCAATGTGCGTCCGGAATTGACACCCATCACAGATTTTGCAACCAACAGATTTGGAAGGATCTGATGGATGATGTACCTTGAGCCATTGCAGTGCCCGCTTTGCTGGTCGAGGTTTCGTAGCAGCATGATCACCATACCCACCTTGAGAGTCATCCGATGTGGAGGCATACCAGATGGACGATGGGTGTTCAGGAACTCAGGCGGATACAAATGATCACCCTGAGATTCCGCTGTATCGACGCTACAGCAAACATGTTCCTCCCCTGGAAATATGGTTGTCATGTCGTCATTTACCTTATCGACTTTGGAATTGGTCGGACATAGTATAACACGCTCGCATAGCCACTTGGGGTTGGAATGTTGTTGTGCAAGCCCTCGTCCACCCAAGTGACAATGTCCTGAAGTTTTTCACCTGGAAGAATGAGCGGTTCCCTGAGCTCAATAGCAAATTCACCCTCTTCTAGATTGACAGGAATCTTCCCTTCACCCAGATCCAGCAGGAATTTTGCAAAATCAGATTCGTCCTGTTGTTCTCCAGCACCCTGCATGATCCTCATGTTTACCGTGAGACGAAGTATCTGCACTTTTCTCCACAGGTATGAGCTCTTGAAGCACCTTCCGACTATGTCAATACGGCTACCGTGTGGCACAACGGTAAGGATCTGCCTCCAGTCACCACTGAAACCATTGTGAACCACCAAATGGTTGCTCTGAGCCCCGAAGCCACTGGAACGTTCGATCTGCTGCCTCCAATGCGTGACGATCCATCATTGAAACCTCATCCACCACCATTCTATTCGTCATTCGTATGAGTGCTGCAGTGGTGTCATTTTCACTGATGTTGCAAGTGGACCCATCAGTGAGAATGAGAGGACACTTGGTCTTACTATGGAAGGTGGCCCCTTTAGGCAGCAGGGTAGCTGCAATACCACTTTCAGCAGTCGCAAGAGCCACTTTGCCCTTTGCTCGCACTTTGTTGAATATATGAGACAATGTGAATGTTTTCCCAGTCCCACCACTTGCATCAACTGCGATCATCCAGCCATATCAGTGTTCCACACTCGTCATCACTTTATCGACAACAACGCACTGCTCGTCATTAAGAAGGCACTCTGTTTGAGCGATGTGAGCCTCAAGTTCTCCTATATTGTGCCCTGTTTCGTGCTCGATGACGCGAGGAATGCGAGATTGGATATGAACTGGTTCAGGCTCAGGAAGGCCAAAGCTCTTACTGAGCGAAAAGCCGTGCGTCTCAATTTTGTCCCTCAGCTCCAGTAGCACTTCACTCACAATGCGTCCATTTGGCTCATTCACACCTGCTGCACGCATGAAGTCCTCGCACAGCACATACTTGTGCCTTTCCCAGAACTGCACGTGGTTGCCTCTGACGACGAATATGAGCATGTTGGCAAATACTTCACGGACTGCAGGGCCAAATGCAATATTTGCAGCCTCTTCCATAACAGAATCCACCTCCTGGTCATTGTCAACGATGCCATACGCAATGCAGGCTGCCAGATAGGTCTCCATGACCCTACCACCGACACGACGGAGATCCTGAAAGCATGTGGGGCCAAGCACGTGGTACAGTAGCATGCGGAGATAGTACAACTCGGCATAATGTGAGTTGACGGAAATAATGGGGAGCCGCCCAACTGTATCAGTCTTACGGTTATCCTGGAAACTCAGCCTTCTCTTCTGCAATTGAAACCTTTTCCTAAAGTAGGTGAAGTGTTGGAACACATCTGGATATAGAACATGATGCATGTGTGGATGGAGATTCATGGCTTCGAAAAAGGCGGTGAGTGTTGTTGCAGGGGGTCCTGACTCCGCCACATTCTGTATGGCACCTTCGTCATTGAACGTGATCACCTGCTCATCCTGTAGATGGAGTGCCAGCATCTCGACTGGTGGGTACTTGCTTTGAATGGGGAAATCGTATATGCGCCAGTATCCCTCAGATGCGGTGATGTAACGCCCTAGTTTGTATTGCGTCACTTGATCATGTCATAATGCCTCTCGCATCCTCTCATGTGGGTCTAGTCTGACCAGGCACTAGTCCGGGCCCTTTTCAACGTATTTGTACAGGTACTTCACACTGGTGACAGCACATTCAATATCATGGTTGATGTGAGCATCGTACCTGAGGACAATATATGGATTGTAAGGCACAACCCATGCATTGTTAACTAATATGTTGGCACCGCCTCGTATTGTCTTCATGATGGGATCACCAGGTGTTGCTTCTGCCCTTCTTCTGTACAGGGGATAGGAGTCATCAGAGAAGCTTGTCGTTTCTCGTAGGGCTTTGGGATAGTCCTTTGTGCACTTCCGATCTGCCATGCAAGGGCTCGAGATGTTCCATTCCCCACATGGGCCGTGAATCATGTGTGATGTCACGATACGGTGTAGTTCAGGATTTGTGCGTTTGTCAGGAATCTCAGCAGAGACCACGCGATCGACATCTGCTGGTGTTCTGGACTTGTCGCGAGGTACCACGGTCAGGAGCATGTGTATATGTATATATCACATTAGCATCCACATGCCCCAAGATGTCATGCTTGAGGAGGTCTGCGAGGAGTGCCTCCACCTTCATATGAAACACCCGAGCGATGATATCAGGTCTTTCATTGGTTGACTGACCCTCAAAAAGCAATTCTTTATTTTCTGGCCACTTTGGGTTGCAGGTGAATGTTAGGAAAAAAGTCAGGTTTTCCCTTGACTCGGACCAAAGCCATTGGATCCTGAAACTCTTTGGCATACCAACGTGGTGACCCATAAATTGACGGCGGCAGAATGGTGAGGCGTCCAGGTAGCACCTCAGCGTCACTGTTCAACGCATCAGCGATGATCTTATACTTTTCTGCCTTAATTGACTTCTGGTTGCAGCAAATCCAATTGAGACGGTGTGACTCAATTTTTGCCATCATGTCGCATACGTACTGCTGTGTCAACTTTCCACCACGAAGCAGTAGGTTGAAGTGATGAGTAGGATCACGTACTTGGAGATGGTAGCGGAAGAAAGATGTTGGCGTTATCCCTGCTAACTCAGTGTGGTACCCCTGGGAGCCGCAGGGTAGCAGAAGTATGTATGATAGAGGGTCATACGCTGGGTGCATGGCGTCTATTGTCTGTAAACCTCCTTCTCTGAGGTGAACAGCGACTGCCAGCCTTCCAAACTGCTCTGTTGTCATTGCCCCTGGAGCAATGACAGCCACATCGCTGTCTGGTGAGGGAAGGTTGATGATACCATGATGAAGGTCTCGGCGCCGCGTGCAACCTGTTAACACAATTTTCAGTTCATTGGCGCTATCATTATGAACCACATACTCAATGGCTGATTTGAATTGCTGGACGTATGGGTTGCACTCACGGATGGCCTGTTGTGCTCTTTGCAAAAAATGCTCATTCAGGCTACTGTTCGAGGTGTGGGCACGACGATAATCCAGCTCATGGGCTGGATCGTGAAAGTAGATCTGAGCAAAGCGTGCGGTACAACCCAGATCGGCAAGAGGAGCACCAATGTAATGGTAAACCATACGTTGTATGCACACTCCAGGATTGAAGCCAGGCATACCTATCTCTCGGACACCAATACTTGCAATTGCCAGCGTGTTGTTGTACTGTTTTCCTTGCTTCACAAAGTCCCGGTTAAGGAAAAGGTTTCTAATAGCATCTGGAGGTTGTGATGGAATTGAACCGGGTTTTGGATTCGTAGGATCATGCTTAAGGTCGACCTTGTCGTGGTTGCAGCAAAATCCTCTTCTCTCCTCGTTCCACACAAAAGCATCACAATGTGAGCATTCAGTGCATTGAAATAATGAGGTCCTGCTCAATGCGTGCCTGTACTCAACATGAAGTTGCTCTCGGAAGAAATCGGTATCATCGTATCGAGCAGGTTGCGATTCTCATGGTGAGCCTGCTCAAGTCTCGCACGGTGTACGTCCTGATTGGCGCAGGGCATCCCTTACTTGCCGTTCTTCTCGCTGGTGAGGGATTTCTTCTGCACGACGCCTTGCCTCGCGTCCAGTGTTGTCTGCCAAGCGAGCAGCTCATGCCTCATCTGTTTCTTCTGCACGACGCCTTGCCTCGCGTCCAGTGTTGTCTGCCAAGCGAGCACCTCGTGCTTCATCTGTTTCAGCTGCACAACGCCTTGTCACACGCATAGCGTCGCGTGTTAAGCGAGCAGCTTGTGCTTCGTCCGTTGCAGCTGCACGACGCCTTGTCACATGCGTCGCGTCACGTATCAAGCGAGCAGCTCGTGCTTTGTCCGTTTTTAGCTGCACGATGCCTTGTCACGTGCGTAGTGTCGCATGTCAAGCGAGCAGCTCGTGCTTCGTCCGATTCCATTGTGTGTGCATGACGTGCAGCTTCGTTCCTTCACTCTCGTAAACGATGACTGGATTTGGGCATTGTTTCAATTATATCGGACCAACTGTATCATAAATGGCCATAACTTGGGAAACACTTGGGAAACAGCTGAAACGGATGAAGTAGAACGATATCAAACCTTGAAAAGGCACATACTCAGGTCCCCAGCATCAATTGTGACATATCAAAAAAAAGAGAAAAAAGAAAAGAATTGTGACGACACTCGTGATGTCATAGCACCGTGTCCTGTCATTGGTTGGTAAATAAATGGCCATAACTTGGGAACCACTTGTCCGATTAATATCAAACCTTGAAAAGGCACATCCACAGGTCCCCAACAATATTCCTGGCAAGTTTCAATTAGATTGGACCAGTGGTTGTCGAGAAACAGCAGTCGCAGACAGACACACACACACATACAGACACGCAGGGATTGCTGGAATTATAGATAGATAATGACATCCTACCAGACATCAAATTAAAATTGGTCATAAACACATCACTGAGATAAATGTATTTTGATATAGATCGTGTTCATTCATTCATTCATCGTCATTGTCAACAAGTCTATAAGCTCAAGTCTCAAGTCACAAAATTTGTGACTCGAGTGTGACTCAAGTCCAAGTCGCCATCTCTGATTACAAGTCCCCACCCTTTACAGTACAGTTCAGTAAAGTATTCTTTTCCCCACGTTTTCCAGTGCAGTGAGATGTTTTGAATTATGCAGCGAGAGGTATTTTGGAGAGGTATTTTGAATTGCACATTTGGATAAGGATAATAACATTACCATAATAACCTCACTGCATAATAACAAAAATAAGGAAAATAACCACTGCTCACCTCCACTTATTTATTCCTCTTGTTCCATTTGTGGAACCACCTTCCACACTCTCTTCAATCCCACTCTTCCCTCCTGGTATTCAAGACAGCTGTTCACCACCATATCAAATTCATCCCCCATCCAAAGCCATGATCTTTTTTACACCCGTTAAACCACCCTCACCCCACCCCAAACTTTTTTTTTATGGATTCCTCTTGTCTACCCCTTGTGTTCTTCAGTAACCCTCAATATTATCTGCATCACTTGTTTGTCAATCTCCGGAGACGTCTGAAGTGTCAAACAAAATGCGAATTGAACAAATGAACACTTAATTTTTTTTTGCAGTTGGAACTGCTGCTGAAGTCAATTCCGCCATTAAAATTTTGAAATTCAGCTCAGTTTAAGAAAGCTTATCACATTTGTGGAAATGAAATATAGCCATGAACACTGGCATCTCTGGGCGTTTATAAGCCGTGTGATGCATCCAGCGATTTGTATGTATGATGATCAGGCATTCGATGATACGAGTGAGGAAAGTGATAAATAGTCTCAAATGAGCTAAGATCCTCGTCCTCTTAATGATGACATCATAAAAACGAATATGACGTCATTGTGATGTATCAGGTTTGCGATAAATTATCTTTGCTAATGCCCGGCTTGATTCCCGCAAACAAAATTCAAACAGCTTGCCTAGTTTCGGAGATAATGGTATGGAGGATTTCCATTAGCGGCGATATTATGACGTCAACTTTTTTTTCTAGGAGGAATTTCCAAAATTGGAGATGGTTACTGCCTGCGCATGGGCTTTCTGCATATACATGGCAAGTTTCACGAAGATCCGATGAAAACTCTGGGTTGTGAAACAAAAAATGTCAAAAAATAGGAATGACATCATAAAAATTGATATGACGTCATTGTGATGTACTATATGTGCGGTAATTCATCTCTGTTAATGCCCTGTTCGATTCCCACAAACAGAATTCAAAAAGCTTGCCGAGTTTTGGAGATAATTTTTTCGGCGATTTCCATTAGCGGACATATTTTGACGTCATAACTTTTTTTTTCTTGGAGGAATTTTCAAAATCGGAGATGGTTACTGTCTGTGCAGGGTATTTTTACATATGTATGCCAAGTTTCAGGAAGTTTTGATGAAAATTGTAGTTTGTGAAATAAACAAACAAAAAATGTCAAAAAATAGGAATGACGTCATAAAAATTGATATGACGTCATAGTGGTGTATCATATGTGCGGTAATTCATCTCTGCTAATGCCCTGTTCGATCTCCGTAAACAGAATTCAAAAAGCTTGCCTAGTTTCTGAGAATTTTTTAGGCGATTTCCATTTGCGGAGATATTTTGACGTCATAACTTTTTTTTCTAGGAGGAATTTTCAAAATCTGAGATCGTTACTGTCTGCGCAGGGTATTTTTACATGTATACGCCAAGTTTCAGGAAGTTTCGATGACAACTGTAGGATGTGAAACAAAAAAGTCCACAAGAACAACGTGAGTAAGACTTGGAGATCCTCCACGAGGATCTAAAAAGGTAATGAGTGTTTTTTTTTGTTACAAACCCATAAGGCCGTTAATTATCTTCAAAAGGGTTGTTTTAATTAAGCAAAGCACCCAATTTTCATTTGTGCAACACCTTGGAGTTCCCTTAGTACACATGTAAAGTTTGGGCCCGCTAAGTTTCATGGTTTTGGAATTGAGGAGACAGACAGACGGACACACATTGACGTATATATATATATATATATATATATATATATATATATATATATATATATATATATATATATATATATATATATATATAAATAATTTGAACACAAAACTGCTTTTAAAGCTCCATGCCATTTTAACTGCTTTATATTTTAACTGCAGAATGTTGTCCCTTCCCCGCAACCTCCCTCTGCCCCACCGCACCAGCCTTTTTATAACGACATTTATATAACGACAACACAGTGCAATATGATCTTGGAATTGAAGTAAATGTGTTGCGTAGTCTTGCTGTTTAGATTCAGCTGAAATGTGCTCTGTCATCAAGTATTCTACACAAGCATTTTTATATTTTGTGTGTGTACTTATTGAATATCTCTCTTCTGCCTTTTACCTTGTCCACTCATGTCCTGTACCTTCTCCTCTTGCCAATTTCTTTATTTTCTTTTTGCAGTGGCTATGATTGGCCGTGGAACCCACTGCATGTGCTGCCAGGTTACGCGGGTTCTCGCTATCATGACTTTCACCATGAAAACTTTGTGGGAAATTATTCCTCCACGTTCATATGGTGGGACTGGCTTTTTGGTACTGATGGAGCTTATCGTGAAAAGCAGAAGCTCGTCCAGAAAGAAATGAACAAAAAGTGCAAATGAATTAAAGGAAAAGTGGAGTAAATATTTGGAATTGAATGAATAAACACGGAGCATATATGTATAATAATTGAAAATATTCAACGAAATTGAATATGATATAAAAAAAAAATTTGTATACAGTTAATTTGGGGTTGATATTAATATATAATTAATAATACCAGGTGTGGTTGATTCTGCCTGTCATCCTTCCGAGGTCGGCAAAATGAGTGCCAACTTGCTGGTATCCTGTGTCGGAGTGACGACCCGTCCAGGATTGTGCCCAATAGCCAAGGAGACTACTTAGGTAGCACCAACGCTCTGCACAGAGTATGGTCCCAATGGATGGATGGATGGATGGTGATTCCATAACTTGGAGTGCACCTGAGGATCCCCATACTTGATGGTGTGTGTTTGTTGAAGCTGGTCCACTGTTCTAATTTATTGACAATTGGCATGACATTTTCTTTTGCAAACACTAATATGAGCTCAATTTGCTTCAAATGCAGTGTTGGGTCAAATCTTATTGGAAAATCTTGCCCCAGATCTTCCAAGGAACTTCTGTAGACCCCTTGCCTCCCCTTTCTGGCTATGCATTAAAGCCTTTATACATTGTGGTGACGCAAGAGTTTTTATTTTATTTTATTTTATTTTGGAAGGGAGATGCTGAGAGGGTCTCAAAAATTTGAGGAGAGAAGAGCTCCACTGTACGTTACCTGCTTACTTATAAAAAGCTGTTTATCAACCATTTAAACTTGACCTTCATCTCTTTTTTGAAGTATGTTAAAACATGCTCTGTGATGTTATGACCATTCCTCATTCACTTAAAGTACAACCGATGTATACAAAATTACCCCATAATATGGATATTCCTGAAAGCTCAAAACATTGTCATGATGAAAACATTATCAAAACGATATTGTCCCCTGCCGTCTGACAAGGTCGGACATGGGGGACATTTTAATGAGCACGTGAACATCCGAACGCATACTAACAATTATCAGCTTCTGCTTCCGAGACTATTGTGTTCCATCATACCAACTTTAACCAGGAATTTTTGTTTTCATTTTAATGATGGTGAAGATTGTGTTGCGATGGGTGTACCAACAGATTGGGTGGTCATGTCATGGAATCGAGAGGAGAATTTCATTACATTCCAAGCACAAGTAAATATCCAAAGAAACGAGCACCTTGGCTTTCTGCGATTTCTGCGAGAAGCAGCTTGCTATGAACCCTCACCCAGTGATTGAGTTTGTGGTGTCCACTTTATTCCTGGTAATTATTACCATGTAACTTATAACGTTCATAACCCGGGAAAACTCTCCACCAAAACAGCATGCATATTAATAATGGCCATGGATGTATTCAGGTTTTATTTTTGACGTCCGCTTCATAAAAGCCAATCTTACAGTGAACGACGGCAGCACACGTAATTACCCTCGCCGAAGGAGAGGTTATTGCATTTGGGTCCGTTTGTTTGTTACTTGCAAAATCGAAATTTTTTCAAGTATATTGGTTAGTCGATTTTGTTGTTCTGTCTGTTTGTCTGTTTGTCGCTTACAGGTCACAATTTTAAACCGATCTTCACGAAACTTCACCACGTGGTAGAGTTTGTCATTTGGAAGAAGCCGATTGTTTTTGAGGTCAAAAGGTCAACATCGGCCAAAGGTCAACAACTTTTGTCGGCAGCCTGATGGAGTACTGCTCTCCCCTCTGGGCTGGTACTCCTGCCTCCCACCTTTCTTGGCTTCACGCTGTGGAAACCAAGGCATTTAGGGTCATTGGTATCTCCAGCGATGAGGTTGAGTCTTTGGGCCTCTCTCTTTCTCACCGCAGGCAGGTTGGTGGTCTTTCTGTCTTCTACCGTCTCCTCTCTGGTCTCCCCACCCCCCCCCCCCTGCTCTGTCTGTGATTTGTCCCAACCATATTTCCGCAGGGCGCTCAAGGTCTGCCAACAACCCCCTTATGGTAAAACCACCAAAATCACGAATCATTGCTCATCTTCACTCTTTCATTCCTCTTTTTCCCCACCTTTGGAACAAACTCCCCCACTCTGTTCAATATCATTATTCCCTCCAGGCCTTCAAAACAGCCGTTCACCACTACCTCTTATCGTCCCCCATCGAAACCCTCAATCTTTTCTACCCCCGTTAATCCACCCCAAATTCCCTGCTTTCCTTCCTGAAAGACCCGGTAATGTCCATCTTGTATTCCCCATGCTCCCCGCCCTATCCCTCTCCCTTCCACAGATCTCCTAATGTCTCTGTTCCCCACTGTTTTGTCCTTTCCACTCCCGCCCCTCTTGTCTCATGCCCCCCTTGCTGTGCGTTGTGTGTTAGCTCTCATACGAGCCTCGACAAGGTATAGAAAAAATAAAAATACAACGCTGGGAAGGTAATGGCAAACCACCCAGTATAACCCTGGCCAAGAAACTCATGCTTCAACAACACCTATGCTCTGTAACGAGTCTGGCACATCAAAATATGCATTCCATTGTATTTTACTCTCTTTAGCATCCATGCAGTTGGTAGATTATCCTGTCATGGATTTTTATTTAAAATATTTGGAGCTTTGTAATGCAGACTCTTTTTACCTCCACAACCGAAGGTGGATGTTTGTCTATTTGTCTGTGAGCAGGATATAAGTTGTGGACAGACTCTGACGAAACTTGATGGACAGTTTGGGTGTGTGACAAGGAAGAAATGATTCGACCTTGATGAAGATCCGAATCCGAAAAAGAGTACCAGCATGCTGGGAACAGGGGTATTGCATCAGTGGCACAGCCATGCCCCCAGAAAATGATGCATCCAAGCAGCCACGGGCTGCATACAAATAAATAAATAAATCCTCTGTGTCTTCCCCTTACCCTCATTCTTCTCCCCAGCCCTTATTTCTCCAAGTCTCCCTCTAGTTTGTCCTTCAACCTTGCTGTTGGTGTACTCATCCCCTTTCTACTGCATTCTAGCTCCTCCACGAGCCTCGACACTATACAGAAAAATTAAATAATGTATGCCAAAGGCATCCGCCAAAACATGGACCACTGAGGTGTGACTACTTCTTTCTTTATATGGGTTCTTGGCTTGTTCAGTTTCTGACAAGTCTTGTCAATTCTACCCTTTGGTACTCTCTAATGATTGCGTATCATAATGAGTTCTCGTACCAGGAACACTTCGACACAGGAGACCATTAGGCTGATCAAAGCCTGCACTATTTTGACCAACTCTGATGGAGATTGTCTGTGCTCTATCCCCTTGTATGCTAAACATCAAGCAAGGAAGTAGCACGCACCACTTTTAAAGTCTTTGGTATAACTTGGCCGAAGTTCGAACCACCATCCTCCCAAACTAGGAGCAGACGCTTACCCTTTTTACTCCACCGAGACTGGTGTATACCGTTTCTGTTCTTGCTGTTTCTTCCATTCCTTCATTTTGGCAACCCATCGTCATCTTGTACCATCCCCCATACTCGGTCATGATTTTATATTGTGATGATCCTTGTCTCCATTGTGTGTCTGCAATTTTCTCCAATTTTTCCTGGTCTTGCTCATTCCCTATCCAACGTTCCTCAGAGCTCCATTGTTTATATGTTAACCTAGTTAACCCCCTCCT
The DNA here is from genome assembly GCF_056783735.1 of Eptatretus burgeri. Classification (NCBI taxonomy): domain Eukaryota; kingdom Metazoa; phylum Chordata; class Myxini; order Myxiniformes; family Myxinidae; genus Eptatretus; species Eptatretus burgeri. Next base: position 39,407,786 of record NC_140962.1, read on the forward strand.
GCCATCAAGCTCTTCCTTCATCTCTTTAAATTCTTCCTTCAACCACCTTTATAAACTCCTCAATCTGCTTTTGGAGACCATTCAGTCCATGATCATAGATAAGCTGAGCACACTTGCATATAATTAATTTATTACTCAAACTCCACTTTTAAAACCAGTAAAGTGATCGGTATACTCCTGAAACATACCATAAGTACCAAGTAGGTTTAATTGTGTAACTTTTGCTGTCAGTGTTCATGCTTACTTTGGTGTGATGACTTTGGATAAAATCTTTTCCAATTACTACAAAATATGGTATGTTAATGCAACTTTTTATAATACCACTGAAGTGTTTTGGTGATCCAATGTCCACTGCTGCATGTGCATCATCCCTCTGCTATTTCATTTAAACTGGTGTGAAGCTCAACATCAATTAAAATTCCCTAAATTTTATTTTGAATCATTGTCTCTTTGAGCCATAGCCTGGTGTTGGCTTAGTGGTAAGGGTGGCTGGCTTGGGATCCTCGGGTCCTGAGTTCGAGCCCCATTTTACCACTGAATTAACACCAGGGGGTTGACTCAGCCTGTCATCCTTCCGAGGTCGGAGAAATGAGTACCAGTGTCCTGGTCCCGGTGTATGCCCCGGTTAAAATAGGTGCACCATATTCCCTGCGTGTCGTAAGAGGCGACCAAGGTTGGCGTCAGGAAGGGCATCCGGACATAAAAACAAAACATTGCCTCAAGAAGGGAACCATGATTGCATGGATCCTGCAAAACACTAACCCCTGCTCAGCAGAAAAAAATGGCTGTAAAAAGGCTGTTTTTTATATTTTTTATTATTGTCTCTTTTGGCCGCCACACACTGGCTGACTCGGTGCAACAAGATTATCGGTGATAGTTTTTGATAATCGTGTAATTTGCAGCGGTTGCCGATCCTCGTCGGCTAGTTTTTCACAGGTGCGTCGGCGACCCCCATCGTCGGCGACAGTCGTAAAAGTTGAACATGTTCAATTTTTATAAGTTGTCCACAACAATCGTGCATCATTGTGTAGTATGTGTCGGTTGACGCCGCCGATTCAGTGCAATGTATTGACCATTTAAACTTCAGCTTTCAGGAGCTTCTGATCATAGCGTTAATGACGGATTCATATCTTCTGTCACAAAAAAAGTCGCAATTTTTCAATAGTTGTAGCTTTTGTGAACTTGGAAGCCCAAAAAGGTATTATGAAAGTTCAATATAGTAGCCTGAACCTGCCCCTTGTTTCTTGTACTTAAGAAACCTTCAGAAACAATACAATATTGCTCTTGTTGGTACATTGTGTAATAAAAAACTTTAAATGACAAAGTATCTGCCTTTGAATTTCATTGACAGATACTGTGTGTTTGTCTCTGCAGCATGTTCCACGAGTAAATTATACAATGCTCCCGGAGCCGGACTTCTCTCCCCCCCAGAACTTTACCCCCAATTGCTTCTTTCTCCAGGCACGATGTCGGTAACATCATCATCGGCGACATCACCAGCACTCGTGCCAAAGTAGCAGTGCTCAGACCTTTTACCCTTTTCTCATCCTCTTCCTGAATTTCTTCTTCATTGCCATTTTGTTTTCCAACAATAGTGTGGTCGACAAACACTTAGTGTGTGGCAGTCTCAGACAAAAACAAAACAAGATTAGTCACCGACAATCTCGTGTTGTATCGGCTTGTGTGCGGAGGACGTTAGGTTACACTGTTTGGTATTATTCCTGTGATTATTGATTCAAGATTATTGATTTAAGTTATTGATTCAAGATTATTGATTATTTATTGAACAAGAGATTATTGATTCAAGATTATTTATTCAAGATAGTTTGTTTCCAGGTTCCAATATCTTGTACACTTAACTGTTTTAATTTATGTCATATAATGTTCTTACTGCTTAAACATTGTGATGTTTTTTTTTGGGGGGGGGGGGGGTTAGACATTGCCACAGAACAGATAGAAATGTATAGGGTAGCATGGTCCATGTCCGAGTAGTTAGCCAATCTTGATGTATTAAGTAGGAACATGTAAGCTTAAGAATTGTCTTGTTTGAATGTGCACCATACAGGGGATAGTGTGTGGTAATAATTAATTGGGGATAATGGTAAAGGAATTGTATGTATAACCCCTTTGTAAAGTCTCACCAGGTGGAATCTGGTGAGTTGGGCTCTGCCACGCAGGAGAGGGGTGGGGGTGGAGGGAGGGGGAGCTATGGACCCTCCAAGGGCGTTGCGAGTCCAGAGAGAGATAAGGGAGGAGCCTGGATTGCACAGGTGCGAAGCATCTGTAAGAAGAATCGTGAGCTGGTCTGAAGAGAGCTGATTAAGGAGAACAGTGTCGCTAAGGAGAGTGATTTTTTGAGGAGAGCCTGGAAGGAGGGTCGTGAGTGTTGGAGGAGAACTGACTGAGAGGGAGATCATCTGAGGAGAGCCGGAGAGAAGAACCTTGAGGAGAGACAGTTGCTCTCAGTGCCTTCCTGACTTCGCCCTGTTTCGTCTGCCTGTTCGTTATCCTCACCACCTCATCGCCTGCTCGTCCCGCCTGTCCTTCAGTGCTACCCCCACAACCCAGAGATAAGCCAACCGGTTTATGTTCCCTTTTCCCATCTGTGAATAAATCTGGAGTGTGGTGCTATAAGTTTTATTCTCATTGTATATTAATACAATTATTTATTATCGGTTCCGTGTTCCACCTTTCTTCCCCACCTCTACCGTCCGTCGTCCCTTCCATCCCCTGGTCATGTTGTTTGTGTTGCGGGAAATAAACCTGTTGGTTTTAACAGAGCTAAGGTGCTGGTGTCTCTCCTTGATTCTCGCATGTTCAAACCCTCCGTTAATTGAACGCAGTCTGAGTGAGTAAAAAGCCAGTTCAGCATATCCATCCACCATCGGTGTTCATCAACCTGGGCACGGCAATATTGTACAATTTAAATGTCGTGCTCATCCAATTTTCTCATGCAATATGTGAACAACCTTTTCCAGGAACCTTGGCCAATGTTAAAAAATAAAAATTGTAAACTCCACCTGCACTGCTGCATTGATTGTCTTGAGAGTATTAGCCATTTGGCCTTCAAAATAACCCCTTTTATACACCAATGACATCTCAAGATCAACATGTAATTTTGTGCCTTAAACCTGGCAAGAAGACATTGTAGTTGAAGTCCAATGACATTGTTGCATTTTTTTTTTATACCTTCAGCGAGTATTTCTCTTCCATCCATCACAACCTGCTAAATTCAAACAGTTTTTATTTTCCATCCTCATCCTTGTGGACTCAAAAACATGTGAGCGAAATCATTCTTTTGTTTGTATGCACTGTCGAGGCTCGTATAAGAGCTAACACACAAGAAGGGGAGCAGGAGACAAGAGGGGTGGGAGAGGGAAGGACAAAACAGTGGGGAACAGAGACATTATGAGATCTGTGGAAGGGAGCGGGATGGGGCGGGGAACACGGTAAACGAGATGGACACAACCGGGACTTTCAGGTCCTTACACGTCGGGGAATTTCAGAAAGGAAAGCAGGGAATATGAAGGAGGTAGGTTTGGGGTGGATTCATGGGGGTAGAAAAGATCGTGGTGTTAGATGGGGGAAGATAAGAGATGGTGGTGAATAGCTGTTTTGAAGAACTCGACGGAAGAATGGGATTGAAGAGTGCGGGAGTTTGTTCCAAAAGCTGGGAAAAGAATGAAACTGAAGGTGAGCAGTGATTCGTGATTTTGGTAGTTTTACCAAAAGGGGGTTGCTGGCGGACCTTGAGCGCCCGGCAGAAATATGGGGGGGGGGGGACTCCAGACAGATCGCAGACAGAGCAAAAGGTGGAGGGGGGGGGGAGGCCAGAGATGATATGGTAGAAGACAGAAAGACCACTGGCCTGCCTGTAGTGAGAGAGTGAAAAACCCAAAGATTCAGCCTCACCACATAACATACCGATGATCCTAAATGTCTTGGTTTCCACAGCATGAAGCTGAGTAAGGTGAAAGGCAGGAGCACCAGCCCAGAGGAGAGAGCAGTACTCCATCAAGCTGCAGACGAAAGCTTTGTATGTGGTCAGGGGCTCAGGTGGGCCAAGGAAGGACTTTGCATGATGGAGGATGCCCAGTCAGCGACTGGCTTTGGAGGCCAGGTTGGAAATGTGGTTTTCCGAGGAAAGATCATGGCAGATAGTGAGATGCAGAAGCTTGAATGAAAGGATTTCTTCAAGAGGATTGTTGAGAAAGTATATGGGGCCGGGGGGGTTCCAGGCGGTCCTTTCGGAGAGACAAAGTGAGAGTGTGAGATTTGTCCGGATTGAAAGACATGTTCCAAGTGTTTGACGGGCTTGTGATTTTATCCAGACCTGCAGAGAGCGAAGAAGCTGCTGCTTGCCGATCTGAGGGATGACAGATGGTACGGCAGAGGGTGGAGTCATCAGCAAAGAGATAAAGAGGATTTTCCAGAGTGGGAGAGATCATTGATGAAAATCAGAAAAAGAACAGGGCCCAGAACGCTGCCTTGAGGAACTCCAGCCTGGACAGGAAGGGGGGGATGAAAGAACTCCATTTCGGGCCACACATTGGATGCGACAGGAGAGGAAGTCTGTGAGCCATGAGTGGAGACGGCCTTGAATACCAAAGGAAGAGAGTTTGGTGAGCAAGGCAGCGTGCCAGACCACATCGAAGGCATGCGATATCTCTGGGGAGATGGCTCTGATCTCATGTCTGGCATTGAGGACCTCCATCCATTGTTGGGAGAGCAGAAGCAACATGTCCAGGGTCGAGTGACCTGGTCTGAATCCAAGTTGATGATCGGAAATCAAGCCATTGGAGAAGAGGAAGGATTTAATGTCTGAAGTGATGATGGATTCCATAACCTTCCTGATGATTGGGAGAAGGCTGATTGGTCTGTAGTTGCAAGGATCTGTTTTTGCATCTTTTTTATGCAGGGCAGGAATGTTTACTGATTTACAAGCAGATGGCAGATGACTTTGAACAAATGAGAGGGTGAATAGAGCAGAGAGAGGGTGAGTAAAACCAGCAGAGCAGGTTTTTTTTTAGGACACGTGGGCTGATGCCGTCTGGACCGGTTGCAGAATGTAAGTCGAGGTTTGACAGCAAGCTCTCCACCTTGTCAGGAGAAAAGTACACAGAGTCCAGGGACAGTTGGGTGCGACTGGGGAAGGTGGGTACAGAAAGCGATGGGTTTGGGACACAAGATTTCGATGCAAACACCGAGTTTAGACATTCAGCGTTTTCACGTGCGGTATCAGCAGTGCGGCCATTTGAGGTAAGGGAGGAGATGGAGGGGGAACATACACCAGAAACAGTTAACTCGACACCACCAGGATTTGGAGGAGGGAGAGAGGTTTGAGAGTTCAGACTTGAGATAGAATGATGTTGTTTTCTGGCTTTCCTGAGGCTAGACACACACTTGTTCTGAGCTTCATAGAAGGAACTGAGATTGCCTTCAGTTACTTGACAAGAGTTGCTTTCCTTTTGTCTTCAAGTGGAAAAAAAATCGGATCTTCTGGTATTTGTTGTTGTCCATCTCGCATACGAGCATGATTGGTGGGATAAATAATTTTAGCAAAATGTCATAAGGATGGAAAACATTGCAGGAGAGGAAACTATTATTTTACAAATATTGACTCAGCCTTATTCTAGAATCAAAGCAAAGTAAGCCTAATATTCAAGCATTTATGGGCAAGCAACATGTTTCTTCATTTTAGATATAAGGTAGTTGATCAACGTGTAAGTTAACCAAGCAGATCCTCATCACTGAAAGTGTCCATGCTTTTTCTAATGGTTGGGTTATCTTCCTCATGGATGGGGTTTGAATTGTCTGGCTGAGGCTCCATTTGTGGTGGCACAGTTTCACGATTGCATGAGAGCTGATCCATGCTTTTGCCAGAAGTTGCAATGGAGGAGGTGTTAGAAATCCAGAGTGGACGAGTTTCAAAGAATGTTCCCGGTGGTGAACGAAAAGGCCCAATTCCTGCTGTGCCCCTGATAGATGGAGGTTTCTGGAAAGAAAGTGCAAGGGGATGGGATAAATATTACGTGGCAGAAGAGATCTGATAATGCATTAATTCCTGTTTACAAGTCAACTCATGTGGTGCATCATGACATCATGAAACATAAACAAGTCATCAGCAGGATGATGATCACATCCTATCTTCAGGCATACCGACATATTGTATCCAGCAATACAGGAGCTGATTTTTTTTGCAGTTTTTCAGAGCAAGATACGTGACTATAACCAGCTTGTTTATCATTCAGTTTTTTTTAACACGTTGCACAATTTTACGAAATTACAACACATTAAAATGGAATAATCTTTAAATAGCAACGTGAACTTTTCGAAACTTTAAAGCAAATGTCCGAATATATTTAAAAGTTCATGATAGACGCTCTCAAAAGGCACCGTCTATGTGAGGATGTGTACATGTGCTCAGTATTTAAGGAGATCTGGATCTTGTATATAAAAGAGCTGAGTCCTTAAGGTTTTGTCAGAAGAAGAAGAAGAAGAAGAAGAAGAAGAAGAAGAAGAAGAAGAAGAAGAAGAAGAAGAAGAAGCTCCCCTCCCTTCGAGGGAGGGAGAGGAACTGTGGTTACGGGGAGGTGTAAGGTGGACAAGTTAAAATATATATATATATTCAAGGTGAGGAAAAGGAAAGGTTCGGCAAAAGTAGAAGATGGTAAATCTCCAGAAGTTGGAGGAAGAAGAGTCGGTACAGGAAGTTACGTCATTATGTGGTGTACAAGGTGAGGAAGGTAAAGGTTTTTTTTGATATTTTAAGACATTAAACGGAGGGTATAGTTTGGGAGGGATAGAAGGAGGGTGGAGGGAAAAGTGGAGAAAATACAATGAACACAATCGTAACACAATTGTGCACATGAACGGGAAGAAGGTTAGGCCTCAAGGAAACCTGATATAGTCCGGCGGATTATGAAAAAAATTGTGATTTTTTTTTTTGATAAAAGCATGAAACTTGGCATATAAGTTAGTTAATGCATATCTGATATAGGGACATTTGTGATTTGACCTACTTCCGGTTTTATTCAACATGGCCACCAATTTGTCAGAAAAAATGTGAATAAGCTCTATCTTAACATATATAATCAATAATTTAGCGGTTTCTTGCAATGAAAGAATCATGAGTAATATAAACATGCTTCTCTGAGCAATATATACCAAATAAATAGATAATAACTAATATATATATATATATACACATTATTGTTATTATTATTATTATTATTATTATTATTATTATTATTTTTATTATTTTTTGTATACCTTGGTCGAGGCTCGTATGAGAGCTAACACACAACTCACAGCAAGGGGGCATGAGACAAGAGGGGCGGGAGTGGAAGGGACAAAACAGTGGGGAACAGAGACATTAGGTGAACTGTGGAAGGGAGAGAGATGGGACGGGGAACATGGTGAAGAGAAGATGGACATTACAGGGACTTTCGGAAGGAAAGCAGGGAATTTGAAGAAGGTGGGTTTGGGATGGATTTATGGGGGTGGAAAAGAAATAGGTTTTGGATGGGAGAAGAGGTGGTGGTGAACAACTGTTTTGAAAGCCTAGAGGGAAGAATGGGAAAGAATAGAGTGAGGAAGTTTATTCCAAAGGCGGGAAAAAAGAGGAATGAAAGAGTGAAGATGAGCAGTGATTCGTGATTTTGGTAGTTTTACCAGAAATGGGTTGTTGGCGGACCTGAGCGCCCTGTGGAAATGTGGTGGGGACAAATCGCAGAGAGAGCAGGGGGGGCAAGGCTTGAGAGGAGTCGGTAGAAGACAGAAAGACCACCGACCAACCTGCGGTGATTGAGTGAGAGGCCCAAAGACTCAGCTTCATTGCGGGAGATGCCGATGATCCCAAATGCCTTGGGATGATCCCAAAAACCTTGGATCCCAGACATTACGAAGAAATAAAATTGCATTTGTTCTGACTTATTTGTTGAAAGCAATATCAGTGGGGGTTCCAGCATTTTGGTGCATAATATATAATCATGTGACCCTTTAATTGTGTTGTTGAGTATATAAAATTATACATTTATTATCTTTAGAAGGTGTTCAATAGTTTTAACGTAATTATACACATATATGGTCGTAGTTCATGAACTGGTCACCCTAAAAAGGCGGAGTTGTTACATGTTTTTCAAAACATCCACTTTCCGCTTTGACCAGAAAAACCACAGATATCTAGATATCTTAGTATGAGAAGAAAGGTAATTTTGTCTAGTTTAATGTGGAAAAAACAGAAATAAAAAATATGCAATAGTTTTTGTGTAACAGGCAAATAAGTGATACAAGTCAGGGGTGGAGTAAACAGGTGGAGGCGGCAGATGTGGTGAGTCAAATTTGGAATAAACTGAATTTATTTCAATCAATAAGCTTTAATATAATCTATTTTGTTATTTTTAGGTGAGTAACACTTGGGACTTGCTGTTGCATGATGCAAAATTGATTATTCAACTCGTTATTATTCAGCAAACCCTGACCAATTTGTACAAACTCCTAAAAGAGATCTTGTAAATATCTTTACATAGTTTTGTATCTAGCAGATTCTCCGGATTAATTTGGCACTTGAATTGTCCAAAACGGCCAAAGGATAACTGATCCACATCCAATTTACTCAAAAAGGGTGAATTAGAGATAAACGCGAAAATGTGTTTTCCTTGTAATGCATTATCCATTAAAGTTCATACTGAAAAATACCATATTCGCCGTTAATTAGTGGTTTTTGCTAAAAAGAATTTTCACACAAGTGCATGGAGCTTGGTGATGTCTATCAACACAGAGAAAACTGAAAAATTGAATATTTTGACCCTGTAACGCAAATGATGACCATTTCATAAACTACGACCATGTAGTATAAGAGAATATTAACAACACATGATAATTAAACCTCAAAGTGTAAACATTACAGTAATATTGCTTGTTTTGTGGTAAACATGACGCGCATGGACGCCATCTTGGATAAAACCGCAATTAGGCAGAATTTTCAATTTCCCTATATCACAAATCATCAGTAATATATACAGTGATGTTATTGCTAAATTTGACGCTTTTATCACAAAAAAATCACAATTCGCCCAAAAATTGTCATAATCCGCCGGACTAATATGAAAGGATGACGAAAACTCCACAATTAGCACAAGTGTTAACACATGACCGAACTAGAAACATACCGTGAACACAGAGATAACAAAATGACAGTAAAAACGTGACAAAAACGACCAGAAAGCTTATCTTTGAGAAAGTCGGCAGAAATCCTGAAGAGGAACTGCCACCGTCGCTCAAGAACCGAAACCGGAAGCCGGTAAATTACCTGAACCAGAATTAGGTTGAGCCATAACTTATAGATTTACTCTTACAAATATAACATATAGCCTACTGAGGCATATATGAGGATTAACTTCCAATTACCAAGACTCCACCCTTCGTCAAATCAGGAGGCGAGTGGCCAGGGGAAGAAATCCCTCGGACCTCGCGAAAGGGAAGAGTAGAATGGTCGTCAAGAAGAGAGTAGAGCAGTCATCGTGGCCATTTCTCTTGGTGTGCGTCATTAGAGTCGTCCGTCGTCAGCGGTCGTGGTCTGCGGTCTTTTGCGGGGCTCCTCGTGGTGGTGGTGGTCAAGCAGCCAGGATCATGGGCTCGGTGGATTCCGGGTTGTGGGTTCGAGTCCCACCGTGGTGGGTTGGAGTCTGGTGCGACCGCATAAGGCAGACAGGTACCCGGCCAGACCTTCACTCCCCAGCTGACCTATCCTCCTCGGCTGGAGGGTCCAATAAAGACCCAACGGGGTCCATTTATTGTGTGTGTGTGTGTGTGTGTGTGTGTGTGTGTGTGTGTGTGTGTGTGTGTGTGTGTGTGTGTGTGTGTGTGTGTGTGTGTGTGTGTGCGCGCGCGCGCCCCGTCCTTAAGTAGAAATTGCTAAGTGTTTGTTTGTATATAAATTGCATTTCTCATATTCGGTTTTAACTCTGCTCTTTGTGCTCTCCTGCCCCATTATAAATATTCCCCGATTGTTCAATGTACCAGCTCGTTGTAGTGCTTTCTATTATTGACCCAGCACGGTTCATGCGTGAGAACCAGTAAGCCGATTGGGCTGTAAATTGTCGTTTGGACCGACGGACTTTGGTAATTCTGCTCGGTTACACCGGACCGAGGTCGCTAGAGTGACCCGGTTCGACAGAGTCCATTGAGGGTGTGACTTCCCGGGTAATTTGACGACGTGGGCACTTAGGTATATTGAAATTTGGCTATTAACCCTAACCCACGCTATGAGAGAATTGGCGATCACGGTCCTTAAGTGACCCATGACCTTCGGAGTTGTCTGAAGGTTACGACCTGCAATTCCGGGTGTTCGGTGGGAGACGGCTCTACTGCTCCACCTGGCGGCCGTTCCTCGCCACCGACCCCCGGCCCACAAGAGGTATTCTCTCTCATAAAGCCTGGTGTTGGCTCAGTGGTTAGAGTGGTGGCTTGGGATCCTAGGGTCCTGAGTTCAAGCCCCGTCGACTGCTGAATTAATACACCAGGGGGTTGACTCAGCCTGTCATCCTTCCGAGGTCGGCGAAATGAGTAACAGTTCCAGTGTGTGTACAGGTAGAGGGGCGCTGCATCAGTGACACAGTCACGCTTCAAGAAATGATAGCTACCCCGGCAGCTAAGCTGCCATACGACCACGCACACACACTTCTCTCATATGAAATAGTTACATAATCTCCTTTGCAGGTTTCTAATTTCTGACAAAAATCAAAGATACCATTAACAGTGATGTTAATGCTGAGGCCGAACTTTGGACTGTCGGAAAGAAGTCGAATGTTCTGACAAACTCCATTTCACATCCTTTACAAAACAATGGAAACCTGACTTCAAATGTGTCATGTAAACAGTTCAAGCCACAGATGGAGAAGTCATGATCGACAAAAAAGTTCACCTCGCATAGTTTCAGACCACTTATTCTGCTGGAAGGCAGGATGACATCCATGATAGGCGAATCACATTTCCAGATAATGATAGGCTTTATAATCTTCATCTTGGGTCTCAGGCAAAAGACTTGGCATATGAAGCCAATTTTATGGTTAATGAACAAATAGGGCACAAAAGGATGAGGGAAGGAGAATATGACATTGTGTGAGCCCATGGCAAAAATCTAAAGGTAATACCGGTGCTTGGCTTGTTGGTGATTTCACGTCACAGCAAACAGTCACTGATGTCTTCGAGGGCAGGATTAGACATGTACCGATGCACGAGAGCACTTGCTGCAAAAACACATGCGGCACAGTTCAGTGAAGTCATGACCCAATATCTAACATCTGGCACACAGTAGTGCTAATAAACTAAGCCAAGTGCAAGGACCCAGCAATCAACCCAGAGTACTCGGTTTCCCGGGACTCGCCTCTGAGCTGTCTAGCCGGGGTTTGAAAACCGACCCATCTACAAACTGTCATCCTGGTGTTTCGCAGGCAGGACAAGGCATCGATGCGTGTGCTATCCTTTGGATGGATGTTAAACGTATTTCCATCTGCCAGCATTAGTTGGTGGACATTAAAGATCCCACGGTGTCCTTCACAAAATGTAGGTGAGCACCCTAAACAAATTCCAAATTCCTGCCCTAAACTATAGCATCAGCAGCACACCCACACTCCCAGCAATGACACAAAGCAGCACCAGAGGACGTCAGAAGGGACATATGCTTAATATGCATATTAAATTAATGAATGAATTCGGTTTCTAAGTATTTGCGTTTTTATCAGAATGAGTGATGAACTTGCTGCCATTGCAGTACTCTCGCCTTGCGATCAATTAAACTCGTTTCTTATCGTCACCCAACTGAGCTGGACGACTATGACCTTAAGGTAGCACGTACACATTTGTTGTTTAACCCAATGAAAAACTGAGCGACAGCAACATGAGCGAAATCTTACTGCAATCCCTGGTGGAAAATGTGGGCAGGATGTGTTCTTCTGGTCAACCACTTTTGCTGAAGTTTCTTTCAACGCTCCAACTTTTTCCTTAATTAGCTTTTCTGTGGAATGATGAGGTTGATGTTGTGAATTTGGTGGGTGAGGAGGGATGACGTGATGGTGAGGTGATGATACTGATGGTGAGGTTGCAGCATGGTGATGGTGTAAATGTAACTGAGGAAGGTCGTGCAACATTTTCCAGGGAACGGTGTGTTGAAGCTCTTCAAAGCTGCAACCTGTCTCAATTGCTGTGAACTCCACATGAAATAGGATTCCATGAACAACCTGCTTGACACACACGCACGCACGCACACACGCACGCACACTCAAAACAAAGAATGCAAATGGAGCCAAATCCACATCTATTGGTACCAGAATGTAATTTTATCTCAGTGTTTATATCATTCCATCAAGGTACATGTGGATGAATATTTAATGTAGTCTACTGTTCTGTGATTTTGCAATCACGTGTGTGTGTGTGTGTGTGTGCGTGTGCGCGTGCGCGCGCGCGTGCGTGTGCATGTGCATGTGTGTGCGCGCGCGTGTATGAGTGTGTGTCTGGGCCGTAACTTTTTTTTTAGCATTTGAGCTTTTGTTATTAAATTTTCAACAAAGCTTTATGAGAATGTGGAGAATACAAATTAAGAATTTGGTGAAAAGGTCAAAGGTCAGCATCACATAAAATCGTCAATTTTCATCCAATTGATCTGAAAGTTTAATTATCATTTGAACTTTTGTTGATCAAATTTTCAACAAAGCTGTTAGGAACAAAGCTGTTCAATAATTTGCTCAAAAGGTCAAAGGTACAGTTTAGCACACAGAATAAGACGAAGTCTGAATACAAAGCAGACGGGCTTTGCATTTTCAGATGCTTTGTGTTTTTTTTTTAAATTTAAATATCATATCACATGAATCATTATCTTGGGAAACTTAACATTTTAATTATTTCAAACGCAGTGGGGTTATTCGTCCCTACCGGTTTCACCAGAGGGGACTGTAGGTTTGCTATACGTCCGTCTGTCCGTCCATCCGTCCATCCCACCTGTGGTTTTTCAGACTTTTTTTCTCTCCAAAATCCCCTAACATATTCAACTGAAACTTGATATACGGCTTTATCATGATAAGTTATAGAACAAGTTCGAGTTTCAGGGTGTTTCGTCAATTTTTCAGAGTTATGCCCTTTTTGGACTTATAAAATATCACATCTGTCGGGGACATGTATTGCAAAGTAATTCTCACTCTTGTTATGCTTCCTTTTGTTCGAGCTAATAAAAGCGGAAGGTGAGGATAGTTGAATGACATTGTGAGGCAGCTTCATGATGAATGGATGGAATCAATAGGATGTTCATCGAGGTATGCTCTAACCATCGTGAGAAGCGAGAAGCTGACGTTTCAGACATTAACCCTTCATCAGAGCAAAATAGTGATGGTAGTTAGCATCCCACAATCACCGCACGTCCTGTTCACCTATCTTTAATCTTGTCCACACCCTTCATTATTACATCTCTATCAAATCCCCTGACAATCGCCTCCTTTCCAATCTATAAAGTCCTGTCACCTTCAAACGTTCCTCATAGCTTCGTCGACATAGCCCTGGGATCAGTCTCGTAACTCGATGCTGTCCCCTCTCTATGGCAGCTACTGTATGTCCATCCTCGTATGCAGTGACCAAAACTATACATTCTAGATGAAGCTTCACTAAATTCCTATACAGTGTTAAAACTACCTCCTCTAATTTATGAAAGAGTTATATGATGATCACACATTTGCAAAATTGAGAGGTGATGAAAAACTAACAAGAACAAAAGGAGAAGAGGTGTGCAGTGACTCATGTGACCATTATATAGGCAAGCTGTGGTGGAGGTGTTGTTTGACAGGAGGGATGGATTGTGGAAGAAAATAAAACATCAGCGAAAGAACGAATTGTGTGCGACCTTGGGCTGAGCAAATGTTTGTGTGCGACTGATTAGAAACCCAGCCTGTGTTGTTTATCAGATTGTCTGTGTTTGTGGAATCCGCTGAAACTGCAAAAGCTTTTATACAAATGTACGAAAGTTGTTTGTGTGTCCATTATTTCTGTACTCTACTGAAAAGGTTTCAGAACCACTCTTGACCTTGTTATTATGGAAACAAACACCATTTTGTGTTGTGAGTGATGCAGCAAGTGAGTTTGTAGTTTAGTGGGGCAACTTCGCTAAATATAGCATAACAATTGTGCATTTTGGGAGGAAAGCACTAAATTTGGCACACTAGTAGCCTATCATATTATGAACAGATTTGGATATTGGGCCATCTCAAATTCAGCCGCTGATGGCTGTGGCAGCCATTTTCCACTGCGATCAAAAATTTTGAGATGGCCCAATATCCAAATCTGTTCATAATATGATAGGCTACTAGTGTGCCAAATTTGGTGCTTTCCTCACAAAATGCACAATTGCTATGCTAAGTTGCCCCACTAGTTGTAACCCCAGTTAAATACATTTTTTTTCATGGAAAATGTTGTTCTTTTTCGAGTCGTAAGACAAGGGTCTTTGTCATAGAGTCGTTAATGTATGGAATGGTCTCCCTGGTAAGGTCGTGGCAGCAGAAAGAGGAGATAAGTTTAAATTGGAATTATATGGAAGGGTACAGGGATATCAGCAGGACTTTAATGAAGCTTGTGTGTGGATGGTGTTGGTGTTAGGGTTAGGGCCGAAAGACCTCCTCCTGCGCCAAAGGTCCTTGTTGTAAAGCTTTATTGTCCCTTTGCCACTGAAGGTGGATGGAGGCTTTGTTTTCACTCCTGTCTGTTTGTCCGTTTGTCTCTGAGCAGGATATCTCAAAAAGTTATGGACGGATTCGGATGAAATTTGGTGGACAAGTTGGGTGTGTGACAAGGACGAATTGCTTAGATGTTGATGAAGATCTGGATCCGGATACAAGAATTATTTAATTTTAAAATTGATTCTTCACCATTGAGAGGTGGGGCCAAAAACTATGTATGGCATGATATTTGAAAAAGTTGTGCATGAGTTCTGACAAAACTAGGTGGATTAATTGGTTAGGTGATGAGAACAAGCTGATTCGATTTTGGTTCAGATCCAGCCTATCAGTGGGATACAAAACGTAAATTTTTCAGCCTGGCGGAGGTACGCGCTCCACCGAGGTCATAGTTGTGATGCTCAGTAATATGTCATTTCACTGGGAGACCCTGTCATCCGTGTAATAAATGGGAACGCTACTGCATAGAGATTGCAGATTCCAGCAGCACATTGGAAATTTACTTTAGCATTGGGATATCATTAAGGGATAGAAAGGAACCAGAGGGTTGGAATGATGATCCAGCGATTACATGATGTGAGGCAGACAAAAGCAATCGAGGCGAATGGGTAATTAAAGAGGTGGCAGTAAGAGAGGTTGAATTGAATGATGCTGCTCGTGTTTGACGTGTGATACCATATTCTGTATGCAATGTTTTCTCTGTTGTTAAATGTTCTGTAAACTACAAAGCAATATGAAGTTCTATAAACGATTTAAAGACATATTGTTAGCGATATAAAGACACTTTTGTCTATTGTTCATTGTTGTATGTTGCATTGTGTGCCATGTTGATGTCTGCTGCACCTTACCTGTCTTGTTGCACTGGTGATGTTGTCGATGTCAAAGGAGTTTGTGATTTGTCTTAGAACATTGTACTTGTGCAGCGCCTGGAGTGCGGTCCATTTTACATTTCGGTGCTTTAGAGGCAAGGGATGTGCGCAGCCCAGACATGATGCACGTTGTGCGATTATTTCTGTCAAACATAAACAGCATTTTAAGCTGATTACATAATCTCTCTCTCTCTCTCTCTCTCTCTCTCTCTCTCTCTCTCTCTCTCTCTCTCTCTCTCTCTCTCTCTCTCTCTCTCTCTCTCTCTCTCTCTCTCTCTCTCTCTCTCTCTCTCTCTCTCTCTCTCTCTCTCTCTCTCTCTCTCTCTCTCTCTCTCTCTCTCTCTCTCTCTCTCTCTCTCTCTCTCTCTCTCTCTCTCTCTCTCTCTCTCTCTCTCTCTCTCTCTCTCTCTCTCTCTCTCTCTCTCTCTCTCTCTCTCTCTCTCTCTCTCTCTCTCTCTCTCTCTTTCTCTCTCTCCAAATCAGTGGATTGCCTCATCCATTATTAACAAATATACCTTTCTCTTTTCGACCTTTGCACCACAATCTTGTCACGTTGATTGCAGCCCCTGTGAACTCCACGATTGCTTTGCACTGTTGGATACAACACATCGTAAACAAATAATTCAGAAAATTATGTAGGTTAAACAAGGAAAATTGAGTAATGACAAGATCATGGCATCTCAGCAGTTTTGAACTCTCAATCACGAGAGTATGGAAGGGGCAAGATACCCCTGTTGGGAAAAGTGGGGGCAATACGTCACATCTCCCCAAAATATAAATTATCATCTCTTCTATTCTGGCTATATCTGACTATAATGGAGCAAACGTGGATGTCACAGAAACTCCAAAATTGACACGTGGCGGAAATAGTGCCACCTTTGGTGGTCGTCGGTATTACAAATCGTCTTCGTTAATCTTATGATATGGACTATATGTTGTGATCAATTAGAAAAAAATCTCTCAAAAGTGACAAAACAACAAAATGTAGGGTTCGGATAATTTTGGGGGAGAGTAACTGGGCCGCGTGTCCAGATAAGGCTTTCTGCAGGAACTAGGAAACATTCCACCTGTCGGGCAGGTATTTGCTCGTTCATACAATGCAGTCAAGTGAAATAGAATATTTATTCATTGATTATGTATTTTTGCGAGTTGCTAATTAATTCAATGAGAACAGAACACGTGCATACCTTGCGTGGACAAAACTTTCTTCGTGTCCGAAATCCACTTCTGCTCCTTCCTCTCTTCCTCATGTTTACGAATCTCCTCTCTTCTGATTCATCTCTTCCCATTCCTCTTTTGCCTCCCCTATTTTGACAAGCGTTTCCCCTGTGTCTTCCTTTACCATTTCTCATTCTTCTTCCATGACCCTTCCGACACCTTGGTCTATGACCTGCTTCACTGTCATCTGACTCTTCAGACTCTTCAGTTTCTTCCTCCTCACTGGATATTCCTTCTTTCCATTCATTGCTCTCAACCTCCCCACCTGCTACTTCTTCTTCCTCTTCAGAGAAATGATGTCCTTCATCACCTTCTTCTGCATCCTCATGATCGTGAGACTGCTCACTCCCCTCCATGCATTGATGCTTTTTCACAAGAAACTCCAGTAAGTAGCGCGCCACATCTGATTCTGACTCCTGTTGTGCAGAATAGAGAGAAAAAGCATAAAGCACTGGAATCATTAAGATAGAATAGTTTGAGCTTGAGGAATATCACATTTCTTTGGTTGAATCATCGAAAAATACCATTCGTGCCAAATCCGACTTGTTCCCAAAATGACAGCATCTCATATTTAGTGCACTTCTGAACAAGGGCACATCATATTAATTAAATTACAGAAACAAGGACCCACCTGTTTCCTGGTCTTCAAAATGGTGATTGGGGGGTCGTCTTCCATGACTAAACCCTTTTCTTTTAACTTCTGCTTAACTGCATCCAAAGCTGGAGCCAACACTCGATCCTCGAGCGGTGTCTTCAGAGGCCTCCATTCACCCGGATGTCCTTCAACGAATTCTGACGAGAGGTCATGCGAGGCGAAAGTTTTGCTTGGACCAAGGGGTGACCACAATAGAAACACAACTAAAACGAGGGGAGAGCTGACCCTGTTGTGTGTCCGCCACATTCTCACCGGTTGTAATACAAAGTGAACGGGGGAAGGAAAACAAATAATCTGATTGCAGCTGAACTTGGATCTCAGAAATCAGACGGGATGGAAAGGGATGAGGATTATGCTTTGGCTTAAATTATTTTGGAGAGGGCAAGAAATTACTCAAGAAGTGAGACAACACAATTCCACAAGGATAGAAACAGTGAAAAAGGATCTGTGTTTCCGTGGTGGATTTTAAATGCACAAGGGTTAATAATTAGTTGGACAGAGAAGAAGCTCCAAAGGGAGGATCTCGATAGATAAAAAATGGATTTTTCATACAGTGGAGAATGACAGAATCCATTTGATTTTTTTCATTCAAGGCAGTTCTTGATCGTATTGCTTGGGAAGATAGTCCCTCAACAAATTACTGTTCCACAAACAAATTATTTACATAATTACTTTAATTCCCTCAGACGGAAAGTTTCTGTATTCACCACTGCAACCATAATATCATTGTGCTACCACTACCATATAGTCTACAGCGCTGAAAGATTCTCAATCCACATGCCAGCTACTCAAGAGGGACATCTCGAGTAGCTATCACATTGATATGTCCTTTCGTCCTCAGTCCTCCCCCAAACCTTTCGGTAGTTTGTAAACCTGCTGCTCTTTGTTGTTTATCTCCTCCAAGATTAAGAACATTGAACATTTCATATAAAATGCACTTTTACAGGGAGGTGCTGACTCTCGTATGATGTTTGTTTTCCAAGAAGTCATGGATAGTTGTTGTGCGATTTGATGCATGGTGACGATGATTATTTTAGAAGCTAACTCGCTCTCCGCATGCATGTTCCCAGTTTGTAGAGATAGCAAATTTCTTCCATTCTGTTGCTTATCTCATCATGACTTGCAGTCTTAGTGTATAATGCAGTACAGTATTGTAATGTATGAGCAGGGACCCGTGCAAATTCCAAATAATGTAAATGTGATTTCAAGTCCTCAACTACCCCCCCCCCCACTGCCCACTCACAAACCTCAAGTCCTCAACCTCTGCCTCCCAACCACAAGACCTCAACCTCTGCCTCCTCACACCAAGTCCTCACACTCCCCCTCCCATCCCTAATGCTTCAATCCCCTCCCCACTCCAAGCCTTCAACCCCCAAACACCCCTCCCCAACCACAACTCCTCAACTCCCATAAACCCTCAACCTCCCCTCTCAACTGTGACTCATTTTTGCTCTCCAACTCTAAATCCTCACTCTCTCCCTCCCAACCCTAGAGTGTCAAACCCCTCCCCACACCAAACCTTCAAAACCCCCACCCCCACCATAACTCCTCAACCCCCATCGAGAGTTTTAATCTGCCCAACACCTGTAGGAGGATCTTGATAGAGCAAGGTAGAAGGCACCCAAGAAGGTGGAAGTTGAAGACGTAATAGTCAATCTGAAGAAGGCAAGGACGAAATGTCATGATCGATCAGCACAAATAAAAATGACCAGGTGTCTTGTACGTTACAAGGTTGTGAGTGGATATGGTTGTGGGCTTGGGATACTCGGGTCCTGAGTTCAAATCCTGCTAGGCTTTGACCAACGCCCTCAATCTCCCCTACCAACTTTGCCCTATATAGGCTCTCACCCCCCCCCCCCAAATCAATAGCTCTCACCCTCCCCCTCCCAACCCGAAGGCATCAATCCCCTCCCACACAAGGCCTTCAAGCCCCCTCCCTACCCATCATGGTCGTCTGTCCAACTCACAAACCCACAAGATATGCAGAAAAGATAAGTGAGCATGAGCAGGTGATGGCCCATCATGGTCATCTGTCCAACTCACCATCTTGCGAAAAAAAAAATGTGGAAAAGATATGTGACAATAAACGACGCAAAACAAATTATCTTCTTCCCGATGCATAGATACACATAGTTAAAAGTAAGTAATGACCTTGGACTAATTTCTGTTGACATGGGTTTTAGCCTTGCTTCAGAGAATACCACATAGTTATTTGGGCGTTCTATAGATTAGCAGACAGCAGCCTCGATTGCCTAGGCTGATCTTCACAAAGCCCGTGACACCTATCGGCTCAAAATCCGTTTAACTGTCGCTTTGGTAGTTTTTAAATTAAGGGAAAACTTATAGTGAGGGCATGGGGATTGTGGATATGACAGTTCCGAGAAGTCTTTGGCTTCACATTACAGTAAGCACTAATATTGCGGCAGTAAGATTTTCAATGAAATAAGAAATCATCGGTGGAGCCAGGTGAACTGTCCAACCAATAGATGGAACAGAATGTTACAGACAGACAGACAGACAGACACATGGACGAACAAGAGTATTATTATTACCTCCGCCACCTAAGGTGGACAGAGGTGATGTTTTCCCCTCTGTCTGTTTGTCTCTGAGTAGGATATCTCAAAAAATTGTGGACGGATTTGGACGGAATTTGGTAGACAGATTTGGTGTGTGGCAAGGCCGAAATGATAAGTTTTTGTTGAAGATCCGGATCTGGACACTATAATTTTAAAAATTACCCCCGGTTGGGGGTGACGGTCATCTCTGAAGCTCTGTAGATGTGGATCCCTGATCGGCTTAGAATGGCTTCGATGTTGTCTTGTCTTTTGGTTTAACGTACAGACGAAAGCCCGGGAGTAAAAAGGATAGAAAACCTCAGAAATCAAATTACAAATTCGAAAAATACGACCCGACCAGATTTAGATATTGTTCCCACTATCATAATCATATCACATCTATCACTATCATATTTAGACGCCACTATCATAATCCGTTGGAAATTCCGCCGAGATCGGATAATAAATGGCAGAGATAATGTTGAAATTAGCTGATTTTTCAACTTTGGAGTGACCTTGACCTTGACATTGACCTTCGATCGTGT
Source organism: Eptatretus burgeri (assembly GCF_056783735.1). NCBI lineage: Eukaryota > Metazoa > Chordata > Myxini > Myxiniformes > Myxinidae > Eptatretus > Eptatretus burgeri. The sequence continues at coordinate 39,428,345 of NC_140962.1, forward strand.
CTAAAGTCATACCGTCGTGCATCACTCATCGACCCCTACCTACATACCAAGTTTCATAAAGATTGGGCGAATTTTTTATTGACCGTATCACATCGCCGATTTTTCCAACTTTGAAGACACGTGACTCGATAACCAGGACGAATTAAAAAAAAAATCGGCCGGACAAAATTTAGATATTGTTCCATATTATCAGAATCCGAAGGAATTTCGAAGATCGGGATCATAAACGGCGGAAGATATAAATTTTGAAAATGGACGATTTCGCAACTTTGGAGTGACCTTGACGTTGACCTTGACCTTCAATCGGGTCAAGGGTCATACCGTCGTGCATCCCTCATTGACATCTACCCACATATCAAATATAGAAGATCAGAAGACAAAAATGGGGACGTACGGACATCGAGACTGGTACGAGATGACCTAAAAATGAATCTTTACCATTGAGAGACAGGACCAAAAATGATATACTCTATCGCACGATATCTCGAAACGTTGACGACAGATTCGGACGAAACTTGGTGGACAGGTAGGGTGTGTGAGAAGGAAAAATTGATTCGAAGTGAAGTGTTTTCAATTATAAGCAGTAGGTATGTTTTTACCTGCGACATGTCCCTGGTCTACAAAAGTGTTGCATTGTTGTTATTGTTGGTGGGGTTCTTGTTGGGGGTCATGTTTGAAATGTGCACCCATTGGTCAGACAGCTGCCAGACCACACCCACTTTTGTTGCTTGACTCGACTCACTACAGCACCCAGACAAAAATGATATGGTCACCAACTTGGTTTTCTGGTGGGCCGAACACATTTAGTGGGTCAGATAACAGCAATTTTTGAGAGGAATCGTGCAAATGATGATACAAGCATCAAATTTGGCACATTTGTTCTCCAGGGGATTCTAATCAAATGTGCCTGATTGGCCTTTTGAAAATCTAAATTTTGAAAAATTTGAAAAAAAAAACAAAACTTCAAAAAAGTCAACATCACGAATCAATGTTGGATGCTGGCTGAGATTGGTGAATGTTTCAGAAACATCATCAAAGACGTTCCAAGTCTGCCATGCAGTTTTCTTCCCTTTTCCGCGGAAGGCAGACACGACGTCACATCCAGTGAACGCATGGAAGTATGGGATCCCTCCAGCTTTCTCAGGCCCTATTGCAGAAACTACCTCATGGACTGGAATCCATCGCGCCTTGGCTCCTTGGCCAAAGGCAATCCATATGTTCTCAAGACCTAGTTCCTGTAAGGATGGCAGTACAGATATTGCTATGACTAGTACGTCCGTGTCATTAGCCTTAATGATAATGGACTTGCTACCATCCGTCGTTGCATCCGTGGCGTGTACAAATATTCGAGTGTCAGTTTCTTCATGACAACATGGAGACGCAGCATCCAGTGACTTCCTTGTGTTGCTAATGGCATCTTCTCCTTTTGTGACAATGACTGTGCTTGTCGTCTGTGATTCACACATTTTTTCCGCAAGGAAGTGAAACAGCTCAGTCTTGTTGCTGTCATCTCGAAGAAAGCTTCTCCAGTTACTTGGGGTCTTACTGGTTCCTGTCACTCTTCTTCCGATTCCTTGCCCCCTTTTCGACCTTGCCTCGGACTTCAGACTTGACTTCTTGTACACATCAAACACTACGTCCACCCTCTCGTACCTGGCACCATAGGATTCCACCTGTGGGATGATGTCTTCTTTAGCATAGTCATCAAATATCTTTGAAGTGCGTGGAGGTCGGGCATTGATAAGTGCTGAGCCATCAATGATGACCGCATCTCCCCTTGGTTCTCTATCTGGGATGTTCACTTGCGCTTCAAGAATTTCAGCCAGCTGTAACTTCAAATTTTTTTGAAGTTTTTTTTTTTTTTCAAAATTTGGATTTTCAAATGGCCAATCGGGCAGATTTGATCAGAAAGCCCTGCAGAACAGAAATGCCAAATTTGATGCTTGTATCATAATTTGCTCGATTTTTCTACTATCTACTACACTAATTAGGCCTGTAGGCCTCTACTGATTATACACTTTCCAGTTTTGTTGCATCAAATTTATATTGGCTTTGTTGGGGTCGAGTGTTATTGTGTTAATCATGATGAGGGACCCTGAAAAATCGAATCATATGTCAAATAAAAATTATTTGTAATTTTTAATCAAGCCCGTATGCTCCTCCCGAGAAGAAGTGTTATGTCATTTTTGAACAGCCCCATATTGGGGTTCAACATGCGTGACCGTATAACAAATCAGCTCGTTCTGATATAAGCGTGTCGGAGTTGGAGGCAGACATGGATGAGAGGTGTCGAGTAAATCTTTTAATAGCTCAATAATAATAAAATGTGTTTCCCAATCCTGCTTTTATCTTTTGAGAGTGCTTTAAATGTGCATTTCCCAATCGGCCCGTAACTACATTTTTCAAGCCAATTCACTCGTGCTTAAAGGGGAACCCAAATGCATTTTTTTTTCGATCTGAAAACCATTGAATATCATCAATCACAGTGTAATTTTTGAAAAATTTTGAATTTTTAAATTTGAATTTTTTTCTTATCACAAAGTGTCGAAAAAAAGTCCGAGAGTGTCAATTTTCTATTTCGCCAGTGACATTACATCGAGAAGCCATCTATATATTAATACTGAAGGACCAATTTTGTGGTCCGACTAGCGGTCGCGTCACGTTTTTCTCGGTACTATGACCTGGACTGAAAGAAACTTCGTACCTGTAAGAGTGCATCGCACATCGTGGCAATAGTCAACTTTCAACTCTGAAGCGGAATAAACACTTTTCGTTGAGACGGGGGCAAGGAGTGAAGAGGCGGGGGCAGGAGATGAAGAGACGGGGGCGGGAGATGAAGAGACGGGGGCAGGAAGTGAAGAGGCGGGGGCAGGGAGAGGAGAGGCGGGGGCAAGGTAAGCAAATTTTTGGGCGGGGGTAAGCAAATTGAAAGCGGGAGATGGGGGGAAATGGGTGGGGGATGAGTGGGCGGGGGTTGTGGTGAATTAGGCGGGGTTGAGTGTGAGGGGCTGGTCAGGGGAGGGGGGTCCGGGGGCGAGTGGCCGGGAGATCAAGAGACGGGGGGTGGGGAGTGAAGAGGCGGGGGCGGGGCCGGGGTAATTACATTTTGGGCGGGGGTAACCAAATTAAAGGCGGGGGGGGAATGGGGCAGGGGCGGGGGATGAGTAGGCGGAGGCAAGCACGCCCTGTCCAGTCCATGTCCCTCGAGTGTGAGTGAGCTGGTGAGGGTGGTTGAATGAACGGAATCTGCCTGTGACGGGGTTTCGGCTAGTATTGATCTGAATAATGGTTTACATAAAGAAACAGTGCATGTCGAGACCTGGTACCAAAGGAATTAAGTCTCCATCTCAGATCCCTGGTCAGAGTCCAATTCTCATATCCGTAGAGCAAGAATGGAAGCACCAAGGACCTGAAGACTCGGACCTTCGTCCTCCTGAATAGGTACCGGCAGTGCCACACCTCATGATCCAGAGAATCCATGACTCCCCAGGCCCGACCCAGACATCTATTGACCTCTGGCTCACAACATGCAGAGACATGAATATCACATGAATATTTTGTGTGTTCATTTTCATCATTTATCAGGTTCTGCGGAGGGGGTAACGGGACTTGGTAAACACCCTGTAGATTATTGGCTAAGAATCATTGTAAAAGCGTTACCTGAGAAGTGGAATTTGATGTTATTCATCGAATGGATGCAAGTGAATGTGACGTCTATTTCTGGATTAAGTTTGACCCCGATCTATAAATATGGTGCCATTCAGGAAGAATAAGAATAAGATGTACCACCAACTTCGACCGCTTCGAGAAGAGGTTTATTTGTATTTAAATGTTTTGTTTTGTATTTATTGATATTGTTGCGGGCTGGGGTCTGGCTGAGAGACGACCACGAGGTGGGGGAAGTTACGTCGACTCCCAACAGACTCCCCGGAATTGTAGGCCGTCACTCACGGACAATTCCGTGACGCGGCAGGTCACTTAACCGACCGTGGATGCCAATACCTCAACCGCGTGGCGTAGGGTCCTTCAGTCTGGAACCAAGTTACCTAATTAACTACACGGTTTCAACTACCAGGGAACCACGCCCTCGGTACGCCTTGCCCAAACCAGATCACTCTACCAACTACGGTAAAATACCAACCACCAACTACCAACTCTTCCAACTCCCTTTCCAGATCGGATGCAGCCGAGCGGAACTGCCAAGGACGTACCGGCTAAAAGGAACGGACCATCGGGAATAAAGACCCGGCCAAACTTGGATCCGAACCATGCCAGACCAATGGAGGAAAAGACAAAAACGAGCTGGGAACATTTCTACTATGATTTATTTACACTTGGCGAGGAAAAACATGTGGCACAGGAACAACGTTTATTGGCTATGTTATGCAGGGGGAAGATGAGAGAGATGTAGTGCAACAATTATACAGCAACTTACCAAAGCAGATGCAGAGCAGACTTACGCGAGAATACTAAAAACAAGAATTACAATAATCAAAGATCTTATACAATTTTACTTAAAAGACAAGCGCCACACTCTCAGACACACACTCAGAAAATCAAATCCAATGAAAAGAAAAGGGGACCCTTTTGCAGCCAGGAAGGGAGGGAGTTGAGGTCGCAGTTCTTGGTACCTGAGAGTTTCGGGGGAAGAAGTGCTCCGTGGTGCGGCACCTGACAAGTCGTACAGTTCGGACCACAGCCGCCCATGTGGAGTTCGGGTGCATGGAGGAGCTTGAGTGGAGAGCGCAGAGTCCAAGGTGGGAACGGGGCAGCAGACAGGACCCGACGGGAGATCCGGTCGAGGTCGGGTGTGCGCGGACCAGCCTAACAGGCGGGCCGCCGAGGTGAGATGTGGGCAGACACTCCGTAACAACGACCCCTTCAACAACTGCACACTTCCAATCCTTCTACTGCAACCTCCTTCGACCTTCCCAACCAACCATCGATCCCACCAAACACAAACCAACCAAGCACTAAGCACTTCCAAATCCAACTCCTTCCTTTCTTTCTCTCAAATCCAACCAGGAACTCCTTTTCATCCAATCCCACCTCTACTCTGAGGATTGCTTCCTATCTTATAGATCACGGAGCTAGGGTATGGAGCCATGGCGAAGCCGACGTCATCGTCCATCCTGATTGGACAGGGCCTTCGTGTGGTCCGCCCTTTCTGGGCGGGGGTTTCGGCCAGGCATCGGCAAGGACCGCCCACTTCATGCGTGTCTGGACCCGCCGAGAAGGAACTACTACAGCGAACGTGGAGATTTTGCCCGTGAAAAAGAGTCTGGATAGGCAAGTACGCGGTGGAAGCGCTTGTCCAGCCCAAAGGAGACTAGCAAGCGAGAGGAAGGTACTGTGGTTCCAATAAGAGGCGGGATAAAATAAAAGGGGAGAAAATGATTTATTAACCTAACTAAAAAAACATTGCAACGCAGTGTCTCCCACTACATACAAGGAAGGGATCTATCTACACATATACTACTGGCATAACTAACTTCGGGACAACTGTATGTTTGTATGCGTACGGTTCCTTGAACCGTAACAATATGTATGTGGACTTGAATATAACTGTCATTGATCAAAAAGGCTTTGGCACTATACAGCGATTAAAAAAAACAACAAAAAAAATCCACAAAAGATCAAACTTTTTTTCTCAAAACTTCGAATTTTGGGGTTTTTTGTGCCTAAAACACTCCCTGGCACTCACTGATGAACCTCTGAAAGTTTGACAAAGAAAAAAATAGCGACACACACGACTCTCAAAGTATAGATATATTTTTGCCTCTGGCCTGTCGTAACGAGCAGGATAAACACATAATGTCCTTTTGGCGCCAGGCATACATTGCACTTCCCACATCTAATGTGAATAAGGTTCTCAATGTTATTACTTCGTGTGTACTAAGCAAAGAACGGAGATAAGCAATTGGTTTACTCTCTCTGACTGTCTGTGTCTACAAATGTCAGTTTATGATCGGGGAACAACTTAATTTCAGTTGAATTTTACATTTTGAACATGAATTGGAACATGAATCGGAAAACAAACCTGTATTTTCGCAGTGTGCAACAGACACGGGGTGTGAATTCATTCCGATTGCGCATATTCAGAGAGGAGTGAAGTAATTATTTTGGTCTGTCTGCCTGTCTGACAGTCAAACAAACAAAAAAACCCAGGAAACTTACTGTTAATCATAAAGGACACAAACAACAGGCATGAAAAAATAATTTAACGTATTGTTGTGGGCCGGGGGTCGGTGGCGAGAACGACCGCTAGGTGGGGAAGTTTATGCCGTCTCCCACCGGTCTTCCCCGGAATTATAGGCCGTCGCTCTGGATAACTCCGAAGCCGGCGGGTCGATTAATCGACCGTGAAACGCCAATATCTCGACCGCGTGGCGTAGGGTTAATTGTCCAGATCCAATGTACCTAAGTAACCACGCAGTCTTGGCTACCGGGGATTCACGCCCTCGGAACGTCTGGCCGAACCGGATTACTCTACCAGCTACGGTGGAGTATCATCTTCCACCTACCAACTCCGGCTCGGATGCAGTCGAGCGGGCCTGCCCAGGACGTTCCGGCTACGATGTACCGATCACCGGGGCTGAAACCCCGTCTAAACTCAGATACGAACCATGCTGGACCAATACAAGAAGGGACAGAAATGGACTGGGAACATTTCTAATAAATTTATTAACAGTAAATAAAAGACAAGAGAAGCGAGACTTAAAGCGAATATGCAGGAAGTATTTATAATGATCCAAAAACACTTATTCAGTTCTACTTAAAGATGGGCCCACACGCAGACACACACAAATGAAAAGAAAACCCAAGGTTCTTTATTCGACCCTCCAACCGATGAGTGAGATGAGCTGGGGGTCAGAGTTCGGCTTGTACCTGGTCGTCGGAGGGAAGGGAGTACTCCGTGATGCGGCACCCGACAAAGGTTGTTGGTCCGATCCCCAGTCACACGTGGGGGTCTCGAAGCTCGTGGCAGAGTTCGGGGGCGAATAATCGGGGTCCATGGAGGGGGGGTCAGGGTCGCTCTGTCCTTCCTTGTAGAGGGCCAGCAGAGACAGGTTCGCCGCCTCGATGGCCCTCTGCTCAACCCTCGTGACAGCAAAAAACCCCTTCGTACTGTGACGTAGACCTCCTGTGACCACTCTTTGTAATCGCCCCTCAAAAACACCACCGCTTCGTAACAGCAAAAACCCTTCAGAACCTCTCCGCAACCCACCAACAACGCCTCAGAGAGTCTCTGGAATTTATGGACCTCCCTCAGTGTGGAGGGGCCTTGGTCAGCACACCTCGCTGTTCACCTCTAATTGGCCAGGATCCTACGGGCACAGCTTTCATGGGCAGGGTTTCGGCCATGCCGGGAGAAAGCCGCCTCTCCCCTCCACGCGTGCTTGAGGAAGGTGGATGGTGGTGAAGCCACCTCAAACATCCTCGGGAATCCGTCTCAGGCAAAGGTGCGCTGTGGCCCGCGAACCGAGGGCGCAAGCGCGATGGTTCCGTGGATCGCAATGGGGGATGTAAAAATAAAAGAAAGTGATTTATTAACCTAACTAAGCCGTCGCAGCGCACACATTTAATTCTCCCACTAAACAAAAGGAAGGGACCTGTCTCACACGACTTAACGGAATAACTGACTTTTGGGACCTGTATTTTGGAGGCAAATGGTTTCCAGATTCGTAACGGTATTAAATAAGTTGGCGTGAAAGACGCTGCATCATCAATGGTAAACTTCGAAAAAAAAAATTCTACAATCTCTAATATCTTTATTTTATTTCAATTGAATTAAACACTTAAAACCTTTAGAACACAAATCGCCTCTTTGGCACTTTCAAAAACCTTTTGTTTAGCAGTACTTGGACAAAATATTACGGCATTTTGTATCATTTCAACCAATCAAATTTTCTCCTCACAGACTATTCCCATGTCCTTTTTTCTCTCAAGACTGTGTGGGGTAAGGCGTTCTATGAACTCTCTAGTTTTTAAATTCTGCATTGACAATCATGACTACCAAGTGTATACCTCAACCGAGACGTTAAAATGTTTTACCTGTGTTGAGTTTGGTCCCCTAAAACAAACGTTTTTGATTTCAATCCACATCCTCTTTGGCCATTGCTGTTACAGTGTAATTGTTATGAGTCACTTTTATGTGAGGATGTAGAATCCTTGCCTGTCATGGAGACCGGTCTTCTGAGTGTCTCGGAGGGTAAATGTGTCTCACTTCCAGAGAACCTTAAGAGCAAAGCCGCCTTAATTCCTTGTTGCGCGAACGGCGACAAGTTGCGCGCAGAAACTCCACTGATGAAGCAAAAGGGCTCAAAACTGATTGTATTTCCGGTGTCTCCCCCTTCCCCACCCTTTCTTCACAATTCCCTAACTTACCCACTAATTGCTCCTTAACACCAATGGCCACTGTCTTGCCTACCTTAGAAAGTGTGCCTGAGCATGGCAGTAGTATTGAAGAATCCCTAATCGTCCAATCAGTTTTAAATTGTTTTATCTGCCCCTTCCTGTCCCTACTTTAGTTGAGGTTACACCATAACTTCTGCTTTCCCCTACTCCAATTAAAACATCTCAGGCTGTTGCTCACATGCTACAAATTCCCTTGGTGTTTCAGTGGCCAGTAATCAAGAGTTTTGTGGACAGTGCCTCCGAATCCTATGCATGCCTGGTGTTGGCTTAATGGTTAGGGTGGTGTGCTTTAGATCCCAGGACCCGGAGTTCAAATCCCACTTGGCTGTCGAATTAATACCAGGTGGGGTTGACTGCCTGTCATCTTTCCGAGCTCGGCAAAATGAGTGCCAGCTTCTTTGCTTCCTACCGCTAAGCCAGTTTGCAATCCAATTAGCTGCCTAACCAGCCACTCCACAAGCCATTAACTTTGGATAATAACCTCCGATGTAGTACCTTATCAAATGCTTTCTTAAAGTCTAGATATACTTTATGTCCACTGCCTTTCCCTCATCCACCCAAGAGTCGGTTGGTCAATGTAAAAAAAAAAACAAATTTTCATATAGAATCTTGGCAACTGTGTTTAATTCCATCTAAATACATCACTGATCAGAAAAAAATGTTGTTGCCAGTTTTTCTGTGTGGTCCCAGGGTCATTTTTGGTACAAAATAAACATTGGTGTGAAAAATGCGATAATATTTGACCAAAACTTTAGTTTCTTTAGTAAGTATACCGTGTGACCCCTTAAAATGATCAGGATGATCCAATCCACTATGAGAGTATGTTTTCCATATAGTCATGAGTCCCTGTGTGTGAATATTGTGCAGTTAAATGCTATTAATGTATAATTCTTCACTACAAGTACCAGCACATGGAGTCTCAAAAAGATGAGCATTTGAATTTCCAATGGACAAAGTGTCGCATTAAGAATTTTGCAAACATCAGTCACTCTTATTGTGAACCAGTGTCCCACTTAAAACCACATATATTTACACCTGAGTCCTTGCTCCTTACGTTACTCCTCTTCCTCATGTTGTCCAATTACAGTGGGTTGTGTGTTGTGACATTTGTCCTCATCTCCCGCGCAGTGGCAGAGTTCGGTGCAGACAAGATTGTGGTGTCTGCAAGAGCACCTGCCTGAGCATGTCCTGTCTGTGGATGCACAGCTGTACTGTAGGCTTCAGTAGTTTGAAGAGGTGCCACCTGAGGTCCTTCGCCTGGGTGATGTGGAGTCGTCTAGGACAGAATAGTGCGCACAAGAACTCTTCACAGCCCTTGACCACTTCAGCGGACGGTTCTGCTCCTTCTCCAAGCCTAGCCAGTGCAGCAAGTACCGTGGGGCTTGATGCAAGGAATGCTGTGAAGCATCCCTTTTTGCCCTTTCCTTGTATGTGTCCAGTTATATCGCACCGGGTCAGTGCGTGCCAGTTGATTAAAGCGGATGCTTTATCTGGACCAAGTTGGTCATATATTGGTTTCAGCATGACTTTGTGATGGCGCTCCCTGGTGCCGATGCCCAGTTGTGGCACCCTGCAAAGAGCCAGGAGCCATCAGTGTCTTGGGAGTATAGGTGGATTCTGAGTCCTGTTTCTGCAACTTCCACCACACGTAGAATCATGAGAGTGTCTGCCTCTTCATGTGTGCTCACACCTGTAGAGGCAGGGAAGTCGGAGTTTGTCACCACACCACTGCATGTCACAGTCACCAGGTTCCCAGCAGTACTCATGTCGATGAGTTTTTGAGCCAGGTACAGAGTGAGTGAATCCTTTGTGTCGTTGCTTGCGAGAAAAGTACCTTTGTCTCTGATGCAAGTTGAATCTTGTACTATGTAGGATCGGATTCCCTTTGACTTGCCTCTGCGCCGTTCTCTTGTGCCTTCCTTCAGTGAAGATACTTTGGTATAGTTATCAAAGATAACCCTCACTTGGTCATAGCCTCGAGCTTTTGAGTCGATGATCTTGACATATGATGTGCCAAGGTCACTGCAGTTATTGAAGTTCTTGACCGCCATCAACTCCTGCAAGGTCTGCCATTCCATCGACTATGAGACAGCACCCCTTCTCTTCGGTCGGTTTGTGTGTAGTAGCTTCTTGGGTTGTGTCACTATCGGCCTGCACAAGATTCTCCAGCAGGTGGATTACTGTGCTTTTGTCTTGTTGGGTGGATCGATCCATCTGGTTACATCAACACCTGGTTTGTGTATGCAAACTCGTGAGTGCCAATCACTGCTTCCAAATCAATGTCCTCTCTTGATGACTGCGCTATCACCGTAGGACAGCTTGCCTAATTATGTTGGAACACCGGAAGATTGTGTTCATCTCTCCTTTGATGTCTCTCTCCTGTATTGCCTGGTCTATAGCAGAGCGACCAGCTTCATTGGAATGTAGGACTGCTGGCTTCCTCCCTTGTGCATCAGTGATTGTGAAATTTGTGATGTTCTGTTGGATTTTCTCCAAGAGGACCTGCCGAGTGATTTTCTCGTTGTGAATTCCATGATCGTGCATCATATTGGTGTACAGTGCAGCCACCTCAGTCAGTGTGATGATGTCTCCTTGATTCAAGCGCTCTTTTAATTCGGCAAAGAATTCAATCTCCACCGAAATAGATGCCACAGTGTCTTTGTCTGACTGGTTGTCCCTGTTACTGAGCCTTTGGGGCTGCTGCACGTAGCGCTGCCAGTGCATTGTGTGGCAACTTGTGTGGTACCTGATGTCCCTGGACAGGAAGTCTCCCTCCACAAGGATGTCTGCCATATTCAATTTCCATTGGTCATTATGACTGGCATCTCCAATTTTTTGACTGATTTTTCCAATGTCTGAAGTTCTGCATAAGTGAACCTGCTCTGGGTTTAAACCAGATCTGGCATGTTTCTTTTCGTGTTTGATATCTTGGCAGTATAAACAAAGCTCTCGGTTGAACGGACTGACGTGGGATCGTGTGAGTGACCTTTTCATTGACTCAGCAGATTCACTGCTATCAGGCATAGTGGTACTACTTGACATGGGTCGTCCCCCTTCCTTCTTGTATGACGACACGCTTGAACTCTTCGCAGACAGTGCTTTCTCGTACCGCTTTTTGTCTCTGTCAGTGTGTCCTTTGTGTGTCACCTCACTGTAGCATGTCCTGTGCCATACAGAATGGTTTCGTTCCAAGATCTCCGCTGACAAACCATGCAGCTGTTGATTCAAACGAACGAAGTCAGGATTCCTATATTCAGCTCTTTGACTGGTATAGTCAAGAAATTTCTGATATCTTTCACGTTTTGATACGTCAGTGACTCCAGCTCTCTCCCTTTGTTTTTAGTGTTCACCCACTGTTGTCCTTGGCATTTGAGGCAGAGGTCAAAGTCAATTGATTGTTTCTTTACAGGTGGTTCTCCTAATGCTGCAGAGGTGGCCATCTTCGTTTATGTTCTCTGTGAAGGTGCAGATGTTGGGCTTGACACAAGTCGGCAATCAGAACTTGAAACAGCAATGAAGTCGTAGTTGGGACGTATTCATCTGAAACTTATGAAGCAAATGCAATAATTAGGTGACACTAGTGGCGGATCTACGGAGGGGGGGGGGGCGGTGCCCGACCCCCCCCCACAGCCCCCCCCCCATAGACCAAAAAATGCCAAATTCTCTCACATATACACTCCAGCTTTGCTAGAGATTCTGCTGAGCCTCAAGCAGGCTGCAGAAACGAATTTCCGGGTGCCTATTTTTCAAAATTTTCTGGGGGAGGATCCCCAGACCTCCCTCACGGACTTCATTCACGCCTTCGGCACTCGTGAGTCGGGCCCGATGCCCCCCCCCCTTGAATTTTCCAAGATCCGCGCCTGCAGCCCAGTATGTTACCTAAGATCATAAAATATCAGTTCTTAGTATAATTAGTGTAGTATTTTGTATTATTAAATTTTTAAACAATCTAACCATATTTTGGCTCTGAGGGCACAAAATACCTGAAGAAAAAATTGGCAATATTTGTTTTCGTATTTTACTAGATAATTTGGATGAATTGAAATGCATTTGCCAAAAGTCTGGCTCCCCAAAAATTGAAAAATATTTTTATGGCAACTAAAATTTTTTTCATACTTTTGCTCAGAAATCACCCCGAGACCAAATAGAAAAACTGGCAACATGTTTTTTATGTCCTAAATACTATTTAGAGGAATTTAAATGCATTTGCCAAGATTATATACAAAAATATGACAAGATTTAATTTTTTTTACATTGACCAATGGACTATAATCGATATCTAAGATTAGCCCGCATGTTTTGAATCACTCTCATTTACCCAGCTTATGCCGACTATCTGCTTGTGGAACCATCGTATTCAGGACTGCCTTGTGATGTATTTTAACAGCAGAGACAAGGTGGTAGAAATGTGGAGCACAATTCTGGTTTTGCACACATGTTGAAGGTGGAAACAACACAAAGACCATATATTTATTAGTAGTATCAAATTATTATGTTTATTAATTTTGTATCAAAACAAACTTTCTGCCTCATTACTTTCAGAATTCCGCATTACATCCTCCCCGCTCCCCCACCCTTTTCCCCAAACTTTCAAATACACTTCTGAAGCTTGTTTTTTTTTTTTTTTTTTAAATAATCAAACATGATTTAACATTGAAAATAAACAAATAAACGACATGGCTTTAATTTGATTATGACCTGTATGTGTGTTAAGCTGAAGACAACACCCACCCCCTCCTCCTCTTCCCACCCTGCCTGTAGACACCCGATATGCTTCGACCCAACTCAACCTCCTTCCTGTGCATAAGTAATAAATATATAATACATGTCCCCATAAAGCCCATCATTTTTTCTTTTTCCTCCTTTGCATTCCTTGCACTTCACTTTGCCAGCTGTTCTTTAGAGAGTAGACTGACAAAAATTATCCAAGTCCTGATCAAACTACACTCTTGAAGAACATTACAAAAATAAAATCCTGCATATATGTACAGTATTTCTGTAAATGTGGAACTCCGACTGACACTGGAACTTCATCAGATGTCTGGCTTTCCGTCGTGCTTCTCAGATGTCCATCTCATCTGTTTCCTGTCTATCTCCTCCACAGAATGTACTCCTTTCCGCTTTGGGGCCTTTGGTGTGAGAGGGCAAGAGCAATATTTTCATGACGTCATATGCAACAACATTGCCAGCGAAAGTAGTTTGTTAAAGATAGTAACAAAAGTTTGTTAGATAATAATTGGCATACCACAGGGAAATGGAATGGTATCTCTGCAGGGCATGACTATGGACCACAATCCAAAAGGGGTAGTGTGTGATGGTCACATTGATTTTTACAAGTTCACATGAACACCATTCCTGAAACAGCACTGTCTGTCTTCTTAACTTGAGAGAGAGAGACTGAGAGAGAGACTGAGAGAGAGACTGAGAGAGAGAGACTGAGAGAGAGACTGAGAGAGAGACTGAGAGAGAGACTGAGAGAGAGACTGAGAGAGAGACTGAGAGAGACTGAGAGAGACTGAGAGAGACTGAGAGAGACTGAGAGAGACAGAGAGACTGAGAGAGACGGAGAGAGACAGACACAGAGAGACAGAGAGCTCTCGAGGCCGAATATTGCATCCTGAACGATTTCTACCACCAGTTTACAAATGTATTGATCCTCTGGTAGGACCTGTCAGTTGCATAGAAGTGCTTGATGAAAACGGAGTCAAATCGCTGGTTCTGTGTTTCACGAAGTGGATGAATGAACCATGAGGTGTGATTGGGTGTTGCCACTGGAATTCAAGCCACTGTGATTGGTTGTCTGCTCACTTGGCATTGCATTATGATCCTCTAGTATAAAAAAGGGACAATACCCATCGGACATTCCATGTCATTTCAGCCGGGGGTTGCGGTGACCCCCTCAGATTTTTCTGAAAAAAATTCTCAAAGCTACCCTAACATATATGAGGAAGGTTTGCCAAGTTATAGCTCAAAATTCCAAGTAGTGTCCGAGATATGGCCCTACAAACACCCTCGGAGTGTTTCAATTCTGGCAGTCGCGAGTTGCAGATTTGTATCTGAAGCATTTTGGAGGGCTCTAAATTCCAGAGTTTTACAGAGTTCTGAAAATTCATACAAATGGTGCCTATTAGTGAGGCTTTCAGAATCTGACATCAAAAATGTTCTACTTAAAATACTTTTTAAGATAAGTACTCTCAAAAGTAGTGATTTGTAAAGGTCAAAAAAATCGGAGTTTTCAAATTGCTGCCAACAGTCAGTTTATTCATTATGAATACTTTTTTTGCCTGATTTACATAACCTAGTGACTGGATCATTTACACAAGAAAACTGAAACCTTTTGGAGCAAAATCTTGGGTGCTATAGGTGTCTGAGCTTTGCTCCAGACTCAATGACACTGAAATGTACCCCAGTTTTACCCCAAGTGTTCACCATGTTGACAGTTACACAGCTCTTTTAAATTTTTGTCACTTAAAGACACATACATAGGCAAACTGTGGTGGAAAATTCAAGAGTTGTTCTCAATCCCTTCTATTTTTAAAAAGGCCCACTATTTAAAAAAAACATGTTTGATGAAAGATGTAGAATAAAAGCAATAGGTGTGCTTTTGAAGTGGAAGCCATGCCAAACATTCATAAGTTGGCACCACAATGATCAAATTTTTGTGTTTTTTGGTCAGAACAAGTATGTGGTTACTTTAATTTGGCTCACATTTTTTGAAAAGGATATTTTAGTTTAAGGCCACCGCCAATCTCAACTACAAATTAAGACACATAATGTGATCATAATAATCACCATTATAAATATTCATTTGCATATCTAAATGTTTATATATTTAGTGTGCATTTTATGAAAGTCTCCATCCATTTGTAAATGTGGGTACAATATCTGGTTCAACTTTTTTTTTCATAATTTCATATCAAATTGTTAGGACAAATGTACTTGGATCCATTGTACAAAGTGAACAGTGATTAGTGTTGTAATTGCCAGGATATAATAAAATGTAACAATGAGCATTGGCAGTTACCACAGGGCTGTGTATTAGGTTAAAGCCTAAATAAGATAGAGTTGTGCTTCATGCCTAACTTTGGAAATGATTTTGGTACACTTCTTTAAGCTTTACTAAACTGATTTATATATTGTTAGATTCCACTTAAGTCATACTTCCTTACAATATCTTTATTTTTTTCTATATGTTTGTAAGTAAAAAAAAATATTTTAAAAAAAGTAGCTTTTGGGACTGCAGAATCATTAGAAATTGATGCATTTTTTGTAAATTACTTCAAAACTTCAAACCCCACATTTATGATATTTTGCAATAATATAAAGGTTTACACAAGTATTTACTTGGTATAAATTTGATGTTTATGTGCAAATTTAATTATATGATATGAGATTAATAATGTTATAAATATTTATTACTTTTATATCATACAAAATGCACCATTGTACATTGTGGCTTTTTTCATGATTGAGATAAGTGTTAGCATCTCATTTTTAATTGGAAAAATAGATTTTTGAGCCAAAGTAAATTAACCACAAAGTTATTCCGACCATGAAACACAACTGCATGCTCATTGTGGTGTCAGCTTATGAATGTTTGACATGGCTTCCACTTCAAAAGCACACCTATTTCTTTTATTCTACATCTTTCATCAAACATGTTTTTTTTAAATAGTGGGCCTTTATAAAAATCGTTTAAAAATAGAAGGGATTGAGAACAACTCTTGAATTTTCTACCACAGTTTGCCTATGTATGTGTCTTTAAGTGACAAAAATTTAAAAGAGCTGTGTAACTGTCAACATGGTGAATACTTGGGGTAAAACTGGGGTAAATTTCAGTGTCGTTGAGTCTGGAGCAAAGCTCAGACACCTATAGCACCCAAGATTTTGCTCCAAAATGTTTCAGTTTTCTTGTGTAAATGATCCAGTCACTATATTATGTAAATCAGGCAACAAAATTTTTCATGATGAATAAACTGACTGTTGGCAGCAATTTGAAAACTCCAATTTTTTTGACTGCATGTTACAAATCACTACATTTGAGAGTACTTATCTTAAAAAAGAACATTTTTGATGTCAGATTCTGAAAGCCTCACTAATAGACACCATTTGTGTGAATTTTCAGAATTCTGTTTGTAAAAGTCTGGAATTTAGAGCCCTCCAGAAATGCTTCAGATACAAATCTGCAACTCGCGACTGCCACAATTGAAACACCCTTCGGGTGTTTGTGGGGCCATATCTCGGAAACTACTTGGAATTTTGAGCTATAACTTGGCAAACCTTCCTCATATATGTTAAGGTAGCTTTGATAATTTTTTCAAGAAAATCTGAGGGTGTCACCGCAAAATTTCATTTTTTTGGCTGATTTGACACGGAATGACTCCCGATGGGTGCCCACCTGGTAGCATAATGATGCTGAGGAAGAAGTCAATGTGGGATGGAATCAGCAAAATGTACATGTTATAACAAATATCTATTTCGGGAGGCAACCCCCCCCCCCCCCCCGCGGAAATCTCCTTTGACCCAGATTTCTTAAACATCGTGAACAAACTTTGGTACATCACGGTTGTTGAAGGTTGTGGTCAAGTTTCATCCAAACATTGTGTGTAGTTTAGGAGAAGAAAGCAAATACATATTTTGGGGGCAACTCCCCTTAGATCTCCTTAGACCCTGATATATTTTTAATGCTGTCAACACACTTTGGTACATCACGGATGTTGAAGGTTGTGATCAAGTTTCTTTGGAATTGTGTGTCGTTTCTGAAATGAAAGAAAATACCTCTTTTGGGAGGGGGGGGGGGAACTACCCTGTAAATTCACTCCGCAGACCCCATCAGACCCCGAATCCATTTTTCTTTTTTTTAATGCCATGAACAAACTTTGGTACATCACAGTTGTTGTAGGTTGTGGTCAAGTTTCATTGGAATTGCATATGTAGTTTCTAAGAAGAAAGCAAATACCTTTTTTGGGGGGGGGGGCAACCCTACACACCCTTTGGGATCGATTTTTTTTCTTAATGCCATGAACAAACTTTGAAACATACATGGTGATGAGGGTTGTGGTAAAGTTTCATCGAAATCATATGTGTAGTTTCAGAGAAGATGTTGCAAGTATTTGTGGACGGGCAGACGGACGACAATGCACCATCCCATAAGTTCCCCGGAACTACGTTCCAGGTGAGCTAAAAACAAATCCTATTTATTCTCATATGAGATATTGTAGGAAACTTGAGATGTTTCAAGATGATTATGACCATAGAAACGGTTCACCAAATTGTTGGGAAGGTTCCCCGAACATGACGTCATGATGAACATGATGTCATCCCAACATGATGTCATGAGCCAACAATGAACAGCTGATACTACTGATCCGGAAGTTTACAATCTTGATCTATCAACATGTTGATTGGATTGAATGATGTCTTCCAATAAGTTTTTTGCAATTTACCACAATATAATATTTTAAGAGTTTATTGTTTTGATTTGCCTTAAAAAAAACAAAACATTTGTTTTGAACATTTAAAAGAACTGGGGTGTTATATGAAGTGGGAGATGGGCTGGAACCCTCGATGTGTGAAGGATTTCATTTGCTGTGCTCGAAAGAAATTAAACAATCATCGCTGCAGGTCAATCAATTACATTTCTTCCTTTATTCCCTTTTACATCTCAGACTCATTCTACATGATAATGCCATACCTCATGTCCTTTGCCTTATTTTTAACCACCCTCCCCATCCGCAATTATTTGGCTCACCTCTTCCAGTGTAATATTTTAAGCAGATGGCTGTGTTGTAAATGCCTGTAGTAATTTGTAATTGCATCCTACTTACCTTTTCACAGTGTTCACTTCCTGTGCTGCTGGCTGGACTCCCAAGACCTTGCTGTGTAGGTCCAGATGCCTCCAGCTGCTCCCCAAGGACCTGCCGAAGGTGGGGAAGGGCCACCTAGAGGAGAAGAAACAGTAAGAAAAAAAAAAAAATATATATATATATATATAAAGTTCTACAGGTGTGCTCATCATCACATCTTTGCTACTTATTACTGCATGGGGAAATGGATCAGGTTTTCCATGTACATACGATGAAGCTGACAAACTAGCTCAAAGTTTAAACAAAAATGTGACCTTTATGATTGTTTATAGCGTGAGCTTAAATACCACTTCAGTGGCACTTCACCCCTTTATTCTGTCATGATACCCGTCGTAGGAATTATATCTACATAATTACGTACTATATTTCCATAAGAGATCTTCTATATAATTATGTACCCCCTATCTCTCCCCGTACATAGCACACATTTCTATTCCTCATCTTCACTGATGCAATCCTCTGCTCTGCTAGTCTGCCAGCTTGGCAATAAAGTTTTCTTGACTGTGCAAAGTACATTCTGTACCTGTGGTTGGCAAGTCAAGGATAATGGCTCTGAAGACATTGTGAAACCAAAATAAGGAGAAATAGGATGATTCATACATAACCATGCCTGGTGTTGGCTTAATGGTTCGGGTGGTGGGCTTGGGATCCTAGGATCCTGAGTTCAAATCCCCCTTGGCTGTTGAATTAATGCCAGGTGGGGGTTGACTCTGCCTATCATCCTTCCGAGGTTGGCAAAATGAGTGCCAGCTTGCTGGTATCCTGCGTCGGAGTGGCGACACATCCACGATTGTGCCCACCAGCCAAGGAGAATGCTGAGGCAGCATCAACGCTCTGCACAGAGTGTGGTCCCAATGGATGGATGGATACATAACCCATGATTCATTTTATATCAACAATGATTCATTCATAACCTACTGCTTTCACCCTCCCCCCATTACCCCCAATCCCACCTGCGATCACCATTACTTGGGCAGGATAAGCAACAGGCTACTGTACTTTCACACCTCTTGCCTGTATCTGTCTCACTATATGTAGATGCCCCCCCTGGGACAAAAAAACCAAGAGGGCCAGCTCGTTATAAACAGAATTACACGCAAAACAAAACAGGCAGTGATATCTTGGATGTAATAATAAGATGGAAGAATCAACATTAAAGGGGATAATGCTGAAAATAAAGTAACCTGTAAGAAATTTGAAGCGTAGGGTTCAGGGTGAGATCGATATTCTTCTGTAATCCGGTTCCTGAAATCCTTGGGCTTTATCAAGCCATCCTGGATCATTAGGGATCATAAAGGGTCATGAGAGTCGATTTGTGAACCAAAAAGCATTAATATCAGGCACGTGAAATAATATATTTGGCATTACAAGCATATGGTTTGTGAAAGAATATCAGGAATTCATGTTGAGCGATGATAAAATTGCGAAACAGGCGAAAAAGATCCAAAAGGTTCGTTATGGTGCAAAAGTGATGTGATACAGAGATTGTAATGTGATACAGAGAAACTATTCAACAACCAAGTGGGCACAGTGGTCAAGTAGTGAGGACCTTCCAATGTGGCTGAAGGTAGCATTTTCATTCGAAACCTATCATTAGGATTACAACGTGAGAGGAATCATGAGAATTGAGAAATTTGAATAAAGCCAAGCTGGCTCAATAATGACCTTCATTCAAGAATTCAAGAACTTCCTACAGCTTGTGGTATGGTCTACATGTCATGTCAGTTTATACTTGGTTTGACTTTTAAAAACCCTCAGGCAGGAGTTTCAAACCTTGAGACCATGACCCAATATGGGATGATGGAGGATGATAAAATATAAAAATGGGGTTGTGAAACCGCCTGGCAGAGTGTTTTTAATCATCACACGATATTAAAAAGTGACAAATTGCAACATTACAACGAGGGAGAGGAAGTAGACAAACATGCGGCGATTTGTTAGTCAAACCCTAACAAAAGCTAAAGTCATTTTTTGAGTAGTCAGAAAGATTGAGTTTCATGAGTGCTCACCGTGCACTCATGCAAGCATGCTCACACGATTGGTAAAACTTTGGTCTTGCTCGCTGAAAATGACATGGTCAGAATTATGTGCGAGGACAATGAGGCAAAGAAACCGAGAGTCGTAGCACTCTCAAACAAGACAGCCAAATCTATGGGATCGACAGCCAAATCTGCCATAGGGAAGAAAGTCGCACAGTCAGCCATGTGGACATACTGCTCAATTCACTGAGAATAGGTGGCATCAAAGGAACTGAGTGAAATTGAGTGTTGCAGAAGATCATTTCAAAACGAATGTTCATCAAGGCTCAACCGCTTCATGCTCTTCTCTTTCCAGAGTTGTGCAAAGAAACAGGATCCAATTATGACGTGTTGTTAAACGCTGCAGCTTTGTTGGTGTTTGTAAATAGGACCTTGAATGCTGCTTTGAACTCAGAAGTGAGATGAGTGCAAAAACACTCCCCTCCTCCAACATTTGT
Organism: Eptatretus burgeri; assembly: GCF_056783735.1. NCBI lineage: Eukaryota > Metazoa > Chordata > Myxini > Myxiniformes > Myxinidae > Eptatretus > Eptatretus burgeri. The sequence continues at coordinate 39,449,105 of NC_140962.1, forward strand.
GGAGATCCTGCGATAAAGAGATGTGTTTCCTGGTATACCGCAGTGATATTTTCAAGCAATTAAATGAGTAGAATACTGGTGTGCAGAGCAAGAATACACGCATCCTCCTGATCAGCACCCGTGTCAGCGGATTATTGAAGACATTCAATTTCTAAACAAAAAAACCCCACGAAGATGAACTGTGAAACATTCATTCAACTGTGCAACTTCAGGATGGACAATCGTACCAAGTCTTCTGCATAGGTGATGACTGATCACCTCCGAAGAACGGAGGAGTCCATTCGGTCATTCTTTCCAGACCTTCAGGACCTATTGCAACTGGACTGATGTGGGGCCTGTTTCGGTGTCAGTCTGATGCGATAGGCCAACAATTAAATGAAGTCAAGGAACTCGTCAAACTGTTCTGCCTCTTCCCAAGTGACCTGTAAGAGTTCCTGTGATAACAAGGTCTTGGGAGTTTGTAAGTCCGGGTGTCACCCGAGTCCAGGTCAGTTAACATGTGATATTTTACTTTATCAGTGCATCAACACTCGTTATTATGCCATATTTTCTACAGATGAATGTTCATCTTGTCGATGCATTGTGTTGGGGTCACAATAATTTGCAGCTGTCTTAATAATTGAGGTGATGGTTTTCTGACAAACCAGTTGTAGGTGATAGTTTATGAGAAGAGGCCTTGTCTATATTGATCGCCATACATCCTATTTGAATGTTGTGGATGATTGAAGGCAGGTTAACCTGCCACATTCATAGTAACTAGTGTAAGGTATAGACACATTGACTGTTCAACATTACTACCAGTTTCAAATTGTACGGTGTCCTGCACAAATTCAAGATGCAATCGTATCTCTCACTCACATGTATGACAGGTATAAAGAATAACTCTCACTTGTTTCCTGAACTAGAGCTGTAAGTAGGATGCAGTGCAAAATGAAAACTAGAACGGGCACTCGGTAGAGCGCATACCTCCACCAGGCTGAACAGTTTACATTTTGTATCCCACTGATGGTCCAGATCTGGATCTGTACCTGAACCAAAATCTTATCGGCTTGTTCTAGTCACCGACTTAACTCATCCACCAATTTTTATCATAATCTGTCCATCACTTTTTGAGATAGTGTGATCTAGCTAGTTTTTGGCCCCAACTAACAAAGGTGAAGAATCGCTTAAAAAATTATATTATCCGGATTCGGATATTCACCAAAATCTAACAAATTTGTCCTTGTCACACACCCAACCTGTTCAAGTTTTGTCCGAATCCATCCACAACATTTTGAGATATCCTGCTCACAGACAAACAAACAAACAGACAGACGGATGTGAAAACAACGTCCGTCCACCTTTGGTGGTTGAGGTCATGAGCCTCCTCAGTTTGCTTACGGAGCTGGAGCAGAACCAACAAGGACTAGTTAAATCAGTCAAAGTGTCTCCTGTTTGGTCCAGGTTTACACAACTGAGATCAATGTTAAATGCTCTTCTTAAGATTTAATAAAGGATGAAATGACCTGTTTGATCATATCAAATAAGGATCTCATCTTTACCCCCAATACATTTAGATCAGAGACCTTACTGCCCATCCAGAATTTTTCTTTGGATTGACATCAATAAATAAATCGCTCCTAGCTCCACAAGCCTCTTTATGGTATTTCTTTAGCCTAAAAGTCCTCACCATCAAGTTGGTCACAAGTCCATTGATGACATCAACGCATGCAGGGTTGCACCGTGATGTCCGACTGACATGCAACAATGCATGCAGCATACGACGCGCTTTCTCACCAGCACTCTGTTGATGCAAAGGTTGAACGATGCAGGAGCTGCAGTTAGTCAGACATTGAGATACATACAAGTTCATTCATTTATTCATTCACGTGTAACACAGGGCTACTGCTTTGCATCATTGTTAGGGGCATGGTTGTGCTGCTTAATGAAGTGCCCCCTACAGGTTAGGGCAGGAATTTGGAATTTACTCTTTGCTTGTGAAAGTGGGCTGTTAACGTCCATCAACTTCTTTGTTTGAATGCAGAACAACGCTGCGGGGTAGCATCATTGGCTGAGGGTGTAGCTGTGCCACTGATGCAACGCCCTCTGCTGGTAATGGCAGGAATTTGGAATTTGTCCATGGTACCAGCAATAGGTCGCCTACTTTATGCGAGGGACACCGTCGGGTATTTAACGTCCACCGACTCATGCTGTCCGATGGCTTAACGCCCATCCGAGGGACGGCGCACACACTGATGAATCACCCTGCTTGTGAAACACCAGTTTATAGCCAGGTCAGAAATCAAACCCGGGCAAGACAGCTTTGAGGTGAGTGTGCATACCTCGAGCCATCCATCTGCTCAGACTACCAACTAATGCAAGCATATGGTATATCCAGTCCATCCAGTATATCCATCCATCCAAGGAATGGCACACTATGTGATGCAACACCCTGCCTGCAGAGCACCAATCTGACAGTTGGGTCATTCCGTGCCAACTCACCTAAGGGTCCCCAGGTCACCTCCTCAGATTTTGCTGGAAAAATTCTTAAAAATATCTATCTCTAGAGACCTTTGAAATTTGGCCCTAAAAATGCCAAATGTGAAAAACGCATTTCTTTCCAACTTCAGTGGCTTATAATTTTATAATGGACTCCTCCAGAAAGCTAATATTGCAAATATTTACTAATTGGCATCCAAATTTTTCAATTATGGCATCAGATAGCTTCTCGGATGCATCTATAGGAAGCTAAAATGGTTTTTGGCCAAAACGAGCTAAAATAAGGTGAAACTATAGGAGCCCTCCTGAAAATATGGAACAACTTCGATTTTTTTCCTAATAATACAGTGATTATAGGGTCATTATCTATCCATAGATACATTTTTGTTGGGATAATACAGTTAGGTGATGAATTATAAAAGTTTTACCATAAGCCCTTGCTTCCGAGGGCTCTAAAATGGACCAATTTTGTCCCCTGGTTTGACCATGTGGCTTGGGGTTTAGGATCTTCATTTTTTTTCTAAAGATTGCCTCATATAAGATGTGTCTACTGACCGAATATTTTTATCTCGCGCCCATGGCTTCATAGTAAAATAAATTTTTATTTACATGCACGTTTTTAAAAAATAATTATTCACTTTTTCATGTTCAGAAGTTTATAAGTGTTAAATATAACTATCCAGGAAAGTTTAACTGTAGAATTTTATTAACTGATATACAAAATTTCAGATTGTGGCATCAGAATGTCTCGAGAAAGCACATACTCCTCGTTTTAGGAAGCCAAATATGGCAATTTGGCCCACTTGGTACAAAACAAGGTGAACTTGCAGGGGGTGCGCATGAGGCTAAATTATGCTTCTTATTAGACATTAGTGATAAGGATGTTATTTATTCATAAATACATGTTAATGATTACTTTCGTAAGTGATTGCAAATTATAAATTAGAACAAATTTGATTAGTTGAGTAGCAGCTTTTTTATTTACAGATATACAGAGACAATGAGTATTAGTAATTTTTATACTTGAGAAAACTCTTTAATGACCTTTCATCTTTTATGACATTCATTATCATGATTATCTCACACTCAGAGGCACAGAATTTTACATCTTGGAAAACAGGTCTTGAACATGCTTGAAGTCATGCTGTGACAGTTGGTACTGACGTCCACCAGATTTTATGTCAGGGGCCTCAACCACACAAAGAATGTCGAGTAACGGCACCCAGCATTGAACTTTCTTTTTTTCTGGAGGCCATGAGAATATTCACCATTTTTGGTCAAAGTGGCATTTTCAACTTTCTACAGATAGAAACATATGCATTTATCAGGCATTCTGATAACAGATCCTTAAATTTCATATGCCAGTTTATAAATATCTGCAGTATCACTTTGCTCGTGTTCAGTTTCAGATTTACAAGCTCAGGAATATGAAAAAAGTGAATAATTATAAAAAACGTGCATGTGAATAAAAATTTATTTTACTATGAAGCCATGGGCGTTAGATAAAATCATGCAGTCAGTAGACACATCTTATATGAGGCAATCTTTAGAAAAAAAATGAAGATCCTAAACCCCAAGCCACATGGTCAAACCAGGGGACAAAATTGGTCCATTTTAGAGCCCTCGGAGGCAAGGGCTTATGGTAAAACTTTTATAATTCATCGCCTAACTGAATTATCCCAACCAAAATGTATCTATGGATAGATAATGACCCTATAATCACTGTGTTATGAGGAAAAAATTCGAAGTTGTTCCATATTTTCAGGAGGGCTACTATAGTTTCACCTTATTTTTGCTTGTTTTGGCCCAAAAGCAATTTTTAGCTTGATATAGAGTGAGAAATATGCATCCCAGAAGCTTTCTGATGCCATAATTGAAAAATTTGGATGCCAATTAGTAAATATTTGCAATATTAACTTTCTAGAGGAGTCCATTATAAAATTATAAGTCCCTGAAGTTGGAAAAAATGCGTTGTCCACATTTGGCATTTTTAGGGCCAAATTTCAAAGGTCTCTCGAGATTGATATTTTTTAAACTCTGAGGAATTGAAAGCTAATCTTTTGCATGGTGGGTTGAGCCATATAGATCTACATTGAAGAATTTTTCCAGCAAAATCTGAGGTGGTGACCTGGGGAGGTTTTTGAAATTTAGGTGAGTTGGCACGGAATGACCCAGTTTATAGTCAGGTTGAGAACCCAATCCAAACTCGACACCTCAAAGGTAAGTACACTACCTGTGCACCATCCCATCAGGGATATATGTATATTGCAATGCGCACGGAAAAAGGAAGCATTACAGATTGTGCACATATGTAAAAAGAAGCTGTGGCCATTTTGTGTTAGTTTCTGTCAGGTTCTGTCATTCTGGACTTGTATAGCCACGCATTGAGTGGGTGTAAGAAAATGACCGAGGCACCACAAGTCGTCTTCAAGCCAATGGTTCCTCACCTTCCCCCCTCTCCCTATTATGATAATAAGGCCACTTTATTTACCTCTCTCTCCATACCCACCATGCTGCATGAACATGGTCTTGTCATGCCACCAAGAGCCGAGGGACTAGGTTTTTGGGGAAGATGTAGCACGCAGCCATATAACAGGGCACTGGAGAGCACTGAGAGTAAGAGTAGCAGAGCAGTTTGAGTCTGGGGCAGAGTGAGATGGTGATAATTTTGGGGTTGTGTTTTTTTCCTGGTTGGAATTGTGTATGACCAGTAGTGATAGCTAGGGGGTTGTGGGAGTGGGTGTCGGTGTGTGTGTGTGTGTGTGTGTCGGTGTGTGTGTGTGTGTGTGTGTGTGTGTGTGTGTGTGTCGGTGTGTGTGTGTGTGGCTGTGTGTGTGTGTATGTGTGTGTGCATGCTACTGTGTGTGTTACTGTGTGTGTGTTACTGTGTGTGTATGTCACTGTGTGTGTGTGTGTGTGTGTGTGTGTGTGTGTGTGTGTGCGCGCGCGTGCACGTGTGCTTGTTATTCTGTGTTCCTGTATGTGAGTGTTACTCTGTGTGTGTTACTGTATGTGTGTGTTAGTATGTATGTGTTACTGTGGGTGTGTTACTGTGTGTGTGTGTATGTATTACTGTGTGTGTGTATTACTCTGTGTGTGTTACTGTGTGTGTGTTACTGTACACATGTTACTGTATGCGTGTTACTGTGTGTGTTACTGTATATGTGCGTTACCATATGTGTGTGTTACTGTGTGTGTATGTATTACTGTGTGTTACGTGTGTGTGTGTGTGTGCGTGCACGTGTGCTTGTTATTCTGTGTTCCTGTATGTGAGTGTTACTCTGTGTGTGTTACTGTATGTGTGTGTTAGTATGTATGTGTTACTGTGGGTGTGTTACTGTGTGTGTGTATGTATTACTGTGTGTGTGTGTATTACTCTGTGTGTGTTACTGTGTGCATGTTACTGTACACATGTTACTGTATGCGTGTTACTGTGTGTGTTACTGTATATGTGCGTTACCATATGTGTGTGTTACTGTGTGTGTGTTACACTGTGTGTTACGTGTGTGTGTGTGTGTGTGTGTGTGTGTGTGTGTGTGTGTGTGTGCGTGCACGTGTGCTTGTTATTCTGTGTTCCTGTATGTGAGTGTTACTCTGTGTCTGTTACTGTATGTGTGTGTTAGTATGTATGTGTTACTGTGGGTGTGTTACTGTGTGTGTGTGTGTGTGTGTGTGTGTGTGTGTGTGTGTGTGTGTGTGTGTGTGTGTGTGTGTGTGTGCGTGTGTGCGTGCGCGCGCGTGTGCTTGTTATTCTGTGTGTTCCTGTATGTGAGTGTTACTCTGTGTGTGTTACTGTATGTGTGTTGGTATGTATGTGTTACTGTGGGTGTGTTACTGAAACTGAACAAAACTGTCACCTGAAGGAGCAAAATAATGTCATTGTCTTCCACGAATGGTTTATTTAGTTGTCGAGGCAGAGCCTGGTACTTCGTTCAGCCATGTCCTGGGGAAGATGTCTTGGGGCCAGGGTGGGAATTAAACGTTTGTTATTCTTGCCAAGTGATACTACTATTATTGTTGTTATTAATATTACTAGTGCATGCCCGTACGTGCAAAAAAAAAAAAAAAAAAAATTGTGACGTCAATAGTGATGTCATAGCACTGTGTCCTGTCATTGGTTGATAAATAAATGGCGTAACTTAGGATCCGCTTGTCCGATTAATATCAAACCTTGAAAAGGCACATCCTCAGGTCCCCAGCAATATATCTGGCAAGTTTCAATTAGATCGGACCAGTGGTTGTCGAGAAACGGCGGTCGCAGACACACACACACACACACACACACACACACACACACACACACACACACACACACACACACACACACACACACACACACACACACACACACACACACACACACACACACACACACACACAAAGATTGCTGGAATTATAGATAGATTCGTATTAATGAATATATGCTTTGTTGCAGTGTTATCATCAATGTTACTTTTGGGTCCTCTGTGTCTTTTGGGTCTTCTGAATATTTTGGGTCCTCTGGGTCTTTTGGATCCTCAGGGTGTTTTGGGTCTTAATGGTATTTTGGGGTGTTTGAGGTCTTAAGGATCATGAGGGTCTTAAAGGGTCTTTAAAGGTCGAAGGGGTCTCAACATACATTTCAATAGTACCTAATTAATTAATAGACATACGTAATTAATAGACACAAAAAGCATGAAAAACACACAAACACACGCGCACGCACGCGCACACACACACACGCGCATGCACACGCACACACGCACACATGCACATGCACACGCACATGCACACACACACACACACGCACACACACACACACGCACGCAAGCACACACAAGCACACACACACACACACACACACACACACACACACACACACACACACAAAGATTGCTGGAATTATAGATAGATTCGTATTAATGAATATATGCTTTGTTGCAGTGTTATCATCAATGTTACTTTTGGGTCCTCTGTGTCTTTTGGGTCTTCTGAATATTTTGGGTCCTCTGGGTCTTTTGGATCCTCAGGGTGTTTTGGGTCTTAATGGTATTTTGGGGTGTTTGAGGTCTTAAGGATCATGAGGGTCTTAAAGGGTCTTTAAAGGTCGAAGGGGTCTCAACATACATTTCAATAGTACCTAATTAATTAATAGACATACGTAATTAATAGACACAAAAAGCATGAAAAACACACAAACACACGCGCACGCACGCGCACACACACACGCGCATGCACACGCACACACGCACACATGCACATGCACACGCACATGCACACACACACACACACGCACACACACACACACGCACGCAAGCACACACAAGCACACACACACACACACACACACACACACACACACACACGCAAGCACACACACACACACACACACACACACACACACACACGCACGCAAGCACACACACACACACACACACACACACACACACACACACACACACCACAGCCATTTGTGGTACATGTTGGTTTCAAATCATTCTAGAACAGTCATGAAGAAGGTTTGCGTGTGCGGAAGGCATTGAATTCAGCGGCGGAGAGTGCTCGTGTGATTCCTTTTTGAGCGAACAAAGATGACGGACGGTGGTGTGAACTTTCAGGGTCAAGCCTCCTGTCCAGTCAGTATGGAGATCAGTGAATAAAACCGATTGTTCTCTTTGAACATTGCCACTCTCTCATTAACATCAGAACTTTACAGCAACTGCTGTTTAACACTAAACTGAAATAAATTTCGAGGAATCCCGACATCTTTGAGGCATTACTTGCTGATTGTGTCCCCCACAGACTAATGGACCTGAGACTAGATCTAGTGTAATGTATATACCCCAGAGAGGATAATGACATGACCCTGCCACTCCCATAGGGAGTGGGAGGACTCGTATCTAAAGTATACTGTAGTCTCAAATAAATAGTTGCAACAACTATCATTGTTTTTTATTTTATTTTACAAAGAACCCAGAACCCAGAACCCAGAACCAGAAGTATCTACCCTCAGGAGAGCCAGAAAACAACATCTTTCTAAGCTCAAGTCTGAACTCTCAAATCTCTCTCCCTCCTCCAAATCCTGGTGGCATCTAATCAAATCTGTTTCTGGTGTATGTTCCTCCTCCATCCCATCAGTTACCTCAAATGGCCGCACTGCTGATACCGCACGAGAAAAGGCAGAATGCCTAAACTCAGTGTTAGCATCGAAATATTGTGTCCAAAACCCATCACTTTCTGTACCCACCTTACCCAGTCGCACACAACTGTCCCTGGACTTTGTGTCCTTTTCTCCTGACAAGGTGGAGAGCTTGCTTTCAAACCTCGACTCAGATTCTGCAACCGGTCCAGACGGCATCAGCGCACGTGTCCTAAAAACCTGCTCCTCTGCTCTTGTTCTCCCTCTCTCTGTTCTATTCACCCTCTCATTTGCTCAAGGTCATCTGCCATCTGCTTGGAAATCTGCAAACATCACTGCCCTGCACAAAAAGGTGCAAAAACAGATCCCTGCAACTACAGACCAATCAGCCTTGTCCCAATCATCAGCAAGGTTATGGAATCCATCATCGCTTCAGACATTAAATCCTTCCCCTTCTCCAATGGCTTGATTTCCAATCATCAATTTGGTTTCAGACCAGGTCACTCTACCCTGGATATGCTGCATCTGCTCTCCCAACAATGGATGACCACATACAAAGCTTTCATCCACAGCCTGATGGAGTAGTGCCCTCACCTCTGGGCTGGTGCTCCTGCCTCTCACCTTTCTCGGCTTCACGCTGTGGAAACCAACGCATTTACGATCATTGGCATCTCCCACGATGAGGCTGAGTCTTTGGACCTCTCACTCTCTCACCGCAGGCAGGTTGGTGGACTTTCGGTCTTCTACCGTCTCCTCTCCGGTCTCACCCCCCCCACTCTGTCTGCGATTTGTCCCCACCATATTTTTGCAGGGCGCCCAAGGTCCGCATACAACCCCTTTCTGCTAAAACTACCAAAATCACAAATCGCTGCTCACCTTCACTCTTTCATTCCTCTTTTTTCCCGCCTTTGGAACAAACTCCCTCACTCTATTCAATCCCATTCTTCCCTCCTGGCCTTCGATCTTCTCTTTTCAGTCGATCCTTTCTACCCCCCCTGTTAATGCATCCCAAACCCACCTCCTTAAAATTCCCTGCTTTCCTTCCTGAAAGTCCCTGTAATGTCGATCTTGTATACCCCGTGTTCCCCGCCCCATCCCTCTCCCTTCCACAGATCTCCCAATGTCTCTGTTCCCCACTGTTTTGTCCTTCTCACTCCCGCCCCTCTTGTCTCATGCCCCCCTTGCCGTGCGTTGCGTGTTAGCTTTCAGATGAGCCTTGACGAGGTATTGAAAAAAAAAAAAAACTTCACATTTTTAGAAGTTTCGTGCAAGTTTTTTTTGTTAATGATCAAAGGGTGGTGGGGCAGCACACCCTGAAAATAAAATTGTTGTTTTACAATAGCTCACTAGCTGCTTACGAGGAAAACAAATGATACAATGGAAGCCTGCCCCCTCCTCATTTAGGTTTCCCTTGAAGTTTGGGTCCTCCTGCCTTTAAAGCTCTTTTCAATGACTACAGTGAGGTACTGAGGTTATATTAGCCCAACTACGGTACAGTCTGTGATTAGATGCTGACAAAAAGGATTGATTAGCTTATTACTTTCATATTTCCTCCCTCATTTATACATCACATTTTCAAACCACATGGATATGACTGTTACAAAGCACTGTGGATGTTGTGTGGTGTGAATGGGGAAACCTTCTGAGCCTCATTTATATTGTTTATCGACAAGTTCCACAACCCGAACCCACATCAGTGTGGGGGGTAGGGGTAAAAAGCAGTTTATTATATTTATTCAACACTTATACCTTCACAAACTATATTTTCACACTTGAAACCTCCAACCCCACCCACCCCCTTCCCCATATCCTGAATCCAGCTCAGAAAAGCTTCATATCATCAAATTCCTCAAAATAAAGCCTCAACCTCAACAACCCCTCAGCAAAACATAGTGGTAGCAATGTAAACCAGAAGGGCACTGGGTAGAGCGCATACCTCTACCACTCAATGCCTGATCCACAAGAACATATCGGGCCCAATACATTTTTGAACTATCGTGCGATATTTCGTTTTTGGCCCGATCTCTCAATGGTGAAGAATCAATTTGAAAAAATAAATAATTCTCATATCTGGATGTTCACCAAAATTGAATCAGTTCGTCCTTGTCACACACCCGTGTCCACCAAGTTTCGTTTGTTTGTGTGCAGGATATCTCAAAAAATTGGGGACGGATTCAAACAAACAAACAAACAGACAAACAAACAGAAAGGGGTGAAAGCATAACCTCCTTCACCTTCGGTGGTGGAGGTAATAGTAATTTGAACAAATTATCCTTTTTTTACCTCTGATTCTCCTCCGTTTGTTTGTGCCTCTTGTTTCTGGGCTGGGCTGTGCACAGGATGGGCGAGGCCTTGCGGGTAGGATCTCCTTGGAAGCTCATTCTGTGACGTCATCATGGAGAGAGAAGAGGTTTCTCCTGTCATTTCAACAAGCGGAGTATTTAAAGGGATGCTTTAGTTTAAAATAAAATACTTGGTCAAACTTAAAAGAGAACCTCCACAGATGATGTTAGTGCTTTGCTCACCAGCACGCGTTTCAGGAACCATTTGGCCAAATTCAGGGTTTCAGGATGAAGGGTCATCGATGTAGCCAAGTCCATGAGACTTCTGGTCAGACCAGCTACATGACCACCTGGCCCACTGTCCCCCTAGACACACAAACACGTTCAGTTTGAGTTATACATGTACTGCAACAGCATATGCAACTATTAATAAAATGTAAACTCATGAGATAAGTATTTCTTGTTGACTATTACCAGCAGTGAGACGACCATGGAATTGGCGCTGCTTTTCATCTCTTGAGCCAGAGGGTGGGAGGTAGCTAGGTCCAGCAAAGAGCCCAACAGGGCAGCCACACCATCTTCTCCTCCTCCTCCTAACTCACATTCCTTTTCTCTTGGCATTTCCTCCTCTGTTCCATTTCCATTTTCCTTGAACGACGGCATCTCTTCTTTGTGTTCGCTTCTCCACCGTATTGTTTCCAAAACCTTCCCGCATACTTTTGAATCTCGACACCATTTCCTCAACATTTCCCCATCTTTTTCAAGTGCCCATGCTTTTTCTCTCGTGGTATCTTGCTTTCCCATACCCTCGCCTTCTAACGGTGCCCTCTCTCCCTTCAACACCTGAAACCTGAGCCCCTGATCTTCTCGGCCTCTACAGACTCCTTGATCCCTCGTGCGACACTCACCGGTCTCCTCCCACTTTGTCGTTTCTTGTTCTTTTTTCTTTTCGACAAATTTAATTCCTTCGTTATTTAATTTCTCATCCAATCTCTGCATCCGATTTTCCACTTCACTCTTTTTCATACCATCTGCCATCATGCATTCTCTCTCATCGATAATGTCTGTAGTAAACAAGGAAGAAATAACAATATAGCTGAGTTGGCTTGAAATTCAGATGCTCATTTGGTCAACCAGAGGTTAAAAGTCAAATCAAACTCTGCCTCTAACCATATAAGGACAGCAGGCTTACTATTACCCTGGATACTCCGTGATATCTGCAGTAACACCATAAGCGATACAATCTCAGCACCATTGCTTTAAACCATAAATAATACACACACACATGACTCAATTACCTCCCAGTGTCTTGTTCTTTTCCCTCTTCTTCGTCTTCGTCCTCTTTTTTTTATCCCCAATTTTAAGATTAATATTTCTGGCCTTGGAGATCGAGTTTGAGCAGTTGCTGAAGTTTGCACATGCCTCTGAGTGTTTGAAACATCGTCAAAGGGGAAGGAAAGCGAAGGGAACATGAGAATTAAAGTGGGGTTGTTTGGGGCGGGGGGGAGTGGTGGAATGGTTTGTGGAAGAGTTTCACCAACAGCCATGGTTGTGCAAATTTTTGCAGGCCACAGGCCTGTAGCAATCAAAAGCAGAGGGTGCAAGAAATTTAGCAACGTTGGATCCATGCCCAAAATATCGGTGGGGCTTGGATTTGATGGTTGCTCAATTTCTCGCAATTCTTTGCACTAAAACCTACCTCGTATTATCTCGAGAATTGCTTCCCTTGAATATGAGTGTTCAAACTATTAATATGAAAGACAAAATTTTAAATTTTTTTAAAAATATTTTATATACAATGTCACACATAATAAGACCAAACAATAAGACCTAACACACAGAACGTATAACAAAGGGAGCAGGAGGCAAGAGGGAAGCACAAAACAGTGGGGGAAAAGACACATGCGGAGATCTTTGGAGGAGAGAGAGAGAGGGATGGGGCGGGATACACGGGGTAAATAAGATGAACACGACAGGGACTTTCAGGAAGGAAAGCAGGGAATATGATGGAGGTGGGTTTGGGGTGCATTCATGGAGGTTAATTACACATATGCCTGGTGTTTGCTTAATGATTAGAATGGTGGTGGGCTTGCGATCCTCGGATCCTGAATTCAAATCCCACTCGGATGTTGAATTAATACCAGGTGGGGTTGACTCTGCCTGTCATCTTTCCGAGGTCAACAAAATGAGTGCCAGCCTGCTGGTATCCTGTGTCGGAGGGGCGACCCGTCCAGGATTGTGCCCAATAGCCAAGGAGACTGCTTAGGCAGCACCAACGCCTTGCATGGAGTATGGTCTCAAAGGATGGATGGAATTACACATACACAGAAGTTTTCAGTCCATTCCAAATTTTCGACGAGACAGTAAGAGCCAACCATGGTATGAATTCATGGCTGGATGAAACTGCTCAGCTGATCGTTCTGCAACTTTCGTAGATTGAAGTTTCGTACCGTCCCTGCAATGGTTGATCGACGGTCGACGCGAAAAAAGGCAAAAAGGTCAACATAAGCTGAATTTATATAATTGTCAATTTTAATCCAATTGACTTGAAATTTGAATTGGATTTTCATATCAGCTCACTTAATTCAACCAGGCAATTATTTTTGAGGTCAACATAAGCCAAAATGTTAACATCGGCCAAAGGTCATGGTGTGGCATGGAAGGAAATGTAGATTTCTCTCTCCGCCAAAGGCATTTGAGTCAGATGGGATTTTATTGACAATCTTGTAGCAACATGGAAATTTTCCTGAGACCTGAGACAAACCAGTTTCCAGAAACTGAAAATCCAAATCTTTAATATAATGTTGCTGCTGGATTTGAAACTAAAATCTCTGGCATACCAGATTAGTGACCATAACACCACAACAACACTGTACCCACGAGAATTGTCTGCCAGCTTGACAGCATTATGCTAGTTTTGGTAGACAACTGTTCTTCCTGGGACATTAGGTTAGCGAGATTTTCACAAGTAAATCTTGTTTCACAAGGTATGTCTTGATTCAACCCCAGTCTTAGTTCATTCAACTCGAGAATCCCAGACAGTGGCACATCCTCAACATTTAATTATTCATCTGTAAGTTTCTGTAGGTCTCAGAAAAGGCCAAAAAGACATTACCGAGTTGGCACGGTCAGCTGTTGCTGTTAAAGTCTTTGATACCTGCTGTCACATAACAGATTATGTTTCTCAAATTTAATTCCTTGACCTACCCCCCTATAGGATCCATGAAACACGAGCCACTCTTCTTCCTCTGTATTACCTCTGCCACCTAAGGTGGATGGAGGTTGCCTTTTCTCCCCTATTTGTCTGTTTGTGTTTTGTCTGGAAGCATGATATCTCAAAAAGTTATCGATGGATTCGGACAAAACTTGGTGGATGAGTTAGGGAGGTGACAAAAACAAGCTGATTAGATTTTGGTTCAGGTCCGTATCGAGATTCGGCCTATCAGTGGGATACAAAACAAACTGTTCAGCCTGGTAGAGGAATGTGCTCCACTGAGTGCCGTTGTAGTTAGCTGTGCGGGGGATGGAGTTTTGCAATCACTTCTGTATGTGGGTGTGTGTCTGTGTGTCTGTCCAGGCCCTAAGTTTAATTTTTTTTTTTTTACCATTTCAGCTTTTGTAATCAAATTTTCAACAAAGGTTGATTACGATAATATGGAAAATACAAATTAATAACTTTGTCAAAAGGTCAAAGGTGCCGTTCAGCATACGGAAGAAGAAAAAGTACGAATATAAAGCGGACGGGCATTGCATTTTCAGATGCTTTGTAGTTTCTAGTCCTAATGCCCTCCATTGCTGAGAAGTAGTTTATTGACTGCAAATAAGGTAGGTTTAATGACAACAGAGAAAGCTGCACAAAAACTCGACAACACACTAAAAATCTGAGAGAGGGGACCTCGAGAATAGAAGAGAAGAGAAGAATAGGACAATAGAATAGAACAGAATAGAAGAAGGGAATATGAGCGGAAATGAGAGAATGAGAGGGAAGAGAAGAAAAGAGAGACCAGAGTAAAGAGAGGGGAGAGGGACCAGAGATAGTGGGAAGAAGAACAAACATTGGGAAATTGAGAAATGTCGAATTTCCCCAAACCAGGCCTGTTGCAAGGCCCTGATTATGCAACCTTCCACCCACTTGATGTTGCTCCATCTGCCTGGCATTGTTAAACAAGACAGCTTTCCAACTTCTCTTTCCCAATACACAGAACTATCACACCACGGTCATTTAGTTGGCTTAACCAATGTGCAAACATTCCATAAAACCAAGCTCAGAAAATCGGTTTTATTGATTAAACAAGGCGAAAGCAATCATGATGTAGCAATAATTTCAATTCGGATGAAATACATGAAAATTATTAAGCAATAAAACAAGCAATTGAGTAACAAACAATAAAATCAACCGGTCGTATTTGGAAATGTGTAATTGACAGCACACGTTTTAAAAAGTGCGGAACGTTAGCGTGTGCGGAATGTCGAGTTGCTGTGTGTTTCAGCTCTTTTCATTCGAAATTGGAAACAAAGTTAAAATATGAAGATACAGGTTTGGACAACACGTCATTTCATCCATCATTCATTGATTACACAAAACATAACTTTTTCTTTCTATAGTTTTATTCCTTTGTTTAACAAGGTCTGTTTTGCACAGTTCTAATGGATTCCATGTCCGTGTATTGAAATCCAAGTGAAATAACTGGTCGGCTCATTTGTCTCAATCACCTATTTCTGCTTGGAGTTGTTTGATAATCAACATTTTTCGTCCTCTACATTTTACTTTTGTTTTTTTCAAAATCCTTCTATCATGAAATGTTTTCTCTTGTTTTCATCATCTTTTCCCTCTTTGATATCCACTTAATTTATAGCTTTGTTTGCTGTGAATCACGTCCTTGCTGGTTCTTTTTCTTTTTTTGTTCACTTATCTCTGTCGCACTCTTTGAAATCTACTAAAGCATCACCACCCACGGTCCCTCCACAACGGACATCCTTCAGAGAAAAAACTTTATCTGAATGCAAATTAAGCCATTTGAGTAGTGGAGTGATTTTAATGCAATCCTCACATTGCCAAGGGTTTCCATTCAAGTCGAGTCCTTGACCCCATTCTGAACCCAAGGATGTCGGGATTTTGTGCAGAAACTGAGAAGACAGAAAAGCAAACTTATTATGACTGATGTCAAGCATCTGGAGGTTGTGAAGTGGTGCAAGGAGTTCAGGTGGAAGTGTAACCAGGTGATTGTGAGATAGGTAGAGGTATTGAAGGGCAGGTGTTCCACTGAAGAGCGAGGAAGGAAGAGAGTGGAGTTTATTTTTATCAAGATGAAGACGTTCCAAATTGTTCAGGTTACGAAATGCCAAACTGTGCACATTCTTGATGATATTTGAAGATGCATCAAGCCAGAGCAATGAGTCGAGTGTATCCAAAGAATATTGATCTACTTCCTGGAGTTTGTTATCTGCAAGGTCAATCCATTCAAGAGAGGTTAAAGAGGAAAGAACTGTGCTTGGCAGAGTGTCAAAGAGGTTGGACCTGAGCACTAAATGTTTCAGTTTAGGAGTCAGGGAAAATAATTTTGGAGGTAAAGAAGAAAGCAAGTTGGATGAGAGGTCCAACACACGAAGGGGAGTGGTGGAGTCCAGCAAATGTGGTGGAAGAAGGTATAGATAATTTTCCGACAAATGCAACTCCATCAAGTTTCTGAGCCCATGCAACCAGTTGGGTGGAAGTCTTGAAGTATTGGTGTTCTCCATGGACAACATAACTGTGTCCAAAGGAAGTAGAGTGGTTGGTGGAGAGCTGCATATCAGAGATATTTCAAGGGGGTCTTCAGAATGCGGGCATTGGCATTGTTGAGGGCATAAGTGGTCTTGAGAAGTCAGCTTTGATCGGGTGATGAGAGTGAGAAGAATTAAAGTAAACTGGATTTGTGAGACCTTGACATATTTTAGTGGTGTTGCCATGCTGTCCAGGTTAAGGGTCAGTTGCTGGACAGAGAGACCATGGGCTTCAACCTGTATGGAAAAAGGAGGTAAATAATGAGGGAGGTTGAAAGTAAAGGTCAAACAAGAATTGGATAAATAAAATAAATACATGTTAATGATGTTTATCATTGAAGAGTGAAATATCTGTTTGATATATATTAATTAATAATGACTATCCGTTCAACATGATGACGAGCTCGGAGGAACAGATTCCTTTCCCATTGCGACCACAGTGATGGAACTTGAACATTTCCTGCTGTGGATATTTTAATACAATAGCAAAATATTTTCACAATAATGCTGTTCGAAGCTTATAAAATAAATATATTGTATTGGAACAAGTGAACTCATGGGATTGATAAGAGGAGGTGTGCTCACATCTGATACGTCAACCAGGTATGGGTTCGACTCCTGATGAAATATCATCCAATTACAAACTGTCCTCAAACTCAACTCCTTGACCATGGTGCACACTATTCTTCGAATGGGGAATTAAGCTGGCTATCTCAGCTGTCAGCACCCATTTGTGGAGGTCATGAGCTCTTTGAAAACAAGTGGCCTATTGCGTGCCATTAACCTATTCAAATTCCAAATCTCCCCTGGTTTTCCACTGGCAAAAGCAACCCACTCAGTATTTTCTTTATGCAGGAAACTCTTTCCACAACACCAACGTGACCGTCTGTTCATTACATATGCAATAGGGAGTTTTGGGTATAATCCTCCAAGCGCTGTTGGAGGGAGGATGGTGGGGATGTATGTATGTATGTACATACGTATTGTTGCGGTTCTGGGAACCGCATCACTCCAAAGCAATGGCATCCATCATACAGTGGTCCCCAGACAGTTATTTCATTAATATACATCCAGATAGACCCTTCCTTCTTGTTTCATGGGTCAAACGGGACAAGTGCATTGTGTGAATCTCAGAGTTAGGTCTGATTATATCGCTAACGTCATTCGTACTCTTTTTCTCTATTCCTGAGATAGATCCAAGCAACGACCGCCTGTAAAAGCCACGGCCATGCCCTTCACTGTAAGAATGCATATTCGCAAAAGTCAGCACAAGCATCGACAGCCCGTGTCATGCCCGGGGGGATAGAAAAGCAGACCACCACTACCACCACTTAGCTGCACGGAACACGTGCAGCACAGCGATGACCCCCACCCACTGTTCAGGAGATCAGAAGCCTCAACAACATGACGCGCTGCTGCAAAAATGCCGTGCCGAGGGAATAAAAAGACAAACAACCTCGTCCCCGCCATACAGGACGCATGTGGCGCGCTCTTTTTCAACCCATTTCTGAGTCTGATAACTATATCTATCCTCTTTTCAACCCGAATTCCCATCTAATAATTACATCCAGTCTTTTCCTTCAATTCCTGACAAAGATCAGCGCCGGCACCACGCAAACGACCGCCTTTGATAAATAACCACGAGCATGATGGCAGACACGGGCGCAGCCCCATAATAAATAACCACATGTACAATGGCGGACCCGGGTGCACAGTACGGGGCATGCATAGCGCATCTCTTCATTCGGGTCTGCGCATCGGGTTACAATAACGTCTTACCGTCGGTCTTCGCTCACTACCACGGCCACAAACGTCTCCTGCGGATGGCAGACATCCTCCCGCACCTCCGCCTCGATACAGCTGCTGCCAAGCAGAGGTGTGCTGTACGGGCCGGATCGCTCAGGCTGCATGGCATATGGACAAAGCAAGCACATTGACCAGCGCTAAACGCGGGTCGCCGGGGGTGCCCGGGCGGGTGTGCAGGACCGACGCGACCCTCGGCCGGTCGCCAGGACACGGTCCGGGAGTTCGGTGCAGGGCGATTCTTATCACGGGGTTTGGAGCGAGATGATTCCGCAGCTCAGCTATGGCTAGCCGGATGTGCAGTGAGGCCACTTCCAGTCATGGCAGCCGGGCCGTGCGGTGGCCGGGGCCCAATCGGAGCACTCGATTCAGGTGACGACGCATCACTTTTATAAAGGACGGGTCGTGAGGCCGTCTGCAGTTCTTGTCTGCGTTCCTGCTCATCGTTCCTGTTTGCTTGCTCCTGCTGGTTCCTGCTCGTCCCACCCACTCACCTGCTCACTCTGCCCTCCTTCGCCGACTCGCTGCTGGCTCCGCCTTCTTCACCGCCTCGTCACTGGCTTCACCCACCCACCTGATCCTGTCTGCTACTCCACCCACTTGCTGCTGACTCCGCCTTTCTCCACCCACTCGCTGCTGGCTCCACCCCAAAGTCTGTCCTTCACGCCTGACGGTTGCGCTCCATTCTCTGGATCGACGCTTAGCTGCACGAAGTGTCACGAAGCAGGAGACGACGCGTCAGCTGTCAGGGAGGTATCGCCCAGCGGAGCATCCCCTCCCCCCCCCACAACGTACTGGGTGATACGGTCAGTCAATTCTGTAAGGTATTGAGAGACCATTAGCCTCGTCTCCTCTCCTTTTTCTTCTCATTAGCTCTTCTTCATCGGGGTGTGTGTGTGTGTGTGTGTGTGTGTGTGTGTGTGTGTGTGTGTGTGTGTGTGTGTGTGTGTGTGTGTGTGTGTGTGTGTGTGTGTGTGTGTGTGAATGTCATGGCGCTTGTCCATGCTTAAGTTAAGATTGCAGAAAGTATATCAGGATAACTCTGCTCTGTCTGCTTTTGTAAGTTGCTTGTTTTATTGTTGCACCACACTTTTCTCTCCATCTTTACTTACACAAAACAATAAACTTCATTCACTGTGCCACATATCTTTCCTCGCCTGCCTGTAATAAATCCTTTGTTGGAATGTTCCCAGCTCGTTTTTGTCTTTGCTTTCATTGATCCAGCATGGTCCATATCTTAGCCAAGCCGGGACTTCATTCCCAACGATCCGTTACTTTTAGCCGGTACGTCCTTGGCAGTGTTGCTCGGTTGCATCTGATCTGGTAAAGTGATCTGGTTCAGACAAGGCGTACTGAGGACGTGTCCCCCAGTAATTAGATCACGTGATTATTTTTTAGGTAACCGGATAAACTAAACGGAGGATCCTAAGTCATGTGGTTGAGTTATTGGCGTTCATGGTCGGTTAGCGACCCGCGGCATCATGGAATTATCCGTGTGTGATGGCCTGTGATTCCGGGGAGTCTGGTGGGAATGCGAGATAGCTTCCCCCCTTGTGGTCTTCTCACCCAGACCCCCGGCCCGCAACAGCATGTATGTACACATGGATGTATGTTTGTATATATGTATGTACGCATGTACGTATGTACGTATGAATGTATGTACGTGTGTATGTATGTACGTGCGCATGATTGTATGTATGTACATATGTATGTATGTACATATGTATGTAAGTACGTATGTATGTATGGATGTACCTACATATGTATGTATGGATGTATGTATGTACGTACCTACGTATGTACGTATGTATGTATGTATGTATGTATGTACGGATGTATGGATGTAGGTATGTGTACGTATGTATGTATGTACGTAAATATGTATGGATGTACGTAGGTATGTATGTATGTACGTATATAGGTATGTACATGCATATGTATGTATGTACGTATGTAGGTATGTATGTATGTATGTATGTATGTACGTGTGTATGTGTACGTATGGAAGTACGTACGTATGTATGTATGTATGCATGTATGTAGTTATGTATGTATGTAGGCATATATGTGTCTGAATTTTGTTAAGACCATACATGGAAAGCCGTTCACTGGAGAAAATTGAAACTTTACTACATGTTATATGACCATTTGATATAGCGCATATTGAGTGTTCCTCAAAAATTTTCAAAGAATAATTTGTACACATTTACCTTGGAAGTGTAGATGGATGCAATTAAAATTTGCCGCCTGAAAAGTTGGCTCGCACCCAAGGCCACCAAGGCCAGAATGAGCCATGGGGCAATACTAAGTGTAGGGCCCCCTTCAAATAAAATTTAAAAAAGGAAAACTTATATAAAGGTTTCTGTATTTTCGTCGTCAGAAATACAAGCCCTGTTTGAGGGGAATGGTGGTGTTATTTATTTATTCCTATATGCAGATTCCTTTTCACACTTCATCCGGATGGGGTGTGGCCAACACTCCTGTGTTAATTCCCATCATTACCACGATTGTAATTATGTAAATTGTTCCCACAGTAGTTTATTTTACGATGTCGGGTTTCACTGTCCCTGGCAATGGCATGTCAGGGAATTGCTCTGAGTGGCTTCGTGGCAGACACAAAATAAATGTGCCCCCGGTGTTTTATCATCACAATCATTATATGAAACAAAAATTGAAGGAACTACATCGTATTTATAGAATACTTACTCCGAGCAGTCTTGTAAAGGACTTTGTGTGAGCTAACTCTTCTGGCAGCAAATTTGTAATAAAATTATATATTTTTTTTCATCAAATGGAAGACCAAGTAAAATAGGCACATTGGAGTCATCAGAAGGAACCCAAACAAGCAAAAAGAAAAGATGAAGTCATCATGAGGAACCTGGATAGGATTCACATTTCAGCTGCTATTCCTCCACCCTCAAACCCATCGAGGCACAGCGAAGTGAGCCTAATTCAAAAATATTTTAAAAAAAATAAGAAAAAAAAAGGAATGCAGATTCAAAAAAATAAATAATTCTGCCTCCCAGACCATGCATCCAATCAGGTTAAAATTTAAAACATATATCCCCCATGACTGCTAGATCATAATTTCGAAATTTCATGTTGATTGATGCAGTGGTTCAAGTGAGATCTTTTTTGAAATATTTTCCTTCAATCCAAAATGGCTGCCAAACCATGTGACCTATCAATTAGTAATGAACACCCTGGTATCCCCAAGGCTCGTGGGAAATGTGTATGAAGTTTCCCCTCAATCTGTCCAGCCATTCTGGAAAATAATGTTAGGGGTTTTAGGGTAAATCCAATATGGCTGCCAAACCTTCTTGAGGTCTTTCAGGAGAGTGTTGAACAAGGTGAATTGCCATTGAGCTGCCGGAGGGCAGTTTTGTGTCTCCTTCCAAAGAAAGGAAACCTGCATGAGACCGCAAGTTGGCGGCCTGTGTCACTCCTCAACACGGACTATAAAATATTGTCAAAAGCACTTGCAACCCGTCTAAAGGAAGTCATCTCTTTCTTGATTGGCACTGATCAATCGTACTGTGTTCCAGAACATTCCATATACGATAATATTTTTTTGGTGAGAGACTTGATCAGTCTTGGTCGAACTACATCTCCTGGCTTTGGTTTATTACTTTTAGATCAAGAAAAAGCTTTTGACAGTGTTAACCATTCTTTTTTGTTTGATGTATTAAGGAGAACAGGGTTTGGGGAAATTTTTTATTGCTTATGTTAAGTTATTGTACAAAAATGCATTTGTCTGCTGAAGGTTAATAATAGTCTTTATTACCCTTTCCCCTTTCAGCGAGGCATCCGTCAGGGCTGTGCGCTGTCAGGCATGCTCTACAATCTATCCGTTGAACCTTTATTAGTTTTCTTTCGGAACTCAGTGTTGGGAGTCTCTCTTTCACAAAACTCCAAAGTCGTTGTTTCAGCTTATGCTGATGATATTTGTGTTACTATTGCAAATCAAAAAGATGTTTCTGAGGTCTCTCATTGCCTTACCCAGTTTGAGCTTGCTTCTACTGCAAGGGTAAATTGGAAAAAAAGTGTAGCTTTTTGGGTGGGCCCCAGATCGCCTTCCTCGTCCCTGCCTGTTTTACCAGGAGGAATACAGTGGAGTAGTGAGGGGTTTAAATATTTAGGCTTATTTCTAGGAATTGAAGCGTATGAACAAAAAAAATTGGGAGAACTTCCTGGAAAAAATTAAATTGAAACTGGCAAGGTGGAGAAGATTGTACCAACTTCTCTCGCTTAAGACACGGGTGTCAATCATAAATAACCTGGTGGTTCCTTTTATTTGGCAAAAAGTTATCCCACTTGAACCTCCGAGATACTTGGTCAC
>NC_140962.1:39476887-39479387 GCF_056783735.1 Eptatretus burgeri
TGTCACTTCGGTAAATGTTAACCCTGAATCCTTGTCAGCAGGAAATAGTGAAACAAATGTTAACCCTGTTACTGCTCCCAGTCCATCACGTGGTGAAGCTGGAAACACAGGAAATGTTAAAATGGATGTTTTACGAGAGACCCCTAAAGTATTGTTTACCCCCACGCCGTTGGAGGTCGATAACACCGTTACGGTTGAGGGAAGCGATATGGCTACATCCGCTGATGGTGTTTCTGTTTCATCAAATCCCCCCGATTATTTCCGTTACTTCACCAGGAGACGTTCCCACAATGGAGGCGCACAAAGACATGGTAACCAGTACAGATCCGTGTATCAATACTGACCACAGTGTCGATATGCAGGACAGTACAAGTTTGTGTGACTCGGAAACTAAAACCGACTCTGACGAATCTGACCTGGAGGAAGCAAACAGGAACAGTCAGGTGGAAACGGTGGAGAAGCTCACCGGTCAAAGTCCTACCCCCCTGAACAAATACGACTCTTCTTACAAAATACATATAGGAAACGCAATATAAACCTGACGGAATACTTTCCAGATCTACCGTCCTTCCTCGAGTGTGCTCAGGCTATCGTACGTAAGCCTGACTTATTCGGTTTCCACCAGACACACTGTCACCGCTTAAGAAAATTGATTGCCAAGGCGAAAAGGGATTCTAATCAATTATCCCACTTCTGATCTTATTCTTAGACACTACTATTTTCCTCATGGCCAGTTTCAAGATTGGAACAATAAATGTTAATGGTGGTGGGAGTCTGCTCCGCAAGATCCAAATTAAACAGCTGGTAGAGGTCAACAGTCTTGACATAGCTTTGTTACAAGAGACCCATGCTGTTCAATCTGTTCAGTATCAGTAGCAACTACTTATGGACAAGGAATGTTTCTTCAGTAACAAATCCTCGTCGAAGGCAGGCATCATGTTTGTCTTAGGGAAACGTTTCCATCCGTCCTGCCTTAAATTTACGAGTATTGTTGATGATATTATTGATTATTGCTGAAACACTGACTGGTTCCTCCTGTGAAGCCCATTTTTATATACCAATTCCTCTAAACGCTGCCATTACGCCATTATACGGTAGCTGTAAGTTAGAAACACGTTCAGTAAGTTCTGTGGTCGTCTGGAAGACGTCAATCAAATACGTCTACATACGTCAATGTGCGTTGGAGATACGTTACACAGAGGTTCAAAGCACGTTACTCATAGTTTAGAAATAAGTTTCAGGTCTGCTAAACATTACATCGACGTGTTTTGACTTATGAGTAACTTACAAGTAACGAGTGTCGACGTGTGTCAACGATCGCATAACGTGCCGACAACTTATGGCCAGCGTATGCGGAACGTGTGAGTCATACGCTGGCATGTCGGAAAATTTTGGGCATGCTTAAAATTTGTCGACGTGCTCGGCGTACTACGACGTATGCCAGCGTGCTTCAGCGTGCTCTTAACGTATACAAAACTTACCCATAACATATTCGACGTGTGCCAGCGTATTCGGCAAATTTTTAATACGTCGGCATACGCTGGCTAAAACGTCAAGGTGTGACAGGGCCTTGACACTTCGATGTCTAGTGGGGTTATGATTTGAATCGTCGAGCGGCAGCCTTTTAATAGGCTACGCACGTGATCGTCGGCGATACGCTGCCACGCTATGCATAAGTTAGACTATTGTTGGGCATACGTTGTGAACGCCGACAACACGCTAAGCATTCGTTGGTATAAGTTATCTATAAGTTATCGAAACGTTCTGTGTACGTTACTAATACGTTATGCATACGTCCAACTCGTTATGAATATGCCAAAAACTTTTTATAAACATCAATAGTTCAGCGTACGCCAGCGTTTTACATACATTTTGATACGTTGCATACGCTGGCTAAAACGTCAAGGTGTGACAGCCACTTAAGAAAGGAGACCTCCAGCAACTTAAAAATTGGCGTCCCATTTCGCTCCTCTGCACGAACTACAAGATTTTCTCAAAAGTTCTTGCCAACCGCCTCAAACCTCTGATTGGGGAGATTGTATACGCCGACCAATCTTATTGCATCCCTAAAAGGACAATACATGATAGCATTTTTATTGTACGTGACATGATCGATATTTGTATTGCTGAACATAGAAATGTTGGTCTAGTGTTTTTAGACCAAGAAAAAGCTTTCGACACGATTGATCATTCTTATCTCTTTGCTGTTTTACGGGGGTTTGGTTTTAAGGAAAATTTTATTTGTTATATTAAACGATTGTATAATAATATTTTTAGCTTGCTCAAAGTAAATAACATCTTAAGTCTGCCTTTTCCTGTTACCAGGGGTATTCGTCCAGGGTGTCCCCTGTCTGGCCTTCTATACTCCCAATCAATTGAACCTTTACTACATCGTTTACGTACATGGCTACAAGGGTTTTATCCTCTGCCATTAGAAAATCCCGTAAAGACCATTGCTTATGCGGATGATCTCTGCGCAATTGTGCACTCCGATGACGAT
>NC_140962.1:39484387-39514387 GCF_056783735.1 Eptatretus burgeri
ACATCCAGTTTGTGAGGCACCGGTAGAGGTGCCTGATGAAGTTGTACAAGAGGGTGGACTCGCGGCCCCATCTCATGTTGATGAAAGTGTTAAACAGGGCTCTCAAAGTACCACCGTACATCACTCGGTACCCCTCTTAGACGTGTCTGCAAACGATTTAGTATTTAGTAAAGGTCCAAGGTGACATTTATGAACCTAGTGGAAGGTTATCTGGGCTGTCTGCTTCAGATGATGATGACATGGAAGTGACTGATCTGTCACAGTCATCATCTGATCATTTACAGATATCTCCGCAGGTTATTGTATCCTTTCTGAATGAGACGTTTAGGCAGCGGAATGTCATCATTCATCAACACTTTCATGACTTGCTTTCCTTCATGCAGACTGCAAAGTGTATAATTAGGAATTTTAAAGATTTTAAAATAACAAAACCACAAATTCACAGACTGAGGAAATTTATTACAAAAGCAGGGTTAGAATGTTCTCAACAGTTGCCAAACCCCCCTGATATGGGATGAAAAGGAAGGAAGTGCTTTTTGGCACCTTAAACATGAATGGGGGTGGTTCTAACCATTTGCGTCGGATCCAAGTTAAAAACTTGTTGCTTCAGAAATGTGTCGATGTCTGTTTATTGCAAGAAACGCACATAACAGGAGACTTCAAAGTCTGACTGGCTCTGCCTTAACAAGGGGCTTTGTTTCTTTAGTAATTTGTCTTCTGTCTCGGCGGGTGTTGCCTTTTTGCTTCGTCCAGGGTTTGTTCCTGACTCGTATAGTTTTCTTGAAATAGTTAAAGGACACTTAGCATCATTACAGTTGGTGTACCAAGGATTTCACCTCACCTTACTTAATGTCTATGCTCCTTGTGAGAGCGGGGCTCGTAAAGTTTTTTTATTTTTATTTTATTTTTACACATCTGGCCAATTACCTTCACACTTTAGTCTTTGATCACTGTATTTGTATCGGAGGAAATTTCAATTGCACGTTTGAACCTAATTTGCATAGAAACACCAGAACCACATCCTGAATCTCATAAAGACATATCTTGTGGTTTTTCATCACTTGGTCTTCTCGATGCTTGGCGCATGCAGCATCGTACAGCATCTCGGTGTACATGGTGCCGGTGTGCTAACGGGCTGATAACACTTGCAAGGCTGGATAGATGGTACATTAACTCTACTTTTAGAAACGTACTCGTGTCTTGTAATCTTTCCTTCTACTTTCTCTGATCATCACCTGGTCGTGCTTGGTTTATCCTCTTCTCAGTTAACTCATAAAAGTGCGTATTGGACCCTCAATACCAGCCTGTTGGAGGATTGTTTATTTATTGATGCTTTTCGTAGTTTTTGGGAAAAACTTATCCAAAGTAAACCTTCCTATGCTTCTATCCAGTTATGGTGGGACAACACGAAAGCTCAAATTCGCGTTTTCTGTCAATGTTATACGTCCTCTTCCACGAGTAAGAATAAAATTGCTGTTTCACTCTTGGAAACTGAAATTTTGCAGTTAGAGGAAGACTTGGCTAAAGCTCAAAATGACAGGAAACTTCGGTTATTATTGGAAAAAAAAAAGCTTATCTCAGAGAATTGATTCATGAAAAAGTCATGGGGATGTCAGTTCGACTCAGAATCCAAAATATGAAGTTTTCTGACACCCCAAATACAAGGTTTTTTTTTCCAGTTATAAGGGGTTAAAAAATCCCAAAGACAGATTTTCTCCTTGTTGGATGCTCAAGGCACTATTATACAAAATGAAAGTGATGTTAGAAGACTTGTGAAAAATTATTTTTCTGATTTATTTGCGAAGGAATCTGTGTTTAAAGATTGTGTTGATGAGATGACAAATAATGTTCCTTCTTTGAGTTGTGGTCAACATCAAGCTCTTGAAAAGCCGCTTACCCTGGAGGAACTCAACATGGCTCTGAATAGCTTTGAACGTGGAAAAGCCCCTGAAATCGACGGACTTCCAGTGGAATTTTTTACAGCATTTTGGGACATCTTTGGTCCTGAAGTACTGTTGGTTCTGTAAGAAAGTTTACTTTCTGGCATACTGCCTCTCAGCTGTCGAAGAGCTGTGGTTTGTCTTCTCCCAAAAAGCGATGATCTCCGTCAAATCAAGAACTGGCGCCCCATCTCATTACGATGTTCTGACTACAAACTCTTTTCCAAATTGTTGGCCAATCGGCTAAAACTTGTCATCTGGACTCTCGTTCACCCTGACCAGAGCTACTGTGTTCCAGGGAGATCAATCTCTGATAACATCTTTTTTTTAATTTCAAATTTGATTGATTGTGGCCTCAAAGAGGAAGAAGGGATTGGTTTGATTTTCGTTGATGTCAAAAAGGCCTTTGATAGTATTGATCACAGTTATATGTTTCAAGTGTTGCAAAAATTTGGCCTGGGTGAAAGGTTCATCGGTTTTGTTAAGTTGTTATACAACAATATATCTAGTTTGTGTAAGGTAGACGATGGTCTCTATTCACCCATTCAGGTTCAGAGGGGTGTTCGGCAAGGCTGCCCATTGTCAGGTTTACTGTTTAGCCTTTCTCTTGAGCCATTACTAATTAATCTTAGGAACTCTCTTTCTGGCTTTGTACCATCTCCAGAAGAACATCCTATCATGGTGTCTGCATATGCTGATGATGTCTGTGTAGTAATTAAAAATGATCAGGATCGAACCACTCTTTGCGGATCTTTACGTAGGTTTCATCTTGCTTCACATTTGCAGTGTAATTGGCAAAAGAGTAAAGCTCTGTGGGTGTCCTCAGCTCAATTTACATCCGGGGGGGCTTCCCTTAGCGCCACCTCAGTCTGTTCCGAAAGATCTAAGGTGGACGAGAGAGGGGGTGAATGGGAAGGAGTGGTAGATCATCGATCTATAATTCCAGCAATCTCTGTGTGTCTGTCTGTGACCACTGTTTCTCGACAACCACTGGTCCGATCGAATTGAAACTTGTCAGGTATATTGCTGGGGACCTGAGTATGTGCCTTTTCAAGGTTTGATATTAATCGGAGAAGTGGTTCCCAAGTTGTGGCCATTTATTTACCAAACCAATGATAGGACACGATGCTATGACGTCACAATTCTTTTTTTGCACGTACGGCCATGCACGTACTGGCACGCACTAGTATAACTAAATGTCTTAACAAATGGAAAAGGTTCCTTCCACAAATGTCTTTCAGAGGTCGTATACTAATTATTAATACTTTAGTTACCTCTGTCTTGTGGCACATATTAATCTGTTTACAGCCACCAGATGTCTTGCTGAAAGAGATTCAACAGATACTGGTAAACTTTTTTTGGAATGGCCATCATTGGTTGTGGTCAGACTTACTCTGTCGCCCCTTGTCTGATGGTGGCCAAGGGCTCATTGACATAAAGTGTCGTCTGATGGCCTTTCGGCTGAGGTCGATACGACGAGCGATCAATGTGGAAAAACTTCCCTGGCGCACCGTAGCACAACGAATATTGAGACAAGCTGGATTGCTCGGCTACGGCCTCGAGTTGATCTTCATTGAATAAAAAAAAGATTGACACGTCTCACCTTCTTCTGTTTTACCAGAGTCTGTTGAATGCTTGGCAAGCAGTCGTGGTGACCCGCGAGAAGGATTTGTATGATATTAAAATGTTTGTGGGAGAACCTCTATTCCTCAACCCACTCTTTCCCAATGTTCCCAAAAGCCGTTGTTTTTCACAAAACTTCATTTCAGCTGGTGTCAAAAATGTTTGGCATCTTCATGACTCATCCAACTATTTCTGGAAATCTGTTAAAGAAAATTGCTGAAATCACTGGCACCATGTCATTCAGAGCTGTAGGTAAAGTACTTGTGGATGTCATCCGTACATCTTTACTTTCGCAAACTTCGTTTGACGAAGGTATTGTATTGACCCCTGTGTATTTATTTATTGGTAAATATGTGTGCGGACAACATTGCGCAAAAACTGCTGGACCGATTTGCATGAAATTTTCAGAGATGATGTGCAGTTACTCAAGGACGCCAGGCGAAGCTTTTGGGAGCAATCGGATTAAAGGTCAAGGTCAAGGTCACAAAAAGGTCAAAATCGTTTTTTCGTCATAACGCGGTCAATTTTTATCCGAATGAGATAAAACCAACACCAAAATGTTCATTACTCAATTCTACATTCTAGGCTATGCCACATGAAAGTGTGGCATAATTACCCTAGGTAGCAGTTGGGGGTCAAAGGTCAAGGGGGTCACCACAAAGCATTTTTCATTGGGCAGCGTCGTGGACAACATTACGCAAAAACGCTTAACAGATTGTCACGAAATTTTGTGGACTTGTTTGACATCATGAGAGGACAAATCGATTAGATTTTGGGAGCGATCGGATCAAAGGTCAAGGTCAAGATCACAAAAAGGTCAAAATCGTTTTTTTGCAATTAAAGTGTCAATTTTGTTCCGATTTACATCACATTAAGTCCAAAATGTTCAGTATTCAAATCCCGATCCACTGATATAGCGTATGGTATAGTGGTTGCAACCCTAGTTAGTCTGTGGAAGTCAAAGGTCAAGGGGTCACCAAAATGGAGTTTTTGATTGGGAAGCGTTGTGGACAACATTACACAAAAACCACTTTGCAGATTGTCATGAAATTTTGTGGATGTGTTTGGCATCACGACAGGACAAATTGATTCGATTTTGGGAGCGATCGGATCAAAGGTTAAGGTCAAGGTCACAAAAAGGTCAAAATCGTTTTTTCGCGATTAAATTGTCAATTTTGTTTTGATTTACAGCAAGTTAACTCCAAAATGTTC
Organism: Eptatretus burgeri; assembly: GCF_056783735.1. Taxonomy (NCBI): domain Eukaryota; kingdom Metazoa; phylum Chordata; class Myxini; order Myxiniformes; family Myxinidae; genus Eptatretus; species Eptatretus burgeri. The sequence continues at coordinate 39,489,163 of NC_140962.1, forward strand.
AAAATTTAATTCCCCATCCTGTAATATGACACATGGTATAGTACTTTTGTCACCCAAGGCAGCGGTTGGGGGTCAAAGGTCAAGGGGGTCACACATTCACATTTATATCGGAAAGCGTTGTGGACAACTTAACGTAAAAAAAAAAAAAACGCAGAGAGGCTTTAATTGTTTTGGATTTGTTTGGCATCATGAAAGGACAAATCCATTAGATTTTGGGAGTGATCGGATCAAAGGTCAAGGGGGTCACACAAATTCACATTTATATCGGAAAGCGTTGTGGACAACTTAACGCAAAAAAAAAAAAAACGCAGAGAGGCTTTAATTGTTTTGGATTTGTTTGGCATCATGAAAGGACAAATCCATTAGATTTTGGGAGTGATCGGTTCAAAGGTCAAGGTCACAAAAAGGTCAACATCATTTTTTCATGATGAAAACGGTTAATATGTTTCCGATTTACATCAAATTAACTCCAAATTGTTCAGTGTTCAATTCCCCATCTTCTGTAATGACACAAGGTATAGTACTATTGTCACCCTCGGTAGCGGTTGTGGGTCAAAGGTCATGGGGGTCACGAAATGCATATTTGTATTGAGATGCGTTGTGGACAACTTAATACAAAGGTAATAACTAGAATATATCTCTGTCTCTAAACTGTGTGTCTGTTGATGCAACAAGGGCCATAAGGGCCCTACCAAACTTAGTTACAAAGTAAAATACAACAAATTTTCATTAAGGAGACTTGGTATAGTTTGATATGCACATAGCTTTGCTCATGGTTTAGTAAAAGGAGTTTTACTTTCTTGTTTAATTAGATGCCAATTAAAATGACGTTTTTGTCCTCGCTCGGATTTGAAAACATGATCTACTTGATCCAGGTCGTGTCTGCATGGTCAGTGACATTCGACCGAATCCGACCCTACATGCTACAGAGTTCGGCACTCGGGACAACAAATCACCTAAAATTGTCATAATCGTAATAGTTCTAATAACAAAATCCTTTCACAAAATTCGGATCATGGACTTTAAATTTGCGAAATTCCCGAGCAGATTTAGTGGAATTTTAGTTCCTCATTTCACTCTCATGCCATGTTCAAACTAGTGGCTGCGGCGAAGCTATGCGCTCTACGAGTGCCCGTTCTAGTTTTAGCTTGGGTTGCAGTGGAGTACTGAGGTCAAATGGATACCTCATAAGCCTTCACTTCCGAGCTTACTTGTCCAATTCACTAGTTTTACTCCATCTCCAGTCAGTATTGGCTCTTGTTTATTTAGTAATCTTGACAGTAAATTTATTTATTGTTTCTGTCTTTCTGTTATTAATAGAAATAAATACCTCTGCAGTAGGAGTACTGAGATGGAAACGCTTTTGCCATATGCCACCCCTTCTGAACCTGCATGGGAATCAATGTATTGCACACCAATAACAAAAAGGTCAGGTGACTTGCAATGAGGACTTGCTCACTGGTCACTGCCAACAAACACTTTTGTCAACTGAATTGATGTTGCTGTATCAGCGCTTTGTCCTTTTTGTAACATCACTGAAGGTTTGTTCCATGGATATATTGATTATGTACGATTGTGCCCCCCTTTTTTTCTTTTATTGAACAATATATTTCATCCGGTAAATGTCCCCTTTTCACTCTGGTTTTTTATTTTCGGCCTCAGAGTCAATCAAGGTAATGAAAAATTGTTAATGTTTTTGAACTATGTCCTATCAGAGGCAAAATTAGCGATCTTCCTGTCGAGGAAAGGCAAACCGTTTGAGCAATGTAATGTGATTTTGCATTTCCAATCCCTGGTTTCAACTCGTTTGAAACTAGAATTTAATTATTACAGAAATAATGCAAATATTAATACTTTTGTTGAAACTTGGTGTGTTGGCAAGATGTGCAACGTAAATGAAGATGTATTAGAAATTTACGTGTAGTGTTTTTCTTTCCTTGTGTCTTTGAAATTTTCTTGGTTTGAATTGCTTTTTTTTTTTGGTGTTTCAATGACTTTGTTGATTTCTCTTTGAAACTTGTTTTTGGTTTACTCCTTTGGTTTTTTTTTTTTAATAATAAAAGGAGTCAAAAGTCAGTCTCTCTCTCTCTCTCTCTCTCTCTCTCTCTCTCTCTCTCTCTCTCTCTCTCTCTCTCTCTCTCTCTCTCTCTCTCTCTCTCTCTCTCTCTCTCTCTCTCTCTCTCTCTCTCTCTCTCTCTCTCTCTCTCTCTCTCTCTCTCTCTCTCTCTCTCTCTCTCTCTCTCTCTCTCTCTCTCTCTCTCTCTCTCTCTCTCTCTCTCTCTCTCTCTCTCTCTCTCTCTCTCTCTCTCTCTCTCTCTCTCTCTCTCTCTCTCTCTCTCTCTCTCTCTCTCTCTCTCTCTCTCTCTCTCTCTCTCTCTCTCTCTCTCTCTCTCTCTCTCTCTCTCTCTCTCTCTCTCTCTCTCTCTCTCTCTCTCTCTCTCTCTCTCTCTCTCTCTCTCTCTCTCTCCTTCGCAACTGGCAGTCAATGAGTTAAAGGAATTCATCAGATCGCTCGGCAGTTCCAAAAGAGGCCTTAAATTTGGAGGATTTCCACTACCCTGAAGATAAAGTTTTCCACATTCCACGTTGAATTGTGCCGTCCACAAAAACAAATCCTTGCGACCCCAATGTGTTTTGTCGTTGGCACTGATTTTTTTTGTCATAGGAAGCAGCAAAGCAGGACTTGAGGAAAACATAGGCACTGATTCCATCTGGGCTTGTCACCTTAGCAGGGTTGTGGTTGGATGGGAGGTTCCAAAGAAGATTAATATGTTCATGGAGATGGATGTACAAAGTGACCCTTATCTATCTGTTACACACTGTAGTTTCCACATTCACTCACAAAAGTAATTTTTGAGTTAAATAGATTAACATTGAATTTATCTCCATGTGTTACCAAATTATGTTAAAAGTGTTACAAAAACAGCTTTTATACAAGTGAATGTAACATTCAACGTGACACAATGGAAGAGTTTATCACCCCTCATAGTCACACTTTAAAATAATTTAACAGGAGAGCTTGTGGAGAGAGGGAGAGATTGTTACATTTATTCCGAGTTATTTCACACTAACAATTCAATGCAAATATGAGTGTTTTGATTGAAAGTGCCTGTTCAGCAACCAAGTACATTTAAAAAGTGCTGACAAGTAACTGGACACTTCACCAGTACTTAGTCTCTTGGCTTAAAAATCTAAAATGCGACTAAATGGAGTACAAGTTCTGTATTTATAGTCCTTTTTTGGCTGGATCGATTGCTGCTTCTTATTCTTGTGTAGCTTGTGGCTGCTGGATGCATCACTGCTTGAGAGCACGGCTATGCCAGATGCAGTGCCCCTATTACCAGGACACTGGTACTCATTCCACCAACCTCGGAAAGATGACAAGCTGAGTCAACCCACCTCATGGATGGTGTTATTTAATGGATGACAGGGGCTGAAACACATGACCCGAAGATCCCAAGCCAGCTACCCTACCCTAACTGCAAAGCGAACACCAGGCTCTGATTTATGGATTCGAGGCAGTCAGCCATTAATCCCCAGGAGGGTAGCGTTGCATCCTGGCCTACCAGCCAAATGCTTTACCAGCTTTTGGATTTGCATGTTCTACTACTACTACTACTACTACTACTACTACTACTACTACTACTACTACTACTATGAGTTGCTATCAGAATGATAAGTATCAGTGGAGTAAAACTAACTGTTTTGTTTTTGGCATATACTCGAGGCTCACAGAACAAAAGGGAAAGTAGAGCGAGAGCAAACACAAAAACAGTGGGGTTGAGGGGCAGAATAGAGGGTGACTTGGAGAAATAATAGATGGCCCTGTGGGGGAGGAATCAGGGGTATGGTAGGGCGCATAGGGTAGACAACTTGGATACAGAAGCAGGAATTTGGAAAGAGGTGGACTTGGGGTGGTAGGGGTTAATGAAGGTATAAATTATGGTTTTGGATGGGGGATGATCTGAGATGGTGAACAGCTGTCTTGAAGACTTGGAGGGAAGAATGAGATTGAATAGAATGTTGAAGTTGATTCTCCAGGTGAGGAAAAAGAGGAATAAATGAGTGGAGGTGAGCAGTGATTGTGGAGATAATCCCAAAACGTTTCATGACGGTCTAAATATTTATGATAAACTCAATAAACCGAGTCAAAATACTTTTTTGCGGGAGAGTTAAGAACCAATCAGCAAATAAAGTTAAAATTGTCACTTTTTAAAAGAGGAAATTTGCAACAACGAGCACATCAAAGGCATTGACAATTAAAACAAACCCTTTGTGACTATAAACAAATTGTATTTCCACTTACGCACTCTGCTGTAGCTTTCTGTCCTGGACGGAAGGTACAGTTTGTGTGTTTATCAGTCAAACTTGCTTCACCACCTCTTTTCCTGATCATTCCTCTTCAGCATGACACTCCCGTTCCACCCACCTCCCACACTCCACCTATCATACTCTCCCTCCCACACTCCACCTATCATATTCCCCCTCCCACACTCCACCTATCATATTCCCCCTCCCACACTCCACCTATCATACTCCACTTCCCACACTCCACCTGCCTCTTACCTTTCCTCCCTTCTCCCAATCTTTGCTACAACACTCATGGAGAAGTTTGTACATTGGTACATATCACTGAGTATGGTAGTACTCCATATGGAAGGATGGCACAGGAAAAAAAAAATGGCCACCCATTCAAATGTGTACAAATATAACATTTACGACAGGGGCATTTTGAGATATTTTCATTCTTTTGCAAGAATTGCAAAGAACTGAATATAATAGTAGGGTTGGGCATACAACCATACTTTTTTTGAAAGGAGTTTTTTTATGGCCAAATTTCACGCTGATCACGAATCCGTTGAACTTTTTGACATAGGATGATGTCTTTGGTTGGTAAAATGCAAAAAATCAAAATGGCCAACAAATTTACCCACTTTTCAGGTAAAATTTGATAATTATGGCTTACTCGGGCATGCAATATTATTACATGCCCTAGTAAGCCATAATTATAAAATTTTAACTGAAAAGTGGGTAAATTTGGTGGCCATTTTGATTTTTTGCATTTTACCATCCTAAGACATCATCCTAGGTCAAAAATTTCAACGGATTTGTGATCAGCGTGAAAAATGGCCATAAAAAAACACTCCTTTCAACTGGACAACAGAGAAAAAGTCGATGTGTGCCCAACCCTAATAATAGTCCATCAGCTAAGGGGGTGAACCATGCACTGGAGGTCCCATAATGTTTTTTTCATTATTAACCTCCGCCATCGAAGATGGACGGAGGTTACTGTTTTTACCCCTGTCTGTTTGTTTGTTACTTACGAAATCTAAAGATTTCGTAAGTATATTGATCACTTCCGTCCTTTGTTAGTGTGTTTGTTTGTTTGTGTGTGTTTGTGTGTTTGTTTGTGTTTGTTTGTAGGCGAGATAACCTGAGAACGGAAGAAGCTACCAATGTCAAATTACACCACGTGATTCAGGAGGGTGATGGCAAGTGCTGATTAGATTTTGGTCAAAATCGGTCAAAGGTCAAGGTCACAGTGAGGTCAAACATCCAAAACATTCGATTTTTGATGGTTTGGTACAGAATCATCGTATAAACTTCTGGTTTGCGTCGCTACCTTCTTGAGAGACAGCTTTTATTAGACAAGGTCAGAGGTCAAGTTGATGATTTCGTAAGTACCAGTCTATGACTGCTTGTTTGTTTGTTTGTGAACAGTATTACGGAAAAACTCCTCAACGGATTTCGACGAAACTTGGTGGGGGGATTAGGTATTGTCCAAGGATCATGCCATTAGATTTTGGACTTGGCCCAAAGTTCAATATGGGCGCTATGGTGGCCATTTTGAAACAATATTTGAATTTTTTTTTTGTTGCATTTCTACATGTTTTAAGTGATTTCCAACAAAAAAACATGCCAAAATTATAATTGCGGCTGATTTTGGAACTTCAGGTGGATATACCCACGTAAAATCGATTTCTGTCAAGAAATCTAGTTATGACGAATGAATTGAGTATTTAAAAGTAAAAGGGAAAGTTGCAAACTATAACTCTGTGAGCACTGTTGACGTCAAATTGAATGAATAGGATATCAGGTTCACTTGATTGACTTGGCAGTATTGGCGGTGGAGGTTTTGCACTCTACCGAGTGCTCCCCCTCTAGTTGTTATTGATTTTGACTCCAGGGACCCTGTACATTGAGAAACTAGCAGATGCCAACCGGGCATGTTTGGGAATTTTGAATACTTGCCCTTTGCCATGGCAACCTTGTACAATAAATGCATATCTTAGAAAGTTGAAAATCTTTGGAACGACAAATGATCTGAGAGTGATCCAAGTGTTCATTCATATTGTTACGGTTTTGGAAATGTACCCCAGGTGAAAGCATTCATGTACACATAGGATTCCCCATAATGAGTTATTTCATTAGTTTATGTGGAAGGTAAACCTTTGCCCCTTGACTGAGAGTCTGGGGGGAAATGCGTTGACGTTGGTCTGTGTTTTCCCGGTGTGATTTTCTGCTTCTCTACCTGCTTTTAATCTCCTCAATTCACCAACAATCTGTTTAACCAAACCTCAATTCACTAATCTCGCCTTCATCCCATCAGTCTTACCTTCAACCCCGCAGTGGGTGTATTCTCGTCCTTTGGTCCATCTGTATCCATCTCCCTCATTCTTTGATCTGACTCTACACTCTATTATTATTCACCATCAACCATCCGTTCATCCAACTCTTCCCTCTTTTATTATTCACCATCAGCCATCTCTTCACCCGTCCCTCACCGTAGACAATTAATCCTCTGGTCCAGTACCGAATTACCTTTGCACGTTCTCCTTCCCTGCACTGCTACATTCGTCACGTGGGACACCACTCCTCAAACACACGTGCAGTATAAAGGAATGTTTGTGTGTGAGGAAGGGAGTGCCACCACTCCCTCGCCAAGAGGGGTAGTGTAGGGGTGCCCGTGGCCATCAGTTGTAACAATACGGGGATTTTCCACAGCTCCATTACTGCACCTGCCCCTGTCAGATACGCACCAATGAGGAAGATGCTCACATGACGTTTGCTTTGTCAAAACCACGCCCAGTCCAAGTGGCTTTAAGAGATGGAATGCAAGGGCATTCGTAGCTGTTGTTAATGCCCTGTTGTTCATGCACCACGGGTTCGAGTACGTCTCAGACTTCCTGTTTGGGAGATTTTTCTACCGGGTTGCGCTGGACTTAGCTGTGCTGGGATACGAGGCGCAGGAGCGAGTCATGCAAGGGCCAGAGGTGAGTGGCCCATGAGCAAAGGGTGCAGTCACGCAGCTCCATATACACTCACACCACATGCTTCCGACACAGCACTTGCACTCCACCACCCATCCTCCTAACCCCCCTCTCAAAATATTTGGACCGACGTCAGCCTTTGTCATTCTTTCAGCTTCCACTGTTGCTGTGAACATCAATCGGAGGAGTTTTAACTGTTGATGTTGGTGGCCTGACAATGTGACCTTCCTCCCTATCCAAAATACTGTTATATCGATTCCACTCTGGGAGTTTTTTTCACTTGTGATTTTACAAAAGAAGTCAAAGTCTCTTGCATATGCTTGTCTACTTGATACAACTTGCATTGCTCTCATCTTTAGAGGCAAGACAGCTTTCCTTGCTTTTGTGTGTGGCATATCTGGCTTCTTCGGGCATCTGTATCTATTAACCACTGCATCATCCTCAGTTGGCTCAGCCATTTCCTGTTTCTTTATCCATCTTATCTCTGATAAGATGGATCTCTGACACTGATAGGTGTTGTTCCCTGTCTGCTGGCATTTGTTTGCGTAAGAAGCATTGCAAGAGATGGGAAGTTTGTAGCCCATTCTGACTTGAGATATTTGAATCAAAGTTGTTTGCAATAATTTGTACAAGTCTTGCTCCTGTCTCTGATATGTTCACAAGGCCTCTGTTAGTAAGTAGCTGTAATGCATGGCAGCAGATTTTCAAAACCTCAAAACTTCATTATATGAACACATGACACCGAATTTGTGAAATTATTTTTCATGTCTGGTACCAACTTACAAAGAAGGTCCGTCATGGTCTGGGATGTATGCAACTTTGCCATATTACTTCATCCGTAGTTGATATTGATCCTTTCTTTGTGGAATGTTTTGTATCCTCTTTAATGTGCTTAACCACCTTATTCAATGCAATTTCTAAGTCATCATCATCACATGCAAAAATCTTGAACAAGTCATTGGCCTTCTCACCAAAAACAAGTAAGTTGGCCATGCCTGATGCTTTCAGGATGAGATTGTATCCAAAGTGTGTGCATAGTTTAGTAATGAGAATTTGGCTGGACAACAATGAGCCACCAAAACTTTGGTAAAGAGTATGGACCTCCGCCAAATTCCACATCTGCATTCTGTCTGCACTAATGTCAGCAACAAGTTTCTGGAACGATTGGTCACTGACCTCAGAGTCATTTGACTGATCAATGCATGATGCTGCCGAGCTTACCGACTTGAGTGCCATGAAATTTGTTTTGCAGTCATAACGGTACTTTGCATCCATTGCATGCAAATCACTGACAGCACCTTAAATTCTCACTCAAACGTCATCAATCCATTCATCTCTGTGCACCGCAAGTTTCCAAAAACGATGTTGTGAAGCTTCTATGACGAGCATGCTCAGCTGTTCTGGACAATATTCCACGCCTCCACCAACTGGGATGTTTCCTGTTCCTTTCCACTCCATAGAAGTCATCACAAAAAAAGCAGTGTTTTTGGAAATCAGACTGGAATAGCAGAATGGCATTGTCTTTTTGGTTCAGGAGGAAGTGAATCAGATTGGGTTTTCCTATCTTTTAACCTTTTGAGATGAGCAGTGGACGTGTATTTTGAGACAATTTTTATGGTACTGCACACTAAAGTTTCAACCCAGCAAAGAATCAGTAAACCGCCCTTCTTCAAAGTAAACTAATGGTAGATATTCTTTGCTGGGTTAAAGTAATCGGCCTTTGACTTGGATTATTGCAGGACACCTAGGAGGAATGTCATTGATCACCAAACCGCAATTGATGTACCTGGTCAACGAGGAGGAAATATTCCCATGAGTGCTGCTATCTCCAAAAATGTTGTTTCCCATATCCCAACAATGTTTCCCATATCTAATCCTTCACCATACAACACATCACACCTGTTTGTGTTTTTAGATACGATGTACAATAGTCTTGTACCCCGAGAAGAGAGAGGACTGGTGGGGCTACAGTTGACAAACTATGTTGTAATATGGGACAATGTTAGCTTCCACTACTCTGCTCTTGTTAGGGAGTGGTTTGAAGCTCATCCACGACTCTCAATGATGTTCCTCCCACTATACCATCCGTTTATTGAACCCCATGGAGGAGTTGTTCACTGCTCTGTGATGAAAGGTGTATGACCATCGTCTCATGACCAAATGACACTGCTAGATGCCATGAATGGCACTTGTCGGGCCATCACATCAGACACTTGTCAAGCATGGCCCCGTCATGCAAGACTTTTCCTCCCCCCCCCCCCCCCAATATGTATTGCGAGGGAAAATATTCGATGTGATGTTGATGAGAAAGTGTGGCCATATAGAAATCAGAGGCTGGACATACAAAAAAACAAATCGTTAGGTTTGAGTAAAGTTACTATATATATATATATATATATATATATATATATATATATATATATATATATATATATATATTGTTGCGGATTCGCGCCCGCCGGCGTGCGAACGGCCACGTAACTCGAATCGCGGCACGTCGCCCACCGGACGGACAATCCAGTCGTGACCCTCTCGGACTAACACCGGGAACTAGTCACGGGTGGACCTTTCGGTCTCACCGCGATCGTGCCAATCGGCCCCCGCGTGGGATAGGGTTGCTCGCCAAATTCGACCTACCTAAGTACCCACGCGGAGGGTAGACCGGGCGATCGCACCTCGCCGCAGGTCGACTTCGGACACGGGCCACTTTAAGCGACCCGTTCCGTACTATCGGGATAACCGAGCGGTGTTATTCGTCGGCCTCGACGGTTCGATTAATTATCGGGCGTTTCAGCCCACGACCAACCCTTTACGTGAAGCAAGATGGAGATTCAATAGAGGAAAAGACGAAGCGAAGCGGGAAAACAGTTCAACATGAAGCACATTTATTCGCGATGAACGGAAAGCACACATATACAATTACACCAAAAGCACATGTAAAAGAAGGAGACAATGCAATATTACACAAAAAGCAAATATAAAAGAGACACACAATGCAGAGCTATCCGACTACCGAGCACACGGCAACACTTATACAATTCTACTTCACAGACGGCGCCGACAACACATATACCCAAAGCAAAAGAAAAGGACCACCCTCAAGGATGAGGCGGGCCTGGGGCCGAGACCGGGTCGGGCCTACCCGTCTGATGATGAGACGCGAAGTGGCGATGGTGCCTCAACTCCGCAGGCCTCGCGGACAGTGTCTGGTAGGGGGTGGGAAAAGGGGCCCCCTTTGTCGCACTATCTCAGCGCGGGGGGAAACAGGAGGGGGTTGCTGATGCTCGGGGGAAGGAGGATATTACCCTGCTTCGGGTCCCGCGACGAGCGTCTCCACCTCGACCTCGGTCGTGCCGTCGGCCTCCCGCCTTCAGCTCCCGGCACCGACGCGAGCACCCCCTCGTCCGTCTTCGCCGCCGCCACCTCTCCACAGCTCCGCCGACAACTCGTTCCAACGCACAACTCTGGCTTCTCCCACTTCTTTCCAGCTCCACCGACGACTCTCTTGAACTCCGCACAACTCCTTTGACTGACGAACGCAGCCGTTTATATAAGCCCCGTGGCTTCGCCTTTGACCCTCTGCCTCCGACCTTTCACCTCTCTAACCGGCTCCCCATTGGACCGAGGAAAAGTGGGCGTGAGTGCTTTTTGATCCATGAATTTGCATATTGCGTCCTCACTCCAACGCCCTGGAGGTGGGGCCAAATCGCCCACGCTCTCCGATAGGACGGAACAAAAGTGGGCGTGAGTCGTTTTTGATCCGTTTTTCTTCGGAAAGTCTGTGATGTTTTTGAACGCGCTGCTCGGTGCGCGTCCTGCACGAGTCCAGTATCGGTGCCCACAAGTGGCGCGAGAATGGTGGTGATGCGACGGTTGCGAGGTGTGACGGTAAAGGTCGTGGCTGTGGTGGTGAAGCGGCGTTGTGGTTGGTGGTTGTTGTGTGATGACTGTTGAGACGTGGTTGGTGGTGGTAGAAATGGCGGCTGGTCCAAAATAAAGATAGGAAAAGAAAAACGGCTATCCTGAAGAGTCGCAGCCCGAGTTAATGACATGTATTCCCTTTAAACAACGGGTTTGGGCCTAACTACACATATACTTACGGAGATATCTCACCTAAGGGACCTGAATGGTGGTGTGCGAATTTCGTCAACCACAACAATATATATATTTTAATACTGAAGGACAAATTTTGTGCTCCTCCTAGCGGTCGCGTCACGTTTTTCTCGGTACTGCGTGAACTGAAAGAAACTTCGTACCTGTAAGAGTGCATCGCACATAGTGGCAATAGTCAACTTTCAAATCTGAAGCAGACTAAACACTTTTCGGTTTACATGGCGACGTGTGACGTCACCGCTGAGCGGCGTCAGGACGTCATGACATCATCGGTCATTCGCTGACGTCATTACGTCTTGTCGACTGACCGTTACCACTGAGAGGTGTAATTCCACTCCTTGAAAATAGCGTCTGCAATGTAAAACCCTCTTCTACACATGCTGACTACCTCAGAATGTGAATTTGACACAAAAAATGTAACAAGAAACATTGTATCTATCTATGTATATATTAATACTGAAGGACCAATTTTGCGCTACTCCTCGCGGTCACGTCATGTTTTTCTCGGTACTGTGACCTGGACTGAAATAAACTTCGTACCTGTAAGAGTGCATCGCACATAGTGGCAATAGTCAACTTTCAACTCTGAAGCAGAATAAACACTTTTTGTTGAGACGGGGGCGAGGAGTGAAGAGGCGGGGGCGGGGGATGAAGAGACGGGGGCAGGGAGTGAAGAGGCGTGGGGCAAGGTAAGCAAATTTTTGGGCGGGGGTAAGCAAATTGAAAGCGGGAGACGGGGGAAATGGGGCGGGGGTGAGTGGGCGGGGGCTGGGGTGAATTAGGCGGGGTTGAGTGTGAGGGGGTGGACAGGGGGCGGGGAATCAAGAGACGGGGAGTGAAGAGGGGGGGCGGGGCCGGGGTAATCAAATTTTTGGGCGTGGGTAAGCAAATTGGAGGCGGGGGGGGGGTGGGGCAGGGGCTGGGGATGAGTAGGCGGGGGCAAGCACGCCCTGTCCAGTCCATGTCCCTTGAGTGTGGTTGAACTGGTGAGGGTGGTTGAATGAACAGAATCAGTCTGTGACGGGGTTTCGGCTAGTTTCATTATATTACACGTTCATTTCTCCTCAGTGTTCCTTGGCACAACTACCTTTATGAGTGCTATTAATTTGCTGTTAGAAGATACCCATAAAAAAGAGGAAATTAATAAATGACTTTTTGTTGTCAAAAAATCAGTCTGTTCTTAAATGTAAAAGTTAACCCCAAAATAACTCGGGTAGTGGACAAGTCCACTGAAAGAAAATGTATGTAGTTTTTACTGTAAAGGTAACATTTGTTTTTATACAATTTGATTATGAAAAAGGATGATAAAGGTAGAGAGTATGCACTACGGGTTAAACGTACTGCATTGATGTTTGCATTTAATATTTATTGTGCCGTTGTGAAATGGCCGATAATGTGAGTGTTATTGATATGACAAGTTGTATTGTTTTGATGTACTTATTTAATTTGTGAGATATATTTGATACTTGCAAGTATCACCTGTTGCTATGCTGAAAGTAATACTAAAGGGGGGAGAGGGAGAGAGGAGTGGGGGGGGGGGAGAGAGAGCGGGGAGAGTGAAGAACTGGAGGGGAGAGGAGGGAGGGGGAACGAGGAGGGGTGGGGGAAGGGAAGACAGTGGGAGGAAGGGAAGGTGGACGTGTGGTGGAGCATTAATTATGATTCATACTGTCTCATCAAAATGATTCTGCATCGAATAACAGTGAAGATGGAAACAAAATAACGTCTGAAATCCATTCTGTACCTGTCATACTAAAAATGCGGCCTGGAGACAAGCTCCCGTCCAGACATAAATACCGCCCGGACACGTCCGGAGCCAAGCTGTCCAGAGACAAACACCGCCCAGACGCATATGGAGACAACCATCACCCGGAGACAAACCCTGCCCGGAGATGTCCAGAGACAAACACCGTCCGGATATGTCCAGAGACAGACAGAGAGAGCAAGAGGCAGAGACTGAGACAGAGACTGAGACAGAGACAGAGACAGAGACAGAGACAGAGACAGAGACAGAGACAGAGACAGAGACAGAGACAGAGACAGAGACAGAGACAGAGACAGAGACAGAGACAGAGACAGAGACAGAGACAGAGAAGGGTGGGGGTAGGGGTAGGGGAGTTAGCAGAAAGAATGTTATACTTCATGAACAAAACACACACACACACACACACGATATTGGTAATTTTTGGGGAATTAGCAGGTTGGATTTAGTGCGACTACCAACTGCAGTACTTATTGTATACAACCCAAAAATCTTGAGTGCCTTTCACCGAAAAACAAAGTTGCATTTATATAGATGTTTCAAGGATATGTTCGCAAACATTATTCTTTATAAACAGCTGCGTGTGACGGGTGGAAAAAAAAAATTTGGCTCGGTAATTTATAAACCACATTAATACAGCAAACGGCTCGGAAATCTGGTGTTATTTCACAACAACTTGCTCAGGGTGAGGGAGCACGAACCACTCGCTCAGGGTGACTGAGCACGGACCACTCGCTCAGGGTGACTGAGCACGGACCACTCGCTCAGGGTGACGGAGCACGGACCACTCGCTCAGGGTGACGGAGCACGAACCACTCGCTCAGGGTGACGGAGCACGAACCACTCGCTCAGGGTGACTGAGCACGAACCACTCGCTCAGGGTGACGGAGCACGAACCACTCGCTCAGGGTGACGGAGCACGAACCACTCGCTCAGGGTGACGGAGCACGAAGAACTCGCTCAGGGTGACTGAGCACGAACCACTCGCTCAGGGTGACTGAGCACGAACCACTCGCTCAGGGTGACTGAGCACGAACCACTCGCTCAGGGTGACTGAGCACGAACCACTCGCTCAGGGTGACTGAGCAGGAAACACTCGCTCAGGGTGACTGAGCAGGAAACACTCGCTCAGGGTGACTGAGCACGAACCGCTCGCTCAGGGTGACGGAGCACGAACCGCTCGCTCAGGGTGACGGAGCACGAACCGCTCGCTCAGGGTGACGGAGCACGAACCGCTCGCTCAGGGTGACGGAGCACGAACCGCTCGCTCAGGGTGACGGAGCACGAACCGCTCGCTCAGGGTGACGGAGCACGAACCGCTCGCTCAGGGTGACGGAGCACGAACCGCTCGCTCAGGGTGACGGAGCACGAACCGCTCGCTCAGGGTGACGGAGCACGAACCGCTCGCTCAGGGTGACGGAGCACGAACCGCTCGCTCAGGGTGACGGAGCACGAACCGCTCGCTCAGGGTGACGGAGCACGAACCGCTCGCTCAGGGTGACGGAGCACGAACCGCTCGCTCAGGGTGACGGAGCACGAACCGCTCGCTCAGGGTGACGGAGCACGAACCGCTCGCTCAGGGTGACGGAGCACGAACCGCTCGCTCAGGGTGACGGAGCACGAACCGCTCGCTCAGGGTGACGGAGCACGAACCGCTCGCTCAGGGTGACGGAGCACGAACCGCTCGCTCAGGGTGACGGAGCACGAACCGCTCGCTCAGGGTGACGGAGCACGAACCGCTCGCTCAGGGTGACGGAGCACGAACCGCTCGCTCAGGGTGACGGAGCACGAACCGCTCGCTCAGGGTGACGGAGCACGAACCGCTCGCTCAGGGTGACGGAGCACGAACCGCTCGCTCAGGGTGACGGAGCACGAACCGCTCGCTCAGGGTGACTGAGCACGAACCGCTCGCTCAGGGTGACTGAGCACGAACCGCTCGCTCAGGGTGACGGAGCACGAACCGCTCGCTCAGGGTGACGGAGCACGAACCGCTCGCTCAGGGTGACGGAGCACGAACCGCTCGCTCAGGGTGACGGAGCACGAACCGCTCGCTCAGGGTGACGGAGCACGAACCGCTCGCTCAGGGTGACGGAGCACGAACCGCTCGCTCAGGGTGACGGAGCACGAACCGCTCGCTCAGGGTGACGGAGCACGAACCGCTCGCTCAGGGTGACGGAGCACGAACCGCTCGCTCAGGGTGACGGAGCACGAACCGCTCGCTCAGGGTGACGGAGCACGAACCACTCACTCCGAATGATGTGGCGCGGCAAAAGCGTCCGCAGAGTGAACGATTCGCTGAGAATGACGTCGGGCGGTACCGCTGTCGACATTGGGCACTCGGCAAGTGGCTTAAGCACTCATGCAAGCACTCTAATTAAATTGTTGTTAAGGAACGGTTGACCAGGCTGTCGCTGCCTCCCATAAAGGATCACTAACTTTAAAGCCGGTCTTCACTGTGCACGCAGCAGTAATGAAATAAAATGACCATCCACAAAAGAGTTGCAGCTTAATGCAGAACAACCCTGGAGACATCGCAGAGTTAAATCGCCCATGATATAAACATTGCAGAAAATGCACCATTTTGCCTGCTCGTCTGTGCACATGTCACGTGGTACATCGGTTTGAGGTCCGCGCAAACGTTTTAACTTTTTTTTTTTACGCGTTTTTTTTTTTTAACCAGATTTGGTTTGATTCCCTGTAGAGCATCTCACTAAACCTCCGAAAATATATACACATGTGGCAGACGCTATGGATAGGCAAGTCCATCGGATGACAGGGCGTGAGGTCCAGCAGTGAATGCATTAAATCGTATAGTGCAATGAAGCTGGTTAATTTTGTTACGTTCCTAAAATTTCTTTTGTTCACTCAACATAATTCCCCAAACAGTAGAAAAAGATAAGTTTAATGCTTTGGAAAATTCACATTTTCTTGTGTATGCATGGAGGAGGGAACATCGCTTTGCTTGCTTCAAATAAATAGGTATATCGGCTTATTTATAAGACTCGTTATTGTTTTAAATTATCAGATTTCACAACAAATTTCGACACTTATTTAGTCCGGATGATATCCAAGACTAAAAACCGAAATAATATTTTGATACACAATTAGTCCATGAGAGTAGATCGTGGAAAATCGTATCATATAATGCATGCAATCGCTCCAAGCTTCTAATATGAAAACTGTCGAACTTACAAAAGCGACATACACAAGGCTACTACATTAGATCGCCCTATAAAATCCGCCCCCCCCCCCTTCCTGCAACCTATTCCCAACACTCACATTTTCACCGTAGGATCAGGCCGCTGTTCCAAATTGTTTGTTGCTTTGTGCAGCTTTTTTTGGCTGGGAGAGCATGGGAGTTAATTTATGGAAATCCTAGCCACCTGGGGGTAATTGATTTGGTGAGAGCTGATTGGATATTCCCTCCAATTACGAGTGATAGGTGTGATTGTCTTTTATATACTGTAAATATAAAGCAACTGAAACGTTCCTGGTTTCCAAATCCCTGGGTCAAATTCACCGAAATGTGCCGTACTGCATTATTTTCACAGGCAGATCATCGTCATAGGATAAGCTTTAAATTCTTAATCAAATTAATGGAAACATTAAACCGGCGCTTTGGCCGATCCAGCCTTGGGTGCTTCCTTTGACGTCGATGTGGGTGAAGCTTCGACTGCACCTGCATGTTAGGTCATGAGAAGGTTGATGTTCAATTGGAATCAAATCCATAACAGATAAATATTTCCTGGAGGCAGAATGGAAATTAATGTACAAAGAAAGGGTCTACAGTCTCCAACGAATGTAACAAATGGTCACATGATTCTGCACGACCTTAAATAAGGAAATGAGGCCTTTTGGCTCATCACTGCGGTGTTTAACGCCCAAGGTAATTTTTGCTACATGTGTGTAAAACGTCTTTTTCTGGGTTCAGACTTTTTTCCGGGCGTTCCTTCCCATCACCCATCTTCTTTCAAGTTTTCCTCCTTTCCCCTGTGTTCATAATGTATTTATGACAATCTTAGCTAACAACAATCTTCTTGATGCTTTACTAAAGTGTAAATGACTATCTTTGATCAGGAGACAACTTGTTAACCATAAAGCTAGGTTAGTAGTGTGGTAGTTATGAAGAAAGAAATTTGGGAAGAGATGAACCAGAAGGGAGGGAATAAGAATTTACACAAAGACAAGCAATTGGTGAAACAAAATTTATTTTTTTTTCAAGTCACAGGTCACAAACAAAAATAATAACAAAAGAACTATTGGTAATGTATAGTCAAAACCACTCACAATTACAAAGGGTAAAAGCAAGTTAATTCACTTAACAGCAGTTATTCTTCAAGAACCAACTTTTGTGGTGGCAAGTATAAACCGATGTGATGAACAACTGTTCAGTGACAGTTTTATGACATGTCCAAAGACCTCCCTGAAAGGTAGTTATATATTTATTCTACTTGTTATACATATTCCTTGTTCTCATCGAAACCAAACCAATCAAATTGAGCTGATATTAAAGGCTCAAAGATCAAGTGTAACGATCCAACACAGTCTCATAACTTTCTTTAGCTTCAGAGAAGTTTTCTCCAAAGTTTCTGAAGGTAGTATATTTTGGTTGTTTCACTATTGGCTTTTGAAACAGCATTTTGCTTCAAGTCACAGCCAAAAATATTGGCACCCTTGCACTTTTTTTTCAAATAACACAATTTTCTCCAAAAATAAGTTGAAATTGACAAAAGTATTTGGTCTCCACAATTCTTCATTTCACTGTTAACATTACAGAACCTTTGTTTTTGATTCAGAACTTAATATATCCTTTTAAATCAGAAAATAAAAAGAAACAGCATTGACAAAATTATTGACACCCTCGACTTAATATTTGGTAGCACAGGGTCTTTGGACAAAATAACTGTAGTCAAGCACTTCCTGGAGCTATGAATGAGCTTCCTAAATCTCTCTACTGGCAGTTTGACCCACTCTTCTTGTGTAAACTGCTCCAGTTCTCCCAGATTTGAAGGGTGCCTTCCCCCAAGTGCTGTTTTCAGATCTCCCCACAGGTGTTCAATGGGATTTAGATCTGGACTCATTGCTGGCCACTTCAGAATAGTCCAGCATTTTGTCTTGAACCATTCCTGGGTGTTTTTTGAAATTTGTTTTGGGTCATTGTCGTGCTGCAAGACCCACGACCTTCGACGGAGAGACAGCTTTCTGACACTGGGTTGAACATTGCACTCCAATATGCTTTGGTTATCTGATTTCATGATGCCATTGCACATATTCAAGGTACCTAGTGCCAGAGGCAGAACAGCAACCCCAAAACATCACTGAACCTCCTCCATGTTTGACTGTAGGGAAGGTGTTCTTTTCTTTGAAGACTTAATTTTGTTTTCTGTAAACACAGAGATTATGTGCGTTCCCAAAAAGCTCTAATTTGGTCTCATCTGTCCACAGGACATTCTCCCAGAAGGATTTTGGCTTGTTGAGGTGTGTTTTAGCAAACTCCAGTCAGGCTTTTTTATGTCTCTCTCTCTCTCAGCAGTGGGGGTCCCCCTTGGTCTCCTATCATAGAACCGTCTTTCATTGAGTTGGCGACGGATGGTGTGAGTAGAAACTGTCGTACCTTGTGTCTGAAGGTCATCTTGAATCTGTTTGGCAGTTGCTCAAGGTGCTTTCTCCACCATTCGAACAATCCTTCGCTGCAATCTTTGATCAAGTTTTCTCTTGCGGCCATGTCCAGGGAGGGTGGTTACAGTGCTACGGGCCTTAAACTTCCTGATAACATTGTGTACGGTGGACACAAGAACATCAAGGTCTCTGGAGATGGACTTGCACCCTTGAGATTGTCCATGCTTGGCTACAATCTTGTGTCTGTCCTCCTCAGACAATTCTCTGGTTTTCTTTTTTTCTCCATGCTCATTGTGGTACACACAGTGACACAAAACAGCAGAATAACTCATTTTCTCTATTCAAACTGCAATATAAAAATCACTCATTCAACCAGACACCTGCAACTCACCACAGGTGAGTTCAATTCCAAAGTAAAGGAGAATCACCTGCTTGAAATCTAATTATTCCTAACAACTTCGAAAAGGTTCCAATAATATTGTCCGGTCCATTTTAGTATTTCTATGTGGAATAAGGTAAGATTTAGTAATTATTTTCAGCTTTTTTTGTTTTGTTTCACTGCAAACCAAAGAAATACATAAGTGGATATCAAAAGATTTTTTAATTTCAACAATTTTTCTGGAAGAAATGGTGCATCACTTGAAAAAAGTGCAAAGGTGCCAATATTTTTGGCCACGACTGTATATTTATGAATAAACTCCATACTCGTATTGGTAGAATGCAGTGCTAATAATCGTACATGACAAAAACTCAACTTCCCATTGTCTGTTTTATACTCGATAATGCATTTCACCAAAACAGAATGAAAATGGGTACAGGGATTATCGCAAAACTATTAATTATTTCTGCTCATCAGCGTGCCTAATTCTACTTCAGGCTATTATACAATTGGACAGTTTTTCCACAGACGACTAAGGTTCATGCAAGACTATCAACTTCATAACATTAATGACATGGAGAAAAAGAAAGTAAAGAAAATGGTGCATAAAAAGTTCACAATAGTGGAAAATAAAAAAGGAAACATCTAATGGAAGTTGTTTTTTTTTCCCCCCACTTTTTCAATCGACTTTTATATCTTAAACAATCAGATACATTAATAATAAAGAACAACTATTTGAACAAATTGGAATTAGTCTTCAATGTACAATTGTGGGTAATGTGTGCTCGATTTTTGAGGCTCTGTGGAACACGTCCAATAAGAGCAGCATTAGCCTTAAGCTCAAAAAAAACCAAAAAAAACCTTTGGATTTGGAATCTCACAGTTTACTAGCTGAGACACACATTTGTTGGAGGTAATCATTATCTTAAACAACCATGGACAATTACGACGACCATCCCTTCCCCTTCCCTTCCACTGTACACGCCACATGCTTTCCTTTTGTATGAGCCAAACCTTTCTCACACCAACATCCTTCAACTTTTCTCCCTTCTACTGTCTACTCTTGACCGAACATATGCTTCTCTCTCTCATTGTCCCTCTTCTTTCTTTGCTCATCTCACTCATGACACGACACCCTCTCTTTTGTCCTTGCAATACGGGATTTTCAAAATGACGTATTCTTGCTCATGAGACCTTTCACGCATGCGCTGGGTGTGTTTACATTCACTCACTTCTGCTAGCATGGACACTTTTAGCCTGAACCTGCCCTTGCTAGCGTGAAATCTGTGATTCAAATAGTCTTTTAAACACAATTTTCAGCATTTGTACAAAAGAGTGGCAATTCCAAGATGGTTAACCATAATTGTTGTTCCAAAATGCAAATCGGACTCACGTAAATAAAGGAAATATGACAAATATCCGTGGATGTGAGGTGTCGAGTTCCAAAAACGTCCTGCCAATACAAGCGAGCCACGGCATGCACACGTACACACTTCTCCTTTTAGAAATAGATGCAAAAATTGAATATAGTTTCCCTTGTGGCACCTAAACCAAGCAAAATGTATTTCTAACATCCCTCACAGCTCCCCACCCCCCCTCACTTCCCGACATGATTAATAGTAAAATCATCATTTTAAAAGTTGATGTTAAACTTACTCTGCATTCACAAGCCCCAGATACGACCTGCCCATCAGTATTCAGAATCAGATATGGTGTCTTCCTCCAACTCTTCATTGTGCAGAGAGGCATCCAGCTTTCTCTCAGGTACTTTTCCAAGTATTTTTAAAGATTATTTTGTGAGCCAATTTAGGTAATAATCCTCATCGTGCACACACAATGGCAGTTCAGATGCCCTGAAGATCATTATTTCTAGGGGTTTCTGTGCATGTGCACCGTGCATTCTGGAGCGGATTACGTCATTTCGAAAGTCCCGTATTGTGTGTCTCGTATGCAAGTTGCTCCAGAATGGAATACATAACATTCAGGTTCTTCGAAGGTAAGGTACGGCTTGGTCACGTATCACAGAGGTAAAGTACTATTTAGCAACACAGGTCACATAGATCCTTCGTCTAACATCATAACTGCAAGATAGCTGTACATCATCAACCCAGTGAAACAGTATTTATTTCACACAAGATATTTCAAAGTAACCAAAATCTCTTGATATCTCAACTAAATTAGGATTTCTGCACCTTCTGCACATATAAAAATTTAACAACCATATCAGACATCACATTTAACATACTTAGGTTGTTCACACATTTGTACCTTCAATCTGCGAAAGTGGGAAATTTTTAAAGAAAGAAAGAAAGAAAAAAACCTAGAGAAAAGTTTAAATATTAGTTCTTGATCCTGTGCAACTTTCAGAATACATTTGCATGAATAATTTATTGATCAAACAATAAATTTTCTGAACTGTCATTGGCAAAGAACATGGCAACCGTGATGTTGACAACCATCGCAGCTTATCACAGAAGTGTGCATTGAAAAAAAACATGACAGCTTCAGGTGTGGTAAGGAATGTTCATGCAAGGGTAGTTGCAAGGACAAAAGTAGCATCAAAGAGCCAGGTGAAGTCATTCATAGGAGGCAAGATGAAAATAAAAACAAGAAAAAGAAGAAAAAAAAAGAAAAAGAATGATGCAACAACAATTAAAAACAAAACTGTTGTTTTGAAATGGCTTCTTTTGTTTTTCTTCATTTTAATGCAACTACAGTACAGTGAAGTAAACAATGACTTGAACTTATTGAAAAAGTTTCCCTATATAAATCCAAACTTATGATAGGACAGCTGCAGGACTATGGATGGTAGGACATACTTTGTAGTTAGTAACAGCAAAAATTACACCGCCTCCTTCAGAAATACAAAAATTCACAACTAATGGAAAATGTGTGGCTATGGAGTTCACAAATAACAAGTTACGGTGGGAAAGTCGTAACAACTTGCATTCCATCATCTCGGAAGAAATTTATTTTCTATATATATATACATGAATTTTTGAGCAATTCTACCTTTACATAGTGGCTCATTGGCTATCCTAAGTCGCTCATGATGGCATAAAGAACAAACCACAAAGTGTGGTCTACCGTCATGTGTCGACTGGATTGGATGATGCATGCAGATCACTCCTTCCCATAAAAGCAATTAATGAACCGCAATAAAACAAATTTAGAACAATGTAAAATGGTCATAGCCTGGGAGTTCAAATGGAATTAAAAAATAACAATGGTCGTGTAATTTCCGCAAGAACACTTTTCTCTTTAATAATGCTGAACTTGTCATTTATTGCAATGAAAGGATTGGCCTTTTCTACTTTGCATTTTCACGGCTTTGTCTATCTGTGTGATACTTTGTTTTTAAACCCTGGCTGTCTGTGTGGTATCTCATATGGACCTTCAAAGAAACAGACTGCGCAAACGCTTTTCCACATATGGGACACTTAAATGGTCGCTCACCGGTGTGTACCGCCATGTGGACCTTCAAATTGCTTGAACGTACAAATGCCTTGCCACAGACGGAACACTGGAACGGTCGCACACCTTCGTGGCTCCTCATGTGGGCCTCCATCGTACCGGGGTATGCAAAAGCTTTGCCGCAGATAGTGCACTTGAAAGATCGTTTTCCCATGTGGCTGTTCATGTGAGCATCCAATGTGTCTGAAGACACAAATGCCTTCCCACAAAAAGAGCAAATGAACGGTCGTTTCCCCGTATGAATCCTCATGTGCACCTCCAAGTTATCTGTACGTGAGAATGCTTTATTACAAATGGTACACTTGTAAGGACGCTCTCCTGTATGGACTCTCATGTGTTGGAAAAATCTCGTTTTACATCCACATCTGTAGTTACACTGATTGCACTTGTACTTTTTGTACGAGAAGTCTTTAGGGTGCCTCTCAATGTGATGCTTCAAAGTTGCTTCATTGTTAAATGTCTGGGAGCACCTGGAACATGAAAACCGCCTGGAATTCTGCTTTGCTTTATCTGCCGAGACAATGAGCAACAACATATAAAATAAAGTTAAAAAAAAAATTATTTTACATAATCGAAGGCTCATACTGGAACACACACACACACACACACACACACACACACACACACACACACACACACACACATACACACACACACACACACACACACACACACACACACACACACACACACACACACACACACACACACACACACACACACACACACACACACACCTTGAGAAAAGTGCTGTTACTTCCTGGGGCACTCTGGGTACTTCTGACACCACAACAATGGCACCGCCTTTCTCACCTCACTCATCGGGGAATTTCCTAATAAAGAGTTTCCTCCTCCCGATGGATGCCAACCTATGAGGGGATTATCTGTACTCTTGTCCTTTTAAAAGCTGAACTTCAAGCAAGGAAGCAGCATGTACTATACTTAAAAGTATTTCGTACAATTCGGTCGGGTTTGAATCGCCAACCGCTGAGACTCGGCCGGATGCTCCAACCGTTACACCACTGAGTTTGGTTAAAGTGTGATCCAAAACCAAGTGACACTTAAAACTGTGATTAAAAAAAAATATTACTTGGTATTTACAGCTTCAGTTGGGCATCAAACAACTTTCACCATAACTTTTGTTAAATTACTTTTTGACACGTTTATCCTTTTTTTTTGTCATTGTATTTTACAAGATTGCTTCAACATTTGAAATAGGTATGTTATACAATAGTGTAAAATATAACTGATGAAATGAAGAAGTCATTTCTAAAACAATGTGTTCCACAAAGCCATTATATACTCACCAGCTAAAGGGAGAGGCTCATTGCTGCCATCAATAGAAATGTCACTTTGTTCCTCTTTTATCAAGGCATTGCTCATAGCCTCCTGAGAAGTTGAAGGAATGTTGCCTTGGAAACACCCCACCTCCATCAGACGAATTTCACCTACAAATTTCAATGTCAAAATATTGGCATGTTTGACATTACTCTCTGAAGCCATGGTACCGCATAATGGGATAAAAGCTTCCAAACATATACAATGTGTTTATTTGTCTATTAATATCCTCATACATCATGCAATACAATAAATCCTCAAATATCGCGGGTTTCTACCAATCACGAGCAACCTATTATGTTCCGATTTCGGTATCGCGATATTTCATTTTGACCAATCGTGGTTTTTGAGCTGAGATGAGTGTTTGTCTGCGTGTAGGATTACCTCCCATTACGAGCATTTTCTTGTTTCTCACGCACTGTTAATTGTCGTAATCAGACCAGCATACGGGAACGAATCTAAATTTAACTGGCATCCGTTGAAGACAAAGTCTTCGATATCCCCCACCATAGTAAATGAGGACAAGTAGCAAAAGGCACCAGTTCAATGTATTCTTGATGTGTGTACCAAATTTCATAAAGAAATAGTTAATAGTTTTGCAACTATGCTCTGGAAACTAAGGTTAACCTCAATTATTTCTTAATACCCAACTTGTTTCCATGGAAAGTGACAGACAATTTTTTGGGGGAAATCTCTAAATATCAAAAGGCACCAGTTCACCACTTGCTTGATATGTGTACCAAATTTCGTAAATATATCTTGAGGGGATTTGTAGTTAAGCTCCGGAAACGAAATGTGATGGACGGACGAACGTACGGAACCCATTTCCATATCTCCCGCCAACTTCGTTGGTTGGTGGGGGATAATAATAGATTGTCATCAAACAGGAAATGACACGCAGAGATCCTGTAATACTAGATCTACACGATCTTGTAGACACACAACAGTTAATAATGGCATCCAAATGTAAAACGATGGACAAAATTAATCATGCCAAAACACTGACAAAGGTTATGACATTGTGCAAAAAAAATTGAGTTGTTAGATACGACGGCAAGAAGTGAAATTGCGGCATCAAGGGCTGCCATGACGGGATCAATGAATCAACTGTGTAAACATGAGTCAAATATCCATTCAGGTGTTCCCACTCCGCAAAGTGCAAAAGGCTCATTCCAATCTCGTGATTGAAAGAATGGGAAAAGTGCGATCGAGGACCAAACAGAAAAATGCCATTGAGTGGACTGATATATAGGATAACCCATTGTGGAT
>NC_140962.1:39519387-39569387 GCF_056783735.1 Eptatretus burgeri
ATCCACCAGGTGGAATAGTTTACGTTTTGTATCCCACTGATAGGCCGGATCTGCATCTGTACCTGAACCAAAATCTAATTGGCTTGTTCTCTCATCCATCACATTTCGTCTGAATCCATCCACAACTTTTTGAATTATAATGCGATATATTGTTTTAATATATCTCAATGGTGAAGATTCACCTCAAAGATATAAAAAACAAAATTCTCGTATCTGGATTCGAATCTTCACCGAAATCTAATCATTTGTCCAGGTCACACACCGGACCTGTCCACAAAGTTTTGTCTGAATCTGTCCACAACTTTTTGAAATATCCTGCTCACAGACGGACAAAACATAACCTCAGTCCACCTTTGGTGGCATAGGTAAATATGATCTTTACTGATTTGGAGTTTGCAATAAAATGAATGTCAACAAGGTTTGAGAAACTTGCCGAGAGGAGGAAAACTTTCTGTCTCTTCAGGTTCAACTTTCACCTCCACATCAAAAACTGCAAAAGAAAAGAGATAGAAACATCACAGAATCTGTGTATATTTATCATCTCATGGCAAAGAAAAAGCAGAGGCAGAAAAATACTGTTACGGTTTTTGGAGACCCTGCGGAGACGCATACCAACACATAAGGAATCCCAAACGAAGTTATATCTGCAGTAATTTTAACCCCCTCCCCCTCGTATCAGTGGAAGGGAACGATGCATTGCGAATGTTGTGAGAACTATCCCCATTGTTCTCTTCCACATTCTCAAATTCCATACTCAAACCTTATTGTGATAGCTTATTATCAAACACCAATAAACACTTTAAAGATTCAAACCACACATAACATTCACTCCACAAACCACACAGGTGAATCCAGGAACATTTCAAATGGCATATAGTGAACACAATATGCTCTTTAGCGTAGCTGATTCGGGCTCGGCGATAACGTCAAACCCATAGCCCTGTCCTCACCGTGCCACCGAGTAACCAGCAGCTTGCCCCCCCACCTCCCCCACTTTCTTGCAGCCAATCGTAATAGCTGAATCGCAGAGTGCCGGGCAATCGGAGTGGCTGGATTGTGAAGGGTGGGCGTGAGCGGTGACAGGAGCCAGGGCGATAAAATGCCTGGCAGAGCAGTTGAGAGCTCAGTTTGAATAAGGGTCAGATCTGGAGAGCTCAGTTTGCAGTGTAGTGTTCAGCTCGAAGTTAAGCTAAAGTAGTCCTCTGAGGTGGTGATTGAGTGGAATGAGTGCAGAGACGCAGGCTTGGTTACCACATCCTCACTGACAATACCTCCTATGCTGACCATTAAAAAACCACCACAAATGCTCGAGCACCAACACAATCAACAGTGATTCTCCTCAGAGCGAACATCTCCCCCTCCACGTGTTACTCACACATCGTACATCCTTGCACCTTCCCGCGCATGCACCTCATTGATTCGACCTGGTTTTGCAGTGTGTCAACAACTGTTCTTTGCAGGATTCTCACGACACGCAACCGCAAGCACCTCTCACTCAACCAAACCACACACCTCATTCATTACCACGTGAGCTGTCCGACTCACTTATAGGTGAGGCTGGGGTTGACACCATACCCCACCTACTTCACTTCTCTGTCTATCAATATTTCTTCTCTCCTTTTACCGGAATGCTCGAGGCACCTGTGTAGGTAAAATATTGTGACAAGATGACTGACTAAGAGGGCTTATGGGCTTAAGGATAAGCTCTTTCTTGTGTGACTGCCTGCTTGTAAATACGTGCCTTTGCTAAACCTTTATAAACCATGTTCTATCCTCCCTGATAATCTCTTTCCATCGGTTAGACCATAGTGTTTAATTGTGACGAGTTCTGCCCCACCACTTTGTTATGCTTCGACAATAGCCAGCATTCCACTAACGGTAACACTCGGTTGTTCTGATTGGTAACAGTGGAGTGCTGGGAAGCACAATCCTTATCAGATCCAGATCTGGGAAGGTAAAGTAGGATTTAGATGATAGACCCCACCTAAATTAAGCATCTCAGATGGCGTCTGTGGTAGCTCAGCAACCTGCCATGCCACAGAGTTTTCTGTGGCTCATCGGCTTCAGGGTCATCGGCCGAGAAATAGGTCCAAGTACTCCCTGTGTGACCCCCAAACCCGTAACAATAAGTTTCCGTTGCCAGGTTTTACATGCATGCAAAAGCAACTTGTGTTTTTGTGCACATTTAGATTTTCATGTTTCATTTATTACATTTGTTCTTTCCTGAGAGTCCTGAAACCTCTTGATTGACAATATGGAATGACATTATAACTATCAAAATACAATTTCGAGAACTATGATAGGTTAAATTGTTAAATTGCAGGGGAGAAGGTGAGGGCCCCCATTGGTGGACGAGTGTTTTTGAAATCGCCACTCTTTATTTTCATGCTGTCGGCCTCACCTTGGTGGAGTGTGCCTTGTAGTCATGATGTGGGGGAAGCCATCTGTTAATTAGTTATATCTGGAGGAGTCCCACAAGCTTGCATTTACCGATTTCTACTCCCCCACCTGACATTCAAATTCCTCTATCCATCCCCACCAAGCTACATTGCCATCGTAATTTCAGCACAGATTTGGTGGGGACTGTTTCATATTGCGCATGTACACGCTGTGGCAGGCGGTGCAAGACACCCACCACAACCCAGGGGTTGTCCGTGATATATCCACGAAAGTATCAAGCGAGGAACCAGTATGTACCATCTTTGAAGTCGTTGATATGACCGTGCCAGGGTCAGAATCGAACTGCCGGCTTCCCAGACTCAGAGCGGACACTCGCAATGCCACAATGTCTGGTAAAATCTGGTAAAGTTTTCTGGGATTTTAAAGGATTTGGTATTTGGAAAAAGCTTTCTCTTTTTACTTTTCCCCACTCTTTCACAAAATTAAATGCCTGACACTCCAAATGCATTTTGTAATGCCAGGGCTGGCAAAGGTATGATGTATTCAAGCAAAGTCTCACTCTCGTGGTCACCTTGAGTAATAGACATGGAGGCGTGCAGCACAACCGATACCGGACTTTTACATCAAGCTTATTTTTGTGAAAAACCTAAATATTCATTAGAAACTCTTGCGGGTATTTAAAGGACAGATAGTTTGTAGCCCTATATCAACATTTAAACTCTTCCCTTGAGATTCCCTTTAAAGACAGTTGATCTTCAAACTACAACATCGAGGAAAGGGCATACGTATATGCTGCACACTAAAATCATTTCATAATCCAGCATGGCTCCAGAATGCTTATTTTGTAATCCAAGCAAAATGGCAAAAGTGATGTTGAAAAACAACTCAGGCAGAAAAACAAACCGAACTGGAAGGGCACTCGGTAGAGCGCATACCTCCACCACACAATCCCTGATCCACGAGAACATATCGGGCCCAATACTTTTTTGAAATATTATGCCATACAGTACTATATCGTTTTTGGCCCTCTCTCTCAATGAAGAATCACTTTTAAAACTAAACAAATCTCGTATTCAGATCTGGATTCGGATCTTCACCAAAATCGAATCAATTTGTCCTTGCGACACACCAACCTGTCCACCATGTTTCATCCAAATCCGTCCACAACTTTTTGAGATATCGTGCTATACATCATTTTTAGCCCCATCTCTCAATGGTGAAGAATAACTTTAAAATTCTAGTAGTCGGATCCAGATCTTCACCAAAATCGAATCAATTCTTCCTTGTCACACACCGAACCTGTCCACAAAATTTTATCTGGATCCGTCCACAACTTTTTGAGATATCCTGTACACAAACAGACAGACAGAAAGGGGTGAAAACAACCTCCTTCACCTTAGGTGGTAGAGGTAATTAAATAATTATCGTATCCAGATTCGGATTATGATATTCACCAAAATTGAATCAATTCGTCCTTGCCACACACCCAACGTGTCCACCAAGTTTCGTCCGAATCTGTTCACAACTTTTTGAGATATCGTGCTATATATCGTTTTTGGCCCTATCTCTCAATGGTGAAAAATCATTAAAAAAATATAGTAGCCATATCCGGATCCAGATCTTCACCAAAATCCAATCAGTTCATCGTTGTCACACACCCAACCTGTCCACAAAATTTCATCTGAATCTGTCTACAACTTTTTGAGATATCCTGCACACAAAAACAAACAAACAGACAGAAAGGGGTGAAAACATAACCTCCTTCACCTTCGGTGGCAGAGGTAAAAATACAAGGCAGTTGTACCTGAAAATCTCAAATATTTGCAGTGCCAAGCCCTGCAATGAGAAAATAATTTAGTCAAGAGCCCTTCACAGAATGCGGCACGTGTTTATCGGAATTAAATAGTGTGCTTACTGTTTGAATGGTGAGCAGTATGACTGGCCTTGTTTACTGCAGGTCCATCTCGACCATCAGACTGGATCAAAACTCCTTGGGAAGTTGAAGGGGTATTGCTTTGGAAATACGACATGTCAAAATTTGCTGCTGTCACAAAACTTGGGGAAGGACCTGTTGAAGATAAGTGTGAGGTAAGACATCTTGTTTTGCAGACCATTTTATAATATGCTTAATCCATTTTAAGGACTTGATAGATTTTACATTATCCTGAAATAAAGGGTAAGGTATAATTTGTCAAAGCCAAGCACGAGTTGGTTCTAGGATGCTCCTATTTCCCTAAGTGACTTCAATGTTAAATCGGGGAATCACTATTTGACCCATACCGATAAGAAGGAGCAACATTGCATGAGCTGAAGCAATCTATTATTCTCATAACACATCATAGATGTTTAGTCTGATGTACATTTTAATTATATATTTTAGTCATCCAACAAAGGAAAATGCATCTGACATTGTGATCAAGGTCAACATGTTGGTTCTGGGGCACTCATTTTTTTGTCACACATTTTAATATATGTAAAATTTTAAAGAATAAGTCTTTCAAAGCATGTCACATAAAGCTCATCAACCAACTTTGTGCCTACAATGATGATACATTCATAAACCATCATAACTACATAATGATAAAGTCTTTAAATTCATAGTTACCTCCACCACCAAAGATGGATGGAGGTTATGTTTTCACCCATCTGTCTGTCTGCCCCTCTGTGAACAGGATATCTCGATAAGTTGTGGACGGATTCGGACGAAATTTGGTGGAGACGTTGAATGTGTTACAAGGGTGAAATTATTTGATTTTGATGAGGAGCAGGATCGGCTATGACAATTTTTAAAAGTGATTCTTCAACATTGAGAGGTGGGGCTATAAACAATATATGGCACGATATGTCAGAATGTTGTAGACAGATTCTGACGAAACTTGGTGGACAGATTGGATGTATGATGAGGAAAAATTGATTCGATTTTGGTGAAGATATGGTTCTGAGAATTTTTTGTGATTCTTTGCCACTGAGTGACAGGGCTAATAAACTATATCGAACACAATATCTCCAAAAGTTATGTACAGACTTGGACAAAAACCTGGACAGGTTGGGTGTGTGACAAGGATGAGTCGATTCGATTTTTGTGAAGATCCGAATACGATAATTTTTTTATTTTCATAAGTGACTTCACCATTGAGAAATGGGGCCAAAAATGATATATAGCACGATATCTCAAAAAAGGTATGGATGGATTATGACAAAACGTGGTGGATGAGTTGATTAGATGACAAGAACAAGCCAATTCGATTTTGGTTCAGGTCAACAGATCCGGCTTATTGGTTGGGATACAAAATATAAACTGTTCAGCCTGGTGGGGCATGCGATCTACCGAGTGCTTTTTTAGTTCTATTTATATTTGGAGTTTGCTCACTGCATAAAATAGAATGTCTTCACAGTCTCGTGTTGAATGTGAGAAACTATCAAATATGAGCGTGTTGATTGATAACTTATAAGTAGAGCATCTGCTTTTCAAGTGAGCTGTCCTGAGTTCACATCCCAGTCCATAGCCATATTTTTCGCTGCGACATTTACATCTCATGTATCCTCCAATTGTTCATTTGCAATTGGTCACTGGCTTTGACACCAATACAAATTTTTATTATGGACCCTAGGCATCAAAAAACTACATATATTGAACAAACAGTTTCAAATGGAGCACCTAACCACCATTTGAATATTTAAATTGTATCTGACGTGGTAATAAATGTGAATTGTTGCTCCCAGCTTGCCGTCTCGATGACAGAAGATGTCATTTGCATTTTTTCCGCCTTCATCCCAACTCCGTTTGGAATCCCGTGCGGGCACAGGCAACTTGCGAATATATATAAAAAATCTCCAAAATTTTCTTTAAAAGATAATAAATTATATAAATACAGCAACTTGTGAAAGTTAAAAAATAAGGTGTTAAACCCGAAACAACCTCCTTCCAAGAGACGTATCAAAAATAAGTGGCTTTCTTGTGCCACGAGGTGGTAAGAGCTGGTACTACAGCTCATGTAAATGAGAAATACACCTTTGATAGTTTTATTTTCAAGATATAGACATCTATAAATCAACAAAAGGTTTCACTCAAATTTTTTTTAATTTTAAACACAGGAGTACTTATGAAGTGTAAATACATCCCAGAAAACTATCTTTTTTGCTCCATAAATATGGTGAGTATAACTCATTGCGATGTTTGTGATAGGGACTTCAAAATATTACAACAAACACTTGCAATCACACAAACACACATTGAATATTCAACAAATCCAACAATTAGAGAAAAACAACATTGTGAGAATTGCTTAAAGGACATCTTATATATTATTTCCGAGTTTGTGGTTTCGTGTCGTGCTATCTTCGACTTTGTTCTGCGCTCGAGTAACGTGATATTCAGCTTACATTATCTCAAAGACCATATGAGGTGCATGGTATAAATAAAATGGTTCTGAAACAGTGACATCGTATTCCACTTACTGCATTAAAGTAAAATTACTACTGATACTCTGCATCAGTTCCTTTCTCAAACATACCCACCCCAACATGTCGCGCAGAGCGCGGGTTATGCTAGTGTTCAAATGAAATTACACCAGACATCTCCAATCAAGCAAGCACAAACAAAACTCAGAATGACCACAGCTGGGGTTGTGATTGAAAACACTGATGGAGCATTTAAAGAGCATATGAAAATGGAACATTTCAGTTTAGAGCCATAATCCAAATCAATAACTGAAGCAATTGTTAAGGTTAGTCCAAGCATTGAGAATCTAATTAAAAACAGGCTGAGGAAATTCAGCACTTTAAAAAGTTTTATATGGGTGTAAAATTTTATATGACAAAAAAATATATATGCAAGAAACCGTTTACATGAGAACAAACCCTCATTTCATTTCAAGATTTTCGAGGTTATAACATTTATGATAAACTTCAGAGATATGAAACAGATGTTGATGATAACAGTACATTTAACATTGGGAAAATCATTTTCTTGGATTTACACATCTTGAAATCAAACACTCTTCAAGCTTATTCCTACATCCACAACTTTAAAAGGCAGTTGTTAATATTCAGAATAAAGATAATAAATGTTTCCTCTGGTCTGTTCTTGCTCATCCACATCTTCCACATTAGAAACCAGAAAGAATATGGCATTACAAAAAAAATAAAATGAAAATACCTTGAAGGTAAATGAAAAAAGTTGTCTGGAATTGCCAATGAAACAAATACATTCCAAAGCTTGAGAAATTGAATGACAAATCTATTAACCTTAAAGGGATTAACAGATACAAACAAACTTTAAGTCCTGTGTTAAAAACTAGATGGTATTCATTGAATACTTACCCTGCATAGTCAATGGTTTTGGAGATATAGAGGTGCAGCGTTTTTCGGTTTTTCCAAGATGGCACCTGAACCATATGATCTATGAAATCATGATTATCATTAAAATATTCTATAGGAGGCGGCACTCCGATGGTGAAAATTTAATGTCCATCAGACCAACAGTTGCTGAGAAAAAAATATTCATAATGATCGGATAAGTGTTATACTTGTCGAATTATGACGTCATAACAAAGGCATCGATGACATCATCATTAACATACCTTATTCCCCATGGGAAGTAGTTGACAATGAGCCAGGTCTCAATTTTTTTTCCATGGAGTGGTTTCAGAGATATAGAGATGCAAAGTTTTTCCAAGATGGCGCCTGTACCACATGACCTATGACATCATAATTATCATTAACATACTCTACAGGAGGCGTTCATATGGTGAAAAATTTGTCAATCATACCAACGGTTGCCGATTAAAATGAATTTTTAAAATGCAGACATGCACGCACGCACGCACGTACGTACGCAACTGAATGCCTAACCCTGCTTTTCACTTCACGAGTGCAGAATAATTAGAACAACATTCAAAATACTGCTCAAACCATAAATTAGCAGTAATTGATATGCCAAAAGCGGGTTCAAGAGTATCATTCAACGATATAAATAAACCTCTAAAGCACCTATTTGTAATATAAGCTGACTGAAAGCATTCTTGAAAAGATAGACACGGATTCCCAAAATCTAAATCGATTCTACACCAAATGCTGTCTAAAACATATTCCTTATGGGTTCTGTTATTATACTGAATCATCTGTTCGAGACGAATCAAACTAAAATACGTAATTTGGTGTCTGTCTATCTGATTGCAATACATTCAGTCGTTATTTATCAAATTTTAACCAAACTTGACAGGAAGAATGAGGGTCACATGATGGAGGTTTGATCAAATTCATTTGCCCCCTTCCCCAAGGGGGTTTTTCTGCCTTGGGCGAAATCCGTGTTTTGGTGTATATACATGTTAAGGTAGCTAATTGTGGCGTTTTTCCAAGGCTGTTTCGAATAACAAAAGTATTAACACCACCAGTGATGATCACATAATGTTAATGTTATTACAAAACACTGTTGTTGTTCGTCTTTCGGCTGCTCCCGTTAGGGGTCGCCACAGCGGATCATCCGTTATGATCCGCATACTGATTTGGCACAGGTTTTACGCCGGATGCCCTTCCTGACGCAACCCTGGTCGCCTCTTACGACACAGGGATAAGGATTGGGTTTCGCCATGATTCCGGCCCAGTGCCCTACATTCCATGCCCTACACCCTCTCATAGCGCGGCCCAGTGCAGAGCTCCCGTCTTCAAACGATTCTCCAACCCAAGCCTCCGAGTAGCCGGATTACAGGCGCACGCCACTACGCCCGGTATGTTATTACAAAACACTATGAACACGAATAATATCCCCCCTCCGCAATTTTCTCCTTGGACAAATGCTGCGTCAATGTGTTTAAATAGCTTATTGGGGCATTTCAAGCCAATATCTACTGTTATCGATATATCCCAGATAGGATAATAACATGACCCTTCCTGCCACTCCCATAGAGAATGTGTGTACTAATATAATAAATTAAAAGTGCACAGAGGTGAAGATGCTTCCCAGGAGTTTGTAAAAACAATTAGAAAGAGATTGTATCCAAGTAACAGGAATAATGCAAAAAGTTATAAATCAATGGCATTAACGCAAAATGATGGAAAAAAATAATAATAAAAAAAAAAGAGTTGAAGAACTTCATCATTTGTCATATTTGTCAAGATTAAATCATCAGCTCTTTGGAGGTTGAGAATGAGAGAGGTTGAGAGAGAAGCAAAAGTTAGAGACATTAGAGTTAGTTGGATATGACTGAGGTGGACTTAAAATATCCTGAAGAACTCCATCATGGTCATAAAGACTTACCACTATTCTTATCGACAACTTCACGAAGAACTATGATGAACGAGTTAGTCTCTTGTATATGACAGTTTTATATTGGAAATCGAGACGGAAGATGTTTATGAGGATATGGCGCTATATGTAAGCATTTATGACACAAGCAACCATGAAAAAGAGAATTTATTTGCGACAAAAAAATAAAAGTTATTGGAAAATTTAAAGATGAATTGGGTGGGCAGATAATGAGTCAATTTGTTGGATGAAGAGAAAAGTCTTATGCTTATAAGTATGGTGATTCTGAAAGTGATAAAAAGTTAAAGGAGATAAAGAAGAATGTAATCAATGAGACAATAACTTTTAAACATTATTACAACCAACTACTTAGTTTTTAAGAAAGAAGAGTATAGGAAGATTAATGCGATGAGAAGCAAAACACATCAGCTGCACTCAGAATAAGTAAATGAGAAAGCATTAGGAGCATTTGATTTTATTTATTCATACGCAGCGTGTGGCTGCTTTAGCTGTATCATTTTCTGGGGACATGGCTTTGCTGTTGATGCAATGCCCCCTGTTACCAGAGGGCTGGTACTCATTTTGCCAACCTTGGAAGGATGACAGGCTGAGTCAACCCATCTGCTGTTAATTCAACAACCAACAGGCGCTCAAACTTAAGATCCGAAGATCTTAAGCCAGCTTCCTTAACCGTTAAGCCAATACCAGGCTTAGCAGCATTTGATGATAAGATTAGATCTATTTTGGAGAATGGAATTGCTATTTTACCATTTGGATATAAGTGCTAAGATATGTGCTAAAAGACAAGCTATAACCAAAGTGATAAAAAAGGTACATTTTTGTTTTTTTAGTCTACAACTCCTTTTTTAAGTCTTAAAGTTTTTTTGTTTTTTTTTAAACCTTCATTAATGAGTCATTACATGTCTGAAGATTTTGGTGAATTTGATGATGAAGAACTCAAAGGAGTCTGCTGATGATAGTATCTCTCTCGGTATGACGACAGCGATGATTAGGCCGAGGCTGAGCGTGAAGCGAGGTCGAGTTCGTTTATTCCTGATATGTGAAACATCCTGCAACCCATGCCTACAGAAAAAAAAGACTTTTGGGAATGCCGGCTGCATTTTACATCTAATCATCATGTAACTTTGGTTTTGAATAAATTCTTCAGGAGTAGGTGATCTTATGCTGAAAATTTTGTGTCAATCACTCAAGCGGTTGTGGAAAAATCAGATTTAAAAGCGAATAAAAGGTAAAAAAAGTGGGCGGAAGAAAAAAAAAAAAACAAGTGAGGGCCTCGGCCAATCTACAACATGGTCAAAGATGGTTGTGGATGCCTTTACTAGTTCCTAATATGTGAAACGCCTAGCCAAGGACACCTGCAGAAAATGGATTTTTTTGGAACTAACTGCATTTTTAATGCAAACCAGGTAACTTTGTTAAACAATTCTCCATGGTTAGGTGCTCCGATGTTGAAAGTTTTGTGTCATTCGCTGAAGTGGTTGCGGAGAAAACAAATTGAAAAGTGAATTGTCCAACAAAGGTGAAAATTGAGGGAGGAAGAAAAAAAAAGTGAGGGCCTCCACTGATGTCTTTTATAGTGAAGAAGAATATAAACATAGAAATAATCTCTAAAAAAGATGTTGCTTCCAAGTAATGTACTCAATTCTGAGCCTTTATTTTTTTTTAAGGAACTCAAAGGAATCTTGCGCTCCACTGGAACAATTCCTTTTGACCAATTTGAGTGTTGTTCAATGTGTTCATGAATAGGTTTAAACACAGAGTCAAAAGCTAATAAACAACATATTGTTACAGCCGTGGAAATT
Source organism: Eptatretus burgeri (assembly GCF_056783735.1). Lineage (NCBI taxonomy): Eukaryota > Metazoa > Chordata > Myxini > Myxiniformes > Myxinidae > Eptatretus > Eptatretus burgeri. Next base: position 39,530,857 of record NC_140962.1, read on the forward strand.
CGCAGAACACCATAAAGGTCCTTAGTTCAGTTATAGCGCTAAGTGCGTGTTCAGTTCGATTTCCCCACCGCTGTTTAATGGGATTTATTCGTGTGGACAGGGCTGTGATCTTCAGGTAGCCGTTTTTCTTTGCTATCGTTATTTTGGACCAACTGCTTCACACAACCACCTTAACCACAACCCTCATAACCACACCACCGCGTTTCCACCTCGGCACATGGCTGCCAGAGGCCTGGCCTTCGTCGAGGGAAAGCAGACGGCCCCCGTTCCCCCCCTCCCCCGGACGAATGGCGTCTCCACGGTGAATTCCACTTGGCATGTGGAAGAAGACAAATACAGCGGCGAGGGAGTGTCCCCGATTTGGCAGGAAAACGCTTCCTTCGAGAAGTTTCCCGCATGTTCTGGAAGGAGGGCGGGGCGAGAGCGGAGGGGCGGAGCGTGGGTAATAAAAATGGCGCACGGAGCGTTCGTTCTCTCTCTTTCTGGCGTTGCTGATGGGGTTGCTGTCATTGCTGGTGTGGTTGCTGCTTGTGCCGAGGAGAATCTGGACCGGATCAGCAGCGGAAGAGAGTCCTGCCGAGGAGAATCTGGACTGGATCAGCGGCAGAAGCGAGTCCTGCTGAGGAGAATCTGGACCGGATCAGCGGCAGAAGCGAGTTCTGAGGAGAATCGCAAGTTGTTGCTGCTGGAGTTGTTGTTGCTGCTGCTCGTGCTGAGGAGAATCGTGAGGGGGAGCTGCTGCTGCTGCTTGTGCTGGTGGAAATAACTCTCTCTGTCATTGCTGGTGTTGTTGCTGCCGCTGGACGCCGCGGAAGGAGCTGTGCTGCTTCTGCCAGAGCTGCGTGAAGATCTGGGCTCGTGTCCGAGTCAGGAGCTTGGAGCGGTCAGTCGGTGGAGGTCCGGACGTCGCGAGGGAGACGCGGGCTGGAGGCGCAGCGCTGCTGTGTCGCGCGAACCTGCGCGTACGTGTGGGGAGAGCCGGAGAGAGCTCGCCTGCCGCTTGGCAAGGCCTGGGCGCAATCGCGGCTACGCAAGCTGGGGACGGGACGTCGCGACTCACCCCATCAAGGCACCACGAGGGTGCAGGTAACCTTGCAACGGACTCGTGGGGCCCTTTTGGTCACCAAGGCCCCACGTTATAAAGGCCCACGGGCCCAGTCTGACTCCCTTGTCCATGAGGGTGGTCTTTTTCCTGGGGTTTTCCTTTGAATGCATGTTGTGGCGCCGAGTCGGATAAGTAAAACCTGCCTAAGTGTACATTAATGATAAACAATAGTCGGTTGTAGTGTTTTCGCCTTGCTCGTGTCTTTGTCCCGTCTCGCAGTCTTCAACTGCATGCATGTTTTTGAATTCCTTGCCTGTATATACCTGCATTCCTGTATATACCTGCATCCCTGTATACGTGTGTAGTAAATAAATGTGCTTGGTTAAATGTACCCTGTTCGTCGTGTCATTTTCCCCCATTGAAGTGCCATATTGTTTTTCGGAATACTAGTTGGTTTTTGAATACCGATAAATAGAATCGGGTCAGGCGAGGTCTGGCGATAATACCCACTCGGTTATCCCAGAACGGAATGAACCGCTTAAGCGGTTCGTGTCCAAACAGGCCTTCGCCGAGGTACGGTCCCTTGGTAGGTTACCCGCGCGAATACTTAGGTATATCGATATTCGGCGATTGATCCTGTCGCGCGCAGGTAGAATACGGACTGGGCCGTGGTGTGCGTCGAAGGCACACCCGTGACTGGTTCTCGGCGTTGTTCCGGGAAGTCATGACTGAATTGCTCGTCCGGTGGGCGTGCGGCTGCCATTGGCTAAAGCGGTCGTTCGCACGCCGGGCGGGCGTAAATTCGTAACAATATATTCTGTTATTACACTGAGATGATTCACCCCAAAAATATAAAAAAGGCCCATAATTATTTAAAAATTACACCAAAATTGAACTACTTCACAAGATTAAGAAGAGAAAGGAATGTCACCACTAATGAAGATCCTCTTTTTTTAAGCATTGTAAGATTGATAATATGAAGGTAATGTTTCATGGATTAATGTTATATATTATTCATAATTGTTATTTTCAGGGAAATGTCAGAAAAAAAAAAAATATATATATATATATATATATATATATATATATATATATATATATATATATATATATATATATATATATATATATATATATATATATATATATATATATATATATATATATATATATATATATATATATATATATATATATATATATATATATATATATATATATATATATATATATATATATATATATATATATATATATATATATATATATATATATATATATAAAACCGGGCGTAGTGGCGTGCGCCTGTAATCCGGCTACTCGGAGGCTTGGGTTGGAGGATCGCTTGAGGACGGGAGCTCTGCGCTGGGCCACGCTATGAGAGGGTGTAGGGCAGCCCAAAATCATGGCGAAACCCAATCCTTATCCCTGTGTCGTAAGAGGTGACCAGGGTTGTGTCAGGAAGGGCATCCAGCGCAAAACCTATGCCAAATCAGTGTGCGGATCATAACGGATGATCCGCTGTGGCGACCCCTAACGGGAGCAGCCGAAAGACGAACAACTTCTTCTTCTTCTTCTTCTTCTTTTGGCTGCTCCCGTTAGGGGTCGCCACAGCGGATCATCCGTATGATCCGCATAGTGATTTGGCTTAGCTTTTACGCCGGATGCCCTTCCTGACGCAACCCTGGTCGCCCCTTACGACACAGGGATATGGTACACCTATTATAACTGGGGCATACACCGAGCCCAGTACACTGGTACTCACTTCACCGACCGCGGAAGGATGACAGGCTGAGTTAACCTCCTGGTGTGTATTAATTCAAGCGGCCAACAGGGTTTGAACTCAGGACCTTTTGGATCCCAAGCTGCTACCCTAACCACTACACCAACACCAGGCTTAAACCGAAAGACGAACAACAACAACATATATATATATATATATATATATATATATATATATATATATATATATATATATGTTTCAAATAATGGACTATTTAGAAATTAAACTTGAACTTGGGATAAGACATCGGGCTTTGAAAACTTGTAATACTAGAACAGCACTTGGTAGAGAGCATACCTCCGCCAGGCTGAACAGTTAACATTTTGTATCCCACAAATAGGCTGGATCTGCATGTGGACCTAAACTCAAATCTAACCAGCTTTTTCTCGTCACCTTCCCCTCATTCACCAAGTTTTGTCATAATCCATCCACAACCTTTTGAAATATTGTGATATGCATCGTTTTTGATCCCACCTCTTAATGGTGAAGAATCACTGAAAATTCTAGGATACAGATTCGGATCCTCGCCAACATCTAATCAATTCATCCTTATCACACACACAACCTGTACACCAAGTTTCATCATAATCTGCCCATAACTTTTTGAGATATCCTACTCACAGACAGACAAACAGGGGCAAAAACATTACCTCCATCCATCTTCGGTGGATAACAATATGTTTATTTATAATCCAGGTTTAAGCGGATACAAAACGATAAATATTCCACCCGGAGCCCACAAGATTGTCCAGATACCTCATGAAATTGCTCGCCTTGTGAAAAAAAACAAGATGATGCATCAAAAACATTGTTAATAAAAAACGTACTTCAAAACCAACTGAGCTTAAAAATAATTATAAAGTTGATTTTACAACTAACAAATCATTGTGTTATTCGGTTTCATTTCAAAAAAGACTGAAACCAATGGACTCTTTTACAGTGATGATGTTATTCAAATATCTTCAGGTATAGATTTGGTAATGATTAACTGCGATTTAATTGATAGCTTATATTATAACGACGGATTAAGAATAAAAATGTAATATTTTCATTCAGTGAATACTCAACTCCAATTGAGTATAAATTCAACTTTGAACTAAAAAAACTAGTGTATCTTCGTGTGTCAGCAAAAACTATATATAGAGTAAATTTTAGAATCACCAGTAAAGATAATTATCATACAATTTCCTTCAATGGAGAAATTATTTACATTAGAATTTACTTACAAGAAGTTCATTAGAAATTTACTTTAGATAAGTTTTTCAAATAAATAAATAAATATGAAAGATAGCTATTGTAAGGAAGCACGAGTTGTCCAAATATAAAATAATTACAAAAGACTGCTGAAGATGGGATCTCCCTTTCACCATAATGAGGCCTAAGTCACATTTGCCACGGTGGCTGTGGGGTCTACAAAATCTACGGCCACTAGCAATTATAGGGCGGCCGCAGTATTTCCACAGTCACACAATGTAGCAGTCACATATGTTTTTATTTTTCGGGTAGCCGCACGGCGTATTTATAAATTGTGGAGACCGAAAACGTGGGGGTGCCGTACGGTCTTTGATTTGATGTCGCACGGTGACCTTAGGGCGTTCCTGCGGCGGCCATATAATTTAAGGCAGACGCAAGGTGCCCACAAGGCGACCGCAGGGGGGCCCTAAGGCGAACGTGCGGCCAGACGGACGGTAACGAGTGGGTTTTTTTACGAGTTCTTTTGTTTCGGCTTGTCGAATTGCTACGGCGAACGTAGAAATGAAAAAAGTTATAACCCCGCACTATAATTCCACGGCGACCCCTACAGCCTGTAAAAGATAGCCAAATGGCGTAGGGCCACCCTGAGGCCACCGCAGAAACTCTGCGGCTGCCGCACATTTCTGTCAATTCAGAGGGCGTACAGCCGCCGTATCCTCGCCGTAGAGCAAATGTGACTTAGGCCTAACCGCCACAGGGGACGGTGTTTATCTTTGTTGAGGCTACTATAAACCTAAGAGGTATCCAGGTGTTGGAGAACAAGTTAGAAATCAAGGTGATGGGATAATTGATACTTGAATAGGAATAGGTTCAACAATTATTAAACATAAAGAACTAATAGGCTCAACTGCTTCTGCTATGGGAATTGTTGCAGGTGCTATAAAGAGTGTAAAAGATGCTCAAAAGGAATCCCAAAAATTACAGGCAATCAAAGAAGTTAAGAAAAGTAAAACTATTTCAACAAGAAAGGAAATAATAATGTTTTAAATAAGTAAAACTTGCTGTTTTAAAGGACACAAACAACAGGAAGGAAGAACAAATTTGACGTGTTGGATAGGGTGGTTTAAAAGACAATTTATCTCATCAATCATACTCTTTATCCAGCTTTTCCAGCATGGGCCTCTGCACCTGTGGGGTTGCATGTACCTCACACCTCATCGCCCCAACATGTCCTGGCGCTCCCTAGTTCACACTTTCACTGCTCCTTTGGCACGATTCCCAACCTCACTATCTCCTCATTTAATTTTTGTTCTATTTCTGTTTTATTACCTCTGCCACCGAAGGTGAAGGAGGTTATGTTTTCACCCCTTTCTGTCTGTGTACAGGATTTCTCAAAAAGTTGTGGACAGATCTGGTTGAAATTTTGTGGACAGGTTGGGTGTGACGAGGACGAAATGATTTGATTTTGGTGAACATTCAGATCTGGATACGAGAATCAATAAATTTTTGAAGTGATTCTTCACCATTGAGAGAGACGGCCAAAAACGATATTGTACTGTATTGCATGTTTCAAAAATGTATTGGGCCTGATATGTTCTCCTGGTTCAGGAGTTACATGGCGGAGGTATGTGCTCTACCGAGCGCCCTTCTAGTTTTGTTCTGTAACTGTTTCCGTCATTCCATTTTACTTTCTTCTGGTTCTATTTTTCCAGCCGCTATCGCCTCTTGCGCTTTCCTGGTTTTACTTCCCCTTTTACTTTCTATCTGACCCCGTTTTAATATATCTGTGTTCCCTTCACTCCAAGTTGTTCCCTCTCCTTCTACTCCCCGGGCAGCCCTTACGCACCTTACCTTGGCACGAATCCCCTCTCCCACCCTGGCTTGGCCAGCTGTTATTTGCTCTGCCAGCTTTTCCCCACTTGATTTTAATTTGGTTGTTGTCTCAGCCCAGACAGTCTCAATGCTGGTTTTAATTCGGCCTGCGGGACTTTTTGGTTTTCAGTTCCGCAATCGATCTTTTCTTTGTGGCCTGACCGGCTTTCATTTCGGCCTTTAATTTCTCCTGCGTGACCATTGCTTCTCCGGCACAGCTTTTGATTCAGCCTGCCCAGCTTCCATTTTAGCCATGAGGTTGGCCATCATGGCCATTAAGTCTCCTGTTTCTGCCGCGGGGGAAACCATCGGGTCACAGAGTGTTGGGGAAACAGTCGTTGAGCTTCCTGGGGAAGGGGGAATTGGATGGGAAGAACAGCTCTGTGGTGTCTTCCACCTCAACAGTCTTTTGCTGTGCCTTCTCCTTGCATGGTTCGTTCTTAATGGCAGGTTAAAATTTTTCATGCCAATTCAAAATTCGAAAATTGTGCATCAAAAAAAAGTTTTTTCCTTTACTCCCTGAAGGGTGATTGCTTAATAGCAATAGTCACTTCAAGTATGAATCTCACTCTAGAGACCAATGTAACAGTCATACTCACGGTCGCCGTACTCCCTGATCAGAATCCTGACTAACCAGGGAAGACCACCCGGTGGTTACGTAGTCAAATCTACCACGCACACAATCTCTTTAGCAAAGGACTGCAGAAAGAGACCGTGCACTGTTTGCTGGGAAAGCCAAACATCTTTACTTCAGTTTCCGGTGCACAGAAAACTCACAATGAGATTCTGCCTCTACAATTGGTTCCTTGTTTGTTACTACTTGGGCTGAGCGAACCTTGAAGAATCCTATCGTGTATTTCATGTGACCTCCAAACGAGGTTTTGCGCAAATTCCCAATGGCTATGGAATTACTCACGCCAGGATTATAATTGCAATGAAACAAATTGCGCACAGCCAACACCCAAATGGTGAGAACAGACTTTAATAAACGAATAACGAAAGGGGTGCAAGAACAAGGGAAGAGGTAAGATGAAAGAAACGCATATGACTCTTTCCATACAGTTATAAGCCCACAAGCTCATTATATCGGGGGGGGGGGGCAGGATAGGGTGGGGCGGCCCAGAAGATGGCACGCCCACAAAAGTGGACAGCTAATCAGTTGGACGTACCACCCAAATGGAGTTACTAAAGTTTAAGAGGGTCATAATTGCACCTGGGGGGGGGGGGGGGTGGGGGAGTTTTGTTTTAGCTTGAGTTCTCATTTAGAAGCTCAGATCTGGTTCTGGTTTTGCAGTTCTGTTTTAGTTGTCATTCTGGTTTTGCAGTGGAAGTTTGTGTTGGAGTATGTGAAGTTGGCAGCTGAGTTAGAGTTGAACTTGGGCTTCGCAGGTGTGGCATCTCTCCACACTCACTCTTTGCTTCGTCGCCGGGACAGGGTGGCCAGACCTCGAGACGGGGACGCCATATTGCTGCACCATCCTGCTTCCGGGATGTCTCATCCTGCACATCCACCAGCTTTGTGCCAGCCACAGGTCCTTGCCCTGCCTCATTGGTTCACATGACTCCGTTACTTTTTTGCGGTGCCATTAATGGGTTAGGTTTTAGTGTTTCATTTCCTTTCATTGTACATCTCTACTTGCTGTCCTTTGAGGACCAGGTCTGTTCCAATTATTTATTTATTAGCACCTCTTGTCTCCCCTCCCATACACCTTTTCATAAAGCATTTTAATTGTAAAGGCCCTGTCACACCTTGACGATTTAGCCAGCGTATGCCGATGTATGAAAAATTTGTCTAAAACGCTGGCACACGTCGAATACGTATGGGTAAGTTTTGTATACGTCGTAGCACGCTGGTATACGTCGTAGTACGCTGAGCTGTTACACAAATTTTCCATGCTTGAAATTTTTCGACATGCCAGCGTATGACTCACACGTTCCGCATACGCTGGCCATAAGTTGTAGGCACGTTACGCGATCGTTGACACACGTTACTTGTAAGTTACTCATAAGTCGAAACACGTCGAGGTAATGTTTAGCATACCCGAATCTTATTTCTAAAGGCCCAGTCACACCTTGACGTTTTAGCCAGCAATGGCAACGTATCAAAATGTATGTACAACGCTGGTTACGTTGAACTTTTGATGTTTTTTTTAAAGATTCGGACGTATTCATAACATATTAGTAACGGACACAGAACGTTTCGTTGTCTTATAGATAACTTATACCAACGAATGCTTAGCCTGTTGTCGGCGTTCACAACCTATACCCAACGATAGTCTAACTTATGCATAGCACGCTGCACGTATCACCGACGATGACGTGACGTAGCCTATTAAAAGGCTGCCGCACAACGATTCAAATCATAACCGCCGGAGAAATGGAAGTGTCAACATCGCAGTCACACCTTGGCGATCTTGCCAGCGTATGCCGACCTCTGAAAAATGCGTCTAAAACGCTGGCGCACGTCGAATACGGGATGGGTAAGTTTGGTATGCGTGAATAGAACGCTAAAGTACGCTATAATACGTCGTATTAAGTGGAGTACGTCTTGTAATTATAAACGTGTTAAACATTTTACGACATACTTGCAGTATGAAACACGTTCCGCATGCGATGGGAATAAGTTGTACGCACGATATGCCACGTTGTCACACGTCGATAAAAGTTACTTGTAAGTTACTTATAAGTTGAAACACTCAAGGTAATGGTTAGCGTCAGTGTTCCAGACTCCATGGTTTTTTTTATTTTTTTTTAATTTCTTCGGTATGACGGTGATGTTGAGACTTCGATTTATAGTGCGGTTATGATTTAAATCGTTGAGCGGCAGCCTTTTAATTATATTGTATTATAACTGCACTACAAATCGAAGTGTCAACATCACCGTCATACCGAAGAAAAAATAAAAAATAAAAAAAACATGGAGTCTGGAACACTGACGCTAACCATTACATTGATGTGTTTCGACTTATGAGTACCTTACAAGTAACTTTTGTCGACGTGTGCCAACGTTCGCATATCGTGCGTACAACACGTTACGCATAGGTTAGAAATAAGTTTCGGGTCCAACAAGTTTCGGTTCGGGTACTTTCGGGTACCGAAAAGTACAACATTTAAAGCCAGCGTACTACGACGTATGGCAGTGTTTTTCAGCGTGCTCTCAATGTTATCAAAACTTTCCCATAACGTATTTGACGTGTACCAGCGTTTTTGGTTTGAACTGACCATTCCTCCTTGCAATGGCTTTTACGGTTCAAGGAACCGGAAGGCCAGATTGCAAAGTGGTTGGAAAAGTTGCAGCAGTACGATTTCAGTGTGGGCCATAGAGCCGGTAAGGCTCATGGGAATGCCGATGCGCTCTCTCGACGCCCCTGTCTGGGAGAAAACTGCCGATATTACACAAGCCATGAGGAGAGGGACAAATTGGCGGACACCTCCCCGAAACTCCCAGCCCGTGCGGCCCGGGTGATAGGCCCAACTTTGCCACTAACCGCGGGGGAAGAATTTGGCGGTTTGGCGTGGAGCACGGCGCAACGGGAAGACCCCGTGATAGGGCCAGTGTACAAGTGGGTCCAAGAAAACAGGAGACCCAATGGGGAGGAGATCGCCCCACTCGGAGCGCAAACAAAAGCATACTGGGCTCAGTGGAGGACCCTAGAAATGAGGGATAACATCTTGTATCGAAAGTGGGTGGAGATTTCCTCGGAACAAACTTATTGGCTGGTGATAGTCCCTGATGGGTTTAAGACCCAAATTTTGAAACAGGTGCACGGTACCCGCGCCGGCGGCCATTTGGGCAGGACCAAAACAAAATCTCGGGTCCACCCGCAGTTCTATTGGGTTAACCCGGGGCGCGATGTACAGGACTGATGTCGAGCATGCGACGCCTGTACTGCCAAAAAGGGACCGCCACAGAGAATGAGGGCCCCACTCCAACTACATCAGGTTGGGGCCCCCCTTGAGCGAGTGGCAATGGACATTTTGGGACCACTGCCCCCCCACTCGCCAAGGTAATAAATACATCCTCGTGATTATGGACCATTTCACCAAATGGCCGGAGGCCTTTGCCCTTCCCAACCAGGAAGCTGGGGTCGTGGCAAAGACCTTCATAGAAGGATTTACATGCCGGTATGGGATTCCACAGGAACTGGACACGGACCAGGGACGAAATTTTGAGAGCGAGTTACTAAGAGGTGTGCAGACTCCTGGAAATTAGAAAAACCCGAACAACGCCCCTGAGACCACAGTCTGATGGTATGGTGGAGATGTTCAACAGGACCCTGGTCCAACAGTTGGCCATCTTCACCGCCACTAACCAGGAGGACTGGGACGAACATCTCCCGTACCTCCTGTTGGCTTATCGCGTGTCCCAGCATGGGGCTACCGCATGTAGTTCGGCGCTGTTGATGTACGGGCGGGAGCTGAGAAGCCCTGTCGATTTGTTGTGCGGTCCGATGCCTGAGTGTCCTGATAGGCCCCCGGGGGAGGGCTATGCCCGTCGGTTGGAAGAAGGCATGGAGAAGGTCCATGCCTTCGTGCGCCAACAGGCGGGTATAAAGATGAAGCGCAGGTACGATCACCAGAGCCAGGTGAGCGAGTACCCACCGGGGGCGAAGATTTGGTTCTTCAACCCCCGGAGGAGGAAGGGCAGATGCCCGAAGCTCACCTCACCTTGGCAGGGCCTGGGGGTAGTCCTGGCGCAAATCAGTGACGTGGTCCTGAAAATGAAAATGGGACCACGAGCCCTTCCCCGGATCGTCCACGCGGACCGCCTGAGACTTTACAAGGGCGACCTTACGCCCTCATGGACATGTCTTGCCGGAGGAGCCGGTGCTGGAACAGCCGCTCCCGCAGAGGCGCAAGGCTCGCAGAGCCTTGCGATGAGTTCACGAGCCCAGTAGGGAGGGATGGCATTCCCCCTGCGAATAGAGGATTTGGGGACAGTGACAGACTGTGAGTGTGTCATGGGGACGAAGCTTAGCTACATAGTGTTAAAAGGAACGTGCTGTAGTTTAAGGGATGACGAGGTAGTTAGGGAATGTAGTGAGAAGGATGGCTGAGTTCAGCGATGGAGTGTTGAAGAGTAGTGAGGTGGAGACATGTTGAGTGAGTGAGACCAGCGGGTCTGTATGTATGGAGTGAATGTGGAATGCATGGTGCGATGAGCGATTGGGGGGAGGAGTGATTCTCACTCAAGGGGCCCCGGGGTCAGTGCAAAGTGAGTTAGGGGGATAGTCAAATTGACAAAATGGAGGTCGCTTTGCTGTTGGTGGGAATGTAGGCTCGAAACCCGCTTGGAGGGGTGCAGGAGCCCTGTTGATGGGCTGGGAGCGTGGCTGCGAACGGTGAGTATCGCTGAGTGGGTACCCCGGGCACCGGGCCAGTCGGCCGTGGTAGGCCAAGGGCCCATGGGGGGGCCGGAATAGGGTAGTGGGCACGGGTGACCCGCTCATGCGGGGCCCGGGGCGCCATAGGCCGCGTGGGCAGTGCGTGGGCATGGGCGACCCTCGGAAAAGGGGCCCGGGGCGCCAGCCTGCCACGTGAGCGTTTCGGGGGAGTCGCCAGGGAGGGCAATCCCCAGTTTAGGGAGCTGGTAGGCTCGGAGGCAGTGTAGTGACCGGGGGTGCCATCGTTGGGGAATCGGCAGAGGGTAGTGCCTGCCAAGGGCGCCACGCGTCCCAGCCACGAAGCTGTGTGAGGGCACGGGAAGAAAATTGGGGGGCATGGCCTGGAATTTGAGAGGACACCAACACAGGCGACGGGAATCTTGGTTGTTAGAACCGATAGTTTAAGCGAGAGGCGCTTGTTGAAAGCCCCGGGGTAGTTTAAGTGATAATGGTTAGGGTCGATTAGGAAGTGTACCCTCCACACCATACATCCCTTAGCTCTCGTTGTGGGCCGCTGGACCCACTTTGGGTTAGATCGCTGAAATCTGAGGAGGCCATTCTGATGCTTGGATTGGGCCTCGACACAGGATGCTAGCTCTCCCTTATTCCCCTCCAGGAAGGGAAGGGTTGGGAGTAGGCAAGGTGACGCGATAGGTTAGCCGAACAAAGACGATAAAGGGGGTTAGGGGACGATTTATAGAAGGGAAGTGAAAATAAAAATAAAAACAAAAAAATAAGTTGGGGCTTAATTGGGTATTGCTAATTAAGGGAGTGGGTATTGACCGAGACAGGCAAAGGCGATAGGTTGGGAGGTAGACAGTAGGTAGGTCCGAGCCCGCCTTCCGAGTGGCCAGCACCACCGCACTCCCTCCACAAACCTCAGTTTCAAGGCAAGGTGTCGGCCACTTCATCGGCTGGCTGTTACTGCAAGGCCTGTGCCGGTCGGATCGTCTGCTGGCTGTTACAAGGCCTGTGCTGGTCAGCTTCACTGCCGGCTGTTTTTGCGACAGCGGCCTTGTCATGCCATGCCATGCCTTGCCTGCCCACCTTTGCCATGATCCATGCCTGCTGCCCACGTTCATTTTGCCCCGTTCTGTTTTGCATTCCCCCCCCCACCCCCTTGGTCATTGCCATGTGCGCCAGGATCCTCGCGCAAGTTTGCAGGGACGGCTCTGATGGCTGCTGCAACGCGTGACTCCACCGGCGACCCGTGCACCGTTGTCTGTTCACAGTATTCATTTTAAGAAGGGGGATGCCTTGAACTGTGTGTAAGCAGCCTGGCTGCCTGCTTGTGACTAACTCTTTTTACCAGAGTCCATAGATCCTGGGCCATGGTTAGTGTAAATTATAAGGATAAAATGTAATGTAAACATGAGTGCGCCCCCGGCATGTGTGTCTTAGCGCCGGCAATTTAGTAAAGTCATCTGTATGAGTGGGTTTGTTTCGTTAGTTACTCAGCCCGTAGGTTAATTATTTTGGAGACACAAATACACTGAATGTCGCACTCAGGGATCCGAAGGTAAAATGTATTAGGGGAGAACTACACATGATGGCACACGAAAATTCGGCGACTTGAGACGAGTCTGTAAAAAGGGGAGGGGGTAGTGTTACGGCTGTGAAAATTTGCACAACACCAGAAAGGTCCTTAGATCAGTTATGCCGGTAAGTTTATGTGCAGATAGTTCCCCACCATTGTTTAGAGGAATTTATTCGTGTTCACCGGGCTGCGACGCTTTGAGATAGCTGTTTTTCTTTTCTCTCACATTATTTTGGGCCAATCATCCCCCAACAACCAAATCGCCACCACCAACATCATTCCCAAACAACTACAACTCAAACACCACCACCTTCGCCTCTTTACCTCCACAACTCCACCCCGCAAACATCGCTTCACCGCCATTCTCAAACGACGCCCAGAACAACCAAATCGCCACCACCAACTTCGTTCCCAAACAACCACAACCAAACCACCACCACCTTCGCCTCTTTACCCCTCACTACCATCAACAACGCCACCCCACAAACATCACCACCTCCATCCCGGAGACAACGTCATCTTCGCACTGTCGAGGCAAAGCTTCGGTGAATTACACACATCGGCTCGGCCGGGATGAAGCCGCGCTGGCAGGCGAAGCTTCAGTGAATTACACACATCGGCGCAGCCGGGACGAAGCTGCGCTGGCAGGCGAAGCTTCAGTGAATTACACACATCGGCGCAGCCGGGACGAAGCCGCGCTGGCAGGCGAAGCTTCGGTGAATTACACACATCGGTGTGACCGGGACGAAGCTTCGGTGAATTACACACATCGGCTCGGCCGGGACGAAGCCGCGCTGGCAGGCGAAGCTTCGGTGAATTAAACACGTCCGCTTTGCTGGGGTCAGGAGTCACACTGTCGAGCGAGCGTTTTGGTGATTTCTATCACGTCCGCTTTGCCGGGGTCAGGAGTCACGCTGTCAAGCGAGTGTTTTGGTGAGTTCTACCACGTCCGTTTGCCGGGGTCAGGGGTCACGCTGTCGAGCGAGTGTTTTGGTGATTTCTACCACATCCGCTTTGCCAGGGTCAGGGGTCACGCTGTCGAGCGAGTGTTTTGGTGATTTCTATCACGTCCGCTTTGCCGGGGTTGGAGGTCAAGGGTCAGGGCTCGATTCTCGCTTCCCCGGCCCAATAAAAGGGCGAGCATAACGGAGCTCCGTGTCAGAGAGTCGGTCGGCGCCAGTCGGTTTTACGGAGCTCGAGAGAAGTGTCGGTGGGTCGGCGCCAGTCGAGTTTGCCGGAGGCAAGGTGGTCCAGGGTGCCTGTTCGAGCATCAACTCGCTAAGAGAGCGTCGACGTGCTGAGAGAGCACCAGCAATTCCCCCCATACCGAGCATCCGCACTGAGAGAGTGCCGGCAACCCCGTCCGTTCCGTGATGCCTGCTGTGCGGCGCGAGCCTGCGCATCCGGGTGGAGAACGCCGGAGAGAACTCACCGGCCGAGCCGGGTGCCCGAGGACAGGCGCGGCCACGCCAGGCCGTGGAGGAGTCGACGTCGCGACCTGCCCACCGTCGCGCCACGAGGGCACGGGTAAGGCCCTTCGGTCTCGTGGTCCTGACCGTTCATCCAGACTCCACGTCCTATTCGGTCCACGGACCTGCCTGCCACCCTTGTCTTTCGGGGTGGCTTTTCTTTGCTTTTTTGTAAAAATGCATGTGGTGGCGCCGTCGAGTAAAGTAGACTTGTTTAAGTGACTGTGTGTGCGAATAAAACCCTTTATTCGGTGGTAATTCTTTTATCTGCTTGCTTTGACTGTACATACGTGCATGATTCATTTTGTTGGCTGTATATACGTGTGGTTTTGAATAAATGTGCCTGTTGAACTGCTTCCCGTTCGTTGCGTCCATTTCCCTTTTGAAAGTGCCATCTTGCATCATGGAAGAAATTGGTAGAGGGGTGTGAGCACCCGGTAAACAGAATCACATCCGTCGAGGTCGGCGATAACACCGCTCGGTTATCACTGTAGCACGGAACGGACCGCTTAAGCGATTCGTGTCCTAGGCCGACCTGCGGCGAGGTACGATCGCCTGGTCGACTACTCGCGCAGGTACTTAGGTTGGTCGAATTTGGCGAGCAACCCTATCCTGCGCGGGTGGGCAACTGGCACGATCGTGGTGAGGTTAAACCCCCACCCCTGACTGGCTCCTGGCAGTAGTTCCAGGAGGGTCACGACTGAATTGTCCGTCCGGTGGGCGACGCGGTTGCGATTGGAGTTACGCAATCGCTCGCACGCCAGGCGGGCCAGAATTCGTAACAATAGTATGCATAGTTCTTCATCAAAGCTGGCGGCCGGCTGCTTACGTAAACCTACTGAGCAGGACATTGCTGGGTGTTTTAGCTCAAATTTCAAGATAAAATTAAAATAGGGATAGATTGCACCTTTTGTATGTTTGGAAAAACAAAAAGTCGTTAAATAACTGCAAACAAGATCTGTGCTTTTTCATGCAAAACTTTTTGGCAATCAATGAAACAAATCCTTCAACAATAAGAAAATGAAAACAGGACTTCAGCACTTTGCTGATATGTGTGCTCATAATGAACGGTCCCTGGTTGGACGACTTCAACCGATTAGACCACAAAGCGCAACTCAGAACCCATTTCACTCAGCAAAGATGCCTATTTTTCAACATTCAACAGACAGCGAATTATACAAAATGTGGAAAACCGTCAAAGGAATATTTTTTTTAAATGGACCATCTCAACATATCTGCCCCATTTCACATTTCCGACAATACCACCAATAAACACATACTCATTCTTTTAAAATTGGCTTGCAGGATGGCCGAAAGGTACGGACACCTCCTCTAAGCTGTCGAGCCTGGGTTTGAATCTCAACCCAGCTATAAACAGTCATCCCGGTGTTTCACAGGGAGGTGATTCATCAATGTGTGTGCCATCCCTCGGAATGACGCTAAACGGGCGTCCCATCTGCTGGCATTAGTTGGTGGACGTAAAAGATCCCACGGTGTCCTTCGTGAAAAGTAAGCGAGTATTTGCCAGCAGCATGGCCAAATTCCAAATTCCTGCCCAAACTGGCAAGGGGGCACTGCATCAGCAATGATGCAAACTAGCAGCCGCAGGCTGCACACAAAATTATGATTCTTTCATAATATAAAATACTGAATCCTTTTTATGGAAAAACCGTGCATACCAGGTTCTGTGTTCACCCTCTCTTCCTGAAGATCAAGTCTGATGCTATCAGATCTGACCCCAAACATTCCACCATTTTCCAGTTGCACACCATCAGCTCCATCATAATTGGGTGAAACATCCAGGAAGTTCAACTTCTGTGCACAGCTGGACAGCTCCCGGCTTACAAGGTTTAACATGGAGCACAGGACTGATACCAATGGCGAACTCGCAGGACGGATGTGCCGTGGTTCACAGTGGGATTCCACAAAGCTCCGCAGCTCCGCATACATAACGAAAGGCAACCTCTGCTTGGCCATCACAAATAGCTCGGCTTTAACTGGGGCTGGATCAATGCAGGCCCGAAATGCTTCTTGGCTTTCAATCCCCAATTTTTTCACCACAGCATGAGCCGTTTCTGTTCTTAGACCTTGAGCCTGCAGCCAGGCTGAGAATGCCTCTGTTTCAACCATGACCTGCCAAAGGACACAGAGCATGCACATTTATCATTTTTAGAAGACAATGCAATGTTGTGCATACAATATACCATCTCACAAAGGAAACAAACAGAGTCCAGCAGGCAGTGGGTTTGAAGGGGTAAGGTGGGAATAGTGGGACTTATTTGATCTTTGTATGCAGCCATCTTCATTTGATATGCGGCCATTCAAGGGGTGGTATACTTTGTGATGGCACAAACAATGCCCTACCTGCAATACACCAACCACACAATTTGAAGTTGGGTCAAGAATCACACAGCTGGACTAAACAGCTCAAAGGTAAGTACGCTACTTTGCACTCTCCTGTAGTGGTTTTGTTCCTCTGTTAACAAAACAGTGCACATTAACAACTTTTCCTACATTTAAAGTTAAGGCTTGTTCATTCATCAGACCAAAGAGAGAGGATTACTTAAACTCCATTAGATTTCTTGCCTTCCCGCAACCTTCAATGACTCCAATGTTCAAGAATTTTACTCCAAAGCAAGTGTACATATTGTTACATGGAAGGGGGGAATCCATCGCTACATTGCGTTAAGAATAGCATGGAATGTATGACCATATATCTTAGATTATATTTTTGTAACAGGGGAAATTGTCAGAGGAAGTCGTATTGTAAAATGTGTACAGAGGCAGTGAGTGCTAACTTACGCACACACACACACACACACACACACACACACACACACACACACACACACACACACACACACACACACACACACACACACACACACACACACACACACACACACACACACACACACACACACACACACGGGGGTGGGGGAAGGGGGGGGGGTCGGGTCAGGGGTCAGGTGCGAGGAGACCACGAGAGGGGAAGCCACCTCGGGTTCCCACCAGACTCTCCGGAATCACAGGCCGTCACACACGAATGACTTCGTGACGCGGCGGGTTGCTAATCGACCGTGAACGCCAATAACTCAACCACGTGACCTAGGGTCCTCCATCTACTGGATACCGGTTACCTAATGGTCACGTGATTTAACTACCGGGGGGACACGCCCTCTGTATGCCATGTTCAAACCGGATCACCTTACCAGATCAGATGCAGCCAAGCGCAACTGACAAGGACGTCCCGGCTAGGAAACAGATTGTTGGTGGATAACGTCCCGGCTGGGCTAGGATACAAACCATGCCGTACCAATGAAGGAAAAGACGAAAATGAGCTGGGAACATTTCTATGCAAAGCATTTATTTACAATCAGGTGAGGAAAGGTATGTGGAACAGTGAATGGGGTTTATTATTATGTACAGCAGGGATAGCAAGGAATTTGTGGGGTGCGACAAAAGGCAAGCAATTTACAAAAGCAGACACAAAGCAGACTTATCCCGTTAGAACTTCAACAATCTTAGCTTATGCTATGGCGCCATCACATTTATATATACACACACACGCACACACACACACACAAACCCGAGGAAGATTAGATAGCCAGAAGGAAGGAGAGCAGATGAGGACGAACAGCCTTGCAATACCTGGCGTTGTCGGCCGACCACGCAACCCAGTACGCTTTGGGGGACGCTCTGCTTGAGCGATCCCACCATAAGAGTCGGCACGTTATCTCCTGCTTAATCACTTTGCTGAGGCTCGTGGAAACGTGTGCTCCTCACTGGTCCCAGAAGAACGTCTGTCACACACCAACCCCGAGTGCAGATGCAGCGACAGGCAGACAACGAGGATAGAGAGAGAAGAGGAGAGGAGAGGAGAGGAGAGGAGAAGAGAGAGAGAGAGAGACGGCTTCGCGTTCCACCTTTTATAAGCCCTGGGAGAAGGGTGTGGCGACGACCCGAAGCGACACGCCGTCACCCGAATCGTGCTCCCCTATTGGGTCCTGGCCCCACCCTGCTCGGCTCCTCGGGCTGGAAGCGGTCTCATTCACACACACAGCGCAACACAGCCCACAGCCTTGCACCAAACTCCCGGGTCGTGTTCTGGCGACTGGACGAGGGTCGCGTCGGTCCTACATGCCCACTCGGGGCATCCCTGGAAAGACACGGTTGGCATTAACGAACCTTGCCCGTTCCTGTGCCACGTGGTCCGAGTGGCCTGGGCCGTGCAGCACACTCCTGTTTGGTGGCAAATTGCATCGACGCGGATATGTGTGGAGGCTCGGGGTGATTTTCCTGTGTGCGGGAGATGTTAGTAGTCGAAGTGGTGAGCGAATGTTGAGCACGGTGAGATGCCGTTGTAAATCGGCACGCAGATTCGAATGAAAGGGCGCGCTGTGCACGTCCTGTAGTGTTGGTGGTGAGTCTCTCATCGGGCTGCCTGGGTGCGGTGCTTGCTTCAATTTGCATCATGGATAAAAGGAAAGGGTTGAAATAGAAATCAGGATTGAAAAGAAGATAGAGATATAATTATTAGACCAAGCTATAGACCCACGCAACGCACTTCGTCCCGTCAACCCATTAGGCATGAGGAGAAGGCCTGACTGCACAAAGACAAACAAAATAACTGCCTGGGTATCACTGTATGTTGGGTACCATTGCCTAAGAGGCATGCGGTTTTGCAGAACCACAACACTATATATACACATTAAAAAAAAACAAAACAACAACACACACACACACACACACACACACACACACACACACACACACACACACACACACACACACACACACACACACACACACACACACACACACACACACACACACACACACACACACACACACACACACACACACATTTTAGAATCTGGTCTGATGAATGCAACCACACATCCAGGTTCCTCAGACAGTTATCTATCTATAATTCCAGCAATCTCTGTGTGTGTCTGTCTGTCTGTCTGTCTGTGTATGCAACCGCCGTTTCTCGACGACTGCTGGTCCGATCTGATTGAAACTTGCCAGTAATATTGCCGGGGACCCACGGATGTGCCTTTTCGAGGTTTGATATAAATCGGACGAGCGGTTCCCAAGTTATGGCCATTTATCTGTTGACCAATGACAAGACACGGTGCTATGACATCACGAATGACGTCACAATTATTTATTTATTTATTTTCCACGACTGACGTCACTTCTTCTTCATTTGGTATGACGTCAGAATCGACGCCGGGGACCTGAGTATGTGTCTTTTCAAGGTTTGATATTAATCGGACAAGCAGTTCCCAAGTTCTGGCCATTTATGTGTCAACCAATGACAAGACACGGTGCTATGACATCACGAATGACATCACAATTCTTCTTCTTTTGGTATGACGTCACAATCGACGCTGGGGACCTGAGTATGTGCCTTTTCAAGGTTTGATATTAATAGGACAAGCGGTTCCCAAGTTACGGCCATTTATCTGTCAACCAATGACAAGACACGGTGCTATGACATCACGAATGACATCACAAATAATGTTTTTTTTTTTTGCACGATTGACGTCACAATTCTTCTTCTTCTTCGTTTGGTATGATGTCACAATCGATGCTGGGGACCTGAGTATGTGCCTTTTCAAGGTTTGATATCGTTCTTCATCCGTTTCAGCTGTTTCCCAAGGTTTGAAAGCTGTTTCTTCCCAAGGTTTGAATAATTTGTTCAAATTATTAATTAATCCCAAGGTTTGAATTTTCCCAAGGGAAAGAGCTGTTTCCCAAGGGTTTGAAAGCTGTTTTTTCCCCAAGGTTTGAATTAATTGTTGTGCTTGGTAGAGATTTGTGAATACATTTACAGAGAGCGAGAGAGAGGGGGGGGCGAGAGGGGGCGAGATAGGGGGAGAGAGGGGAGGGAGAGGGGGGCAAGAGAGAGGGGGTGTCACAATTCAAGAGAGGGGAGACAGAGAGGGGGCGAGAGAGGGGCGAGAGAGGGGGCAGAGAGGGGCAGAGAGGGGGCAGAGAGGGGGCAGAGAGGGGGCAGAGAGGGGGCAGAGAGGGGGCAGAGAGGGGGCAGAGAGGGGGCAGAGAGGGGGCAGAGAGGGGGCAGAGAGGGGGCAGAGAGGGGGCAGAGAGGGGCAGAGAGGGGGCAGAGAGGGGGCAGAGAGGGGGCGAGAGAGGGGCGAGAGAGGGGGCGAGAGAGGGGGCGAGAGAGGGGCGGAGAGGGGGCGAGAGGGGGCGGAGAGGGGCAGAGAGGGGGCAGAGAGGGGCAGAGAGGGGGCAGAGAGGGGGCAGAGAGGGGGCAGAGAGGGGGCAGAGAGGGGGCAGAGAGGGGCAGAGAGGGGGCAGAGAGGGGGCAGAGAGGGGGCAGAGAGGGGGCAGAGAGGGGCAGAGAGGGGGCAGAGAGGGGGCAGAGAGGGGGCAGAGAGGGGGCGAGAGAGGGGGCGAGAGAGGGGCGAGAGGGGGCGAGAGAGGGGGCGAGAGGGGGCGAGAGAGGGGGCAGAGAGGGGCAGAGAGGGGGCAGAGAGGGGGCAGAGAGGGGGCAGAGAGGGGGCAGAGAGGGGGCAGAGAGGGGCAGAGAGGGGGCAGAGAGGGGGCAGAGAGGGGGCAGAGAGGGGCGAGAGAGGGCGAGAGAGGGCAGAGAGGGGGCGAGAGAGGGCAGAGAGGGGGCGAGAGAGGGCAGAGAGGGGCGAGAGAGGGCAGAGAGGGGGCGAGAGAGGGCAGAGAGGGGGCGAGAGAGGGCAGAGAGGGGGCGAGAGAGGGCAGAGAGGGGGCGAGAGAGGGCAGAGAGGGGCGAGAGAGGGCAGAGAGGGGGCGAGAGAGGGCAGAGAGGGGGCGAGAGAGGGCAGAGAGGGGGCGAGAGAGGGCAGAGAGGGGGCGAGAGAGGGCAGAGAGGGGGCGAGAGAGGGGAGAGAGAGGGCAGAGAGGGCGAGAGAGAGGCAGAGAGGGGGCGAGAGAGGGCGAGAGAGGGCAGAGAGGGGGCGAGAGAGGGCAGAGGGGGGGCGAGAGAGGGCAGAGAGGGGGCGAGAGAGGGCAGAGAGGGGGCGAGAGAGGGCAGAGAGGGGGCGAGAGAGGGCAGAGAGGGGCGAGAGAGGGCAGAGAGGGGGCGAGAGAGGGCAGAGAGGGGGCGAGAGAGGGCAGAGAGGGGGCGAGAGAGGGCAGAGAGGGCGAGAGAGGGCAGAGAGAGGGCGAGAGAGAGGCAGAGAGGGGGCGAGAGAGGGCAGAGAGGGGGCGAGAGAGGGCAGAGAGGGGGCGAGAGAGGGCAGAGAGAGGGCGAGAGAGAGAGAGAGAGGGGCGAGAGAGGGCAGAGAGGGGCGAGAGAGGGCAGAGAGGGGGCGAGAGAGGGCAGAGAGAGGGCAGAGAGGGCGAGAGAGGGCAGAGAGGGGGCGAGAGAGGGCAGAGAGGGGCGAGAGAGGGCAGAGAGGGGGCGAGAGAGAGAGAGAGGGGCGAGAGAGGGCAGAGAGGGGGCGAGAGAGGGCAGAGAGAGGGCGAGAGAGAGGCAGAGAGAGAGAGAGAGAGAGACAGAGAGGGGGCGAGAGAGGGCAGAGAGGGGGCGAGAGAGACAGACAGAGAGGGGCGAGAGAGACAGACAGAGAGGGGCGAGAGAGACAGACAGAGAGGGGGCGAGAGAGACAGAGGGCAGAGAGGGGGCAGAGAGGGGGCGAGAGAGGGCAGAGAGGGGCGAGAGAGACAGACAGAGAGGGGCGAGAGACAGACAGAGAGAGGGGCGAGAGAGACAGACAGAGAGAGGCGAGAGAGAGAGACAGAGAGGGGCGAGAGAGACAGACAGAGAGGGGGCGAGAGAGACAGACAGAGAGGGGCGAGAGAGACAGACAGAGAGGGGCGAGAGAGACAGACAGAGAGGGGGCGAGAGAGACAGACAGAGAGAGGGGCGAGAGAGAGACAGAGAGGGGGCGAGAGAGACAGACAGAGAGGGGCGAGAGAGACAGACAGAGAGGGGCGAGAGAGACAGACAGAGAGAGGGGCGAGAGAGAGACAGAGAGAGGGGCGAGAGAGACAGACAGAGAGGGGGCGAGAGAGACAGACAGAGAGGGGCGAGAGAGACAGACAGAGAGAGCGAGAGAGAGACAGAGAGGGGGCGAGAGAGACAGACAGAGAGGGGCGAGAGACAGACAGAGAGGGGGCGAGAGAGACAGACAGAGAGAGGGCGAGAGAGACAGACAGAGAGGGGGCGAGAGAGACAGACAGAGAGGGGCGAGAGAGACAGACAGAGAGGGGGCGAGAGAGACAGACAGAGAGGGCGAGAGAGACAGACAGAGAGGGGCGAGAGAGACAGACAGAGAGGGGCGAGAGAGACAGACAGAGAGGGGCGAGAGAGACAGACAGAGAGGGGGCGAGAGAGACAGACAGAGAGGGGCGAGAGAGACAGACAGAGAGAGCGAGAGAGACAGAGAGAGGGGCGAGAGAGACAGACAGAGAGGGGCGAGAGAGACAGACAGAGAGGGGCGAGAGAGACAGACAGAGAGGGGGCGAGAGAGACAGACAGAGAGGGGGCGAGAGAGACAGACAGAGAGGGGCGAGAGAGACAGACAGAGAGGGGCGAGAGAGACAGACAGAGAGGGGGCGAGAGAGACAGACAGAGAGGGGGCGAGAGAGACAGACAGAGAGGGGGCGAGAGAGACAGACAGAGAGGGGGCGAGAGAGACAGACAGAGAGGGGGCGAGAGAGACAGACAGAGAGGGCGAGAGAGACAGACAGAGAGGGGCGAGAGAGACAGACAGAGAGGGCGAGAGAGACAGACAGAGAGGGGCGAGAGAGACAGACAGAGAGGGGCGAGAGAGACAGACAGAGAGGGGGCGAGAGAGACAGACAGAGAGGGGCGAGAGAGACAGACAGAGAGGGGCGAGAGAGACAGACAGAGAGAGGGGCGAGAGAGACAGACAGAGAGGGGCGAGAGAGACAGACAGAGAGGGGCGAGAGAGACAGACAGAGAGGGGGCGAGAGAGACAGACAGAGAGGGGCGAGAGAGACAGACAGAGAGGGGGCGAGAGAGACAGACAGAGAGGGGCGAGAGAGACAGACAGAGAGGGGGCGAGAGAGACAGACAGAGAGGGGCGAGAGAGACAGACAGAGAGGGGCGAGAGAGACAGACAGAGAGGGGGCGAGAGAGACAGACAGAGAGGGGGCGAGAGAGACAGACAGAGAGGGGCGAGAGAGACAGACAGAGAGGGGCGAGAGAGACAGACAGAGAGGGGCGAGAGAGACAGACAGAGAGGGGGCGAGAGAGACAGACAGAGAGGGGGCGAGAGAGACAGACAGAGAGGGGGCGAGAGAGACAGACAGAGAGGGGCGAGAGAGACAGACAGAGAGGGGGCGAGAGAGACAGACAGACAGAGAGGGGCGAGAGAGACAGACAGAGAGGGGGCGAGAGAGACAGACAGAGAGGGGCGAGAGAGACAGACAGAGAGGGGGCGAGAGAGACAGACAGAGAGAGGGGGCGAGAGAGACAGACAGAGAGGGGCGAGAGAGACAGACAGAGAGGGGCGAGAGAGACAGACAGAGAGGGGGCGAGAGAGACAGACAGAGAGAGAGGGGCGAGAGAGACAGACAGAGAGGGGGCGAGAGAGACAGACAGAGAGGGGGCGAGAGAGACAGACAGAGAGGGGGCGAGAGAGACAGACAGAGAGGGGCGAGAGAGACAGACAGAGAGGGGCGAGAGAGACAGACAGAGAGGGGCGAGAGAGACAGACAGAGAGGGGGCGAGAGAGACAGACAGAGAGGGGGCGAGAGAGACAGACAGAGAGGGGGCGAGAGAGACAGACAGAGAGGGGGCGAGAGAGACAGACAGAGAGGGGGCGAGAGAGACAGACAGAGAGGGGCGAGAGAGACAGACAGAGAGGGGGCGAGAGAGACAGACAGAGAGGGGGCGAGAGAGACAGACAGAGAGGGGGCGAGAGAGACAGACAGAGAGGGGGCGAGAGAGACAGACAGAGAGGGGCGAGAGAGACAGACAGAGAGGGGGCGAGAGAGACAGACAGAGAGGGGGCGAGAGAGACAGACAGAGAGGGGGCGAGAGAGACAGACAGAGAGGGGCGAGAGAGACAGACAGAGAGGGGGCGAGAGAGACAGACAGAGAGGGGCGAGAGAGACAGACAGAGAGGGGCGAGAGAGACAGACAGAGAGGGGGCGAGAGAGACAGACAGAGAGGGGGCGAGAGAGACAGACAGAGAGGGGGCGAGAGAGACAGACAGAGAGGGGGCGAGAGAGACAGACAGAGAGAGGGGCGAGAGAGACAGACAGAGAGGGGGCGAGAGAGACAGACAGAGAGGGGCGAGAGAGACAGACAGAGAGGGGGCGAGAGAGACAGACAGAGAGGGGGCGAGAGAGACAGACAGAGAGGGGCGAGAGAGACAGACAGAGAGGGGGCGAGAGAGACAGACAGAGAGGGGCGAGAGAGACAGACAGAGAGGGGCGAGAGAGACAGACAGAGAGGGGGCGAGAGAGACAGACAGAGAGGGGGCGAAAGAGACAGACAGAGAGGGGGCGAGAGAGACAGACAGAGAGGGGCGAGAGAGACAGACAGAGAGGGGGCGAGAGAGACAGACAGAGAGGGGGCGAGAGAGACAGACAGAGAGGGGGCGAGAGAGACAGACAGAGAGGGGCGAGAGAGACAGACAGAGAGGGGGCGAGAGAGACAGACAGAGAGGGGCGAGAGAGACAGACAGAGAGGGGGCGAGAGAGACAGACAGAGAGGGGCGAGAGAGACAGACAGAGAGGGGGCGAGAGAGACAGACAGAGAGGGGCGAGAGAGACAGACAGAGAGGGGCGAGAGAGACAGACAGAGAGGGGCGAGAGAGACAGACAGAGAGGGGCGAGAGAGACAGACAGAGAGGGGCGAGAGAGACAGACAGAGAGGGGGCGAGAGAGACAGACAGAGAGGGGGCGAGAGAGACAGACAGAGAGGGGCGAGAGAGACAGACAGAGAGGGGCGAGAGAGACAGACAGAGAGGGGGCGAGAGAGACAGACAGAGAGGGGGCGAGAGAGACAGACAGAGAGGGGCGAGAGAGACAGACAGAGAGGGGGCGAGAGAGACAGACAGAGGGGGACTGAGAGAGACACACAGAGAGGGGGCGAGAGAGACAGACAGAGAGGGGGCGAGAGAGACAGACAGAGAGGGGGCGAGAGAGACAGACAGAGAGGGGGCGAGAGAGACAGACAGAGAGGGGGCGAGAGAGACAGACAGAGAGGGGGCGAGAGAGACAGACAGAGAGGGGGCGAGAGAGACAGACAGAGAGGGGCGAGAGAGACAGACAGAGAGGGGGCGAGAGAGACAGACAGAGAGGGGCGAGAGAGACAGACAGAGAGGGGGCGAGAGAGACAGACAGAGAGGGGGCGAGAGAGACAGACAGAGAGGGGGCGAGAGAGACAGACAGAGAGGGGCGAGAGAGACAGACAGAGAGGGGCGAGAGAGACAGACAGAGAGGGGGCGAGAGAGACAGACAGAGAGGGGGCGAGAGAGACAGACAGAGAGGGGCGAGAGAGACAGACAGAGAGGGGGCGAGAGAGACAGACAGAGAGGGGGCGAGAGAGACAGACAGAGAGGGGCGAGAGAGACAGACAGAGAGGGGCGAGAGAGACAGACAGAGAGGGGCGAGAGAGACAGACAGAGAGGGGGCGAGAGAGACAGACAGAGAGGGGGCGAGAGAGACAGACAGAGAGGGGCGAGAGAGACAGACAGAGAGGGGGCGAGAGAGACAGACAGAGAGGGGGCGAGAGAGACAGACAGAGAGGGGCGAGAGAGACAGACAGAGAGGGGGCGAGAGAGACAGACAGAGAGGGGCGAGAGAGACAGACAGAGAGGGGGCGAGAGAGACAGACAGAGAGGGGGCGAGAGAGACAGACAGAGAGGGGGCGAGAGAGACAGACAGAGAGGGGCGAGAGAGACAGACAGAGAGGGGCGAGAGAGACAGACAGAGAGAGGGGCGAGAGAGACAGACAGAGAGGGGGCGAGAGAGACAGACAGAGAGGGGGCGAGAGAGACAGACAGAGAGGGGGCGAGAGAGACAGACAGAGAGGGGCGAGAGAGAGAGACAGACAGAGAGGGGCGAGAGAGACAGACAGAGAGGGGCGAGAGAGACAGACAGAGAGGGGGCGAGAGAGACAGACAGAGAGGGGGCGAGAGAGACAGACAGAGAGGGGCGAGAGAGACAGACAGAGAGGGGGCGAGAGAGACAGACAGAGAGGGGCGAGAGAGACAGACAGAGAGGGGCGAGAGAGACAGACAGAGAGGGGGCGAGAGAGACAGACAGAGAGGGGGCGAGAGAGACAGACAGAGAGGGGGCGAGAGAGACAGACAGAGAGGGGCGAGAGAGACAGACAGAGAGGGGCGAGAGAGACAGACAGAGAGGGGCGAGAGAGACAGACAGAGAGGGGCGAGAGAGACAGACAGAGAGGGGCGAGAGAGACAGACAGAGAGGGGCGAGAGAGACAGACAGAGAGGGGCGAGAGAGACAGACAGAGAGGGGCGAGAGAGACAGAGAGGGGGCGAGAGAGACAGACAGAGAGAGGGCGAGAGAGACAGACAGAGAGGGGCGAGAGAGACAGACAGAGAGGGGCGAGAGAGACAGACAGAGAGAGGGGCGAGAGAGACAGACAGAGAGGGGCGAGAGAGACAGAGAGGGGGCGAGAGAGACAGAGAGGGGCGAGAGAGACAGAGAGAGGGGGGAGAGAGACAGAGAGGGGGGGAGAGAGACAGAGAGGGGGGAGAGAGACAGAGAGGGGGGGAGAGAGACAGAGAGGGGGGAGAGAGACAGAGAGGGGGGAGAGAGACAGACAGAGAGGGCGAGAGAGACAGACAGAGAGGGGCGAGAGAGACAGAGAGGGGGCGAGAGAGACAGAGAGGGGGCGAGAGAGACAGAGAGGGGGCGAGAGAGACAGAGAGGGGGCGAGAGAGACAGAGAGAGGGGCGAGAGAGACAGAGAGGGGCGAGAGAGACAGAGAGGGGGGGGAGAGAGACAGAGAGGGGGGGAGAGAGACAGAGAGGGGGGGAGAGAGACAGAGAGGGGGGAGAGAGACAGAGAGGGGGGAGAGAGACAGAGAGGGGGAGAGAGACAGAGAGGGGGCGAGAGAGACAGAGAGGGGGCGAGAGAGACAGAGAGGGGCGAGAGAGACAGAGAGGGGGCGAGAGAGACAGAGAGGGGGCAAGAGAGACAGAGAGGGGCGAGAGACAGAGAGAGGCGTCACAATTCAAGACAGGGGGAGAGAGGAGGGGGCGAGAGAGGGGACGGGAGAGGGGGTGAGAGTGGGGGCGAGAGAGGAGGGGGGAGACTAGGGGGGGAGATAGAGGGGGGCAAGAGAGAGGGGCGTCACAATTCTTCTTTGTTTGATATGAAGTCACAATTGACACTGGGGACCTGACTATGTTTCCCAGGTGTTTCCCAAGTTGTGGCCATTTATGATACGGTTGGTCCGATCTAATTGAAACAATGCCCCAATTCAGTCGTCGTTCACGAGAGTGAAGGAACGAAGCTGCACATACTGGCACGCACCTACGGGCCTGCACTAGTTTCCTTAAATGCATGTTCAGATTAGCCCCATCCCCATGTCTCATGGGATTTTAAATGTGATGCCTTGAGAAGGGTAAAGGATAGATCCCCTCTCTTATGGGAAGCTTTTTTCTTTACGACAGACACATTCACACTCATTTCTTTCACGAGCTCTGAAGCCCGCCCTCATTTTTCCTCAGCAGCATTCTTTCACGAGCTCTGACGCCCGCCTTTCTTGAGAGCGCACGGGTCGTCATGGTAACCGTGCCCCAGTGGGGTGGGTGAGCTTGGGGCAGACGGCACCCCGCGGAGAGGGCCCGCCCTAGTTTTTCCTCAGCAACATTCCTTCGCGAGCTCAGACACCCGCCTTTTTTTGAGAGCGCAGGGGTCGTCATGGTAACCGTACCCCAGTGGGGTGGGGGTGAGCTTGGGGCGGACAGCACCCGTAGAGACGCCCCAAAGATATAAAAAGACGTTCTTTGAGGAGAGACGTTAGGAGAGGAAAAGGCGAAAGAGGGACGTTCTGAAGAGAGAGACGTTCTGTGAGGAGATACGTTTTGACAGTGGGGAAAAAGCGAAAGCGATACGTTCTGAAGAGAATGAGATATGTTCTGAAGAAGAAAGAGATACGTTCTGAGATAATAAAAAAGCGTGAATGAAAGAGGTACGAGAGAGAAGCGAGCAAGAAGCGGGTGTAGGCGCGCAAAAGAGAAGGAAGCGTGCGTGTGGGTGTCTGGCCAGCGCCAACAGCGAGACAGTTCATCCTGCCCAGAGCTTCGGCAAGCGAGCGTGTGGACTGGCGTTCAAGGTTGCCCCGCGAGAGGCTGTATGACAAAGCTGGGTGCTGGTGAGTGACGTGACACGTACGCACACATTTCAGAACGTTTGTTGCTTCATGGACGACTTTCTGGTGAGCGAGATGATTTTCTCCCCCTCCACTCTCCCTGAATGATACGTTGGGTACCCTTGTCTGTGTTTAGCTGTAAGTCAACCCCATACAGCTTCTGCTCTTTGTCTCTTTCCTGGCATTTTGATTGATTTTGCTTGTAAATCCTTAATTTACCTCAGCAAATAAAAAGTTCTTCTAATTTATTTATTTTATTATTAATAAATTATTTGTCGATTTCCAACCTGTCCGTGTTTGTCCTTTCCTTCATTGTGCTTGCATTGTTCGAACCGAGATAGACTGGGGGGTAATTACCACAGATTTGACCAAAAAAATCATCGGCACGCACCAGCGGTTAAAACACTCGGCCGCCCTAATTAAAATCTAATCAGATAATATTGGTGCTTTGCCGAGGGCGTGCTCCCCGCTCAGGTAACCACGTGACCTCTAGTTAAAAGGAATAATTAGACGGCAGACACTGGAACTCGTGGTTGACTGGGTGGCGTTCATGGTTTTAAAACAACCCACCGCACCATAACGTTAATTGTGAGCAGTGGCTCCAGGTCCGGGTCAACCGGGGATTAATCCCCCTGAGTGACAAGCTGGTGTCTCGGTACCCGTGACCGCAACATTATTTATAAACACAAACCATTCAGTGAATATATAATTTCCATTCCCTCAATTTCACTGAGAAACCTCAGCAGTCTTAAGAGTTGGTGACTATTATGATGTCAAAGGACATTCTAAGCAAACTTCATAAATATTCCACACTTACCGAGAACAAATTCCCTTACAAACAGGACCTGGGACTCCTTCCTCAAGCTGCTGCTTTATTTTCATGAACGCGTGACTGTATGAGTGATGATTATTCAGAGATGGGGTTCAGAATGGGAGGGGATGAGGACTTGAAGAACAAAGGGTGGGGGGGGGTTATAGACCTGAGGTTGGATGGGGCTGATGGACTTGGGGATGGGGGGGGGAGGATTTCAGAACTTGAATAAGAAAGGGGGAGTAGGACAGGGAGTTGTGGGTGGGGAGGACAGGGCAGGGCAGGGAGTTGTGGGTGGGGAGGACAGGGCAGGGCAGGGAGTTGTGGATGGGGAGGACAGGGCAGGGCAGGGAGTTGTGGATGGGGAGGACAGCGCAGGGCAGGGAGTTGTGGGTGGGGAGGACAGCGCAGGGCAGGGAGTTGTGGATGGGGGGGACAGCGCAGGGCACGGAGTTGTGGGTGGGGAGGACAGAGAAGGGAAGGGAGTTGTGGGTGGGGAGGACAGCGCAGGGCAGGGAGTTGTGGGTGGGGAGGACAGCGCAGGGCAGGGAGTTGTGGGTGGGGAGGACAGCGCAGGGCAGGGAGTTGTGGGTGGGGAGGACAGCGCAGGGCAGGGAGGACAGCGCAGGGCAGGGAGGACAGCGCAGGGCAGGGAGTTGTGGGTGGGGAGGACAGCGCAGGGCAGGGAGTTGTGGGTGGGGAGGACAGGGCAGGGCAGGGAGTTGTGGGTGGGGAGGACAGCGCAGGGCAGGGAGTTGTGGGTGGGGAGGACAGCGCAGGGCAGGGAGTTGTTGGTGGGGAGGACAGGGCAGGGCAGGGAGTGGTGGGTGGGGAGGACAGGGCAGGGCAGGGAGTGGTGGGTGGGGAGGACAGGGCAGGGCAGGGAGTTGTGGGTGGGGAGGACAGGGCAGGGCAGGGAGTTGTGGGTAGGGAGGACAGGGCAGGATAGGGAGTTGTGGGTAGGGAGGACAGGGAGTTGTGGGTGGGGAGGACAGGGCAGGACAGGGAGTTGTGGGTGGGGAGGACAGGGCAGGACAGTGAGTCGTGGGTGGGGAGGACAGGGCAGGACAGTGAGTTGTGGGTGGGGAGGACAGGGCAGGACAGTGAGTTGTGGGTGGGGAGGACAGGGCAGGACAGTGAGTTGTGGGTGGGGAGGACAGGGCAGTACAGGGAGTTGTGGGTGGGGAGGACAGGGCAGGACAGGGAGTTGTGGGTGGGGAGGACAGGGCAGGACAGGGAGTTGTGGGTGGGGAGGAAAGGGCAGGACAGGGAGTTGTGGGTGGGGAGGAAAGGGCAGGACAGGGAGTTGTGGGTGGGGAGGAAAGGGCAGGACAGGGAGTTGTGGGTGGGGAGGACAGGGCAGGACAGGGAGTTGTGGGTGGGGACGACAGGGCAAGACAGGGAGTTGTGGGTGAGGAGTGGGTTTGAGAACTTGAAGTGATATTTTACATTGTGCAGAATTTCTGTGGGTCCCCAATGATGCTATCAAAGGACAAACTAATTCCCTAAATATTCCACACTCTATTGGAAATGCATTTCCTTCCAACAGCCTAGTGGAACAAGGTTATCTGCTCGTACTGCGTGTGTGTGTGTGTGTGTGTGTGTGTGTGTGTGTGTGTGTGTGTGTGTGTGTGTGTGTGTGTGTGTGTGTGTGTGTGTGTGTGTGTGTGTGTGTGTGTGTGTGTGTGTGTGTGTGCGTGCGTGCGTGCGTGCGTGCGTGCGTGCGTGCGTGCGTATCACACCATTTGAAAGCCTTTATCCCTGAGCAGGGGTCAGCTTGTTTGCGGACTCCAATCATCGTACCCTTTCTTGTGGCAATGTTTTTACGGGTGGATGCCCTTCCTGACGCCAACCCTTAAGTCGCCTTCGAACCTGCAGGGATAATTACCAGTATACTGGTGCTCATTTTGCCGACCTTCGGAAGGATGACAGGCTGAATCAACCCCCCTGATGCAAACTCAGTGGCCAGCGGGACTCTAACTCTGAACCCCAAGCCACTGCCTTTACCACACCAAGCATATGTGTATGTGTATATGTATATATGTATATGCACACATATACAATGTTACATTTGTGGATGTCGATGAAGGAATCCCATTGTGAAGATAGGATTGTATGGTATAGCATGGTCCATGAATGAGTAGGAGACATCTCGATGTAATTTTAGTCGGTAAAACTGTGAGCTGAAGATGTCATCACATGGAGGGTGGTGTTGTTCTAACTCGGTAGGGTTTAAGGCCAGTTTGTCCCAGTATGCAATTGCCCCCTGTGACCTTTTCCTACGTTTTTTTTTCACATTTACAAGGCCAGCCATAAAGAACCACATTTCACAACAACAACAATAACCAGCAGACAAAACCCCGCCTCCCAGAAAACGTTAATGGCAGGCCATGCCCCTGAAGCTGATGATTGGTTGGGGTGACATGACTGGGAGAATGTTTGAGAGAGAGGATGGAAAGTTGAAAGAGAACAGTAGGCCCTCTCGTCTCTTCTGGGCATGACGAAAGAGCTGCCAGATTCTCATTGAAGTGCTGGTGCAAATTTGTTCATGTGCTGAAATAAGGCGCTAGCCGTTGTCAGTTCAGCTGGGCCGAGAAGAAAGCCAAGACTGGGCTGTCGGTCGCTCTTGCTCGTCTCTTATCTGCCAGCCTCGGCAGTCGCCTTGTTGTATGATGGAGAAGGGAGAGAAGCGGAAATCACAAATCGACAGATTTCAATGGGAGGAAACTACAATAAACACCAAGGCGCGTGTATGGGTGTATCGACACGAACAAGCTGGAAGGGAAGACGAAGGGAACTTCACTAATACCAAGTCAGCTCTGCCTGTCATACACTTATTCTGGAGATTCCTAAATATTATAAGCAAAATTCAATTACCCCGAAGCCATATTGTTGTGGAAATGGCCCTGAGTATGTTATTAAATATAGGATTAGCCCAGATCCCCCATTAAATGCATGTTTAGCCAGGTTGTTCGGTAAATGGACGTTACATGCGTGTCGGGAGGTGTAAGAGGCTGTTTATTGTTCGTACAGTGGTGGTGGACCGAGAGGTTCTTCTTCTTCCTTCCTCTCTCCGGACAATAGTCTCCGCCCAGCGCTCTGAGGGGGAGTGGCCTAGAGAAGGAATTGAAACTGAAGGCAAAAAGTGCAGTTGGGCTTCGAGGCGAGCGAGCGCCGGAAAGGCAGAAGTGAAAATGCAGTCAGCCGAGAGACAAGAGTGAAACTGAGCGCGCCGAGTCTGCCACTTGGCAGTAAGAGAAACTGCCTGTGCGTCGAGTCTGCCATTTTGGCAGTGGGAGAGGCCACCTGCACGTCGAGTCGGGCGATCGACTTTGTGGAGGAGTGGTTTTGGCCGGCGGTGCCTCCTTGGCCACGGACCCAGCTTGCGGAGCCCAACACCTCGATTTGGCCCGGTATACTGGAACTTGTGAGTAACCAGCTGAAACCCACCATCGATTTGACGGTCTTGTGCCGTCGACATTATGCAGGATCAGAACGTGCTGAGGCTGTGTGTGCAAGCGGTGCCTTAAGAAGAAAGAGTTTGAGCGCCATTTTGCCATGCGACGTGTTTGAGCTTAGGTGCTCGAATCCGTGGACATCGGCTCGTCACGAGCCACATTCGGGCCTTTGACACTTTCCTCTCGTCCATGAAGCATCACCAAGTACTCTGTGTCTTGTCTGCATGCTGTCCGTGTCTTGTCTGCATGTTGTCTAAGGTTTATCTCGCGAGAGTTCCCTTCGAAACCCGTAGCTCCCGAGTTAAGAACAGGTAATAGATTAATTATAACATTGTCATGAATGCTTTTCTTGTGTCGTGTTCCCCGACGTGTCCCCAATAAATCTGGCTGATTCGTATGAAGTTGCCGCTTTGAATTAATTTGTGCCGCTTTGAGGAACGATCCGCTCGATTTGGATATAAAACCAAAATGGTTACAGACAGGCAGAATTCGGTCGGTCTTTGACAAAACCAGTCTGTAACCGGGGTCTATTTACCCAATTGGTAAGGTCCAGGGGTACGTTGGTATCGCGATTCGAGGCGCGTGACCCATGGCCTGTGCCGAAGCAGCCGGCGTTATAACCCCGGAGACGGCAGTGTTTGAGTGACGCCGAATATGTAACATTTGGCTGTCGAGAGTAGGGTGCGAAAACCCAAACCGTTTACGGACAGTGATTGACATCACTCGTCCGAATCCCGCCACCGCTGAATCCTAAACAATATATCTAACAAGACAAAAACCACCTTCCCAGTTAATACATCGATTCTCAACATGTGGTTCAGAAAATCCATCCTTTTAACATCTAGATCAGTGTTTCTCAAACTTTTTTGTCCCACGTCCCACTTTGATTTTCAAAAAAAAATTGTACGCCCCACCATGATTAGAGACACTACATATGTATTCAAAAGGCTTTATTAAAACTTTAGGGCAAATTTTATTCAATTGCTACTCACTTCAATGGGAGCCCTGCCCTTGACGCTGGCCGCAGATTTGTTTGATTCGAGGAACCAATTTTGTCAGTTTCAGCCTTAAATCGCCACGTTTCGTGATTTCCAGTCGATTTCTCTTAGCTTGCAGCAAATTGGTAACAACACCAAATGCACATTTGACTAAATAAGATGACAGAAAATTTATCAATACTTCCCTTGTCAAAGCAGTCGAGTTTGGGTATTTCTTTTCCCATCTCCTCAGACAGCCACATCATGGTTCCTTTGATCTTGAAAAGAGTTTTGAATCCTCATGCCCCACCAAAATATTGCCACGCTCCACCTTGAGAAACACCGATCTAGACCCTTCACGTGCTGGGAATCAATGAATGAAGTGTTTTTATAATTGGAGTGAGGTGATCAAATTCACGTAAACGAGGTTTAAACTATGAGCTTGGGAGCAAGTTCTGTGGAATCTGTGAACTCCACCACCATCGGTCGTCAGATTGTCATCACCCTGTGCGAAGGTCTCAAGGGAGGGGGGGAGAGAGGGGAGAGAGAGAGAGAGAGAGAGGGGGAGGGTAAAGGGAGGAGGAGGAGGGGAGGGGGGAGGGGGAAGAGAGAGGGAGAGGGGGAGGGGGAAGAGAGAGGGAGAGGGGGAGGGGGAAGGGAGAGGAAGAGGTGGAGGGGGGAAGAGAGAGGGAGAGGTGGAGGGGGAAGAGAGAGGGAGAGGTGGAGGGGGGAAGAGAGGGAGAGGTGGAGGGGGAAGAGAGAGGGAGAGGGGAGGGGGAAGAGAGAGGGAGAGGGGAGGGGGAAGAGAGAGGGAGAGGGGAGGGGGAAGAGAGAGGGAGAGGGGGAGGGGGGAAGAGAGGGAGAGGGGAGGGGGAAGAGAGAGGGAGAGGGGAGGGGGAAGAGAGAGGGAGAGGGGAGGGGGAAGAGAGAGGGAGAGGGGAGGGGGAAGAGAGAGGGAGAGGGGGAGGGGGAAGAGAGAGGGAGAGGGGAGGAGGGAAGAGAGAGGGAGAGGGGGAGGGGGAAGAGAGAGGGAGGGTAAAGGGAGGAGGGAGAGGGGAGGGGGAAGAGAAAGGAGGAGGGGAGGGGGAAGAGAGAGGGAGAGGGGAGGGGGAGAGGGGAGAGGGAGGGAGAGAGGGGAGAGGGAGAGGGAGGAAGAGAGGGAGGGGAGAGGGGAGAAGAGGGGAGAGGGAGGAGGGGAGAAGAGGGGAGAGGGAGGAGGGAGAGAGAGAGAGAGAGGGAGGGGAGATGCAGGGGGAGGGGGAGGGGGGAGGGGGGAGAGGGAGGAGGAGAGGCAGAGGAAGGGGAGGGGGGACGGGACATCACATCACCCGATGCAACTGAACACATAGTAAGTTATGGAAGCGACATCCAAAAAAAACAAACAAAAAAAAAAACAAACAAAAACAAACGAAGGCACCAAAATGATTTCCCCTCAGCTTCAAATGAAGAATTAGATGGACAAAGAAAAACACCTCAGGTAAAACGTGCAGGTAAACCAAGAAGGGATTCCATTTTAAAAATGCTGCTTCGTCGAGCCATCGGAACGGAAAACGAGCGCCTTGCCGGGAGTTCGTCTCTTTGTGAGGAGATCGCAAAACGCGATCGAACCATGAGCCGTGAATATTAACAAAAAAAATCTTCCCAAACGAAGGGATCAAGAGCCACGTACAGTACGCAACTCGCTACTGTAATTAACCAGCACATCGCGCAACACCGACCTGAGGCCTTTTATAATGGCGAGAACAAATCTTACCGACGAATCCGACGATCCCTCCGAACGAACGGGTCCCGCTCCGCTCCGCTCCTCTCAAGCACGTCCAAACTGGGCCTCCTCACTAAACGTGCCCTTTCACCTTTTACACCATCAATGACTTTCCCTGGAAGAGGAAGTGTGCACGATTCTCCAGACGCACTTCAAATTCACTCAAACGTTGATACAATCTTAAAAACATTTCGCTTCGCCGTAGACTTTCGTTTTGATTGAGAAGCAGTTGTAAAAATAAAATAACGTTTTTCATAATACATGTCGGTGTTGGGAGTGCAATATTTAATTAAAATAAATTTCCTGAGGGGACACGGCCACAACAACGTTGTGGAACCGATTATCACGGTGTACGGGTGTAGTTGCCACGACCGTATTTATATAATTAGTGTACGTTGCAATTGCAAGACCTCTTTTTGTATCGCGTAGAGTCCCGTTCCGGTCGAGTTGTGACGTAACCGCGCGGAGTGATATGCCTGAGAGAAACGTCATCGCAAGATTTTCCTCCAAACCTCAATCGAGTTAGCAGTCTTCTTTTTTTTTTTTTTCAACAAAAATCACGACGAATCTCACATTACAAACTTTAAAAACAAAAATTTAACCGCAGTATATCTATATCTTCTTTTGTCGGACAACGAACGCATTTAACGGTGACTGCGGAATTTGTGGTGTGTTGACGTAGTTATTTCGACGAGGCTGTGGTTCAACTTTTTCACACCGGAATACTCTATAATTTCCATTAAATGACAAAAGGATATTAAAATACAGAAATGTAATGCGTTCACAAATATAATTAATATATCCTGCGATGTGACAAACTCCAAGGACCGACAAATGTCTGTGATGTCAGGAATTTAAATATTGGGCGGGGCTTTTTGGCTTTGTTTGGGGCCTGATGGAATTGGACCAATCGGGTTTTTTCTGATTTTTTTTTTTTTTTACCTTTAAATGTATTTATTTTATTTGCCATTTACGTAATCGATTTTTTTTTTCGTCCATTCTCATATTTTAACGTGTTATCTTCGGTCGAACAAACAGCAGCATTTCACATGGGTGGGTATTTGTGTGTTTTGTATTTGAAGAGCGTTTTAGTTAA
Organism: Eptatretus burgeri; assembly: GCF_056783735.1. Lineage (NCBI taxonomy): Eukaryota > Metazoa > Chordata > Myxini > Myxiniformes > Myxinidae > Eptatretus > Eptatretus burgeri. Next base: position 39,567,577 of record NC_140962.1, read on the forward strand.
GTTGGTTTATATCACATGTTTGCGTGTTTCATCTCGACCTGGGGTGTGTGCCATGACCAATGAGCTGGTGAATCGCTTGCCAAGTGCTTTCAGGGTCCCCAGAATCAGAAATTCGTGTTTGGTTGAATGAATAAATATGGCTTCACTCAACAATTAATCGTCGGGTTTTTTTTTCTTGAATAAATATCCTGAAACGAAGATGTTAATCCCTTTATTTATTTATTTAGTGTCGTTGTACACTCGATTGGCCCCGCCCCCACCCCCCCCAAAAAAAAAACGGCGATATGATTACGTCATATATCACGTGATCCAACACGTCATCTCGAGAACACTTTTGCTGTGGGACTTGTTTTTTCGTGGTCTATACAACTCTCTAACTCTGAAAAAGTACTGAGAATGCCGGCTAGATGTATTGTTGCTGGTTGTAGCAACACTACCAAAGATGGTGGTAGTGTGGTGGTGGTCGTATGGCAATTTAGCTGCCGGGGTAGCTATCATTTCTTGAAGCGTGACTGTGTCGCTGATGCAGTGCCCCCTCTACCAGTACACACACTGGAACTGGTACTCGTTTTGCTGACCTCGGAAGGATGACGGGTTGAGTCAACCCCCTGGTGTATTAATTCAGCGGCCGACGGCCCGAGCCAGCCACCCGAGCTGCGAGGCCAACACTAGGCTTATCTCTCTATGATTCACTACTTTACCCATGCAACTATCGGGGATGCCTCGTCATGGGGGTTGTACCCCCCAATGCAAGTCGGGGGCCAAATCTTTCCCATCCTTACCTTCAGCCCGGATTCGTCAGGACAGCATGGTCATGGTCAGAGTGCTGATCGGTTCCCATCGACTGCCCCATTCCCTGTTGTCTCTCTGTCTATGTCTCTGTCTGTCTCTGTCTCTGTCTCTGTCTCTGTCTCTGTCTCTGTCTCTCTCTCTCTCTCTCTCTCTCTCTCTCTCTCTCTCTCTCTCTCTCTCTCTCTCTAATTCTCTCATGGCCCTGACTTCATGGGTACATCATCCTGGATATGGGGGATCTCTGGGTCACTCCTGGGAGTTGGATCGGCTGTCTCCAAGCCACGGGCTTGTTCGAGACCTTCCAGGGCTATAAAACAACAATAACAACAACACCAATAGCAACAACTACTACTTTACCAGTTGTTATTACGGAGCCTTTCTTCGACATTGTCCCAATTGTTGTGAACTCCAGATATTTGATGACCTCGGGTTCATACATGCATTGTATGACAACACTTTCTACATCATGATTTTGATTATCGTCATAATTCTTGATCAGAAAATTATTCATCAATTTCACTTTCTGACAGTTTGAAGTGAGTTATCCGGCCATTATTGTTTACATGCTGAGAGCATCGTTCTGGCGATTACGTCACACTAATGATGTAATGACCATGGTGGTTTTCTGGAATTTTTAGGGGTACTATCCGCTGGGTTGGCTTCTTAAAACTTTAACACCTCAAAAATTATTCGAATTAAAAACATCGTTCAGTTTTTTTTTTTAACTACTTAAAATCAATAACATCATGTGAAATTTTTCTGATTCTGTGAACCTTTTAAAGCACTCGAGCAAGCACTTCATTCAAAAGCATTGATGAGGAACGGCTGGCTTGGAAAGCGTTTGCAAGCTGCTTGGTAACTGAACACACCATGGATTGTGTTTGCATTTAAATTTTATTTGATTGTTTTGAAGTCATGGATACTCTGAGAACCTCATGCCATCCCAGTATGTACGAATGGCACTGTTATTGTTTCCATTGTTTTGAGTTGGTTCTGTTTGTATAAAAATGGAAAAAATA
>NC_140962.1:39578887-39608887 GCF_056783735.1 Eptatretus burgeri
ATTGCACACACACACACACAAACAAAAAGTTAAGCCTTGACTATTCAGTTGAGGATTCTGTGTTTGGGGTTCACAGATCTAAGAACGTCCCCTTGACACACATTATATACTGTAATACACCTCGGACTTGTCCTCTAGTGTCCACAAAGGTGTATTATCTGCTTAGTTTTGTCTTTTGTAATTCCTGTGAATAAAATGAACCTAAAATCTCTTCCCTTCCAAATCATATATTTTATAAGTCCAAGGAACTGTATCTATTACATCAACAATTTTAAAAGTTCTTTCGTCCATCGTTCAGTAAAACCCTTTTCAAAATGAGATTTCCACCTATATATTCTTACGATATCACCAACTTTGAACTTAGGTTTTCTGACATTAATCTCTTTTTTCATATTTTAATTTTGTAAATGTTTCTGATGGCTTCATATTCGTTGACGTGTGAATCGTGTCATTATACTTATCCACAATATCCTGAATAAAAGATAACCATTGTTGTGAACCGAGTTGTGTGAATTTTTTATATAGTCTCTCTTTTAAGGTACGATTAAAACGTTCAACAACAACTGCCTTCCTTCATTAAAGGTACTGTATAATGTAATACTGTTATTTTTTAAAAAATTCATAAATGTCTTGTTATAAAACTCTCTACCCTCATCAGTCCACAATTTCTTAGGTTTTCTCTTACTTTTATTAAATATCTGTTGAAAAGCTAACATAAGAGTATTACCTGATTTGTTTTTAAAGGGACAACCCACGCATATCTACTCCTCAAATCAATAACGGTTAAAGCATACTTGTACCCCTTATCATTATTGAGTTCAATCAAATCAGCAGACCAGATATAATCAACTTCCTTGGAATAAACTTTCCTTCTCTGAAACTTTGTGAATATTGGTTTATGTAATTCATCAGCTAATTGCTCTTCAGTCTTAATGGCATCATTAGAGCCTATAAGTTTTTTGAATTTCCAAGTCCAAGTTTCAATTTAGCACTAATCATCTTCTTCACGATGAACCTATCAACTTTTTCTCTCAAGGTTGGATTTTGTATCAGAGACAAATTATACAACATTTCTCTATCGGGTTCATGCTTTTCTTCCAACGTTGTGGTATTCCCATAATCAATATCGTGTCTCATGCACACTTCATCAACTCTATTGATTGGTTTACTCCAGGATTTAGGATTGTCTGCCTCATCTAATCTTTTATCTAAGTTTGTGCCTGGACCACAGAAAGAATAACCTGGAAGATGTAATTCCCTGGTATTCCAGTAGTTGTAAATTTACTTCCTGATAAAAACTTTTGTATATCTCCTCCGAGTTTGTGTTTGGAGATAAATTGATTTTTTTTTGAACCACACCGAACATATACCTTTTTGTATAACCCTGTTATTTTTACTTTTAATATATGAAATATTTTTAGTATTAGTTTTCTTTTTACATTTGAGACAATAACTCATTTATTTATGAGAAAAATTCCTGCAGAGTGCAAAAACCTTTTAGTTTCCAACATGCACATTTGAATCTTAATTTTTAAAACATAAAGAATCCTTAGAAATGCCTTCACTCTCTCCTCCATTTATTTAAGAAAAACTTGAATTAAAATCCATATCTTGTCGATGCTAATAGTCTTGTCGAAAGTATTGCAAATAGACTTGTCAATTCTTTGTTTTCCTCCTCGGTGGGTTGAGTTATTTTCTGTAATACCACCAATCTTTTTGAATCTCACTGGTTTCCATATTTTGATATTTATTCATTCTCTCTCTTTCCTCCCTCTCTCTCTTCTCTCTTTCCTCCCTCTCTCTCTTCTCTCTTTCCTCCCTCTCTCTATTCTCTCTTCCTCCTTCTCTCTCTTCTCCTTTTCCTCCTTCTCTCTCTTCTCCTTTTCCTCCTTCTCTTTCTTCTCCCTCTCTCTCTTCTCTTTCCTCCTTCTCTCTCTTCCCTCTCTTCTTCAACTCCTTCCTCATCCCTTACTATACTTGAATCGTTTACACCCCATAGAATATTATACATATATTCATCAGGATTTCTTGTTATTCCTGTATCCAAAATAATTTTTTTACAACAGGATACCAATAAAATTTCTTTTGAATTTCTAAAGAGCCTTACCTTTTCTTAACCTTATAATTTTTTCATTATTTAACATTCTAATTAAATCTAAAGTTGTCGGTTTATCAACATCAGCATAATGCCAATCTTTTATTGAAAATACCTCATTCTTATGTTGTAGAACATATTTATTAAAATACCGAATACCCTTTTCTTGAAGGTATGCTTGAACACAGAAATGATAATTTTCTTGAAGCCTTCTTGCTGTCATTTATGTATTAGAAATATATGATAGAATAATATTATGGCTAAACACCTCCCCATCTTCCCATAGTTAAATCATTTTGTATTTCCTTACTTATTATATATAATCCTGTTTTTTCTGTTTTCATGAGATAAACAAGGGCAAAACCATTATTATATTTACCCTTATTAAATTCTTTTATTTGTTGTTTACTAATCGTGGCTCCACAAAACTCATTCTCGATACCAAGTGGATAATATTCTTCCTTACGAGACTGATTTAATTGTTCCAGGTCTTCGAGGTTAATTTTAAATGACCAATTATACCCTAAATCATTCATATCATACCCCCATTGTTCTATTCTCATACAAACGATACGCCCTTCTTTATAAAAATTTATTTTAATTCGAACTGTGAATTCTGTATGACCTGTTATTAATATCAACACTTCTGTATCTTTAGAATACACAGCCGTTTTATTTAAGTATATATTGTGATAAATCGCTTAATCTCACCAAGTCATTCGCGTCAGTCGGGCTTGGATAATTTTTTAATTTATAAGCATTTTTCATGTTAATATTTTTGTTTATATTATATTTATATCGTTCAGCCTGTGCCTTTGTGTAATAATTTGATAAATCAATATCCAGTTCTTGAGATACACCAAAGATAGAACCATCTTTACCAACATAAGTCATTTATATTAGATTAAAAATAATATCATAAAATTTTTTATTTTTGTTGAGTTGAAATAACACATATAGACATAATTGACCACAACACTTGGAATTTAATTCTTGGACTTGAAATGTTTGATAAACACCATTCTGTAAGAATTTATGACTTCAACAGGTGGTGGAAGACCAAAACTATCAAAATAATATTTGTCTTGACTATTAAAAATACAAACCCAATGAGAACCGTTCCCATCATTATCTTCTAAGTTCATAATAATATTCTTTGTATGTTTCGACACATTTGTTAATTCATCTCTCATACAAATAACCACATTATGAATTTTTAATTTCTTACAATATTTGGCAAGTTGTAAATTTGATGTTGTATTCTTTCCAAATTCTTTCAACCACTCATCAATACTCATTTATTTATTAGAAAGATATAATCCATTACCTCTTTTCGTTAATTTTACACCTGCTTGTGCTATAGAAGAAAGCATATCTCCAACTAACAATCTCGCTTTATCAGGCAGACCTTCAAGTTTTTCAGCAAAATCTACAATTACACCACTTCCACTAATTTGTTTCCCAACTCTTTGTTATGTCTTTCCAATTCTTTTTGAGCCTGGAGTTGAGCCTTCCTTCGTTGGCAGTTTTGACCGCTGTTGAAATACCACCCGTCAATGCTCCAACCGCACTTAAACCAGCAAATAAAGGAATTAGAAATGGGAGAAATCCTCCACTGCCTCTCTCTTATTGAATATTTTTTCAACATTGGTTTTGTCATTTTAATTTTAAGTGAGCCAGTGTCATTCAAGATTTTAACCTGTTCTCTTGTGAGCAAAACATCAATTCTTACTGCTCCTTTTCTCTGAATTGTATTAACGTTAATCGTACAAGGCTTTTGATTTTGAACACAAGATGATAGTTTATGAAGATTGATTTGATTAACATATACCCCAGTTGGTACTTTGCCACTCATTTATTTAACAAAAAATTATGTGAGACTAATCATCACACCATTATCTGTATTAATCTGCAATTCTGTTTCTTCCAAAAGCAAACAATATGTATCAACTTCTTCACTCTCTCCTCTTTCAATGTATAGAAGTATCCACTGATTAGACTTTATAGTTTCTTTTTGAGCGCTCAGGTCAAACGTATAGATTGTATACAAACTTTTAAATGCTGTCATATCCAAAATAGGTTCTTTATTTCCATTACTTTCACACACCTTTTGGTAAGACTTGTATGCTTCAGCAAAATCATTTTTTTCCCAATTAATTTCCAATCTATCTCGTGGATAAAATGTTCCATCTAGAGAAACGCGAAGTTGTTTCACCTTAACATTATCACTCAATGCATTATTCTTATCAGTCGCAGTATCACCATCTGGCTTTTAAAAATCATCCACAGATATCGTGGCTTTCCTTCCAGAACACCCAAATTCCACGTGTAAGTAGTTTGATTGAGTTTAACGTGTTGACATCTTCTTTTGAGGTATGATACACTGAGTGGTTTTTTTGAGTTAAGTCTTCGATTCAACATCTCTTCTGTTTTAAGATTAGAGGTATATTCACTGATATACCAACTCATCTCCTCAATTACAAATTTACTATGATCACCAAAAGTATTACCAACACCAAAAGCAATCTATTTTCATTATCATTCCTTTGTAGTTGAAATCTAATTTTAAGACCATACAGAACTTTATCATAATCACAAAATCCAAATATACCTTTAAGAGGAACTGCCACAGTAAAACTATTTTCTGCTTTTGTATCATCATTATACATTCCTTTCCTTTGAGTATACCCAGGGTCTGTGTTTGTTCCCGTTGACATATCAGGAATAAAACCTTCGACAGACCCCTTTCCCATTCTATCACTGAATGTATAGAGTGTAAATTTCATCATTTCAGATACAGCAGAGACATAATCAACCGCTTCAACTTCTTGTGTTCCAATATACAATCGCACACTATCAAACATTTTCCAGAAGAAATCATTTACAAGTGTAGCGTTTGTGTTATTCCCAGCCTTAGTGAATTTAAATTTACACAACAAGAAACTTTCGGAGAGATTCAAATAGGTTTGTTGATTATTTATTTCAAAACTTTTTGTACCATTTGTATTCCAGTCTGTTCCAGTTATTGCATTTACCTTGAAGTAATCTTCTTTTTAGTGGAGTTTGAGATAATAATAGTATCATCCAAATCATAGATACTATCAATTGCTTCCATACTTGTATTTATTTAGGAAAAAGATGTTAAAACTTTTGAAACCCTGATCCAAGTATTTGAATTATTTTCTGTCGTTCTTGGGGACAACTGAGTTTTACCTTTCTTAATTTCTTTTTATTGCTTGTAATTTATGAGATTCTTTCTGAGCATCTTTTATACTCTTTACAGCACCTGCTACATTTCCCACAGCAGAAGCAGTTGAACCAATTAGGTCTTTATGTTTAAGAATAGTTGAACCAATACCCATGAGAGTATCAATTATCCCATCTCCTCTAAATTGATGTCCGACACCCCTTTGTCTCTTAGGTTTATAGTATCCTCTACCAAGATACATACCTTCACCCTTGTAGTACGGGGAAAGGAACATCCCATCCCCTGTAATTATTTTATATTTTCCCAACTCGTGCTTCCTCACAATAACCATCGTATTTATTTATTGAAAAACTTCACGTAGGTGAATTCTGATGGATATAACTTCTCCATTAAAAGAAATCACACGATTATCTTGGTCGGTTATCCTAAAATTTACTCTGTGTATGGTTTTTCCTGACACAGGTAGATAAACCAAATTTTAGGCTCCATATTGAATTTATAACCAATTGGGGTTGAGTATGCGCTGAATGAAAATATTGTATTTGTTTTTTAATCCATCATTATAAGCACCATCAATCAAATCACAGTGAATTAACACCGAATTTATTCCTGAGGATATTTGAATGACATTATCACTGTAAAACGTCCCATTAGTTTCAATCTTTTTTGAGGAGAAACCTAATAACTCTCTAAATGAATTATCAATTGTGAAATCAACCTTGTAGTTATTTTTAACTTTAATCGTTGATTTTGAAGTATGTTTTTGAATGTTTATAACAATATTTTTTGGTTCATCACCCTGTTCTTTCATAAGACGAGCAATTTCGGAAGATATTTGAGAAATCTCGTATGTTCGGGTGAGACTGTTATCGCTTTGTATCCACTTCCGGATTATAACTAAACTTGTCATTTTTCTCGGTTATATTAAATAAGGTATTATAAGTCTCCATGGACAATAAAGATGCCTCATATATTCTTTTTGTTGTGTCAAGTTGTAGTGGGTATGGGAATGAAGATGTGGTCGCTTGTTGTGAAATTAAAACTCAGGATTGTGCTTCTCATCTTATTTAATATGAGTTAAAATGTCTTTATATTGAGATTTATTAATTATTTTCATGTTCATCAACTGGTCTAAAATGGCTGATGCTTCATTAAAACAATTGTTATTTCCAGCCTTCTTACTGCCGAACAACAATAACAGTCTATTAACTAATTGCGATGGGTCATTTGGAAGAAAAAACTAATACCTGAACCAAGGATACTTAAAGCCTGAATAATGTGTTTCTCCTTCTCATTCTTCCTACTTTTACCAGAAAGAATAACCTTATAATTTAGAGTGTTCAGCAAATCAATATATACTCTATCATCATTATTTTCCATATCCAATGGTTTATCAATATACTTTGATTCATCCCTCACAGTTGAACCTTGTCTTCCATCTTTTGTGAGAAGAAACATTAATCTCGGAGTTAGTTTAACAGGGGTTGAGCAGAACTTAAGAACCTTAATTCATCATTAAATATCAATACCTTTTCTTGAACAAGATGAAATATTGCTGGTTGTTCTGTTGGAATGAGTCCTGCTTTGGTTTTTTGAACTGCTTGAATATTCATTGTTTTGAACAGCATTCACAATATAATCAGGGGTTGATTAATCTCTTCCAGTTGTTGAAATAAACCTTCATCATCATATTCTAATTCTCCTAAATGCTCTAATTCTTCCTCCGTCATTTGACTGAAATCTTTTAACATTTGAAGCTTTCTAGGAGTATATTCTACTGTGGGAACTGTGGAAACATCTTTCATTTTTTCTTGGGAAGTCTTTAAAAGTGGTTTAAAAAATTTCTCTTGTTTTTTTCAAATGCTTCTTCGCCCGTTAGTTTCTGTCTGCGTTTCTTCTTTATGTCTTCCTGTTGTTTTACAACTTTTGAAACCAACTCTTGATGTTCCTTAAATCTTCTTGCTCTTTCTTTTGTATCCATTTATTTATTGTAAAATATCATTTAATGAATTGTAAAGATCAACAGGAAAATTTCCTTTCTTCATCATTCAAGTAGATGTGTTCAAATAAATCCTTTTCTTTAAATATTTCATCAAATTCTTTATTAACATTAATGCGAGTTGTAATTTCTTCTTCACTAATCCTTGCATCTCTGCTTTTCATACGTTTGTGTTGAGTTTCTTCATCAACATCAAAACCGAATGATAAAATCTTCATCGCTCAGATATTTAATAATTTGTCTCGTTCCTTCTGGATTAGTTTCTAATATCCCAACACCACCAGATTTTAGTTTCTTTAACTCACTCTTACAATGTGAATATTTTGTTATACCAAGAGAAACCTCCTCAAATATTTGTCCTTCATTCCTCAATCGCATATGTTCCTCCACTGAAATATAGTGATAATCTTCACCTTTTACTTCTCCAGGTCTTATTGCTCTAGTTGTTGTTGATACAATGCGTATCACGGGGTGTTTTTAAGTAAATTTACAATATTCTCATTTTGTACTACACAAGAACCTTGATTTATGAAAGTTTTTTCCAGAAGCAGATTTACCCACAAGATTTATAATAATAGTTGTCATTTATATATGTAGTTGTTTATAAAACAAAAAATATATCCCTTAATATCTCATCTTGTTTCACAACAATATATTTATATTTTTCAGTCGTGTGCTTCATATAATCCTCAAATTTCTTTTTACTACATAATGTAGAACAATTATCTCTCCAAAAATTATTGATATCTATTGAATTTAACTTGAATAAAATAAAAGTATTAGCATTGTTTCTGATGGAACGACGAGGAAGTTGAAAGTACGATTGACTAAGATAAATACAATTACAAGAAGAATGTCTCCCTCTTGTGTAGTAGCTGTCCATTACCGCTTTGGTTTCTCTCATTAACACAATCATCAAAGATAACGAGGTTCTTTTTGATTTATCCAAATCTTGGGGAGACGGTATATCATCCGTATTATCACTAAGAATACAAGTTATAAGATTTGATTTCTTTTTACATCTCTGTGTATCACAAAATAGTTGAATTATATCTTCAATGTTATAATCATTTAGGTTTTTTTTGACGTTTAAATAAACCTATTATATCTTCTTTGAAGACCAGCATTAAAACCTTGTGAGAGTAGTTGATACTCTGGTTGAAAACTCGACTTTGTGAAAATTATTAAATTATCATAATCTAAAAAGTTGGGAGTGAGGAGCATTTTTAAAAGTAAGCAGGTTTTTCCACATCCACTTGAACCAACTATGAGACATCTTAATGAATTTGGGAGATTTTTATGGTTGTTAAATTTTATCTTATTTTCCCAAATAGGTAAAAAATCATTCATTTATATATTTGAAAAACAGGTTATTTAATTTATTATTAGCTTTTTTTAGAAACTCTATATTTTATCCTAAGTTCAGGTTTAATTTCAAGATAATCCATTATTTTATTTATACAATATCTTGTGTTGATATTTCCCTGAAAATTACATCCATGAATAATATACAACAACAATCCTTTGAACATTTCTCTTATACGTTCAGTTTCTTCCCTTGTAAGGAAAGGTGTGTTATCATCCTCATACTTTACATTCATTTCTCTAATCAATCTTGTAAAGTAATTCATTTTGGTGTAAATCTAAAAGAATTATTTTCCTTTTTATATTTTTAATTATCATTAATTAGAAGATAATCACAGAATATACATTGTTTATAGGCTTTTGACTCTGTGTATAAGTGCTGTCTTTCACACGCAGGACAATTCTCAAATTTGTCATATGGAGTATCAGGAAAGTCAAGCATATTTATAAAGTAAAACTTTACTTAAACTGAAATTCATCTATACTTTCAGTTGTATATTACCATCGATATCCGATATATTTTTTCATTATCAGATTCAACGACAACATTTTTTATATTAAAGGTAATTTTAAAATTATCGTTAACTACTATTGAACGAAATGTCATTTCACCTGATATATTAACATCTTTCATTTCATCAAGATTTACATCTTTAGGGTTGTTGAAAAAAATACAAATTTCTCCTTGCATATTACAGATGGTCTTATCTTTTCTTTCTAAAGCTTCATCCATAAGGTTTTTGTTCTTTGATACTTTTTCTTGTTTCATTGCTTTTTCTAGTTTTGAATATATTACTAGAAGGAGAGGAGAAACTTTTGTTAGAGATACTTTAATTGATGTTCTACCAGGTATACTAAAAGCCCTTCCACTGAAGGAAATTGAAGAACTCATATTATTTACCATAATAGTTTTTATCCAATAGTTGTTATATTTATCTTTGTTCAATTTTACATCCTTGACATATTTCTCAGTATCTTTAACAGATGAAGAGATTGATTGAAACTTGTCTTTTGTGTCTTGAAACATTGTATTTATTAAGTGAAAAAGTTGGAGGATAAAATGTTTTTAAGCACAGATTCACCTATAAGTAAAACGAAATTTTCATCAAGAAAATTTTAGTTTAAGCAAAGTTTTATTCTATAAATATGGTGAATACAACGTACTGCGATGTTTGTAATCACGAATATAAACATTATAGAAAACACCTCCGAACCAACAAACACACATTTAATCTATTTCATCAAATATCTCCTCTTGAGTTGGAAAGAAACATTGTGATATCTGTTCAAAGGATGTTTTGAAGAGTAGTTATAATCAACATCTTCAATCACAAAACACAAGAAAAATGAGTTTAAAGTAAAGGGAGACTATTATATTAAAAACACTGATGAGGCATTTAAAGGGCATATAAAAATAAGGATTTTTCAATTTGGAGAACCTGGTCCATCATCAATAGCTGAATCAATTGAAATAGTGAAACCCGATGTTGAAAAATTTATTAAAAAGACATTAAAAGAAATGAAAACTTTAAAGTTTTATATGGGAGTGAAAATGAATATGAAAAGACAAGATGAAGAACAAACTCCTTATATGAGAACAGATCTTCATTTTATAACATCATTTCAAGATTTTTTGAATAGTGGGGTTTATGAAGAACTATCAAGACAAGAGGAGGATGTTGATAATACAGTGGTAGGAAGTGGATTCAATATTAAAAAATCATCTTTTTAGATATACACATTCTAAAATCAAACCCTCTTAAAGCTTCTTCTTATATTGAATTACCAAAAGAAATAAAACTAAAGAAGGCAGTTGTTAATATTAAGAACAATGATAATAAATGTTTTCTCTGGTCTGTTCTTGCTCACTTACATCCACCAAAATGTAATTCAGAAAGAGTAAAACAATATATGAAATATGAGAATACCTTGGACATTAAAGATTTTAAATTCCCAATGCCATTAACAGATATTCCTAAATTTGAGAAAAAGAATAATCTTTCTATTAATGTATATGGATTAACGGATACAAACAAAGTTCAAATATTAAAAATTTCAAACAACTATAAAAATGAAGAAACACACATTGACCTTTTATATTTTAGTGTTGGAAAGAATTCACATTACACATACATCAATAATTTATCAAGATTAATCTCTTCTCAGGTATTCAGAACAGCAAACAAAATATATCCTTGTAGCGTTTATGTCTTAATTCATTTCATACAAAAGAACGATTAGAACAACATTCAAAATATTGTAGTAATCATAAATCAGCTGTAATTACAATGCCTAAACCTGGTGAAAAGATTTATTTTGAAGATTATAATAAATCTATCATGCACCCATTTGTGATATACGCTGATTTTGAATGTATCCTTAAAAGATAAATACTGCTTCTCCTAATCCAAAAGAACCATATACAAATAAATATCAAAAACATATTCCTTGTGGTTTTTGTTATTATATCAAATCATCTGTTGGAGAAAAGTATAACAAACTTGAACATTATCGTGGAAAAAATGCTTCACAAGAGTTTGTAAAACGATTAGAAAAGGATTGTATAAGACTCACTAAATTAATGAAAGAAACAAATGAACCGATGAAATTAACCAAAGAAGAAAAATTAGAATTTAGAATGAACAATATCTGTCATATTTGTGAGGGGAAATTAAGGAGTTTAAAGTTAGAGACCATTGTCATCTTACTGGTAAATATAGAGGTCCCGCTCATTCCTGTTGTAATCTTAATTATAAATTACCTTCTTTTATTCCAGTCTTTCTTCACAACAGCGCCAACTATGATACACATCTATTTATAAATGAACTTTCAAAAACACCAGGGAATATTTCTGCTATAACAAACACAAGTCAAAAGTATATTTCATTTTCAAAAATGATATTCACAAAACCTATAACTCGTATTAGGTTTTTAGATTCTTACAAGTTTATGGGAACACCACTAGCCTACCTCGCATCAAATCTAAGCTCCACGGACTCTTTTCCAAATCTTAATTCATTCTTTCCAAAAGAGGAAATTCTCACTAAAGAGGAAATTCAGATTAAAGAGAGAATTCAAAGTAAAGAGGAAATTTAACTGAAGATGAAATTCTAATTATAAAGAAAATTCGAACTAAAGAGGAAATTCAGATTAAAGATGAAATTCTGATTAAAGAAGGAATTCTTACGAGAGAGGAAATTCAAACAAGGAATGAAATTCAAAGTAAAGAGAAAATTCTTACAAGTAAGGGAATTTATCCTTATGATTATATGGATTCATTTATGAGATTTAAAGAAACACAACTTCCTTCAAAAGAAAGTTTCTATAATAACCTTTATGAAGAAGAGATAAGTGATAAGGAATATAAACACGCACAAGAAATATGGAAAATATTTAAGATAAAGAACCTTGGAGAATATCATGATTTATATCTAAAAACAGATGTTTTATTGTTAGCTGATGTGTTTGAGGCTTTTAGAACACTCTGTCATAATAAAAATTGTTATGGATTAGACCCTGCCCACTATTTCACAGCTCCTGGTTTAGCTTGGAGTGCAATGTTGAAAATGACAAAACAAGATATAGATTTAATCAGTGATGTTGATATGCTTTTGATGATTGAGAAGTCCAAGAGAGGTGGAATATCACAAGTATGTTCAAAAAGATATGCTAAAACAAATAATAAATATCTTCCAAATTATAATAGTGAAAAAGATAGTAATTATTTGATGTATTTTGATGCTAATAATTTGTATGGATGGGCAATGTCTCAATCTCTGCCTTATGGTAAATTAGAGTGGGTGGAAGAAAAGGATTATGAAAAGGCTTTGATGAATATTGTTATTTCTTCTCAAGAGGAATTGAATGACTAAGAAGAAGGTTATTATTTTGAAGTTGACTTGAGGTACCCGAGTGATCTTCATAATAAGCATAAAGATCTTCCTTTTGCATGTGAGAAAGAAACTCCAAAGAAAGAATGGTTAAGTGATTATCATAAAAGTTTTAATATTAAAGGTAAATCAACAGAAAAGTTATTAACAACATTCTATGATAAAGAGGGATATGTTTTGCATCAGAGAAGCTTAAAACAGTTTTTGAGAGAAGGATTGAGAGTAGCTAAAATTCATAGAGTTTTAAAAATTTAAACAAAGTCCTTGGGTGAAAAAGTATATTCAATTCAATACAGATATGAGAGCAAATACAAAAGTAAAATTTGAAGGGGACTTTATAAATTAATGAATAATGCTGTATTTGGAAAGACTATGGAAAATGTTAGAAACAGACAAAACATTAGATTCGCAACATCTTGGAAAGAAGCTTCGAGATTGATAAATAAACCAAGTTTTGAGAGAGAAGAGGTTTTTTCAGAGAACTTTTCTGCAATTCATATGAAAAAGGAAAGTATTGTAATGGATAAACCAATTTATATTGGAACAGCAGTTCTTGATTTATCAAAGATATTGATGTATGATTATTTGTATAATGACTTAAAGAAAGAGTATGGTGAAAATGTTTCATTGTTGTATATGGATACTGATAGTTTTATCTTAGATATAAAAACTGATGATGTTTATGAAGATATGAAGAAAAAATATTGGAGTATATGATACAAGTAATTTCAGCAAGAAGAGTGAGTTATTTTCCAAAAAGAATGAAAAAGGTTATTGGTAAGTTTAAGGATGAGTTGGGTGGAAAAGTAATGAGTGAGTTTATTGGATTGAGAGCAAAGGCATATGCTTATAAGTATGGTGAACAGATTGATAAGAGGTTAAAGGAATAAAGAAATATGTAATAAAGAAATCAATAACTTTTTAGAAATTATTATAATTGTTTGATGAATAAGAAAGAAGAATATAGGAAAATGAATACAATAAGAAGTTATAAACATAACATATATAGTGAAGAAGTAAATAAAAAGGCATTAGGAGCCTTTGATGATAAGAGATTTATTTTAGATAATGGAATAGATTGTGTTCCATATGGATATTGTATGATAGAGTGTATAAAATAGATTATGTTTTAACGATGGGAAGATGGGTTAGGGTTTTTAAGGGCTACAAGGTTTTTTCACAATATATAAATGGTTAAACCAAGTATTAATCAAACTAAAGAGTGGAGAAAATCTCAGTCTTGGTATATAAATGGAAAACATAATGAATGTGAAAAATATCAAATAAGTCTTATTGAAAAAATAACTAAAACAAAGGTAAATAAAACAAATAAGTTTAATTAATTTAAAAACTAGTAAGTTAGAGGATGTAAAGAAAAAATGAATATCCTTGAATGGACTGAAAACTTTGATGGTTATCAATTGAACAATGAAAAAACAATTTACTATAATCTCAAAATGATATGTGGCTCAGGAGGTGGTCAAACAAGAGCATTAAGAGAAGTTTATCATTTCGTAATGGCACAAATGGGGTATCTTAAAAAATATAAAGATTCAAATGTTTTGTTTGTTAATATTTTAGATGGGGATTATTGTGCAAAGAAAATTAAACTATTGAAGGAATTTGAGAATGAACAAATCTTTATAGGTTCAATGAGTGAGCTGTTCAACCCCCAGGTGTTCAATTCAATGAGGTTCAACCTCCAGGTTAAAAGGGGAGACAAATAAATATACCTTGGGATAAAAAGGGGGGTTTATTTTTAGGGAAAAAAAAAATAAATCGCTGAAAATCCCCCATTCATTTACATGGGGAAAAGTGAGCCAGAATCAGTATTCTTACCCTACTTATATATATATATGTATGTATATATATATGTATGTATATATATATATATGTATGTATATATATATATGTATGTATATATATATGTATGTATATATATATATATGTATGTATATATATATGTATGTATATATATATATATGTATGTATATATATATGTATGTATATATATATATATATATGTATATATATATATATATGTATATATATATATATATATATATATATGTATATATATATATATGTATATATATATGTATATATGTATATATATATATATATGTATATATATATATGTATATGTATGTATATGTATATATATATATATATATGTATATATATGTATGTATATATATATATATGTATATATATATATGTATATATATATGTATATCGCTTTTTGTTTTTGTAATATTGATCTGAGGTTTCTGGAGGTACGTGTACACTGTTAAGAATGAGGTGCAGGTTGTGAAACGCACAAAATAAAACGTGGAAGGAAAAGTCCGCCTCCTGGTGGACGTTAAATATCCAGTCGATCCCAAAATTATCAAGATCACGATTGTGACATTGGCCATAAGTTCACAAAGAAATTACACATCCAAAGAGTAATGAAGTTGGACTTGAAGGTTCATCAAAAGCTCCCGTGGAAATGGTGTAAGAATGACATTAATCCAAGAATGGAAAGCATTTCCATCTCAGCGCTGAACTTGCAATGCTGGTTTCCTCGGTGAAAATCCATTCACTTTGTGGATCTTTGCCTTGTCCACTAAAAGCCATTGTAACTATTATATACTTATATAATTTAAGAAGTATTTGCTTGTTCCTACCCTGAATACCGCTGCAACGCAATGCTGAACAAGCAAGACGGAATGAGTTTAAAACTGGTGGTTGTACTTGGAGTATGCCCAGAAAGCCTTTCGTCATTGTCATCGTCATCGTCGTCATCATCATCATCATCGTTGTGTTGGCTTCGTGGTTCGGGTGGCTGGTTTGGGATCGTCGGGTCCTGAGTTTGAGTCCCGTTGGCCACTGAATTAACACCAGGTGGGGCTCACTCAGCCTGTCATCTTTCTAAGGTCGGCGAAATGTGTACCAGTGTACTGGTAATGGGACACAGCATCGGCGGCATAGTCGTGTCCCAACAAAATGATCACTACCCGGCAGCCAAGCTGCCATACGCAAGAAAAAAAAGATCATGATCATCATATACCAACCCCTATACTGTACAGAACATTGCTGCTACCAAAACAGTTACGAGGCTACAATCCCTGTCAGGTCGCCACTTCAGCTCAGGAATTTGGAATTTGTTCAGGGTGTTGGCGATAGCTCACCTACTCTTTGTGAAGGACAGCATGGGTTCTTTAACTTGCACCAATAAATGCCCAGTTTAACGTCCACCCGAGGGACGGCACACACATTGATGAATCACCCTGCCTGTGAAACAGGATGACAGTTTATATCTGGATCCAAACCCAGGCTCGACAGCTTCGAGTGAGTGTGCATACCTCTCGGCCACCCTGCCAGCCTGGGAAGCCTTTAGAATTTAGAGTTTTTAGACGGTTACATTTTTTAATCCTCTGATGTAAGTTATTATTACAAGTCACAATAAAATATGCCCCAGACATCATAAAAGTAGGATGATGAACCTGTCCTTATAAAGACAGATTCCTTGCTCTTTCTTCCTTATAAATGTGCAATGATGTCACCGAATATCTACATCGTACATGCAAATATGCAAAAAATTATTCATGACCTTCGACATGAAATGCTATTTCGACTTCAAAAAGGGTTTCATGCAATTCTCAAAATATATTTGACGATTGAAAAATCACATAATATACATGAATATACCAGGTATGCTTACTGTTAATATTGTATTCTTTTTGTATATATGTATATATGTTAGGGTTAGACATATATACATATAAGACCACACATATAAGAACTCGAAGGGGAGCACTCGGTAGAGTGCAAAACCTCCGCTGCCAATACTGCTGGGTCACTTAAGTGAACCTGATATCCTATTCATTGTAGGTCAAAACGGATCAGAATCTACTGAACCACGATTGAATAAACTAAACTAGATCGTCGCGCATGTAGAAATGCCAAAAAAAAATCGAAATTTTTTTGAAAAAAAAGGTGCAAAATTTCTGGGTTTTTTTTCTCTAACAATTTTTTTTTTTGGTTGGAAATCACTTAAAACATGTAGAAATGCAAAAAAAAAATTCAAGTATTTTTCAAATAAAATCGAAATTTTTTTGAAAAAAGGTGCAAAATTTTTTTCTCTAACAAATTTTTTTTGGGGGTTGGAAATCACTTAAAACATGTAGAAATGCAAAAACAAAAATTCAATTTTTTTTTCAAAATGGCCACCATATTGGACTTTGGACCAAGTCCAAAATCTAATGGCATGATCCTTGAACCATACCTAATCCCCCCACCAAGTTTCGTCGAAATCCGTCCAGGAGTTTTTCCGTAATACTGTTCACAAACAAACAAACAAACAAACAAACAGACAGGGGTGAAAACAGTAACCTCCGTCCATCTTCGATGGCGGAGGTTAAAAACAACAAAAGGTTCAGACAATGGTACTACAACAAACAAGAAGTACTTCTAAATTTATTTTATATCGTATTCTTTCATCGCAATGCATTTGCTTCATTTGTCCTTCAAACTGCCTGTGCCAGTATAATAGAAGTTCAGATTGCTCTTTCGACCACGTCTTGATTGATTTGGTCAGTTTCTCATCGTCTGCGAATAGGAGGCCATGGAGGTGAGAGTTCAAATGTCGAAACTGACAATAGTCACCGGGGGCCACGTCTGGCCTCTATAAGGGGAGGGTGGGAGAGTGATTCTGCTAAATAAATTTCGAAGCCACAGTGAGAAATGATGGTCTCTGGTACCTGGGCTTCATGTTCATGAGAATATGGTCAATGTCCCTCAGCATTTGTCCTTGATAGCCTGCCTCAATTTTTCCAAAAGGTTGGTGTACTATTCCCAATAATCATACTCTAGTTTGGGATGTCGAATGAAGAACTAGTCTTACTGGTGAAGGATATATATATATATATATATATATATATATATATATATATATATATATATATATATATATATATATATATATATATATATATATATATATATATATATATATATATATATATATATATATATATATATATATATATAGTGTTGATCTGTGTCTGCAGACAGGAAGAACAGTGGATGAAATCAACAGCACATTGTCTGATGTATGCTAACTAACCGTCGTGGGAATTTTTTGGCTTTGATGAAGGGTTAATGCCTGAAACGTCAGCTTCTCTTGCTTCCAAAGGTGGTTAGCATTCCTTAATTAACGTCATGTTGATGTCATCTATTGTGAGGCATACAGTCAATCAGCACGATTCCCTTGGCATTCGAGAAAATGGTGTCCAAGGTGTTAGGTGCCGATGTGCTTCCCAAACATGGATTTCAATTACATTTTAGCATCGCAGTGGTGAGGTTATTAGACGAATAATAAAGCCAGCTGGATCTACATTGAACAGATTGAGCTGTTTGTGCCAGCCGTTGCTATCGATCATGAGTGTTGCGATTTTGAGAGACTCATCTCGTTGGGTTCTTAGACATGCTTTTGTTCCTGAATGATGGTGAAAACACTGCTTTGAGAAATTGCAAGCTCTGAGTGTTATGCTGATATCCTCCACAATTACCTCGTCCTGGGCAAGAGTTTTGGGTCGGTCCCACGTGCTGGCCACCCTGACCTTCGATAGTCATCAAAGGACTCAGATTCACGATTAAGTCCCTCACACGTTTGCCTGCTGTTGGCATCAAACACGGTAACCAAGCATTGTGGATTTATATGGAGCTGGCACCTTCTTTAGATGACACATCAATGCTCAATTTCATCAAGATCAATAATATGATGTAAGAAACCAAAATGGATTATATTCTAAAATGTGAGATTATTAAAACTACCAGCATATAAGCAAATATGTAAGTTTATAAGCAAAAACCCCAGGATCGAAGGTGCTAATGAATGTTCAAAACACTTTAAACACTTCCAGGATTTGAAAAAGCATTACAAGCATCGATGACACCATCAGAAATATTTTAAAAATGGAATTTTGAAATTGAAATGCTTTTTATTTGACTTTATGGAAGATGTAAATCAGTTTCTTATATCACAGTTATGCCAAAATACCTTTCCACATCACAGTGATATCATAGTGGTGCTTAAGGTTTGTTAACGGAAAATAATCTTTCTTCCCAAACGCAAAACCGTTCGTATTACTTCTTATACACCCTCCCACCAGGAGCAGAACGATACAACACACATTCACATCGAGAGAATTGGGTCCTCATCCCAACTCCGAACCACAGCGACAATGATTTATTTTCATTGCAGAAAAACTCCCCATGCACACCCCAAGAACCAGTACAAGCATCAGTACTGGGACCATTCCGTCTTGTGGTTCAGGAGTGTCTAGAAGTCAAACAAACAAGTAAACACAAACAAGGGTCAGGTCAGGTCAGGTATGGGAGCATGCTTCAGAGCAGCGCGTTGCTGCGTCCACTTTCCGCCATTACTCCAGGGGCCTCCGTCTGGCAATCTCCCAGGCAGATGCCTGGCCCATCCCCATCTCCTTGAGATGCTGATAAACCTGCTGCAACCACGAGGCACGTGGTCAGCCCATTGGCCTCCTCCACTCACGAGGCTCCCTCACTGAGAAAATCTGGTGAGCAGGATCAGCGTCAGGAAAACGAGCCACATGTCCATACAGCCGCAGCTGACACTCACAGACTATGCAGGTAACAAATTTCATTTGAGTCTCAGCAACCACTCGTTAGACACAAAGTCTGACCAGCGATAGCCAAGGATTCTCCAAAGAGACCTGGTACCAAAGGAATTAAGTCTTCGTCTCAGATCCCTGGTCAGAGTCTAAGTCTCACATCCATAGAGCAAGACTGGAAGCACCAAGGACCTGAAGAATGACTTTTGTCCTCCCGCACAGGTACCGGCTGCGCCACATCACGTTATCCAGTGAATCCATGACTCCTCAGGCCCGACCCAGACGTCTGTTGACCTCTCGCTCACAGCCAGTACAGACATGAATATCTCTGCCAAGGTAAGTGAATCTCTCCGTGACCTCACCATCCTCGCCACAAACAGGTACAGACAGGACAGCAGCATCCAAGACTTCATTGAAATCCTGGATCTTCGTTTTGATCCAGGACACTCATAATCCCAGTGGCTCCAACTCCTCATTCAGCACCTCAAAGGCCCCCAAAAAGATATCTAGAGTCTCTGCAAAGATGACTGCATCATCTACGAAATCAAGATCAGATATCTTGACATTCCCAAACGATGCACCGCAGCTTGATCTCTCCGACATCCTTTCCAGAATCCAGTCCATACAAGTGCTGAAAAGTGTGGGGGCCAGTACACCCCTGATGAACTCCAGTAACAACTGGAAATAAGTCAGAGATGGTACCACCACACCTCACAGCACTCTCAGAACCAGAGTATAGTTCAGACATCAGATCGATAAGTTTTGGTGGCACCCCACGAAGACCAAGAATCCTCGAGAGGGAATCCCGATTCACTGAATCAAACGATTTGCAGAGATCAACATAGGCTGCAAACAGCCCCTGCTGAAACTCTCATCTGCGTTCGGTGAGGACCCGAAGAGCAAGGATACGGTCAATCGTTGACCTCTTTTGTGTAAAGCCTGACTGCTCTGAGCGCTGGTGCTCAAGCAGATGGTGACGAACCCTATCAAGAATTATCCAAACAAAGGGCAGCGTCACCCCTCAGTAGTTGTTGCAGTCTTGGCGATCACCCTTCCCTTTGGAGAGAGGGATAACAAAGCCCCTCTTCCAGTCAGTTGGGATGATTCCTGTGTTCCAGGCAGAGCACAGAACTGCATGCAACGACACGAGAACAAATTTTCCACGATCCTGAAAATGTGAAAATGGAAGTGACGATCCTGAAAATAGCCCTCAGAACAAAACTTTGAGAACAAGAAAATTTCACAGCTTGGACCATGAATCATGACCCCTTGTCAAAACAGAGGTGGATATTTCAAGCCCTGGGATGACTCGGTTACACGTTCTGAAACCCAAATATGATGATAGCAAAGAATGACACACGCATGCAAACACACAAACCAAACTATTGCAATATCTCCATCACTTTCTGCGTGGCGGATGGGCTAATTATAGTATGATACCTGCAATACAACATTCCCCACCAACCGGAGATATTGACATATCTAACAGCAATACAATATTAATCACCAGAGGGTGACATTGCCTTGAATTGCCAGGTAATAAAACATTTATCACTAAAGGGTGATTTTGCCTTAAATATAACTGCCATACCTTTAATCTACAATACCACTAAAGGGTGATATTGCCTTAAATCTTTCTTACAAGTCAGCATTCTCTGACCACGTGACTGCTATGAAAAAAGCTTGCAGTGCAATATTCTCCACCATTTAAAACTAATTCGTTGGACACCAGCAAGAGATGAAGTGTGTCATTAGATGACACACATCAGACCATGTGCACCGTCTATCTGTGGTATAGACATATTAGAAGAGCTTTTGATCAATTTTGGATATGGTGGGATTTGCTTGTGCCTTTGTGACATTTTATTTGGTTGTGGGCAAACCATGGTGGGATATTTGATCTTACCTCTTGACTATTTCTACCTTTACCTCACTTCCCCATTTACTCCCAACCCCTTTTGCCTTTTTTCTCCTCATTCCCCATTTCCAATTCAGCAGCACCCCCACCCAACCTCAACCACAAACAAATCTCACACCCAACTGTGCCTCCATAATATAAAGACAGCTCCCGAACCTACTTTTAAAACATGCTCAAAACTAGAACACATTGACATGCTTTGACAAACTTCAAGAAGACATAGAATTTCTTCATAGTAATTATATGGGGGTAGGAGGGGGTGCGGGGGGGTGGCACGGTGAAGGGAGTTGGATGATGAACTTGCTTTAATGAGTCGGCCTTGGCAGAGGATGGAGACAACAAGTGGTACAATACCAAGAGTTTGAAAATACCTGAAAAGCCTGCAACCTTTGTCTGGGCAACTCCAAATATATGGGTTAATGTGGATGTATGGTTGCTGTCACTGGTAGTCTGTTTAGTCTTACATACAGTTCCAGAATGCTGTCAGTTTATCAAGGTGTAGGGTTAGGGTTAATTATCTGACAACTGAACTTGCCTATGCCTGGTGTTGGCTTAATGGTTTGGGGTGATGGGCTTGGGATCCGAGGATCCTGAGTTGAAATCCCCCTTGGCTGTTGAATTAATACCAGGAGGGGTTGATTCTGTCTGTCATCCTTCCGAGGTCGGCAAAATGAGTGCCAGCATGCTGGTATACTGTGTCAGAGTGGCGACCCGTCCAGGATTGTGCCCAATAGCCAAGGAGACAGCTGAGGCAGCACCAATGCTCTGCACAGAGTGTGGTTCCGATGGATGGATGTAACCTGCCAGTAGACCCATTACTGATGCAGCTATTGTTTCAATTGCTCTCCATACTTTATATTTTATATATAAAGTTTTATTTTATATTGAAAACTTTATGCACGAAACCTGCATAAAAGTGAAACGACCTTTACAAGTGAGCTTACGTGCTAATTTAAGAATCCATTGGTGTTAAGGTTGACCAACATGTGTGTAATGCACAAGGATATCAGGACAGGTACCCGAGGATTGGAGAGAAGGAAATATTGTTGCGGAGCCAGGTATCGGTTGCGAGCACGACCGCTAGGTGGGGCGGTAGGGTCGACTCTACCGAACACCCGGAATCTAGATCGTACCTTTCGGAAAACTCCGAGGGTACGGGTCCCTTACCGGACCGTGAATCATCAATAATTCCACCACGTGGTGCAGGGTTATTTGCCAATCTTCAAAATACCGAGAGATCCACGTGGCGAGTTACCGAGTATTCACACCCTCGACGGCACTCGTACGAGTCGAGCCGTTAGCGTGCCCGACCCGTGCGCAACCCGAGCGGATGGTTGCCGAAGTCCCGTCAGTCCAAATGTACATTTACAGCGGCAACAGCCTTTATAATTCACCAACACGCACCATGCTAAGCCAATGGAAGAAACACAGCAACGAACTGATACATTTAACAAATGTATTTATTTATAATGGGGGAAAGGGGGGGAGCACGCAAGAAGCAGAGTTATCCGACTATAGAGATGCAAATATGTACAGCAAAGAGCACTTAAACAATTCCTACTTACAGACGGGCCCACCGACAGACACACACACAAATACCCAGAAGGACATGTACCTGTCCACCTCGTGTGGTTCGGCTGACACGGGCGAACCAGGCCAACGTCGAGATGCGATGATAGAATCCAGAGCTCCCTTCAGCGCTCGTCCCGGCAACCAAAACTCCCCTCTGTATCCCAAACCGTCCAGAAGGCAGGAGGTTTCTCTGCCACTTCTCCAAGTCTTTGAGTTGAACGTCAAAGCGAGGGCTAACTCCACACTTCTTCAACCTGGCCATCAGATTGACCACAACCTTGCCTGCTCATCAACTATCTCAAAAACTCTCTCTAGTTCACCGACAGAGAGACGGCGTGCAACCGACTTGCGGTTCTTGTGGAGGAAGGATCTCTCCTCGTCCGATCGTGCCACCACCTTATTCACCCTTCTCCGGGGGGAAGGGGACACCTCCACCCTCCCCGCTCTCCCTCACTGGACGGTTTTGGCGCGCAAAATCGGTCGTCGCCCTGTCATTGGCCAAAACGAGCGGCAAGTCCGTCGATTGGCCCAGGGGCGTGGTGACATCACGCAGACTGCCTTTCTGATCGTCACGGGGTCTGATTGGCTGAGCGGCGGCCATCTCACTCGTAGCACGCTGATTGGTCGAGGGCCGTCGCGAGGCTCCTCCTTGAACTCCGCCCTCCATGGCGTCAGCCAGAGCGAGTTGAAGGTGAGGGTGATGCTGGCGTTGTTGTAGTTGATGTTGGTGGTGTAAAAATAAAAGAAAACCCTGACTATCAAAATAACTTCGCAGCGCAAGTACATTCAATTACCCATTAAACAAGGGATGGGGAGCTATCTATCCACATTTACTTATTGAAATAACTGAGCTATAGGACCTGTATGTTGAGTGCTCATGACTTCCAGATTCATAACAATATAACACCACTAGCTATTTAAAAAAGGATCCAGTGAAGTTTAGAAACTTTTGACCTGTTAGTTTGACTTCTGTTAATTAAGGAATGGATCGAGAACCATTTGAAAATTTTCAAATTGAAGGTAGTCAGCATGGATTTAACAAAGGGAGATCATGTTTAACAAATTTACTGGATTTCTATGAAGCAGTTACTGATTGGGTGGATGAGGGAAGGGCAATAGATGGACTATGTCTCGACTTTCAGAAGGCATATGATGAGGTGGTATCTCATCAAATGCCTTCTGAAAAAAAATCATCATAGGAGGTTGTTAGCTAGGTTGTGGACTGGCTGGTCACCTAACGAACTGGATTGGAAATTGGCTTCATGATAGGAAGCAAGGAGTGGCTGTGAATGGATATCTGGCTGCAAAGAAGTTCAGCAAGTAGTGGGGTACCTCAGGGATCCGTACCAGGACCATTTTATTCATGATTTACATCAACGACTTGGATAGTGGGGTGAACAGTAGGCTTTCCAAATTTGAAGATGGCACAAGGCTTGGAGGTAAGGTGGATAACAGAGAGGATGGTGATCAGATTCAGGAAAGTCTATATATTTAATAGATTGAGAATATTCCTAATAGAATAGGGGGTAGAGGATAAGCAGAGAGGACAGTGCCAGGCAGCTATAGGTAAAGCAAACGGGGTTTTGGGTTGTATTCATAGCAGGATATATTATAAATCAAAAGAGGTAGTTTTAACACTGTGCAGGTATATATTGAGGTCTCATCAACAATATTGTGTGCAATTTTGGTTGCCACATCTAAGGTAGGAAGGACAATAACTACCAAGAGAGGGTTCAGCGTCAAGCTACAATATTGATTCTGGGCCAAGCTTGTCTTGGCTTTGAGGAACGGCTGAAGTAAATAGGACTTTATACATTAGAAAGGAGGTGAATATGAAAGGATATGATGGTGATGTTTAGGGGCACATGCTCCAGCTACATGGTGCACAGGCTCCTACCATGTTGCCACCACCAACGTTTGGGTTTAATTGGGACTTTGAGAAGGATAAATTGGTAGTAATCCTGATTTATGACTGGCATGGTGCTATATTGTGTTGAAACATAGACTGGCATTCACCACTCAGTATCACTCCATGAGTAAAGATGACTATTCGTCAGTAATTGCCTCAACTGCAGTTATCAGGAACTGCATGAATGTGGCTGAAACTTCATAAATCACAAGGGTTCCTATAGCATTGCGATCGTGGACAGTTGTCAGAGTGGTCATTGTGTTCTTGGTCACCTCCCTGACCAAGGTCCTTCTTGCCCCGTTGCTCAGTTTGGTTGGACGGCCGGCTCTAGGAATAGTCTGGGTAGTTCCATATTCTTTCCATTTCCTAATGATGGAGCTCACTGTGCTCTTGGGAACTTTCCATCCATCCATCCATTGGGACCATACTCTGTGCAGAGCATTGGTGCTGCCTCAGCAGTCTCCTTGGCTATTGAGCACAATCCTGGATGGGTCGCCACTCCGACACAGGATACCAACAAGCTGGAACTCATTTTGACGACCTCGGAAGGATGACAGGCAGTCAACCCCACCTGGTATTAATTCAACAGCCGAGTGGAAACTTTCAACACTCCAGAAATTGTTTTATACTCTTCCCCAGATTAGTCCATGAGCCAGAAGAGTTGGTTGGTACCATCTGGGGGGAATAATTCTCAGTGAGTTTTGGCAAGGTATATAACCCTGGAGTTAGAAAATATGTGATAGCATTGCATCGGTGGTAGTTTTTTGTGTGTTATCACCTTGTTTATATGCCTACCCTTAAATAAGCTTTTGTGCAAAATGGCCAGTACAAGGTAAGACATCCTACTTCAACTTAACTTTTTTTTTATCAGTCAAACATTAACATTTAAATTTATCTCACCTTTTGCTCGGATCATTTGCTTCTCAACAAAAAGTGCTAAACATGCCGAGGTTGAAAGGTACGTCATTGGTGACACTTGTATATCAGTGTCTATTTCCTGTGTGATAAATCATACCGCCTTTAGAAAAGTATTTGTTTATCATTTACTGTGGAAAGTAAATAAAAATTCTGGAGCAACATAATTACATGGGTGTTTCGCAAATTTATTAAGAAATCCAAAAATCTAAATTTCTTCTTTGTATGTTGTATATTAAGATCAGCATAGCAGACAATGATACCCCACGCCGCAAATGAAAAAATACCTAATTTGGACAGATTTATGGAGTTTGGTCGATGTCATGATATTTTCCCTGTTGTTATTGAAGGATACTTTCCAAGAATCAAACAAAGGTAAATAATAGCATGTTCATGAACAAGATTAATGTTTTTTCCCTGTAATTTCTCAAAAAAATACAGAATTTCAGGGATTTAGACACTCAATAATGCACATATGAAGGTATCAAACACTTGCATTACACAATATAAACCAATAAGACAGAAGCAAGATGGTTAATCATGTGCAATCTGATGAATGAGTCAAAGGTGAAAATGAAACACAATCTTCTGTTGTAGGGCATAAAATTACAGAATAGAAACACAAATGTGGTGTTCCACACTAACAAGGCCATTACCTAGGCCCAATGTGTTGCTGATAAACATATTGTCTTATGAACCAAAGACGGGTCCTTTATAGTTTTTAAGACATCTCTGATCATATGCACTGATTGTAAGTGATATAAAATGTTCAATATGAACTTAAAAATCATAATCATTATCCAGTTCTTCAATATCCTCATCTAAACTTTCCCCATCGTCTGACTCAAAGATGGATATGTTCTGCAATGTATCAGCACTGGATTATCAGTGCCTGTAATTGCAAACATTAAATGCGAGGCAAGTTTTAACAACTGTTTTGAAAAGCAAATAATATGAGCTATGTGCCTAACAATTTTCAAGAAGATATAGCCTATAATAAGAGAGAACCATTAGTTTTAAATAGAATGTCTTCTGTCTTCGGCCGGTTTCAGAAAAAGGATGGGGTTACTAAACGGCTAATAACACACAAAAGGCTACCACCAATGCAATGCTATCACATAGTTTCTGACTCTAAAGATGTGTACCCTGCCAAAAATTATGATGAGCATTATTCCCCTCAGATGGTACTGGTGGCCAAAAATTAAAATGACCAGGTCTGGCTCATGACCTCATCTATGCCTCCTCACAATTCTATCTTGGAGTTCTACGGACAGTTCCTTGGACTTGATGGTAGAGTTTCTGTTCTGACATGCACTGTCAACTGTGGGACCTCATATAGAATGGTGTGTTTCTTTCTAAATAATGTCCAATCAATTGAATTTCCCACAGTTGGACTCCAATCAAGTTGTAGAGAAATCTCAAGTATGATCAGATGAAAATGGATGCACTTGAGCTCAATTTGGAGTGTCATCACAAAGGGGTTGAATACTTATTGATGCATGACATTTCAGCTTTTCATTTTTAATTAATTTGTAAAAAAATTCGAAAATCATGTTTTCACTTTGTCATTATGGGGTATTTTGTGCAGATCGGTGACAAAAAAAATCCACTTTTAACTCAGGCTGTAACAACAAAATGTGAAAAAAGTCAAGGGGTGTGAATACTTTCTGAAGGCACTGTATTCTTCTCCTGGTTAATGCCCTCCTGGTTAATCGCACTAAAACCAAGTGTACTGCCCAGCTTCATTATTTTGTCTTATGGAACCACCTTCTAAATGTTCAATCCCACTCTTCCCTCACGCACTTCAAGTTAGCAGCACACCATCATCTCGTGTCATCCTTAATCCCAAGATTCAATCTTTTTCAACCTCCATTAACCCCTCCCATCCATTGAGACCATAATCTGTGCAGAGTGTTGGTGCTGCCTAAGCAGTCTCCTGGGCTATTGGGCACAATCCTGGATGGGTCACCACTCCGACACAGGATACCAGCAAGCTGGTACTCATTTTGCCAACCTCAGAAGGATGACAGGCTGAGTCAACCCTACTTGGTATTAATTCAATGGCAAAGTGGGAATTGAACTCAGGACCTTAGGATCCCAAGCCCACCACCCTACCCATTAAACCAACACCAGGCATAACCCCTCTCCCACTCCCACATTCAACCCTCATACTTACAGGTAACTGTGTTCATCCCCTCTTGTTCATTAATTAATTCCATGCTTCATGTGTCCACCTGTTGCACTACTGCCAATGTCAGTACATTGCCTTTTTGGTCTTGTCACTTCACTCTTTCATGAGCCTAGATTTGGTCTGAGATATTTTTAATGATAATCAACAGCAGCATCAGAAACTCAGTAAAAGTGATTCAGAGTTTAATATTCACAACTTGGTGAAGGAAAAGAAGCAACAATCAATATAATTTAAAACTGACCAACTCAAGGCAAGGATATGAGGAAAAGGGATCAAGGATGAGTGGGGGTCAAAGATATGAACATTTATTAGCATATGTAACTGGCCTCATATGAAGTTGTCAGATATATTACCCAGTAGTTTCTGGCAAATTTTTTTATGTGGCAACAAAATACTTCTGGTGCACCTGATTTTACTCATCTCCAAAACGGTATAAATACAAGAAGTTAATTGGCTTGCAAGGCAAACAATATTATTTTACTCGATTTCATCTTGTTCTTCGACCTGGCAGATGTCATGCACTCTCATGTGTTTCTGACATTCGTTTGAACGCACAAATGTTTTTTCACATATTGGGCACTTGAAGGGCCGTTCACCTGTGTGGAGCCGCATGTGTGTTTGGAGGGAACCGGACTGTGTAAACGCTTTTTCACAGAAAGAACACTTGTATGGACATTCCCCTGTGTGACTCCTTTTGTGGATCTCCATGTTGCCTGACTGTGCAAACTCCTTTCCACAAAAAGGGCATTTGTATGGGCGGCTACCTGTATGAATCCTCATATGAACCCGCAGGTCATTTGATCTTGCAAACATCTTTTCACATTGCAAGCATTGGAATGGGCGCTCTCCTGTGTGAATTCTCATGTGAACCTCCACATTACCAGATTGAGCAAAACCCTTACCACAAACAGAGCATTTATATGGGAGTTCACCAGTATGGATCCTCATGTGAGCCTCCAGGTTACGCGACTGTCCAAAGCCCTTCTCACATACAGAACACTTATACGAGAGCTTTCCAGTGTGGACCCTCGTGTGGACTTCCAAATTACTCGACTGACTGAAAGCCTTGTCACAAAAGGAACATTTGTACGGGTGCTTCCCAGTGTGAATCCTTAAGTGCGCTTCCATGTTACCTGACTGTGCAAAACCTTTGCCGCAAAAGGAGCACTTGTATGGACGTTCCCCCGTGTGGACCCTCATATGAACCTCCAGGTCACCAGACCGTGCGAATGCCTTATTGCAGACAGAGCACTTGAATGGCTTCTCCCCTGTGTGAACCCTTATGTGTTGGTGCAGTGATCTTTTATGTTTGGTGCTGTAAGGACATTGGCTACATCTGTACTTCATCGGAGAAGACTCCTTTGGGTGCCTCTCCATGTGGAGTTTCAAGGTAACCTCGTTGTTGAAGGACTGAGAGCATCTGGTGCAGGAGAACTGCTTCACAGCCTTCATTTGTCTTTCTGTGGATATAAAGTGAAAACCTCTGCTGTAACCACAAAGAACACTTCGTTTTAAACAAGGCAAACACACAGAAGTTCATGAAAAAACAACTAATTCATACAGTTGTGCAAGATTCAATGCAAATAACTCTTGTCGCTCAAAACTATTTTTCACAAGCATTAGCTCAGCAAAATTATATCTTCAAAGGCTGCTCTAGACACAACTACCATGATTATATAAACACCTTTGTAATCTAATTTAATTAATACACCTTTTAATTTAAGTCACGTGATTATTTTTCGGTAACCGGATAAACTGGAGACGGAGGAGCCTAAGTCACGTGGTTGAGTTATTGGCATTCACGGTCGGTTAGTGACCCGCTGCGTCACAGATTTATCCGTGTGCGACGGCCTGTGACTCTGCGGAGTCTGGTGGGAACCCGAGACAGTTCCCCCCCCCCCAGTGGTCTTCTCACCCAGATCCCCGGCCCGCAACAATATATATATATATATATATATATATATATATATATATATATATATATATATATATATATATATATATATATATATATATACATACATTATTAAGGATTCAGCGGTGGCGGGATTCGCACCCGACTCTTGACCCCAGTGTTAAGGATTCGGACGTCACTTAACAGCACTGCCGTCTCTGGGGTTATAACGCCGGCTGGTTCGGCACAGGCCACGGGTCACGCGCCTTGAATCGCGATACCAACGTACACCTGGACCTTACCAGTTGGGGGAATAGACCCCGGTTACAGACTGGTTTTGTCAGAGACCGAGCGAATTGTGCCAGTCAGTAACCATTTTGGTTTTATGTACCAATCGAGCGAATTGTTT
>NC_140962.1:39611387-39617887 GCF_056783735.1 Eptatretus burgeri
AACTTGCCAGGAATATTGCCCGGGCCCCGCGGATGTGCCTTTTCAAGGTTTGATATCAATCGGACGAGCGGTTCCTAAGTTACGGCCATGTATCTGTGAACCAATGACAGGACACGGTGCTATGACATCAAGAATGACGTCACAATTAATGTTTATTTAATTAATTGGTTTTTTTTGAAGAATTGACGTCACAATTCTTCTTCGTTTGGTATGACGTCACAATCGACACTGGGGACCTGGGTATGTGCCTTTTCAAAGTTTGATATCGTTCTTCCTCATCCATTTCAGCTGTTTCCCAAGTGCCTCCCAAGGTTTGAAAGCTGTTCTTTCCCAAGGTTTGAATTAATTAATTAATCCCAAGGTTTGATTCTTATTTAATTATTAATTTATTTAATTATTTACTCCCAAGGTTTGATTATTATTCAAATTATTAATTAATCCCAAGGTTTGAATTTTCCCGAGGGAAACAACTGTTTCCCAAGGGTTTGAAAGCTGTTTTTTTTCCCAAGGTTGGAATTAATCGTTGTGCTTGGTAGACATTTGTGAATACATTTACAGAGAGAGGGACGGGAGAGGAGGGGGGAGAGAGAGGAGGAGGGAGAGAGGGGCAAGAGAGAAGGGGGAGAGAGGGGGTGAGGGGGGCAAGAGAGGGGAGGGAGAGAGGTGAGGAGGGGGGACAGAGGAGGGGGTGAGAGGGAGAGAGGAGGGTGAGAGGGGGGAGAGAGGGGGTGAGAGGGGGATTGCAAGAGAGGGGAGGGAGAGAGAAGAGCGAGAGAGGGGGTGAGAGGGGGGCAAGAGACGGGAGAGAGGAGGGGGGAGAGAGGGGAGGGAGAGAGGGAGGGAGAGAGGAGGGAGAGAGAGGGGGGAGAGAGAAGGGTGAGAGGGGGGCAAGAGAAGGGAGAGAGGAGGGGGAGAAAGAATGGCGAGAGAGGGGGGTGAGAGGGGGGCAAGAGAGGGGTGGGAGAGAGGAGGGGGAGAGAGAGGAGGGGGGAGAGAGGAAGGGGGAGAGAGGAGGGGGAGAGAGGAGGGGGGAGAGAGAAGGGGCGTCACAATTCTTCTTCTTCGTTTGATATGACGTCACAATTGATGCTGGGGACCTGATACTGCAGGCACGAAGCTGCACATATTGGCACGCACCTATGGGCCCGCCCCTACCGGCCCGCACTAGTACTTTTAATGTTTCATTTCACTCAAATATTACTTTTCTTGTGCAGCTTTCAACATACGTCTTTCCCCTTTTGTTTATCCCAATTAATAATTATTATATTTGGTCATTTCCTCTCACATGCATCATAAACTTACCTTTTGTATCATTACAAATGGTTGCCTCTCACTTAACTTATTCATTTCCACAGAATATTTTTTTTTCCTTTTTTGTATGCAATATCAAGGAACATATAAGAGCGAACACACAGAACGTAAAACAAAGGGAGCAGGAGACAAGAGGAGCGAGACCGGTAAGCACAAAACACTGAGGAACAGAGACGTTAGGAGATCTGTGAAAGGGAGAGGGATGGGGCAGGGAACACGGGGTAGACAAGATGGACACTACAGGGACTTTCAGGAAGGAAAGCAGGGAATTTGAAGAAGGTGGGCTTGGGGTGGATTAATGAGGGTAGAAAAGATCATGTTTTTGGATGGGGGAAGATAAGAGATGGTGGTGAACAGCTGTTTTGAAGACCTGGAGGGAAGAGTGGGATTAAAGAGAGTGTGGGAGATTGCTCCAGAGGCTGGAAAAAAAGAGGAATAAAAGAGTGAAGGTGAGCAGTGATTCTTGATTTTGGTAGTTCCACCAAAAGGGGGTTCCTTTTGGTTAACACAAATAAGCTGTACTTTCATTGTGGAATGAAAGTACAGTTTATTCACTTTTGGTTGCTGGCGGACCTTAAGAGCCCAGTGGAAATATGAGGGTGGGCGGTCAGAGGGGGGGGGCAGATCACAGACAGAGCAGGGAGGGGAGAGGCCAGAAAGGAGACGATAGAAGACAGAAAGACCACCAACCTGCCTGCGGTGAGAGAATGAGAGACCCAAAGACTCAGCTTCATCGTGGGAGATATCAATGATCCTAAATGTCTTGGTTTCAACAGTGTTACGCCGAGGAAGGTGTGAGGTGGGAGCACGAGCCCAGAGGGGAGAGCAGTACTCCATCAGGCTGCAGATGAAAGTTTTACATGTGATTAGGTGCTCAGGTGTGCCAAGAAAAGACTGTGCATGACGGAGGATGCCGAGTTGGGGACTGGCTTTGGAGGCCAGCTTGGAAATGTGGCTTTCGCAGGAGAGATCATGGCAGAGAGTGCGACCCAAAAGCTTGAATGAAAGGACCTCTTCAAGGGGATTGTTGAGAAGGTAGATGGGGGTGGGGGGGGGAGGGTTCCAGATGGTCCTTTCCGAGAGACATTGTGAGAGTGTGAGATGTGTCAGGAATTGAAAGGCATGTTCCACGTGTTGTACCAGCTTGTGATCTTATCCAGATCTGCAAAGAGTGAAGAGGCTGCTGCTTGCCAGTCTGATGGATGACAGATGATACAGCAGAGTGTGGAGTCATCAGCAATGAGATAGAGAGGATTTTCCAGAGAGTCAGAGAGATCATTGATGAAAACCAGAAAAATAACAGGGCCCTGAACACTGCTTTGAGGAATTCCAGCCTGGACAGGAAGAGGGGATGAGAAAATTTTATTTAGGGACACACGTTGACTGCGACGGGAGAGGAAGTCTGCGAGCCATGAGTGGAGATTGCCTTGGATACCATAGGAAGAGAGTTTGGTGAGCATGTCAGGGTGCCAGACCGCATTGAAAGCACGCGATATGTCTCGGGAGATGGCTCTGATTTCATGTCTGGCATTGAGGACCTCCATCCATTGTTGGGAAAGTAGAAGCAGCATGTCCATCACTCTATTTTGCATTCTCCATCACTCATTTATCTTTGATTACATCTTTCATGGCAGGTTATTATTCTCATCATCTGATCTTCTCAAACATATTTATACCTTCAAGTACTAAATCTTCATTTTTATGTTTGCTCCCCTTCTGGTGTTCCCAAATCATATCTCTGTTCTTCTCTCCTTAACTCATCTTGATTGCCCACTAATCTGGCTTGCCCAGAAGCCAACTGCTGCTGTGCGGCCTTCACCTCGACGAAGTCCGCTGCTGTTTCATCCTGCTTGGCTGTTATCTATCTTGGCTGTCAGCTTGGCCAGGCCAGCTCAAATTTTTGCCGTAAAATTGGCCTGGTCAGCCTTCAGTTAGCACTTTAGATCGGTTTTTAATTCCTGGAGCATGGCCATTATGGCAAGTTATCATCCTTCTCGTCATATCTTCGACCCAGTCGATCATTGGGGTCCCATTTGGTGCACTGCAGTCTGATGCGGTGCTTGTCTTCATAGCCTTCCCTTCCGGACTCATGGTCCTTGGGCAAAGAGTTCACACGAACCGCCAGCAACCAGTACGCCATGTTCTCCACCTTGCGCCCCCCAACGAACTGCGAACCACACAAAGACCACTACTAACAGCAAAGAACCATAACCCAACAACCACAAAACACTGTGCACTCAATGTGTGCGCTCTTACAATGTCCTGCAGGGCCGATCAAACCATTTGTGCCATGCGCCCTTTGGCCGACACAGCCTTACAGATGTTGATTTCTGGCGTGTATACATTGGCGAGGAAGCCAGAAAAATTCCACACGTATAGACGGTGAGTTATAGTGTTACCAACCCGTATGATGGCATTGAGCCTAAAAGATGTCCATATATGATCATGTTTTCACCAATCCCGTGTCCTGCACTGATCCCGCAATCACACTCATGGGTCAAGCCAATAGGCTGTTAACTAACAGAAGAAACTTCATGGAAGGACATATAACGATGGAGAAGGCTCAGTAATGGAGGTAGGGGGCAAAGGTGGAGCAAAGATATAGACACTGGAGGGTGGAGACGAGATCAGTCGAAACATATGCTCAACATGCTCTATCATTCACAGGAATTACACCACACTTATGGGGACATTTATTATGAAATAACGACACTAATCTTTCCACCATTTACCCCCAGACCAGATCCAACATCATTATTACGTTTATTTTGCGATTCGTAAAGGCGGAATTAAAGCAACCAAAAATGTGAAATAATATGCTTGAGAAAATGGAATTGTTAGAATGCATTCTGTAAAATCAATATTTAAAAGCTTCTCATAAAAATATGCATATATCGTCCATGGGCCCAGGCCAGAAATTCCACTTGTCGGTACCATCTAAGGAAACCAATCCTAGTTATGATTTTTGAATTGGTGTATATATAGATCATATTTTGATGTGATAACCATTGCAGACTGGCAGCTTATAGTCCATGGGACTGTATCACAACCGGAGAACACGTGAAGTCCAACCAGGGCATCACAGACAGTGTCTCCCATCGATCTAGCAAGCTTGTCAATGTCTCGGAACCGTGTGCGGGTTTGCGTACCAAACTTCTGATACACGGGGCATGGGATGTCCTTATTGAAGGCAAGACACAGCACGGGGACATCTGTATCTTTGGCAGTGATCACCACAGCCTTGTACCCAGCCTCTGCTGCATGCAGAGCATGCAGAACCATTCGGGTGTCTGCTTCCTCCTGCGTGGAATTCAGCTCTGCCACTTCCTCCCAGTGGTCCTTGGTGAGCTTGTAGCAGACCTCCTCGCAGGTTACATAGAGCAACTTTTCCTTCAGTTTCTTCCTGCTTTTTGGTTCTTTCCACTCCTCTACCAGGAACTTGATTAGACTTGCCTTGTTGGAAGAGCTGCAGAGCAGTTTCCTCCACTGCTGAATGTTGTGGCCCGGTGTGATGCTCCTGAACTGGATTGCTGTGCTTGCACCTCTGTTGCATCTCTCTGCGTCTTTGATGGACGTCTCTCGGTAAACGTCGAAGTCAACATCAATGTGTTTACTCTGGGCTCCATCATGAAGAGCCGTTGACAGTATCGCTTCAGCCAGCTGTGAAAACGTCTTGTCATTCCCTTTCATCTTCTGTACCAGGCTCATGCCATCAATGACAGTTGCTGATGGCTCTGCAATAACTTCAGCGGGAGAAACACTCTTTTCCAGCTCTCTGGCAAGGGTTGCTTTGTTCGTCTTCCGCAGAGATCCATCGCCATTAGCAATTGACCATGGCAAGGGCCCCAGGGGGTGCGCCAAGACATCTCTCATGTGCAGATCTCGACTCTGAGCAACGAGGATCATGTGCCCAAACAGGTTCCTGTCAGCCTTGAGAACAATTTCTTTGGCCTGCGCTTTGCTGGTTGGTTTCTTCCAGATGTGGGTGAATGTTTTCAAGTTCCTTTTTTGTCATCTTGTCATTGAACTGTGTAGTTGGATTTGTTTCCAGGCGTTTCTTCTTGAAATCCTGATATGCCTCCTCTCCTACCGTGCGAGCCGCGAGGAGGTCATTGGCAACATAGGAGGAGCAACAGTAGCGGTCGACAAGCTGACAAACTGTGCTTGATCAGGACTCAGTGGATCCAGCCAGCTGTTCTCCATGAGATCCACCAATGATTGGATGTCAGCCTCATCCCTCCGTATCCTAGGTAACTGCAGATCTGGATGGTTCAGCTGGGAGTGACTTCGACCTACCATATCCCTCAGGTGCCCAAGGTACATACTGTGGTAATCTGACGTCAGATAGTATCGGGTCACAGCTCCTGGATTCAGGCTGAATCCTTTCATTCCTCCAGGTGTTTGTGTGTCTTTGTTGACAGTCTCCTCGATCGTCTGATCCATGGGAATCCGTCCGAATGGGTTCGTGGTGCCTATCTGAACCGAGATGTGCCTCAAGATGGGAAGTATGCTTGTTGTAAGTGTGCAGATAAAAAAATCTGGATATCCTGAGCTGTTATTGAATGATATTACCTTCATGGGATGTGTCAATAGTCCATTGTGTGATTTTCCCCCAAAACGTCAATATCTCAGAATGGTAAAAATGTAAAATACATACACTAAGCTGCTCTTCTGGAACGGTTATCACATATTGAAATAATCATATAGTCCCTACCAATAACTTAGTAGCCCTAAAGTTTGGTTTCCTCAGATGGTACCGATATATGCCTGGGCCCATGGACTAATAGGAGCCATGATTACCAGTGACAGCACGAATATCCTCGGCTTCTGCATTAATGCCTTCGTTCTCTTCTTCATCTTCATCGCCAACATTGCTCGAGTCATGTTGAGATGTTGAAGAAATGAAACTTAGGAAAGCTTTTTCCACTGAATTTGTTTCACCTGCATGCACGTGCACGCATACACAGATATAGACACACACACACACACACACACACACACACACACACACACACACACACACACACACACACACACACACACACAACCTTACAACAAAATATAACCAAAACAAATAGCAAACCACATTGGCAAAGTAATGAAATCACAAAAATAAAATAAAAAACCTGCATATGCCACCATGTCAACAAACTTGACGTTGGCCGAGCTCCTTACCTTGAACGGAGGAA